>NC_064616.1:272454204-273079204 GCF_023898315.1 Schistocerca nitens
TAGCGCTAACGATTCCTCGTCAGGGCCAGCGCTAGGGCGACAGACGCGACAGGAGGTAGCCCGTCACCCCTCAATACTGCGTCCACACCGGCCACCGCGCCACCTCCTCACAACGGCTGGGTTCCTGGCAACAGGAGGAGGAGGCTACGGCAGCGGCACCACGCGCCCGCCCCGGAAAACGGTGAAAAAAATAAAGTTTGGAAGTAAAATCACTCAAATCCAGAGATTGAGTGAAAACATTCATATAACTCACATAACTGGCAGATACTTGTGTCAGTTGTCTCACACTGAGTGAAGTGGTCGCAGGTTGTTTCATTCGGCTGAAAAGAACCAGCTGAAAGAAAAAAAAAAACAGCCAATCGGCTGTTGAAAACAGTCGGTTGTCCCATCACTACTACACACTTCACTGCCGTGAGTTAGTTACATCAGTGGTATTTTTCACACGACTGCCTGGACCCACTTCTCTACCACCTGCAGCGCTCCTAGGCGATCAGTGTGCTTTTTTAAGACAGCAACTAATATTTTACCCGGTGAGCTTACTATTAACGCGCGCCCTCTGTTGTAGCACCTACGCACACCGCGTCCGCCCTACTGCCATTAACCCTTTATTTGACAATGTTGCTCTCAAACAACATCAAAATTGCACACTGTTGTCAGCAACATGTTTTTAGTGTCCTCCTTGGACAGGTAATGATGTTTACACACAACGTTTAAGCTCTCATATACAGTGATATTCTGTTCTCTCTCGTGAAAAGTTTCTTAGTAGTGTGTATCTTTAGCAGAGCTCATGCAAGGTTGTGTGTGCATCAGTTACTGTGTGGCAATTTCTTTCGATTTTGTGGCGCTGTTTTTTATTGTGCAACGAAAACTGCTTGTAAACGGAAAAGAGGAAATCGTGAAGGTTGAGTTATTATAGAAATGTATTAGCAAATTCTTACCTGGGATATTGCAAATGGACTTTTTCTGTGAAGAGGAAGCCTAACTTTGAGTACTGGGTGGACAACAATACCAGAAGAAGAAGTGAATGATATACAACATGACAGTTTCGGTCATTGGCTAGAGTATGGGCCAAAAGGGAAGACGAAGACTTTACCCTCACGGATAGGCGACTGTAAAAAGCGGAAATTGTGGAATTGTTCTGTGCTCTGTACGAAAATAGAATTATTTAAAAACATTTCAGATGCAATAGTGCAAAATGCAATCATTTTTATCCACAGGAACAACAATGTAGTACTTTTATTGTAGCAACCAAGCGTCTTTTGTGGGCAGTGATACTTGCAGGAAACACTGTATTTTGAAATAATGAATGTAAAATTGTTTACAGTATCATACACATCTAATTTAAGGAACTTAATATATTTTCTACACAATATTACTGTGTGTGCTAAATAAAGGGTTGAAATAACTTCGACAGTAGGTGATTGTTCCTCCTCTCTCTCTCTCTCTCTCTCTCTCTCTCTCTCTCTCTCTCTCTCTCGTTCTGTGCGTATCGCATCGCGGTCAGTGATGGGACGCAATTACGCGTATTTTGACTGTTCCAATTCTTATGGACATGAGAGAAGTTAACGTTTTCTTCAAACGAAGGAAATAAGTTAAGTTTTAAGTTTCATCGTCGAGGAAGTCGTTGGACGCGAAGTTCAAATAGTTTCAAATGGCTCTAAGCACTATGGGACTTAACATCTGAGGTCAATCAGTCCCCTAGACTTAGAAGTATTTAACCCTAACTAACCCAAGGACATCACACACATCCATGCCTGAGGCAGGATTCCAACCTGCGACCGTAGCAGCAGCGCGGTTCCGGACTGAAGCGCCTATAACCGCTCGGCCACAACGGCCGGCGGACGCGAAGTACATGCTGGAATTGGGCAATGGCGGGAAAAGAAATCGGCTGTGGCCTTTTGCGTGGAACAGTCCCAGAATTTTAAGTGATTTGGGATAGACACGTAAAAACCTCAAAGCTGACGGCTGGGAAGGTCTTTCTTAATGCGGGTCCAGTGCACGAAACACACACACACAAACACGCACACACAACGATACGTTGTTTTCAGTCAGAAGACTGGTTTTACGCGGTTCTTCGTGCTAGTCTATCCTGTGCCAGTGGTTTCATCTGTGCATAACTATTGCAAATCTACATCTACTTATGGCACAACTTTACTAAAAGACAGGTTAGATTGAGCACATCCTGCAGCAACAAGTATTTCTTCATTTGGTAATGGAGGGAATTGGAGGTGTTAAAAAGTGTAGAGGGAGAACTTAGCTTGAATAAAGTAAACAAGTTGAAATGTATGCAGGGGGCAACAGCTTTTCAAATACGAAAACACTTGCACCAAGTAGACGAGAGTGGAGAGCCGCATCAAACATGTCGTGGGACTTATACAACACCAAGAACATAAACAGAGCTGAGAGCTATTCCTACGCCTCGGCTCAGTGCAATTCATAGACCCCACGCTCTTGCCGACTCCACCTTGCCTTTACGTGACTTATTTTCCGCTATTATCCGTCACGCACGACACCACTCTATTGTGTTCTTCTTTTTGTTCGTACTGTTTTAATTGTGCTGCTCTAACGTAAAAGTGCAACAGTTACTCCTTGATAATGAGGGCAATAAGCATCTAGCCTCTCTTGGTTGCTCTTGGAGAGATACAGCTGATACTGATGCTGTCAGTCTCTGATGTGACGAAATGAAGTAATGACAAACATAATAATGTATTTATGTCAAGGTTATATATCGATGATTAACGAGCAATACAATACACAAAATGCGTTTTCATTGTACCTCAAGTTGTTCTCATCTTCTTTTCTTTTATTTTCCATGGAGTATAATGGACATCCGTAACAGCTTCGTTCGCTGGGGATAATACGCGGTGGTCATCAAACCGCAGGTGTGAGTCCGTCCTGAGCGTGAGCACCGGTGCAAATTCTGTCTGTAAGTCTGGGGACCACGAAAATAACGGTGCGTGGTGCTACAAACGTAGTAATAAGTGCCGAGAAGAAGACAGCATTCTGATAAGAGCAACATAATTGTATTACTCGACAGTTACGGTATCAGATATGAAGCCCTATCCCAGCCGCAGTTTCTGTAAGGATAAGAAAGGCCATTCCTGGAGGGAGGGATAGAGAGAGAGAGAGAGAGAGAGAGAGAGAGAGAGAGAGAGAGAGAGAAACCACAATAAGTCTAATTCGAGAGTGTAAATCGTCAGTTGAACCCAAGTACAATTCTTGTGTCTTACCACTACGTCACTTCACCTGGTAGTGACATTCTTGCTCATCGTAACTTTGGCTAATGTTGTTAGGTCTGTAAATCAGACGTCCATTGTCCACACGCTTTTAAATGAAGGGAAGTGCGTCGTCCACAGTAGCAGTTACCAAAAACTAGCTAAATACTAACTGTGGTAGTAATGGCTGCAACACAAAAGTTAATGAATTCACACGGGAAACTGAATCAGTGGTATTACCATTTCCCAAACTGTATATAGGATGGGTCTGTGATGATACAAGTTGTGAGGTGTGACGCAGAGAGACGAATGTATGAAACTAGACTTGAAACCACCTGGTCGACGTCTGCGCTGTCAGCTCAAAAGTACCCGGACACTTAATTGTGAACACTGCGTTGTATCCAGCCTTCGCCTTGATGACAGCTTGAGCTCTGCCGAGGACACATTCAATGAGATGTCTGAATGTCTGTGGAGGATGACAGGCCATTCTTCCCCACGAGACGACATCAGAGACGGTAGTGATATTGGACACTGAGGACGCATTCAATGAGATGTCTGAATGTCTGTGGAGGATGACAGGCCATTCTTCCTCACAAGGTGACATCAGAGACGGTAGTGATGTTGGACACTGAGGACACATTCCATGAGGTGTCTGAATGTCTGTAGAGGATGATAGACCATTCTTCCTCACAGGGCGACATCAGAGACGGTAGTGATGTTGGACAGTGAGGACACATTCAATGAGATGTCTGAATGTCTGTGGAGGATGACAGGCCATTCTCCCTCACGAGGCGACATCAGAGACGGTAGTGATGTTGGACACTGAGGACACATTCCATGAGGTGTCTGCATGTCTGTAGAGGATAACAGACCATTCTTCCTCACGAGGCGACATCAGAGACGGTAGTGATGTTGGACACTGAGGACACATTCAATGAGATGTCTGAATGTCTGTGGAGGATGACAGGCCATTCTTCCTCACAAGGCGACATCAGAGACGGTAGTGATGTTGGACACTGAGGACACATTCAATGAGATGTCTGAATGTCTGTGGAGGATGACAGGCCATTCTTCCTCACGAGGCGACATCAGAGACGGTAGTGATGTTGGACACTGAGGACACATTCCATGAGGTGTCTGAATGTGCGTAGAGGATGACAGACGATTCTTCCTCACAGGGCGACATCAGAGACGGTAGTGATGTTGGACACTGAGGACACATTCAATGAGATGTCTGAATGTCTGGAGGATGACAGGCCATTCTTCCTCATGAGGCAACATCTGAGACGGTAGTGATGTTGGACACTGAGGACACATTCAATGAGATGTCTGAATGTCTGTGGAGGATGACAGGCCATTCTTCCTCACGAGGCGACATCAGAGACGGTAGTGATGTTGGACACTGAGGACACATTCCATGAGGTGTCTGAATGTCTGTAGAGGATGACAGACCATTCTTCCTCACAGGGCGACATCAGAGACGGTAGTGATGTTGGACACTGAGGACACATTCAATGAGATGTCTGAATGTCTGTGGAGGATGACAGGCCATTCTTCCTCACGAGGCGACATCAGAGACGGTAGTGATGTTGGACACTGAGGACACATTCCATGAGGTGTCTGAATGTGCGTATAGGATGACAGACCATTCTTCCTCACAGGGCGACATCAGAGACGGTAGTGATGTTGGACACTGAGGACACATTCCATGAGGTGTCTGAATGTCTGTAGAGGATGATAGACCATTCTTCCTCACAGGGCGACATCAGAGACGGTAGTGATGTTGGACAGTGAGGACACATTCAATGAGATGTCTGAATGTCTGTGGAGGATGACAGGCCATTCTCCCTCACGAGGCGACATCAGAGACGGTAGTGATGTTGGACACTGAGGACACATTCCATGAGGTGTCTGCATGTCTGTGGAGGATGACAGACCATTCTTCCTCACGAGGCGACATCAGAGATGGTAGTGATGTTGGACACTGAGGACACATTCAATGAGATGTCTGAATGTCTGTGGAGGATGACAGGCCATTCTTCCTCACAAGGCGACATCAGAGACGGTAGTGATGTTGGACACTGAGGACACATTCCATGAGGTGTCTGAATGTCTGTAGAGGATGACAGACCATTCTTCCTCACAGGGCGACATCAGAGACGGTAGTGATGTTGGACACTGAGGACACATTCAATGAGATGTCTGAATGTCTGTGGAGGATGACAGGCCATTCTTCCTCACGAGGCGACATCAGAGACGGTAGTGATGTTGGACACTGAGGACACATTCAATGAGATGTCTGAATGTCTGTGGAGGATGGCAGGCCATTCTTCCTCACGAGGCGACATCAGAGACGGTAGTGATGTTGGACACTGAGGACACATTCCATGAGGTGCTGAATGTCTGTAGAGGGTGACAGACCATTCTTCCTCACGAGGCGACATCAGAGACGGTAGTGATGTTGGACACTGAGGACACATTCAATGAGATGTCAGAATGTCTGTGGAGGATGACAGGCCATTCTTCCTCACGAGGCGACATCAGAGACGGTAGTGATGTTGGACACTGAGGACACATTCCATGAGGTGTCTGAATGTGCGTAGAGGATGACAGACCATTCTTCCTCACAGGGCGACATCAGAGACGGTAGTGATGTTGGACACTGAGGACACATTCAATGAGATGTCTGAATGTCTGTGGAGGATGACAGGCCATTCTTCCTCACGAGGCAACATCTGAGACGGTAGTGATGTTGGACACTGAGGACACATTTCATGAGGTGTCTGAATGTCTGTAGAGGATGACAGACCATTCTTCCTCACAGGGCGACATCAGAGACGGTAGTGATGTTGGACAGTGATGACACAGTCAATGAGGTGTCTGAATGTCTGTGGAGGATGACAGACCATTCTTCCTCACGAGGCGACATCAGAGACGGTAGTGATGTTTGACACTGAGGACACATTCAATGAGATGTCTGAATGTCTGTGGAGGATGGCAGGCCATTCTTCCTCACGAGGCGACATCAGAGACGGTAGTGATGTTGGACACTGAGGACACATTCAATGAGATGTCTGAATGTCTGTGGAGGATGACAGGCCATTCTTCCTCACGAGGCGACATCAGAGACGGTAGTGATGTTGGACACTGAGGACACATTCCATGAGGTGTCTGAGTGTCTGTAGAGGATGACAGACCATTCTTCCTCACAGGGTGACATCAGAGACGGTAGTGATGTTGGACACTGAGGACACATTTCATGAGGTGTCTGAATGTCTGTAGAGGATGACAGACCATTCTTCCTCACAGGGCGACATCAGAGACGGTAGTGATGTTGGACAGTGAGGACACAGTCAATGAGGTGTCTGAATGTCTGTGGAGGATGACAGGTCATTCCTCCTCATAAGGCGACATCAGAGAAGGTAGTGACGTTAGCCGCTGAGATCTGGAGCGAACTCGACAGTCCGTCTCATCTCAAAATGTTTCCATTGGGCTCAGGTCGAAATTCTGAAGAGGTAAGTCCGTTTGAAGAATGTTATTGTCCACAGACCACTGCCTCACAGACCACGCTCTATGACACGGTGCATTGTCATTGCTGATAAAAACAATCTTCGTCTGCGAACTGTTCCTCTACTGCACGCAGTACACAATTCTGTAAAACGTGTTCGTTTTCATATCCTTCGGCATTTAAAGTTTTCTTGACTGCAGGTAAGGGACTATACGCTAACCATGAAACACCCTAATACCGTGACACCACCTTCTCCATATTTCACCGTTGGCACTACACGTGACGGTAGGTAAGGTAATGCAGGCATTCGCCATCGCCAAACTCTTCCGTCGGACTGACACAGGGTGTAGCGCGATTCATCGCTCCGTATGACTCATTTCCAGTCATACCGTCCATTGGCGTCGCTCTTTAAACCAACTCGAACGTCTCTTAACACTGACTACAGAAATGTGTGGGTACGAGAAGCCGCTCGACCACTGTACCACATTCTTTTTAACACCCTACGCACAGTGACTGTTGGTAGCACTTTGGAACTCACGAGCCATTCCTTCCACTCATTTCATGTGATTTTTTACAACAATCCTCCGTAATGCTTGACGGTCGCTGCCCGTCAGTACATGAGGTCTGCATGGTCTTGGTTTAGCTGTAGTTGTTCCTTCACGTTTCCTCTGCTCGACTTGGGCAGCTTTACAAAGGTTGATTTGTCCCTGATGGACTTGTTACTCAGTGGACATCCAATGTCTATTCCACGTTAGAAGTCAGTTGCTGCATCCATATCGTTTTCACGCTTCTGTGAAAACGATACGAATACATCTGCTTTATGTAAGTACTATAATATTTTGCAACATATGTCGCTTAGCCACTTCCAATTTTTCATTTGTGTCTATTTAGTCATCATCACATCATTTGCTTTCGATACAAGCAGTGATCTCCAACACAAAGTATGGAAACATGTACCTAAATGTAAGCCACCTGAAGATGGGCACAAGCCCGAAACCGGTCGTGTGTTAAATGAAATGACCTTCTACTGTGACTGGTATCGGTTATTATTCTATACTCTATTCTACTTCTTTATTGTTCATGTCTACATATCTACAGCCTTCTGCCGCTAGGGGGCTCCGAATTGTAGCGTGTAACATGACGGTGTGTAACGTAATACGCCGGTGCCTCAGAAACAGCGTGCTGTAATAGTTTCCAATTCGAGGCGTTCGTCTATACACGGAGCACCCTCCTCTTCAGCATGACAATGCCAGACCAGACACGAGTGCTGCAACATTTGCAACAATCCGACGCACTGAGTTCACTGTCCTCGATCATCCATCATACAGTCCCGACTTGGTTCCATCCGATTTTCATCTGTTTCCAGAACTTAAAGAACACCTTCAAGGACTCCACTTTGATAGTGATGAAGGGGTGCAAGGAGAGGCGAGGTCGTGGCTCCGTTAACAACCTCAAACATGCTACAGTGACTGTATCAACAAACATGTCTCTCGTTTGGAGAAATGTGTTCATCGCCAGGGAGACTACGTTGGAAAATAAACATGTGGACATGAAGAATAAAAATTTATAAAGTTAATAACGTTTGTTTTATTTACAAATCTTTAAGAGTTTTCACACAAAAATTCGGAGGCATTACTTTTCAGCCTGCCCTCGTGAAAGGGGCAGTCAAATGAGAATGAAACACATGGAAAAAAGTAAGTATGCTATTCATTTTTTCAAAAGTGATAGCCATAACTGTTGGTACATTTAGCCCACTGTGAGGCAAGTTGGTCAATGTCTTCATGGAAAAAACGTTTGCGTTCGCCTCCGGAGCCATGGCTGTACCCAGGAGTCCATCTCTTCGCCGAAGCAAATCGACGGCCACGAATGTCTTTCTTCAGGGCTTCAATATGGATATCGCATGAGGAGAGACTGGAACTGTATGAAGGATGTGTAAGCGATTCCCACGGGAACTTCTGCAGCGTAGTCGAAACAACCTTAGTAACACATGGGCCGGCCCAGAAGTTTCTCTGGGAAGACCTTATACATCCTTCACACAGTCCTGACCTCTCCCCATACGATTCCCACATTTTTGGGATCCTGAAGAAAGATTTTCGTGGTCGTCGATTTACTCTGGACAAGGGGTGCACGCCTGGGTACAATCATGGTTCGGTATGCGACTGCAAACATTTTTCCATGTAGGCACTGAAAATCTTGTCTGACAGCGGGATAAATGTGTGAACAGCTACGGCGATTACTCTTGAAATAATAAACAGTTTACTTACTTTGTTGTCTGTCTGTCTGTCCGACTGTTAAGACCCTTTTTTTCAGGAACGAGTACACGTATCGAGTTGAACTTTATCTCACATACTATGGTCTATGGTCCATTGGGGATGTCAAAAGTTTAAGATTCTACGTCAATGGAATCAAAAGATACGAACATTTATGTCACATATTTTGACACTTACAAACTCACTCGTCAAAAGCTATAGGCAAGTAGCAAGTTTTCAAAGTACAAGAAAGGTAAAAAAAGGCGAAAGTTCTAAATTTGTAATTGTATCACACAAAAAATTTTTTTGTTGTTGTGCTATCCGACTGTCTGTCCGTCCGTCTGTTAGACCCTCTTTTCTCAGGAAATGGTACGCGTATCACGATGAAATTTATGCCATACACTGAAGTCTACGGTCCCTTAGCGATGTAAAAAATTTAATTTTTTCGTCAATGCAATAAAAGATACATCTATTTGTGTCATGACATATTGCCAGTATCGATAACAGGCAAAAATCATTAAAATTGTCAATTCCAGGGATGGATGAACTATTTGTATAATTATGTTCCTGGGTTGGGTCGTATGGGGAAGGAGACCAGACAGCGAGATCATTGGTCTCATCGGATTAGGGAAGGACGGGGAAGGAAGCCAACCGTGCCTTTTCAAAGGAACCACCCCGGCATTTGCCTGGAGGGATTTAGGGAAATGCCGGCCGCGGTGGCCGAGCGGTTCTAGGCGCTTCAGTCCGGAATCGCGCGACCGCTACAGTCGCAGGTTCGAATCCTGCCTCGAGCATGGATGTGTGTGATGCCCTTAGGTTAGTTAGGTTTAAGTAGTTCTAAGTTCTATGGGACTGATGACCTCAGATGTTAAGTCCCATAGTGTGCAGAGCCATTTGAGCCATTTAGGGAAATCACGGAAAACCTAACCATTATGTTTCTACGGAACCCTCGGTGCGCTAGTGCTACCCGTACTTATCCCCATTTTTTCCATCTGCCTCGTTTTCATTTAATTGCCTCATACACTTTTCTTCCGTGTCCGCAACGCCACTAAATTCAGTCCCGTGGTGGGCACTGGTTATAATGAGTTGGCTTATGAGTGTAGTTATTTTAGTATTGACAAAGTTGCCTGATGATAAGGCTTTTTGCGTCGAAATACGCTGCACTAATACGACTGTAAGCAAGATATGATTGGTGTAAAAAGTTCCGCTCATGTGGCACCTCGTATGCGGTTAGAATGAACTTGAATTTCGGCGCAGTACTTATGGAGGATTTCACAGGTTCAGAGGCAATCTGTGGCCATTAGGTGTGAGTGAAAGGAAATGAGGGGGAGTAAGGCGGTGTGAACGAGGAGAGTGGAGCATCGCTGCGAGGCACTGAAAGCCACAGATAGGGGAGCAGAGGGACCGCCACTCCCCCTTCCAGCCCGCCTGACCTGCTGACGGCGTTCCCATCCCCTTTATTAATTATTCGCAAAGCGATCTTGTTTAGCTGAGCGTGGCTAATGGATGCTATTCATCTGGTAATCTGATGCACCTGTATAGAGGCTTTCCCACTGTTCCTCTCCGCTCCGCAACCTCCTTTGCAAATTCTGCCACGGTTTACTAACGTAATCAGTAGTCGATGACTTCTGCTTAATGATACGCGCCACTGCTCGTGTTGAAATCGTCCTACTGGTGGTGCATTCTGCAATACTTACACGGTATAATAAAGAATTTTACTTCACACATTAGTAACCTTGGGTTGCCTACACCCTACATTTTGAAAATAAAATCTCTTTTCTGACCACTTAGAATAGACAAAACTAAGCTGCAAGTAATGCAATTAACTCTTTCCGTATTCTCATACGCTTTCTTGTAGAAATACTTGTATAATAGTTCACTGTTTAACTGCAAGTAATTGGTAATACGACTTCACTGATGCCTTTCCCCGCCATCTGTAACCTCCGGGTAACTTCATCAGCGTGTTTCTCAATTCAAACCAATTTATGACATTTCAAAACGCTTCGTTCCACCTGTAGTAGTTCGCTTTGCATATGCTCAGCATTTAGTTCGCCTCCTTATTTACATCTTTCGTATTTGCAGAATGTTTTGAATGCAGTGTCTTGTTTCACTGGAAAGGTAGGAATAACGTATCTAGCAAAAGTAGTTCTTTATTAATTTCCTCTGTTAGTTTTTCTTGAAACCAACAACTACTAACAGACTTCACTACCCGACTTGTAATTTACCCTTAGACATAAGATAATCTGCGACTGCAAGATTGACGGGGCAAATGTAAATGACAACACAGCAGCACACTGTTTAAACAAAAACCTCCACCTAGTCAACTCGACCCTAGGAAAATTTCTTCCATTTCCATTGCTCTGGATGAAACGCCTACAATCTCACGTCGGAGTCGATCGCAAAAGACATGTTCCAGAGCGACTGCTGCCTAATGAGTTTTCAATCACCGGATATCAGCTGGAACGGACAATGTGAAAACAATGAATCGTTAATCTTAAGAATTGGGATTTACTTGGACGATTGTGTCTGAGGGGAGCGCCAAACTAGTGCACAAATGTATCATTGTCAGCTCAGCCCTCTCCAAAACACACATTACGACTTCGGTCATGCCACTGAAGAGGGAACAGCTACTTCCAATTTCTCAGCACTGTCTCTGTGGGCTGTATTGGGACAAAAGTTATTTTTCTTACATTCTAAATATAACAGTGTCCAACTTTTCAGCAATATGACTCCAAGAAGCAAATACACTCTTAAGACAAAAATACTATGCACCACCAAGGAATTATCCGAATGGGACGGAAATCCGTTTATGTGATGTACATGTATGGACGAACAAATGATTACAATTTCATAAAAATTGGATGATTTATTCGAGAGAAAGAGCTTCACAAAATGAGAAAGTCAAAAACACCTCTGGCAGTTTTGCAAGCAGTTATTCGACTTGGCACTGATCGAGACAGTTGTTGGATGTCCTGCTGAGGGATAACGTACCAAATACTGTCCAATTGTCTCGTTAGATCTTCAGAATCCCTTGTTGGTTGGAGGGCCCTGCCCATAATGCTCCAATCGTTCTCTATTGCGGAGAGATCCGGCGACTTTATGGCCAAGTTATGGTTTGGCAAGCATGAAGACATGCAGCAGAAATTCTCGCCATGTGCGGGCAGGCATTATCTTGCTGATATGTAAGTCCGAATAGAATTGGGGAGAAGAGGAGTTTGTGGCACAACTTGACTAGAAGAAGGGATCGGTTGGTAGGACATGTTCTGAGGCATCAAGGGATCACCAATTTAGTATTGGAGGGCAGCGTGGAGGGTAAAAATCGTAGAGGGAGACCAAGAGATGAATACAGTAAGCAGATTCAGAAGGATGTAGGTTGCAGTAGGTACTGGGAGATGAAGAAGCTTGCACAGGATAGAGTAGCATGGAGAACTGCATTAAACCAGTCTCAGGACTGAATACCACCACCATCACAACAACAACAACATGAAATCCCGGGATGGATTACCACGAAGGGCAACAAAACGGGGCGTAGAATATCGTTGGCGCACCGCTGTGCTGTAAGGGTGCGGCGGATGAGAACCAAATAAGTCCTGTTATGAAATGAATGGCTCCCAAAACCATAACTGCTGGTTGTCGGGCCGTATGTTGTGTGACAGTCAGTTTGGTATCCCACCGTTGTCCGGGGTGTCTCCAGACTCGTCTTCGGCCTGGAACCTCAATAGCTGGAGCAGAATTGTGTTCAGTGAGGCGTCACGCTTCGAATTAAGCCCTGATGATCACCAAAGACGTGTCTGGAGACGACCTGTACACCAGTGGGATACCAACCTCACTCTCATCCGACATACGGCCTGACAAGCAGGAATGATGGTCTGGGATGCCATTTCATTTGACAGCAGGACCCCTTTCGTTGTCATCCCCAGCACCTTTACGGGCACAGTAGTACGACCACAATATTCTACGCTCCGTTTTGTTGCCCTTCATGGCAACCCTTCCTAGACTTACATTTCAGCAAGATAACGCCCGGCATCACACGGCGAGAGTATCTACGGTTTGTCTTCATGCTTGCCAAACCCTACATTGGCCATCAAGGTCGCCAGATGTTTCCCCAATCGAGAACGGTTGGAGCATTATGGACAGGGTCCTCTAACTAGCTCGGGATTTTGACGATCTAACGTGGTAATTGGACAGAATTTGGCACGACACCCCTCAGGAGGACGTCCAGCAACTCTCATCAGTCAATGTCAAGCCGAATAACTGCAGGTTATTGACCGGCTCAATTTGTGAAACTCTTTCTCTTGATTACATAATCCAATTATTTTTGAATTTGTAATCGTTTGTTTGTCTGTACACGCACATCACATACCGATTTCCGTCCCTTCCTGATAATTTCTTCGTGATGCGTCTTTTTTTCTCATCCCTCAGAGTGTATACTGTTTATAGCTTGTTTCAATCCGGTTTCATAGTCCTCATTCAGCAACATTTCGAGTAAATTTCACACATTCCGAAGTAATATAATTTTCTTTCACAATGTTGTTTCAGGTCAAATCTTTCAATGGCAGCACATATTACAACTTTGCCGCCAGGTACGTACTCACCGCTGTCGTCATGTTACCAGGTAACGCTGCAAGGTCTTCGTGCCCTCCGGAACATTCTTTTCAGCTTCCCAGAGGAGCTCACTACGCTTAACTTACAGCGAGTCGTTCCTACACTCTTGCTGCTTAAGTTTTCCCGTGATCCATTAATTCTCAGTTCTTCACATTTATTTCACCGGGAGATAAGCTGTACTTTTCATCAATTTTATTTAGGAGCCGCTAGTGACATCGTTTTATTTATGGGCCTGCTTTTATGTTTCCCATTGCCGTCCCTCCTCCAGATATAACTACGATCCTTTTCAATAAGGACAATTCTTGCCGGCCGAAGTGGCCGTGCGGTTAAAGGCGCTGCAGTCTGGAACCGCGAGACCGCTACGGTCGCAGGTTCGAATCCTGCCTCGGGCATGGATGTTTGTGATGTCCTTAGGTTAGTTAGGTTTAAGTAGTTGTAAGTTCTAGGAGACTGATTACCTCAGATGTTGAGTCCCATAGTGCTCAGAGCCATTTGAACAATTCTTCTTCCCGCTAGGTCTGTAACATGTTTACGTGTGAATGAAATTTGTTTTCACCCTCTTTTAAGAAATCACATTATGTTCCTTATTACGGGGTCGTAGATTAGGAGGAACGAGGGATAATTGTGTGTCCCGCTCTTTATCATTTCCTTACGCTCTTAGGTCGTTCAGCGGGTTGTTGAACTACGTGCACTCAACAGAAAATCCTCCAGTCGAAGCACAGTCCTAAAGCCACATTGCACTATCTATATTTGTGTGTGAACAGTTTCAAGAGGAAAAATCACATTCAGCTCTAAGAACAACGTTTACGCTCTTTCTCGACTGCGACATAAATAAATATTTACACCCCTAGCGTGCTCTGAAGCTAGCTTATTAATTTGTGCTCACACCATAATAAACACGATACTATCCTGCCTCCCTTAGGTTTTCTCACGTCTTCGGTGTTATTGTGTTATCATGTCAGCTATTTGAATCCTGTCGTGAAATTTAGTAACATTTCTGATTCGTTTCTAAAAACCTACGTTGTTATGGAATTTAAGCAACTTTTAATCCTTCCCGAGTAGTATCTCACTCTCCAAGACTATTAACCTGCCAACCCTCTTTCATAAACGCAGACAGTTCCTCAGTTCTTTCACAATTCGTCCCTAGTGCACTCTCAAAGTGGAACTATACTGAGAAGGTGGGACTATTAATGTTTTTCTTAAACTCCCAAAGTACAATACAAGTGATAAAGTAATCTACGTCTACACAGGTACTCTGCATGCCACAGTACGGTACGTGGCGGAAGGTACCCTGTATCACTAATAGTCACTTTTTTTCCTGTTCCACTCGCAAATAGAGCTAGGATAAACTGATTGTCTATATACCTCCGTATGAGCACTAATTTCTCGTACCTTATCTTCTTGGTCCTTACGCGAAACGTATGTTGGCGGCAGCAGACTCCTCCTGCAGTCAGCTTCAAATGCCCGTCCTCTAAATTTTCTCAACAGTGTTCCTCGAATAGAACGTCACCTTCCCTCCAGGGATCCCCATTTCAATTCCCTAAGGATCTCCGTAACACATGCGTGTCGTTTCGAAACTACCGGTAACAAATCTAGCAGCCCGCCTATGAATTGCTTCGATGACTTCCTTCAATCCGACCTGGTGCGGACCCCAAACACTCGATCAGTACTCAAGAATAGGTCGCACTAGCGTCCTATATGTGTTCTCCTTTACAGGTGAACCACACTTCCCTAAAATTCTCCCAATAAACCGAAGTCGAACATCGCATTCCCTATCACTGTCCTCACGTCGCTCGTTCCATTTCATATCGCTTTGCAACGTTACGCCCAGGTATTTAAACAACTTGACTGTGTCAAGCAGGACACTGGTAATACTGTATCAAAACATTAAAGGTTTGTTCTTCCTACTCAGCGACATTAACTTACATTCTGCGAATGTGCCAATGGCGAAAATTAAGATGTATACAAGCTATTATCATTTTCACAACAGTACAGGTATAAAAACGTCCTCGTGCAAGGTGCTCCCACAATTAAGGCACAACAGCTGCATTCGGGAGTCTACACTGTCTGCACCCATTTGAACCACCATATTATATCCATCTTTGGCCTCCCTCTATGTTTTCTTCCGCCCCCCCCCCCCCACACTCAAATCTCCTACACTTCCTTCTATTGCCAAATTAACGAGACCTTGGTGCCACAGAATGTCCTATCAGCCGAACACTTCTTATAGTCAAGCTGTGCCATAAATTTCGTTTTTCCCTGGCTAAACGTGTAGCTAACAAAAACACTAGTAGTGCTATGCTGTGTCATGTTTCACATCAAGAAATTTATGGTGTTGCACTAATAAAATACACAGACAAAAAAATAGCAACACCACAAGGAACTGTGCGACATACACAATTGGTAGGCGTGTTTCTACATCTGGCAAATGAGGTCATTTCAAATTTCGTGCCAGTCGCATAAAAGTGGCGCTAGTAGCGCCACTATGAGGATTGCTTTAAATAGACGTTGTTACCTTTGAGATTGGACATAGTGAGTTGGTATTAGACAAGAGTACCTTTGGGGCGAGGTCGTGCAATAGAGTTTCTGCGATATTACAGAAAGACTTGGCAGGAATGTAGCCATCGTACATGAATGATGGCAGTTGTGGTCGCGAGTATGTACTGTCTCAAGAAGACCGGGCTACGGACGGCCACATGGCACTACCGAGAGGAAAGGCCATTGTGTTGGACGTATGGATCTGGAGCATCGTGTTGCGTCTGCAGCAGCAAGCAGAGCAGCAGTTGGCACCCCAGTGACACAACGAACTGTTACAAATCGTTACTTCAAGGGCAGCTCCGAGCCAGACCCCCTGTAGCGTGCATTCCACTGACCCCAAACCACCGCCATTTGCGACTTCAGCGGTGTCAAGCGGGAGGTCATTGGAGGGTACGGTGCAGGTCTGTCGTGTTTCTTGGTGAAAGCTGGTTCTGCATCGGTACCAGTGATAGCTATACGTTGGTTAGAATGAGGCCGACTGAGGATCTCCAACTAAACTGTGTGCGTGATAGACACACTGAACCTACACCTGGAGTTACGGTCTGGGACACGATTTCGTATGACAGCACGAGCACTCTCGCGCTTATCCTACGAACCCTGAATGCAAATCTGTACGTCAATCAGGTGATTCGACCTGTTGTGCTGCCATTCATGAACAGCATTCCACTGGGTGTTTTCCAACAGGATAACGCTCGCCCAGGTGACGCTGTTGTAACCCAACATGCTCTACAGAGTCTCGACATGTTGCCTTGGCGTATTCGATCACCAGATCTGTCACCAATCGAGCACATATGGGACATTGTTGGACGACAACTCCAGTGTCATCCACAAACAGCATTATCAGTCCCTGTATTGGCCAACCAAGTGCAACAGCCATGGAATTCCAGTCCACAAACTACATCCGGCACCTGTACAACACATTGCATACACCTTTAAATGCTTGTATTCAACATTCTGGAGATTACACCGGTTATTAATGTAACAGCATTTCACACTTGCAATGAATTATCTCGCGCTTACATTAACCTGTAATGTTGCAATGTTAATCACTTAAATATGTCGCCTACACTAAAGTATTCCCGAAATTTCATTACTCTAAATTGTTCGATAGGGTTCACATCTGGAGAACATGCTGGCCACTCTATTCGAACGATGTCGTTATCCTGAAAGAAGTCATTCACAAGGTGTGAACGATGGGGGCGCGAATTGTCGTCCATGAAGACGAATGCCTCGCCAATATGCCGACCATATGGTTGCACTATCGGTCGAAGGATGGCATTAACGTATCGTACAGCCGTTACTGCGCTTTCCATGACTACCAGCGGCGTACGTCGGCCCCACATAATGCCACCCCAAAACAGCAAGGAACCTCCACCTTTCTGCACTCGCTGGACAGTGTGTCTAAGGTGTTCGGCCTGACCTGGATGCCTCGAAACACGTCTCCGACGATTATCTGGTTGAAGGCATATGAGACACTCATCGCTGAAGAGAACGTTATGCCAATCCTGAGCGGTCCATTCGGCATGTTGTTGGGCTCATCTGTACCGCGTTGAATGGTGTCGTGGTTGCAAAGATGGACTTCGCCGTGGACGTCAGGAGTGAAGTTGCACATCATGCAGCCTATTGCGCACAGTTTGCGTCGTAACACGACGTTCTGTGGCTGTGCGAAAAGCATTATTCAACATGGTGGCGTTGGTATCAGGGATCCTAATCAGTTGCTAGCGGTCATCCACTGCAGTAGTAGCCCTTGGGCGGCCGGACCGAGGCATGTCATCGACAGTTCCTGTCTCTTTGTATCTCCTCCATGTTCAAGCAACATCGCTTTGGTTCAATCCGAGACGCCTGGGCAGTTCCTTTCTTCAGAGTCCTTCCTGGCACAAAGTAACAATGCGGACGCGATCGAACCGCGGTATTGACCGTCTAGGCATTATTGAACTACAGACAACACGAGTCGTGAACCTCCTTCCTGGTGTAATGACTGGAACGGATCGGCTGTCGGACCCCCTCCGTCTAATAGGCGCTGCTCATGCATGGTTGTTTACATCTTTGGGCGGGTTTAGTGACAACTCTGAAGAGTCAAGGGACTGTGTCTGTGATACAGTAACCCCAGTCAACATCTATCTTCGGGAGTTCCGGGAACCGGGCGATGCAAAACTTTTTTTGATGTGTGTTTAATAAAAAGTACGGGTCGGCATAAAACGTAATTGCACAACGAAGTAATACCTCAAAAATGTAAGGGTAGACGACACTTCCTTATGTAAACGAAAATCGGAGACAAAATGCACCACCGAAAATGTTTTCTCTCAATAAAACGACACGTAGATGGGAATATAAATACGGTTCATCTAGTAGTTGCACGGTTGGAATTGAAATACTTGTAATAAACCGGAAATTATAGTTAAAAGTGAATGACTAGGCCTCGCATTTACGTTGAAAAGCAACCGTGGATCCTCGGCAGTACACAGCTGTGAGTACGAGGCCAGCGGATGGCGCCGGCGACGACTTTTGCTAGTGGGAACAAGGCGGCCTAATTTTGCAAGGCGGTGACAGGTGCGCTTAGCTGGGAGGGGCTGTTCTCACGTGATGCAACAGGAAGGGCGCAGAAAGCGGCGCCCGCGACGGCGCCAACCTCTCTCGCTGCATCCGCTCGACGCGCCTGCCCGCCGTCGCCGTCGCCGCCGCCGCCGCCGTCGCCGCCGCCGGAAATTACATTCCACACTAGTAACTAATCGCCACACACTCTTCTTTTTTCACTTCAGACTCGAATAAAAAATTTAAAAAAAGAAAGTTAAAAAGTATGTTCATAACAGCTCTGCTTTTCATCTTTATTTCACTGATTTAAAGGACAGTTAAATACGCCAAATTGTGTCTCAGCAACTCAAAGAACTCGTACTGGTGGTTTCTGGTTTCCAGCTAAATAGCTAGGCACTGCAATTAAAAACTACTTAAATCGGTACTACCATGCAGAAAATGCTGTGGCGAATCAGACACTGCATTTTATTGGGAGAATACTGAGAAGTTCTTGTTGACTTCCATCTACACAGAAAAAAATGACCATCGTAAGAAGGCACATTAGAGGTCGCAGAGAATGAGCTAGCCATTCACTTTTCCCATACGCTTTCGGGAGTGAAGAATGCATTCCAAGATGAACGGAAAACTGCTTTTTGTGATATTGTCTTTGCTCACTTTGCTAATTCTCGGTGTACTGTAGGCTGCAATTTAGATCTGGGGATGAATTTAATGTTGCCAATAAGCGAACTGCGTGTATTTTAATAAAAATTATAGAGAGAATTTAAGTGTGGAAGTATTTAATTTGTAAGTCATTGTGCATTTGAAGTTGTAATTTAGATCTGCAGTCGTGGTGTACTTTAGGCTGCAATTTAGATCTGGGGATGAATTTAATGTTGCCAATAAGCGACCTGCGTGTATTTTATTAAAATTATAGAGAGAATTTAAGTGCGGAAGTATTTAATTTGTAAGTCATTGTGCATTTGAAGTTGTAATTTAGATCTGCAGTCGTGCTCAAGTGTGTGTTTTTTGCCATGAAGTTTTATGTATTTAGACAAATGTAATGTTACGTACAAAGATCAAACTACAGTCATCTATTAACCTATAAATTATTTAAGTAGTGCTAATAAGCGAGTTTTGTGTGTTTCAACAAATAATAAAGACAGTTTAGATGTAGAAATATTTGATTTCAGGGTCCATAGAACTTGAAAAGTCTGCAAACTCTTACATATTTCGAGAAATAATACAATTCTATTTTCCTAGAATTTTCTTAGAGATCTGTAATTACACTTTCATCTTGCGGTAAGCAGCCTGTGTTCGTTCGTTTGTGTGTGTGTGTGTGTGTGTGTGTGTGTGTGTGTGTGTTCAGCAAATGATAAACTAATTTCATCAAAGAGTTTACCTTCGCGATATCAACTCTGTCTTGGTAGACCATCTGTTTTGGAGATATTTCAACTCTGTCATAGCCTTTAGTTGTGATATATGTATAAACATTAGAGATGTTCTCTCTCTGTATTATGAAAAAATACGCTTTTTAAGTGTTACTTGGCAATAAAATCGTCGCCGGCCGGTGTGGCCGAGCGGTTCTAGGCCCTACAGTCTGGAACCGCGCGACCGCTATGGTCGCGGGTTCGAATCCTGCCTCGGGCATGGATGTGTGTGATGTCCTTAGGTTAGTTAGGTTTAAGTAGTTCTAAGTTCTAGGGGACTGATGACCACAGAAGTTAAGTCCCATAGTGCTCAGAGCCAATAAAATCGTCAAAACGCCTTCTTCCTTCTTTCCTTCCTTTCTAATATGGGTATGCTCAGTTTGTTTGTCTTTTGGCTGTATTGTGTGTACAAGTGTGTGTTTTCACATCGCATATTTTTATTAGTTTTTAGTGTTATTAAACAGTTTATAATAGGAAATCAGTCTATAAACGTTTAGAGAGCTGTGGCACCATAGTTCTGATTAGTAAATATTGCAACCTTTGTCAAAGGTTATTATTGCACATAACCTCTAGTAGGCTTCAGTCAGTTGTAATAAAAGCAGTAATGGTAAATACATACCATCGATTATATTTTTATAGTGCAAAACATGATGCATTATCCCTGTCCTTCCTAAAATGGAGTTTGAAAACAATTTAGAAGGGGATATACACTCCTGGAAATGGAAAAAAGAACACATTGACACCGGTGTGTCAGACCCACCATACTTGCACCATACACTGCGAGAGGGCTGTACAAGCAATGATCACACGCACGGCACAGCGGACACACCAGGAACCGCGGTGTTGGCCGTCGAATGGCGCTAGCTGCGCAGCATTTGTGTACCGCCGCCGTCAGTGTCAGCCAGTTTGCCGTGGCATACGGAGCTCCATCGCAGTCTTTAACACTGGTAGCATGCCGCGACAGCGTGGACGTGAACCGTATGTGCAGTTGACGGACTTTGAGCGAGGGCGTATAGTGGGCATGCGGGAGGCCGGGTGGACGTACCGCCGAATTGCTCAACACGTGGGGCGTGAGGTCTCCACAGTACATCGATGTTGTCGCCAGTGGTCGGCGGAAGGTGCACGTGCCCGTCGACCTGGGACCGGACCGCAGCGACGCACGGATGCACGCCAAGACTGTAGGATCCTACGCAGTGCCGTAGGGGACCGCACCGCCACTTCCCAGCAAATTAGGGACACTGTTGCTCCTGGGGTATCGGCGAGGACCATTCGCAACCGTCTCCATGAAGCTGGGCTACGGTCCCGCACACCGTTAGGCCGTCTTCCGCTCACGCCCCAACATCGTGCAGCCCGCCTCCAGTGGTGTCGCGACAGGCGTGAATGGAGGGACGAATGGAGACGTGTCGTCTTCAGCGATGAGAGTCGCTTCTGCCTTGGTGCCAATGATGGTCGTATGCGTGTTTGGCGCCGTGCAGGTGAGCGCCACAATCAGGACTGCATACGACCGAGGCACACAGGGCCAACACCCGGAATCATGGTGTGGGGAGCGATCTCCTACACTGGCCGTACACCACTGGTGATCGTCGAGGGGACACTGAATAGTGCACGGTACATCCAAACCGTCATCGAACCCATCGTTCTACCATTCCTAGACCGGCAAGGGAACTTGCTGTTCCAACAGGACAATGCACGTCCGCATGTATCCCGTGCCACCCAACGTGCTCTAGAAGGTGTAAGTCAACTACCCTGGCCAGCAAGATCTCCGGATCTGTCCCCCATTGAGCATGTTTGGGACTGGATGAAGCGTCGTCTCACGCGGTCTGCACGTCCAGCACGAACGCTGGTCCAACTGAGGCGCCAGGTGGAAATGGCATGGCAAGCCGTTCCACAGGACTACATCCAGCATCTCTACGATCGTCTCCATGGGAGAATAGCAGCCTGCATTGCTGCGAAAGGTGGATATACACTGTACTAGTGCCGACACTGTGCATGCTCTGTTGCCTGTGTCTATGTGCCTGTGGTTCTGTCAGTGTGATCATGTGATGTATCTGACCCCAGGAATGTGTCGATAAAGTTTCCCCTTCCTGGGACAATGAATTCACGGTGTTCTTATTTCAATTTCCAGGAGTGTATTTAAACTGAGGGTGAATTGTTACTTACACTAAGAGTAAGTCTAACTAATAACATTCTTCCAGCAAATCAGACTGAGTAACACATTTGGGTTAGTTCCACCATCTTGGATTTTTAATTTTTTTAAAAATTGCCCACCATCCTATTCGTTTGAACTTCCTGCCAGTAGTATCTTGCATTTTATGAATTTTCCGCCCAACTGCATGTATTCAAGCCCCCGCCCCTGCATGTAGGCAACCAGACGACCTAATGTCAAAGGTGACAGAACCATCACGGCCGTAGGGCTAGAGGGACTTGAATGAATAAAAAGAAATACAACAGCAAAACATAAGCAGCGAAGATTAAATTGCTGAGGGGTAGTGAAGGGATACAGAGGAAGAGCTCCAGTTAGCATTCGTAATGATGAAGGGTGAATGTAAGTGCTGGCACTGAAGAAATAAATATAAAGTTCAGAGAAAACAATATGAGAACAGACTGAGACATTAAAGGCTACCCAAAAAACCCCGAGATTCAATCCGAAAGGAAGAGGAAACACACGCTGACTAAGGACTTTAACTTTGTCAAGACGACTATAACATTTGCATACAATCAAGAATACCCTTCATCAGGTAAAGTAAATATCTACTGCAAAGTATCTGCTCAGATAAAAGAAACAACCTGGCCAGATTAAACAGGAGAAAACAAGTAAATGTGTAATTTTCGCAGTTTCATATACTTGTTTTCTGACTTCGTGAAGGAATATTTCGCTGGATATCGAAGCTCTGCGCTAGCTGCACCGTACATGCACGAAATAATTTCTAACATAACAATAAAGTTATCTTTTAGTCTTCCTGATGTTGTGCGTTGCTTTACGAATCTGAAAACAGCTTTCTCGCCAAAGTGGCTTAAGTAAAAGGATTTTTTTAAATATTATAGTCATCATAAAGTATTAAAGGCATTGAGCGTGAGTTAGATCAGTAGTTGTAAATATTGGTGACGTATTTCGAATAGCCGGCCGGTGTGGCCGTGCGGTTAAAGGCGCTTCAGTCTGGAACCGCGTGACCGCTACGGTCGCAGGTTCGAATCCTGCCTCGGGCATGGATGTGTGTGATATTCTTAGGTTAGTTAGGTTTAATTAGTTCTAAGTTCTAGGCGACTGATGACCTCAGAAGTTAAGTCCCATAGTGCTCAGAGCTATTTGTATTTCGAATGAGTTGGAGCAAAAGTAAAGCACAGAACTCTATTTGGCAGATGCAGCCTTCCAATCTGGTCATTATTCTGCGTATCTTCATGTCGCTTTCTTAATTTGTTACAAGCAAATACCAACGTTCTTTTAAAATCAAAACTGAGCTATGCTCACATTCGGATTGACATCACAGACAGTTTTGACTGTTTAGCTACTACATCTTCAGGTTATTTTAGGATATTAGTAATTTATTTGGCGTCCGTCCAGCATCTGCATTATCAACACCTCCACTGTCGTGTTTGTCATAGGTAGTATCAAGGTGATCAAAGCCTTGCTGCCCATGGACTAATTGCTTATCTAATTACCCGGACCACAACACCGATAATTTAGCAAATGGGGCTTGACGATGGTGGAAGCAACAGCACTATCAGCAATAACAGGCTTCGAGACTTGCTCGACATGCCATGAACACAGTAAAATTGAACATTTGTCAAATCTTACAATTCTCTGACATATCCGCAAATGTACTGCCCACCAGAAAATGTAGGTAAGTGAATGTTGCACACTTCTGTGGTATACAGAGGGATGTATTCTTCGAAAATTTGTGCGAAGACTCATCGACATACACGACCTTATGGCGAGGTTTCGACTGTGTGCCCGTCGTATTCACTTGTACACAAAATACATCGACGAACTGATTTGCTATTATACACATAATCAATTCAGTACTTGGAGGGACATTACTGCTCTACATGTCTTTAAAAAAAATAGCTCTAACGAAGATCATGCGTGATTGCACTTTAGTTTCCAGAAACATCTTTTTCATATCAGAAATAAAGCTTAAATATTGTTCAACTTCTACTCATCTTTCCGACAGCAAAATCACCTAAAATCTCGGTTTTTATGTTTGCTCACGATCCCTCTATCCTTCCAAATCTCCCCTAACCCCAGAAGAGGGTAACTGTAACAGTTTTTAGGTTGGTTCAAAAATGGTTCAAATGGCTCTGAGCACTATGGGACTCAACTGCTGAGGTCATTAGTCCCCTAGAACTTAGAACTAGTTAAACCTAACTAACCTAAGGACATCACACACATCCATGCCCGAGGCAGGATTCGAACCTGCGACCGTAGCGGTCTCGCGGTTCCAGACTGCAGCGCCAGAACCGCGTGGCCACTTCGGCCGGCTTTTAGGTTGGTTTTTCAAATATCAATTATGCCACTTAGTGCCACCTGTTAATATAGCTCAGTGCGTAGTCTTACAGCTTTTTCAGACAAGATGATAGCCTAGATACGTATTCAGTCCACTTGGTGGGCAAATGACCGTTGTTACAGAACAGCAAAACGTTGGCATACAGAACTTCGGAGACTTTTCATAAACGTTTTGCCACATGTCCGGTTTTTTCCTCGTTTACGATACAAAATATGCCAAGAACTAATATAAGAGAAGGTACTAAGCGAAGAATGGTGATTCACAGACATACGATGTGTACAAAATTCTTTGTTACTTTAAGTTAAGGTGACGCCGTGACGATGAGACATTGCTACTGAAATTAGTTGGCGCAATTTATTACCTGCAACTACAATGTACTTTTTCAAAGCCTTTAAAGACAGTTTAGATGTTAAAGCGTCACTAAATATACTGAGATAACCCGTCACCGGATAACGATATGCACATATACAGATGTCACTAGTATCGCGTACACAAGGTGTAAGAGGGCAGTGCATTGGCAGAGCTCTCATTTGTACTCAGGTGATTGATGTGAAAAAGTTCCCCACGTGATTGTGCCATAAGACGTGAATTAACAAACTTTGAATTGAGAATGATAGTTGGAACTAGACACATGGGACATTCCATTTCGGAAATCGTTACGGAATCCAGTATCCGAGATCCACAGTGTTAATACTGTGACGAGAATACCAAATTCCAGACATTACCTCTCACCATGAACAACGCAGTTTCCGACGTCCTTCACTTAACGACCGAGAGCAGCAGCGTTTGCATCGAGTTGTCAGTGTTAACAGACAAGCAACACTGCGTGAAATAACTAACCGCAGGAATCAACGTGAGACGTACGCCGAACGTTTCCGTTAAGACAGTGCGGTGAATTTTGGCGTTATTGGGCTATGGCTGTAGACTACCGGTGCGAGTGACTTTGCTAATAACACGATATCGCCTGCAGCGCCTCTCCTAGTCTCGTGACCATATCGGTTGGACGCTTGACGACTGGAAAACGTGGTCTGGTGAGATGAGTCCCGATTTCAGTTGGTAAGAGGACGTGGCGGGGTTCGACTGGGGCGCAGACTTCACGAAGCCATAGACCCAAGTTGCCAGCAAGGCACTGTGCAAGCTGGTGGTGACTCCATAATGGTGTGGGCTGTGTTTACATGAAATGGACTGAGTCCTCTAGTACAACTGAACCGATTATTGACTGGAAATGGTTATGTTCGGTAACTCGGAGACCATTAGCAGCCACTCATAGACTTCATGCTCCGAAACAACGACCGACTTTTTATGGATGACGTCTTAGGGTATTTGACTGTTTTCTGGAAACTGTCTTAAATGATTACTTATATCATTTCCAACACGCTTTTTTTTTGGATTTCAGTGTTCTTTAATAAAAACAGAAATGAAATTCAAATTATCTGAAAGTCCGCTAAAACGCTCCATTCGAGTCACGTGATGCCTGTGACGTTACTAGCTAGTTTGCTGCTCCTACTGTCGTAATGCTAATTCACAGTGATGTCTTGTTTTGGAATTTCCGTTTCGAAAAATGGGTTATGTGGTGTCACCGCCAGACACCACACTTGCTAGGTGGTAGCCTTTAAATCGGCCGCGTTCCGGTAGTATACGTCGGACCAGCGTGTCGCCACTGTCAGTGATTGCAGACCGAGTGCCGCCACACGGCAGGTCTAGAGAGACGTCCTAGCACTCGCCCCAGTTATACAGACGACTTTGCTAGCGATGCTACACTGACAAATGCGCTCTCATTTGCCGAGACGGTAGTTAGCTTAGCCTTCAGCTACGTCATTTGCTACGACCTAGCAAGGCGCCATTACCAGTTTATATTGAGATTGTAATTAATGTATCAACAAGAGCGATGTTCTCCAATTGTGGATTAAAGTTAAGTATTCCAAGAGTTTCGTACTTCATTTATTAGACTCAACACCTTTAACTGTTCCAGACCTCACGCCAGTCTGCGTGAGCTTAAACGCGTGCATTTAGGCCTCCTCTAGCAACACGGTGTTGGCTCTTCTGCCAACACATCAGGTTACAAATAGTGTGTAGTACCACACTGTACAAATACATCTACAAAAACTCCTGAAAAGTTGTTTTTGAGTGTTCCATAGAATGAGAAGATACGTAAAATGTGGTTGCACTGCACCGGTAAATTGCCACCACGTTGACGCAAAATTTCAGTAACTTACTTACAAATGTGTTGCACTGTGAATTCGACAACTAACTTACTTCCGAGATATGCTCTCCCACTGTTACATCGAAGGATAGCGTCATTCAACGAAATTAAACTCCTAGTGAACATTGTCGGTTTACCCAACTACATCAGCTCAGTAGTTACAGCGGTACACCGTCGAATTTTACAAGATGGATGTCCGTAGATCGCTGGTTCGAATCTCCACGTCACGTTAAAAAAAGATATTTTCTAGTTTATGTGATCGCAAACTTTCTACTTTATTAGAAAGAATGTTTTTTATCTTCGTGCCGTCCAGCTAGGATCCTCATTCTTTACACTTTCGCAGTTTCACCATCTTACTTAAAGAGGAAGTAAGTCTGCTTGATGCACTGACTTTCCGCGCGACTGCTACGGTCGCAGGTTCGAATCCTGCCTCGGGCATGGATGTGTGTGATGTCCTTAGGTTAGTTAGGTTTAACTAGTTCTAAGTTCTAGGGGACTAATGACCTCAGAAGTTGAGTCCCATAGTGCTCAGAGGAATTTTTTTTTGCACTGACTTTAGTTTACACTCGCAAACATAGCAGCTCTTTCGTTTGTGTCACCTGCGTGTTGTACACGGTTTATATCTCTCCGTGTAACCTCGCCGACCTACACCTCGTTTTACTGTGGAAGTAAGGTGATATCTTCGCCACAATCAATGCTTTCGAAAAAGTGAATTGTTTGTTCGCAAAGTACATGCATTTATCCTTCGTTGTCCATTTCTCAGGCTAAGATTAATGTGGAGCTATATATAATACACCCACAATCTGCCACAATCTGTACTTCCTAGCCGGCCGCGGTGGTCTAGCGGTTCTAGGCGCTCAGTCAGGAACCGCGCAGCTGCTACGGTCGCAGGTTCGAATCCTGCCTCGGGCATGGATGTGTGTGATGTCCTTAGGTTAGTTAGGTTTAAGTAGTTCTAAGTTCTAGGGGACTTATGACCACAGATGTTGAGTCCCATAGTGCTCAGAGCCATCTGTACTTCCTAACGCTATTTTTGACTTTGTGTAAAACATAAGAATATATTACGCTTCCAGGAGTCGAACATGTGACTTCTTATCTGCAGGCGGATGCGTTACCCGTTGCGCCATCTAACGTCTGATGTATGATGTATCTCTGTTGAGTGTCTTCTATAGAGGAAATCAGCACTAAATTCTGCCAAGAATAGTTTTATTGTTCTTTTGGGTCGTAGCTCATGACTGTTAGTCGGCAATCTAGTTATAATATACGCATCCATTTGCGAAAGTCCTACAGTTCCTTAGTTTTGAGCGATTTTAATGATGTTGCAGGGAGCAGGGAACAGAATATCCGTCGTTGCACAAATCGCCGCTCTAAATGGGTGGGGCATAAACACATCAACTTTCGCAAGGCTTCCTCAATCAGCGTTCGGAAATTTTCTTTCTATTGTTACTTAAAAGTTGTAATTGCGTTTCTCCATTATTAAATAGCTAAACTGTGGGCAGAAAATGTACGTAAAAACCTCGAAAACTCGGCTAACGCTCCTATAACACACGTATAGCTTTGTCTTACTCCTAGTCTGTGACGTCGCCAAAGCACAGCCAATAACAAAGTGTTATCGATCATATAACCCAATCTTGATATTTAATGATTTTTAAGCTTTAATTGCACAAAAATAACAGATATTTTGTGAGAATATTGACCACAAATTCTACTTAAATGTTATAATCAATGAGAATAAGAACAATCCGAACCATAGTTTTACCATAGGAAAATATCCTGCTGTTTGCGATTGGTTTGAAGAACATTGTAGACACGAGCGAATGGTTTGGCTATCCAGATCAGCAGGCACGAATTCCATCGACGTTTGTGGGACGTAAGTCAGTTCGTGCACAAAATCCTGCACCGCAACACTTTCGCATGGACGACTATAAGGGCAGCACGGATCGATATTTCTGCAGAGGACTTCCAACGACTTGTTGAGTCCATACCACGTCGGGTTGCTGCATTACGCCGTTAATGTATGTAGGCAATTTGAAGGTATACAGGCTGGAAATTTTAACGTACAGATGTGACACCTCTGGCAGTCGAGCTGAGCCTGGATGGCAGATACGAGTAGGTCAATTTATCAATCATAATGGCTGGCGAGTGATAAGAGTGCCAGTCTGTCGGCAGACCATGGGTGGGAGATCTGAAGAATCTGTTGGCCACGGAAAAACTTTCTGCATCAAAGTAGGTTAGGACAGCACGGGCAGCCCACAGCTTTGCGTTATCCTATTGAAAGAAACTTCGAACATAGGACACGGCCAACAGCCTTAATACGTCAAAAGAGTAACGGCTGCTGTCCAAATTACTTGCTTTGTGAAGCAGAGGCGATCGTGTTGCGTACCCAGTGGCACTGTATACCATCGCGACAGGTGCTGGGCCCGTATGGTGGTGATAAATGCAGTCTGGCATCGTTTGTCCTTCAGGAAACCTCTAAACACGGATAAATCCATTGTGGGGCTCTACGCAGAACCGGTAGCCGTCCGAACCAGGTGTTGGGCCTGTATGGCGGTGATGAATGCATTCTGGCATCGTTCTTTCTTCACGAAAGCTCCAAACACAGATAAGACCATCGTGACTCTCTACACAGAACCGAGCCAGGAGCTCGTCCAGTATGGTGGTGCTGAATATATTCTGGCATCGTTCATTCATCTCGAAACCTCCAAAAACAGATAAGTCCATTGTGAACCGAAACCCGTCCGAGCCATGTGCTGGGCCTGCATGGTGGTGATGAATGCATTCTGGCATCGTTCATTCTTTACGAAACCTCCAAACATGGACAAGTCCATTGTGAGGCTATACACAGAACCGGGATCCATCGGAGCCAGGTGCTGGGCCTGCATGGTGGTGATGAATTCATTCTCGCATCGTTCATTCTTCACAAAACCTCCAAACACAGATAAGACCATTGTGACGCTCTACACAAATCCAGGACTTCACCGAGGCAGGTGCTGGGCCTGCATAGTGGTGATGAATGCCTTCGGCCATTGTTCATTCTTCACAAAACCTCGAAACACGGATAGGTGCATTGGGAGGCTCTACAAAGAACCAGAACCCGTTCAAGCCATGTGCTGGGCCTGTATGGTGGTGATGAATGCATTCTGGCATCGTTCATTCTTCTCGAAACCTCCAAACACTAATAAGTCCATTGTGAACTGAGACCCATCCAAGCCATGAGCTGGGCCTGCATGGTGGTGATGAATGCATTCTGGCATCGTTCATTCTTCACGAGACCTCCAAAAACAGATAAGTCCATTGTGAACCGAAACCCATCCGAGCCATGTGCTGGGCCTGCATGGTGGTGATGAATGCATTCTGGCATCGTTCATTCTTTACGAAACCTCCAAACATGGACAAGTCCATTGTGAGGCTATACACAGAACCGGGACCCATCGGAGCCAGGTGCTGGGCCTGCATGGTGGTGATGAATTCATTCTCGCATCGTTCATTCTTCACAAAACCTCCAAACACAGATAAGACCATTGTGACGCTCTACACAAATCCAGGACTTCACTGAGGCAGGTGCTGGGTCCGCATAGTGGTGATGAATGCCTTCGGCCATTGTTCATTCTTCAAAAAAAACTCGAAACACGGATAGGTCCATTGGGAGGCTCTACAAAGAACCAGGACCCGTCCAAGTCATGTGCTGGGCCTGTATGGTGGTGATGAATGCATTATGGCATCGTTCATTCTTCTCGAAACCTCCAAACACCAATAAGTCCATTGTGAACTGAGACCCATCCAAGCCATGAGCTGGGCCTGCATGGTAGTGATGAATGCATTCTGGCATCGTTCATTCTTCACGAGACCTCCAAACACAGACAAGTCCATTGTGAGGCTCTACGCAGAACCGAGACCCGCCCGAGAAGACGTGGTGCCACTCCTATATGCAGTATTTTCGATGGGTGCTCCACTGACAGTGGGCCTGTCTCACGGCTGTCGCATAATGGAAAGCCGCAGTGGTGGCCATGCTAACAGTGCTCCAAACGCCGTCGCAGTGTACATGTTGATGCTTGTCTTGACGCAAACAAGTCCATTTTCTGACTCAAGATATGTTGTAACATGCTGCTCATGCATACGAACAATCATTCATCCTCTCAGGCACTAGCAGCGTGGTACTGCTAAGAGTCATTTCAACAACTCATGGCTCCCGTTTCATAAATAGGAGCACTGTCATACTGAACACGGAAAATATATGATCAAAGTTGTTACTGTGGTTTGAATAGCATCAAAATACGCAATATTTCGGGTTACAAAATTCATGAACAAGACCAGACTATTCAAACCAAGGACATATCACACTGTCTCCTCCACTAGATTGCATAGTCTGAACAATGCACTAAGGCAGGTAAAGCGAACCTAAGCTTTCATCGACATCTGCATACATACTCTGCAAGTCACCCTGCGGTGCATGGCGGAGGGTATCATGTACCACTATATCACGTACATCTACTGGTCATTTCCTTTCCTGTTCACTCGCAAGTAGAGCGAGGGAAAAATAACTGTCTATAAGCATTCGTACGAGCCCTAATTTCTCTCATCTTACGGGGGTATTTCGGAAAGTAAAAATACACCGTACGCCAGAGGAACAGAAGAGCTTTGGCAAGCAAGTTGGCAACACTGGTGTTAACCTTGAACCGTTAGCTTTCTCCTCGCGGTCGTTCGGCAGTTGAACGTTGCTTCTGGTTGGAGTAGGTCGTGTTTAAAATGGCTGCGCCGATTCAGAATCCCGCCAAATGCGAAGTGCGCTCCGTCATACGCTTTCTTCATGCAAAAGGTCAGCGACCAGCGGATATTTACAAAAAAATTGTTTCTGTTTATGGGAACATTATGAATCGACAAAATGTAACGAAATGGTGTCGTCACTTCTCTGAAGGTAGGACCGATGTTCATGACGAACAAAGAACAGGTGGCCATCTGTGATCTCTGATGCCCTTCTTTGCAGAACAGAGGAAGCAATTCGTGTGTGTGAAATCTTATGGGACTTAACTGCTAAGGTCATCAGTCCCTTAGTTTACACACTACTTAACCTAACTTATCCTAAGGACAAACACACACACCCATGCCCGAGGGAGGACTCGAACCTCCGCCGGGACCAGCCGCACAGTCCATGACCGCTGCGCCAAGACCGCTCGGCTAATCCCGCGCGGCTGGAAGCAATTCGTGCGAATAGACGTCTCACATTGAACGAATTGCATCGGATCATACCGGACGTGTCAATGACAACTCTTTACGACACTGTGACTGTCATGTTAGGGTACAGGAAATTGTGTGCGCGCTGGGTTCCGAAACTGTTAATGGAAGAACACAAAAAGGATGGGCTTTGCACTCGTCTTCCTCACACGCTATGCTGAAGCAGGTGATGAGTTCCTTGATCACACTGCGACAGGTGACGAGACGTGGGTTTATCACCATACACCTGAATCAAAGCAACAAGCAATGCAATGGCGCCATTTGAATTCACCAAAAGCCAAGAAATGCAAAATGTCGATTTCAGCGAAGAAAATCATGGCTTCTATTTTTTGGGACAGACAAGGCATACTTCTGTTGGAATTTATGCCTCCTGGAACGACAATTAATGCTGCTGCATATTGCCAGACTTTGAAACGTCTTCGATGGGAATTCAAAACAAACGCAGAGGAATGCTGACAAGTGGAGTCCGCTTGCTTCATGACAACGCTCGGCCTCACACAGCGCTCGTAACCAAAGCACTACTCAAACAATTCAAATGGGACGTATTGGACCATCCGCCATACAGCCCGGACCTTGCGCCCACCGAGTCCATGTCTTCCGTTACCTGAAGTCACATCTTGGTGGAAAATCATTCCACGACGATGAAGAGGTCAATGATGAAGTTGAAATGTGGTTCCGACAACAGGCGCCAACCTTCTATGACTGTGGGATACAAAAGCTTGGGCACCGACGTAACAAATGTTTGGATAACGGGGGTGATTATGTCGAAAAGTAACAAATAATCCAGTTAATAAGATGTAACTGACGTTTTCTAAATAAATGTTCTATTTAAGGACTGCGAGCCATTGTATCTTTACTTTTGGAAATGCCCTCGTATCTTCGTGGTCCTTGTACGTTGGTAGTATTAGAATCGATCTGCAGTCGGCCTCAAACGCCGGTTTTCTAAACTTCCGCAAGAGTGCCTCGCGAAAAGAGCCTCGTCTTCCCTTCAGGGATTCCCATTTGAGTTCACGAAGCATTTCCGTAATTCCTGGGCACTGATCGAACCTACAGGTAACAAATTTAGCAGCACGCCTCTGAGTTGCTTCGAGATCTTTCAAAGAAGCACACTTCAACCGTACTGCAACATACAGGTACGCTATTGTGCAAGTTACATCACGTTCCTTCCTATGTTCTACGTCTTCCACCCATCTAAACGTCTCCGGCCATGATCGTCAGTTGAAGCACTGTAACTCGTTCGTGGAATCAAAGTCCAGCCACCGCTCAACATACAGTGCGCGTGTGCTTGCAAGACGACGGTATGACAACCAGAACTATGTGCACTGGTTTCTTACTAAACTTGTCACTTTTACTTCATTAAAGGTAAAAGCAGGGACGCTACTTGTAGGTTAACAGTTCGGTATACTTGGGACTTTATAATTCTTGACATCTGTATTTCATCTGCACGTCACTGACTGTTTAGTATGAGAACTGAAATTATGCCTGAATCTTATGGATGTAATGGCAGAATAATGAGACATCGATAAGCATGACTCACTTGTCACAATCAATTATCGTCGTACGCTGTTTCTGTTGTGAACAAACGACGTTTCTGGAATCTCGATGTCTTCCTCAGCGAATTGAACTAATATAAAGCTCTCGAGTTTCCTGCGAATGAGTTAGATGAAACGGCGTGACGTGTAACACTCAATCCAAACGTCGTGCCATTTTCGAGGAAATTACTTGTATTGGACGTTACGTAAGTTTACGCAGATGGCAATGATAGGTGGAGTACCTCCACCTGCCTCTCTGGGGTTGACAGCAAGCTAGTGTATGTAAAAGCGTCGGCGATACAACATATTCCACCACAAATATTGATGGTAACACGCCAGTACAGATGCACAAATTATGTTGTTTACTTTCTGATTTTAGAAACAGCTGCACGGATGGCGACTAGAACTCTGACAGTATATCTAAAGAGCGTCTAACCGCTGCATTTACGGTCTGACTTTTGATTTCGGGTTTGCTCCCCGGCAGCAATGCAAGGGACCTTACCTCACATCTCAATTTGGTTTTCTTGTCGCCCGTGAAGAACAATCAATACTAAGCTAAGTTTGTACTCGGCGATGAAAGCCAATTCTACTTCACATATCGTTGGGGTTATTTCAGGGCTTATGAACGATACTCTATAGATAACAGCCCCTTTGGCTGCAGCAACACTTTGTTAAAGCGGCATCTGTCCCTGCGGCAACTGTAAAAAATAGCTTTTTAAAATTTTTAAGTGATAAAATCCGCCTGTCTAGTTGCATTACTTCCCTTCTGAAACGTCAATTACTTGGCGTTTTTGAACTCTTACTGAAATCAGTAAGCCGGCCGCGGTGGTCTAGCGGTTCTACGCGCTCAGTCCGGAGCCGCGCGACTGCTACGGTCGCAGGTTCGAATCCTACCTCGGGCATGGATGTGTGTGGTGTCCTTAGGTTAGTTAGATTTAAGTAGTTCTAAGTTCTAGGAGACTGATGACCACAGATTTTAAGTCCCATAGTGCTCAGAGCCATTTTTTGAAATCAGTAATACCGTATCAGTAAAAGATAGATGGTCCATTTATCACCAAATTCTTGAAATGGGTCACCTGTCGATCATCTATTTATCCAAGCGGCAATCTGATAAGGCACGCACATTACTTGCTTCAGCGGCGTGATACATATGACGCGGTATCTCCGTGAATCGCCAGTTCTCATCAACATTTGATTAAGGTACTGTATACGTGCACGCCATTATCACGAGATGTTACATATACTGTATACATAAAAAATAGACTACAGCAAGCAATCACGACATACTCTATCACATGCATGCTCAATGGACAACGCATGGTACCCGACTAAATGCAAGATATTTCTGAAATAGGCGATAAGTACGACATTGTATCTTAACGCATTTCAATGATGTCTTCGGTTTGTTTTAACGAAGTAGGAAGATCCAGTCACAGAATCAGCTAAGTTTCAACAACTTTGTCCATCATGGACAACACTGGCAGATTAGCAAATACACTACATAAGCATATGTAACAAATCATGTGTATGATGACTCACGCCTTATAAGACGGCTCAGTGGCAGTTTCCACCCAAGATGAGAGAAGCAAGCAGTTGTTATTTTCTGCAGACGCCCATCAATAGTGACTGCTTGCTTGCAGTAATCGTTTCCGTTCGATAGGAGTTTAAATGGTCACATTTTATGTTTCTTAGCAATGTTAACATTTAACGTGTAGGTATCTCCTGTAGATTATAGATGTGCTGCATTTCTGCGTTGTTTACATATGCTTCGTGTCAATTTTACTGAACAAATACTCTAACTTTTAGTTCGTTTCGAATGAGTGAGAGAGGTGTTTCCATAGTCTACGAAATTGACTGTAACAAGCTGCTGTAGCAATGAGGCTTTCACGAGTCATACTGAACAAGTCTACGGTGGCAACGGTACAGATCACAGTCTAGCTCACCTCCAACCCGATTGCTGTGCTAGGAACGTTGCATGTTAATGTGCCCGTACTGTCTCGACCACTTACACAGACTCAGGAACATCTGCATACTTATAGCTGCTTAGGCTTCCGCGGCCAGAGTCTTCTGATGAGTAAACCCAGAAGAAGGCGACTTGTAACCGTGGCCGAAACGTTGGTTTCACAGGTGTAAGTTTTTACATTATGACGCAGTACAAAACCCAGAAAATTTTATACAGCAATCTACATACTTGTTAAGGAGCCCAATACACAGTGCATGGTAGAGGGTACCTTTTATCACTACTAGTCATTAGCTTTCCTGTTCTACTCGCAAACGGAGGGAGGGAAAAAGGACTGTTTATTTGCCTGCATACGAGCACTAATTTCTTTTACCTTGGCTCGCGGTCCTTACACGAAATGTACGTTGCCGGCAGCAGAATCGTTCTGTAGTCTGCCGCTAATTTCGACGTTCTCAATAGTATTTCACGAAAATAACGTCTTTTAACCTCCACGGATTTCTATATGATTTCACGGAATATTTCCTCAATATTCGCGTATTTATCGAATCTACCGGTAACAAATCCAGCAGCACGCCTCTGAATTGCTTCGATGTCTTCCTTTGATCTGACCTGGTTGAGATCCCACACACTCGTACAGTACTCAAGAATGAGATGACCTAGAGTTCTATACATGGTCACACTTACAGATGAGCGGCACTTTCCTAAAAATCTCCTAATAAACCTAAGACGCCTTTCATACTACCGACCTCACGTGTTAGTTCCGTTGCATGTCACTTCGCAACATTACGCCTAGATATTTAACCGACTTCACTGTGTCAAGCAGTACATATTACTAATACTGTTTCGAACATTATGGGAATCTTTTTCCTACTTATCTGCATTTTTACACATTTGAAGAAAGCAAATAGAAATTCTGTCAAAGTAATCCTGAGTCTTCCTCTGGTCAATAACCGATGACACTTTCCCGTACACTACAATGTTATCAACAAACGGTCATAGGTTTCTGCTCATCCTATCTTTTAGATCGTTTACATATACAAAAAGCAACAGCTGTCCTATCACACTTCTCTGGGCACATGCGTTTTCAGTTAAGAGTTAAACTTCATCTTCGATTTTTAAATACTTTTGTTTATCTTGGCAAGGGAATTAGTTTCTTTTTCAGCTCAGTGTGATGCTTGCAGTCTCAAACCGCGAACGATTTGGAACTAAACCTCCGTCGCGGGATATTAGTCGACCAACGACGTGGAATACTGAATCTTCGGTTCATAATTACGAACATGCTAACCCCCTTGAAACGTAACGTTTTCGTAACACATCTGATGTTATTGGAGAACTTGTTATCCTCCCAGAGATAATAAGACGTACGCCAACGATTTTTAGTTAGATCATGCGCATCCACGGCGAAATTAGTAATGTGAATCGAATTGAACTACTTACCTCTTTCCGCCGTTTCACCGTGGGACCTGTAACAAAAATAGAATATTAGAAACTTACTGAAAAATATAATTTCAAAAATATCTCGTATTTTATGCTCCGCTGGGCCCGCACCATAGTATACTTCAATTAAGACATAATGAAAATGAATGCTCCAAAACTAGCTGCAATAAGGTAATATATTTCTTTAAGTATTTTACAAAAAAAGCCTGTTTCGGCTTATTGCCACTATGAAATTACCTGCCAAAATAACATTGACAAGATTATCTCTATGTAAATCGTGGCTGTATTGTGTTTACAGCTGCATTGCTACTTACGTCTAGTTAGAAGTGACAACCATATTGCATCTACAGTAAATTTGATCTGTCGTGTCTTGGTAATCATATTACTTTTCGTAGTTAAGAAATGTAAAAATACGATTTTAACAATTCATTTTTGACAGTTCTTCACCGCGATCCTATACACTGGAGCGCCAAAGAAACTGGTATACGCATGTGTATTCAAATACAGAGATATGTAAACAGACAGAAGACAGCGCTGCGGTCGGCAATGCCTATATAAGACAACAAGTGTCTGGCGCAGTTGTAACATCGGTTACTGCTGCTACAATAACAGGTTATCAAAATTTAAGTGAGTTTGAACGTCGTGTTACAGTCGACGCACGAGCGATGGGACACGGCATCTCCAAGGTAGCGATGGGCTGGGGATTTTCCCGTACGACCATTTCACGAGTGTACCGTGAATATCAGGAATCCGGTAAAACATCAAATCTCCAACATCGCTGCGGCCGGAGAAAGATCCTGAAGAACGGGACCACCGACGACTGTAAAGAATCGTTGAACGTGGACCACCGACGACTGAAAAGAATCGTTGAACGTGACAGAAGTGCAACCCTTCCGCAAAGTGCTGCAGATTTCAACGCGGGGCCATCAACAAGTGTCATCGTGCGAATCACTGAACAAAACAACATGGATATGGGCTTTCGGGGCCGAAGGCCCACTCGTGTACCTTTGAAGAATGCACGACACAAAGCGTTACGCTTCGCAAGGACCCGTCAACACCGACACTGGACTGTTGATGACTGAAAACATGTTGCCTCGTCGGACGAGTCTCGTTTCAAATTATATCGAGCGGATGGACGCGTAAAGGTATGGAGACAACCTCATGAACCCATGGACCCTGCAAGTCAGCAGAGGACTCTTCAAGCTGGTGGAGGTGCTGTAATGGTGTGGAATATTTGCAGATGGAGTGATATGGGACCCCTGATACGCCTAGATACGAATCTGACAGGTGACACGTACGTAAGTAAGCATCTAGTCCTATCACCTGCGTCCATTCCTGCCCATCGTGCATTCCGAGGCACTTGGGCAATTCCTGCAGGGCAATGCGACACCCCACACGCCCAGAATTGCTACAGAATGGCTCCAGAACACTCTCCTGAGTTTAAACACTTCCGCTGGCCACCAAACTCCCAAGACGTGAACACTATTGAGTATATCAAGGGATGCCTTGCAACGTGGTGTTCAGAAGAGATCTTCACCCCCTAGTACTCTTACGGATTTGTAGACAACCCTGTAGGATTCATGGTGTCAATTCCCTCCAGCACTACTTCAGACATTAGTCGAATCCATCCCACGTTATGCTGCGGCACTTCTGCGTGCTCGCGGGGGCCCTACACGATATTAGGCAGATGTACCAGTTTCTTTGGCCCTTCAGTGTATATTTACAAAGTGTGTACAAGTTTCGTAACTACAAAAAGCAATATACTTACCAAGATATGATGGAAAAAACTTAAAAAAAAATGGTTCAAATGGCTCTGAGCACTATGGGACTTAACATCTGTCGTCATCAGTCCCCTAGAACTTAGAACTACTTACACCTAACTAACCTAAGGACATCACACACATCCATGCCCGAGGCAGGATTCGAACCTGCGACCGGAGTAGTCGCGCGGTTCCGGACTGAGCGCCTGAACCGCTAGCCCCTAAAAAAAAAAAAAAAAAAAAAAAAAAACCACACAAATACTACCGATGAAATATGGTCGTCACTTACAACTAGACGTAAGTACCAATGCAACTGTAAATATTAAACAGCCACGATTTACGTAGAGATAATCTTACCAATGTTATTTTCGCAGGTCACCTGATAATAGCAATAAGCTGAAACAGGGCTGTCGTGTAAAATATTTAGAAATATATTACTGTACTGCCGCTAGTTTAGGAGCATTCATTTTCGTTAAAGAAAAATATCGCTATTCATCAGATCCCTAGTGTTGTAAAATAGTTATTAGCGACGAACTAGTTCATCATTTCATTCTCCGCGGGCGGGATGTTTGAGAAGAAAATGGGACTTTAAGTATGTCTATGGCTGACAAGGAAGCCATAAGGCAATCGGATTTTTGTAATTTTTTACATTTGTGGTACGTGAAGTTCAAGATCTTATACACTCCTGGAAATGGAAAAAAGAACACATTGACACCGGTGTGTCAGACCCACCATACTTGCTCCGGACACTGCGAGAGGGCTGTACAAGCAATGATCACACGCACGGCACAGCGGACACACCAGGAACCGCGGTGTTGGCCGTCGAATGGCGCTAGCTGCGCAGCATTTGTGCACCGCCGCCGTCAGTGTCAGCCAGTTTGCCGTGGCATACGGAGCTCCGTCGCAGTCTTTAACACTGGTAGCATGCCGCGACAGCGTGGACGTGAACCGTATGTGCAGTTGACGGACTTTGAGCGAGGGCGTATAGTGGGCATGCGGGAGGCCGGGTGGACGTACCGCCGAATTGCTCAACACGTGGGGCGTGAGGTCTCCACAGTACATCGATGTTGTCGCCAGTGGTCGGCGGAAGGTGCACGTGCCCGTCGACCTGGGACCGGACCGCAGTGACGCACGGATGCACGCCAAGACCGTAGGATCCTACGCAGTGCCGTAGGGGACCGCACCGCCACTTCCCAGCAAATTAGGGACACTGCTGCTCCTGGGGTATCGGCGAGGACCATTCGCAACCGTCTCCATGAAGCTGGGCTACGGTCCCGCACACGGTTAGGCCGTCTTCCGCTCACGCCCCAACATCGTGCAGCCCGCCTCCAGTGGTGTCGCGACAGGCGTGAATGGAGGGACGAATGGAGACGTGTCGTCTTCAGCGATGAGAGTCGCTTCTGCCTTGGTGCCAATGATGGTCGTATGCGTGTTTGGCGCCGTGCAGGTGAGCGCCACAATCAGGACTGCATACGACCGAGGCACACAGGGCCAACACCCGGCATCATGGTGTGGGGAGCGATCTCCTACACTGGCCGTACACCACTGGTGATCGTCGAGGGGACACTGAATAGTGCACGGTACATCCAAACCGTCATCGAACCCATCGTTCTACCATTCCTAGACCGGCAAGGGAACTTGCTGTTCCAACAGGACAATGCACGTCCGCATGTATCCCGTGCCACCCAACGTGCTCTAGAAGGTGTAAGTCAACTACCCTGGCCAGCACGATCTCCGGATCTGTCCCCCATTGAGCATGTTTGGGACTGGATGAAGTGTCGTCTCACGCGGTCTGCACGTCCAGCACGAACGCTGGTCCAACTGAGGCGCCAGGTGGAAATGGCATGGCAAGCCGTTCCACAGGACTACATCCAGCATCTCTACGATCGTCTCCATGGGAGAATAGCAGCCTGCATTGCTGCGAAAGGTGGATATACACTGTACTAGTGCCGACATTGTGCATACTCTGTTGCCTGTGTCTATGTGCCTGTGGTTCTGTCAGTGTGATCATGTGATGTATCTGACCCCAGGAATGTGTCAATAAAGTTTCCCCTTCCTGGGACAATGAATTCACGGTGTTCTTATTTCAATTTCCAGGAGTGTATGTCACTCCCCAAAAGCATGTCAGTGCGGCTCTCAAAAATTCTCGAGCAAGTCGACTTTGAAGTTTTCCCTGTGTTTTTAATACCCTAAGGTGGGCTCTACTTTTGACGGGCAGTGCGGCTATGCTACGTGGGGGCCCTGGGTTCGATTCCCGGCTGATTCAAATTTTTAAACAAAGTTGTGCGTTTGACGAAAATTTTCGTGAAACATGAAAAAATTAATTTGTAGTGATTTTTTTAAAAAATGTAAAAATTGTTATTAAATACATTTTATACAATATCAGTAATTTGGAATTTATATTAGCAATGAAAACTCGAAGGCGAGAGCCATTTATCTGAATGTACGTACCTACAGTCAGCAAGAACAGTTCAAAATAAGTTCTGTTACCTCAGCTGGTTCAGTGTAGTCAATGCTTTATTGTACTGCAGCCAAAAAATACATAATTGCACACATTTAAATACCGAAGTAAGCTGAATAGTCTTTCATGTTCACGAATAAACTGAGTTAGTGTTCACTACGATTGTTACCGATCTGATTTAGATACATTTGTCTTGCCATGGTACCTTGTCAGCACTGTTCACAAAGTAATCAGCGAAACATTTCTTCTAGTTTTAAGTGAACTTCGGTCGATGAGATTTCATTGTCCACATCACATAGTATGGCATTTTTCAGCAACCTTTCTTCTGTGAATTTCGGTATGCAGACTTTTTGCAGGACTTCTCACACAGCTTTACGAACTTTCCTTACTATTTTATACAGTGAAGCGTGGTCGATTCAGTATTACAAATACAGATCAATTAGAGCGCAGCAGCTATCTACACTGGTGCCCAAAATTAAAGTAACAAATTGTTATTTCCCCGTCCTGTGTCAAATTCAGGATACAATCATACCAACTGTCAACAGATGTCGTTATGATCGTGTTCTGTACGGAAGATGGCATTCCGATCGACGGACAACCACACCAGCAATGACGTCAGGGCACCTATCAAGCGGGGTAGTGTTTGCAGTGTAGTCCCCCAACCACAATCGCAATTTACACAGTCACAGCCGGTGCTGTATGGCACAGAGAAGACGCTTACAGAATCTCTGCTCTGGAGGACTATTGGAAGAATGGAAGCAGGAGAGTAGCAAACTGATGTGGCTTAATGTGGACCGCTCTGTTGTTTCTTGGATGAGTGCGACAGTTCATAGAGACGGAAACTGTATCCCGTCTACAGAAAAGGGCCGAACACGTTTGACATCAGAAAGAGAGGGCCGTTATTGGCTGTTAAGGGCACGACGTTACCGCCTTAGTACTGCACTGCAACTGGCATCTGACCTCGCAGCGTCCCTGGACGTGTGGTATCGAGGCAAACGGTGTACAGAAGGCTACAGCAGAGTGACCTTTATTGTTGGAGACCGACTGTCTGTTTACCTCTGGCGTGTGTTCACAAAAGGGAGCGTCTCGAGTGGAGCCGTCAACATACGACCTGGACGGTCGAACGGTGGGCCAATGCTCTTTTCACAGATGAGTCCCGATTTGGTCTTAAGAGTGATTCTCGACGGATTCGCATCTGGAGGGAACGTGGAACACGATTTCGGGACCCAAACGTCGTGGAAAGAGACCGATATAGAGGAGGATCACTAATGGTGTGGGCAGGGATTATGTTGACCACGCGAACACCTCTTCATGAAATTGTTCGGGTGAATAGGCGAGATTTAACTGTTGTCAGGTACCGCGAGGAGACCTTGGGATATCATGCGCTGTTGTTGCGAGGTGCTGTGGGCCAAGACTTCGTACTGGTGGACGATAATGCTCGACCTCGTCCTTGGAAACGGAAGATATTGCACGCATGGCGTGGCCTGCTCGCTCGACTGATTTGAATCCCATAGAGCATGTCTAGGATGAACTAGGGAGACGGGTTGCATCACGTCAGATCCGCCAACCACTCTCCAACATTTGTGAGCAGCTCTGCACGAAGAATGGGCGTTATTGCCTGAACATGAGATTGATGACATCATTCACTCCATGTCCCATCGTTGTCAGGCACATATTGTTGCCAGAGGTGGTCACAACCCGTACTGAGCACATTAACCAGTTGTCGGAATGTGTACGCAGATCCGTTAAGTTGGAAAAAATGAAGAACACTTGTCTACCGTTATGCATGTTGCAACTGATTACGTTTTGTATTCTTTACATTTTAAAGTACTTTACAATCACTTTTTCATACTGTTTTGTGGCAAAATAAATGCAACCTTGCAAAATTTCAGTTTGTTTCTTTAATTTTGGACACCAGCGTAGATATCTCCAAAAGACAAGCAGCTGACGTTATATACACTATTGGTCATTAAAACTGCTACACCACGAACATGACGTGTTACAGACGCGCAATTTAACGGACACGAAGAAGATGCGTTTTGTGATGCTACGTGTAAGAAGGAGAAATGCGTACCATCACGTTTCCGACTTTGATAAAGGTCGTATTGTAGCCTATCGCGATTGCGGTTTATCGTATCGCGACATTGCTGCTCGCGTTGGTAGATCCAATGACTTTTAGCAGAATATCTGTGGGTTCAAGAGGGTAATACGGAACGCCGTGCTGGATCCCAACGGCCTCCTATCACTAGCAGTCGAGATGACAGGCATCTTATCCGCATGGTTGTAACGGATCGTGCAGCCACATCTCGATCCCTGAGTCAACAGATGGAGACGTTTGAAAGACAACAACCATCTGCACGAACAGTTCGACGAAGTTTGCAGCAGCATGGACTATTAGCTCGGAGACCATGGCTGCGGTTACCCTTGACGCTGCATCACAGACAGGAGCGCCTGCGATGGTGTACTCAACGACGAACATGGCTGCACGAATGGCAAAACGTCATTTTTTCGGATGAATCCAGCTTCTGTTTACAGCATCATGATGGTCGCATCCGTGTTTGGCGACATCGCGGTGAACGCACATTGGAAGCGTGTATTCGTTGTCGCCATACTAGCGTATCACCCGGCGTGATGGTATGGGGTGCCATTGGTTACACGTCTCGGTCACCTCTTGTTCGCATTAACGGCACTTTGAATAGTGGACGTTACGTTTCAGATGTGTTACGACCCGTGGCTCTACCCTTTATTCGATACCTGAGAAATCCTACATTTCAGCAGGATAATGCACGACCGCATGTTGCAGGTCCTGTACGGGTCTTTCTGGATACAGAAAATGTTCGACAGCTGCCCTGGCTAGCACATTCTCCAGATCTCTCACCAATTGAAAACATCTGGTCAATGGTGGTCGAGCAACTGGCTCGTCACAATACGCCAGTCACTACTCTTGATGAACTGTGGTATCGCGTTGAAGCTGCATGGGCAGCTGTGCCTGTACACGCCATCCGAGCTCTGTTTGACTCAATGCCCGTATCAAGGCCGTTAGTACGGCCAGAGGTGGTTGTTCTGGGTACTGATTTCTCAGGATCTATGCAGCCAAATTGCGTGAAAATGTAATCACATGTCAGTTCTAGCATAATATATTTGTCCAATGAATACCCGTTTATCATCTGCATTTCTTCTTTGTGTAGCAATTTTAATGGCCAGTAGTGTATGTTATTTTACCGTTAATTCGTGGGACGACTTTATATTTATTCCTAAATCTATGAACAGTGTCGCGAACGCTCCTTTCAGCAGCCGTGAACTAAACTTTGGATGTGTCCAAAAGCTCCTGTTGCATTTCTTAATCTATTTATAAACGAAATAAGCAAACACTGTCTGCTGTCTTCTGCCTAGGTCATACTGGTTGGCTTCCAATCAAATACTACTGCGCGATTATCGCTGCGATGAATTTCTGACACCGTGATCTCGCTGCGAGCATGCGCGGCTGTTGCTCGTTTGTATCCAGCCTTAGTGTCAAGACATACCGTTACGCGCCGGTACTAGTAGGGCGACGAAGAGTTGAAACGCCAGTATCGGAGTGCTGCCAACAGTCAACATAGGTCTGGACAAGGTGAGCTCTTTAATGAAGACAACAGCAATATTGCTGCTGCCCTTCGAGAGTATCGGCACATTACAACAGGTCCTCTTTCGCACCCGGGGTTGACGAAAATGATTCCGAAGTTACAATTAAATGGCGATTAGGAAACTGCTCCTGGGAGAGGCCGATTGCCAAATGCCCCACAAATTCTTGAAGTTATTGTTGTCATGGCTGAAAATAGTGGACGCAAAATGCGATCTTCAAGCAATGCACGAGCTGTGTGGCTGAGCATTCCACGGTCCAGCGTTCGAAAAGCGCTACGAACAATTGTGAAATGTATCCGTACAAACTTCCAGGCCGTCGTGGATGCAGATGGTCATCACACGGAACAACGTTTGTTGTTGTTTTTGGGGGAGGAGACCAGACAGCGAGGTCATCGATCTCATCGGATTAGGTAAGGACGGGGAAGGAAGTCGGCCGTACCCTTTCAAAGGAACCATCCCGGCATTTGCCTGGAGCGATTTAGGGAACTCACGGAAAACCTAAATCAGGATAGCCTGAAGCGGGATTGAACCGTCGTCCAGTGTGCTACCCACTGCGCCACCTCTCTCGGTGCAGCAACGTATGTAATCTGGAACGGAAACACGGTACAAAATTATCACACGTTACCCTCTCACGTGGAAATTAAATGTGTCTGTTTCAGTGGTTTTTCGTTACTTTTCTTCCGCAAGTCCTTACAAATGTTTAAATCGTTTTTTCATTGTTTTGTTTTAGAGCACAAAAACAACTGGGGTCATACGCGCCCACGTCAAAACTATAGAACAGGAAAACAGAGAAGAGTTAAAAAACGGCTAAACGTCAATCCTAATTAACATAAGAGAAGACACCTAAAAACAGGGACGTGGAAGAAGGGGCTACTAAAACACCATACAGAAACGCAGATCCAAAATTAAAATTTAAATGGCCTTCGCCATATTTATTTGACGGATAAAAAGTAAAACGCAGTCGACAGCCCGCGCGTCATTTGCTGTTGTTGTTGTTGTGGTCTTCAGTCCTCAGACTGGTTTGATGCAGCTCTCCATGCTACTCTATCCTGTGCAAGCTTCTGTATCTCCCAGTACCTACTGCAACCTACATCCTTCTGAATCTGCTTGGCGTATTCATCTCTTGATGTCCCTCTACGATTTTTACCCTCCACGCTGCCCTCAAATACTAAATTGGTACCGAGCGAGGTGGCGCAGTGGTTAGACACTGGACTCGCATTCGGGAGGACGACGGTTCAATCCCGCGTCCGGCCATCCTGATTTAGGTTTCCCGTGATTTCCCTAAATCGCTCCAGGCAAATGCCGGGATGGTTCCTTTCAAAGGGCACGGCCGCCTTCCTTCCCCGTCCTTCTCTAACCCGATGAGACCGATGACCTCGCAGTCTGGTCTCCTTCCCCAAAAGAACCAACCAACTAAATTGGTGATCCCTTGATGCCTCAGAACATGTCCTACCAACCGATCCCTTCTTCTTGTCAAGTTGTGCCATAAACTCCTCTCCTCCCCAATTCTATTCAATACCTCCTCATTAGTTATGCGATCTACCCATCTAATCTTCAGCATTCGTCTGTAGCACCACATTTCGAAAGCTTCTATTCTCTTCTTGTCTAAACTATTTATCGTCCACGTTTCACTTCCATACATGGCTACACTACATACAAATACTTTCAGAAACGACTTCCTGACACTTAAATCTATACTCGATGTTAACAAATTTCTCTTCTTCAGAAACGCTTTCCTTCCCATTGCCAGTCTACATTTTATATCCTCTCTACTTCGACCATCATCAGTTATTTTGCTCCCCAAATAGCAAAACTCCTTTACTACTTTAAGTGTCTCATTTCCTAATCTAATACCCTCAACATCACTCGACTTAATTCGACTACATTCCATTATCCTCGTTTTGCTTTTGTTGATGTTCATCTTATATCCTCCTTTCAAGACACTATCCATTCCGTTCAACTGCTCTTCCAGGTCCTTTGCTGTCTCTGACAGAATTACAATGTCATCGGCAGACCTCAAAGTTTTTATTTCTTCTCCATGGATTTTAATACCTACTCCAAATTTTTCTTTTGTTTCCTTTACTGCTTGCTCAATATACAGATTGAATAACATCGGGGAGAGGCTACAACCCCGTCTCACTCCCTTCCCAACCACTGCTTCCCTTTCATGCCGCTCGACTCATGTAACTGCCATCTGGTTTCTGTACAAATTGTAAATAGCCTTTCGCTCCCTGTATCTTACCCCTGCCACCTTTAGAATTTGAAAGAGAGTATTCCAATCAACATTGTCAAAAGCTTTCTCTAAGTCTACAAATGCTAAAAACGTAGGTTTGCCTTTCCTGAATCTTTCTTCTAAGATAAGTCGTAAGGTCAGTATGGCCTCGCGTCTTCCAACATTTCTACGGAATCCAAACTGATCTTCCCCGAGGCCGGCTTCTACCAGTTTTTCCATTCGTCTGTAAAGAATTCGCATTAGTATTTTGCAGCTATGACTTATTAAACTGATAGTTCGGTAATTTTCACATCTGTCAACACCTGCTTTCTTTGGGATTGGAATTATTATACTCTTCTACAAGTCTGAAGGTATTTCGCCCGTCTCATACATCTTGCTCACCAGATGGTAGAGTTTTGTCAGGACTGGCTCTCCCGAGGCCGTCAGTAGTTCTAATGGAATGTTGTCTACTCCCGGGGCCTTGTTTCGACTCAGATCTTTCAGTGCTCTGTCAAACTCTTCACGCAGTATCATATCTCCCATTTCATCTTCATCTACATCCTCTTCCATTTCCATAATATTGTCCTCAAGTACATCGCCCTTGTATAGACCCTCTATATACTCCTTCCACCTTTCTGCTTTCCCTTCTTTGCTTAGAACTGGGTTTCCATCTGAGCTCTTGATATTGATACAAGTGGTTCTCTTTTCTCCAAAGGCCTCTTTAATTTTCCTGTAGGCAGTATCTATCTTACCCCTAGTGAGATAAACCTCTACATCCTTACATTTATCCTTTAGCCATCCCTGCTTAGCCATTTTGCACTTCCTGTCGATCTCATTTTTGAGACGTTTGTATTCCTTTTTGCCTGCTTCATTTACTGCATTTTTATGTTTCCTCCTTTCATCAATTAAATTCAATATTTCTTCCGTTACCCAAGGATTTCTACCAGCCCTCGCCTTTTTACCTACTTGATCCTCTGCTGCCTTCACTACTTCATCCCTCAAAGCTACCCATTCTTCTTCTACTGTATTTCTTTCCCCCATTCCAGCCATTTGTTCCCTTACGCTCTCCCTGAAACTCTGTACAACCTCTGGTTTAGTCAGTTTATCCAGGTCCCATCTCATTAAAGTCCCACCTTTTTGCAGTTTCTTCAGTTTTTATCTACAGTTCATAACGAATAGATTGTGGTCAGAGTCCACATCTGCCCCTGGAAATGTCTTACAATTTAAAACCTGGTTCCTAAATCTCTGTCTTATCATTATATAATCTATCTGAAATCTGTCAGTATCTCCAGGCTTCTTCCATGTATACAACCTTCTTTTATGATTCTTGAACCGAGTGTTAGCTATGACTAAGTTGTGCTCTGTGCAAAATTCTACCAGGCGGCTTCCTCTTTCATTTCTTAGCCCCAATGCATATTCACCTACTATGTTTCCTTCTCTCCCTTTTCCTACTACCGAATTCCAGTCACCCATGAATATTAACTTTTCGTCTCCCTTCACTATCTGAATAATTTATTTTATTTCATCATACATTTCTTCAATTTCTTCGTCATCTGCAGAGCTAGTTGGCATATAAACTTGTACTACTGTAGCAGGCGTGGGCTTCGTGTCTATCTTGGCCACAATAATGCGTTCACTATGCTGTTTGTAGTAGCTTACCCGCATTCCTATGTTTTTATTCATTATTAAACCTACTCCTGCATTACCCGTATTTGACTTTGTATTTATAACCCTGTATTCGCCTGACCAAAAGTCTTGTTCCTCCTGCCACCGAACTTCACTAATTCCCACTATATCTAACTTTAACCTATCCATTTCCCTTTTTAAATTTTCTAACCTACCTGCCCGATTAAGGGATCTGACATTCCACGCTCCGATCCGTAGAACGCCAGTTTTCTTTCTCCTGATAACGACGTCCTCTTGAGTAGTCCCCGACCGGAGATCCGAATAGGGGACTATTTTACCTCCGGAATATTTTACCCAAGAGGACGCCATCATCATTAACCATAGAGTAAAGCTGCATGCCCTCGGGAAAAATTACGGCTGTAGTATGCCCTTGCTTTCAACCGTTCGCAGTACCAGCACAGCAAGGCTGTTTTGGTTAGTGTTACAAGGCCAGATCAGTCGATCATCCAGACTGTTGCCCTGCAACTACTGAAAAGGCTGCTGCTCCTCTTCAGGAACCACGCGTTTGTCTGGCCTCTCAACAGATACCCCTCCGTTGTGGTTGCACCTACGGTACGGTTATCTGTATCGTTGAGGCACCCAAGCCTCCCCACCAACGGCAAGGTCCGTGGTTCATGGGGGTGGGGGTGGGGGGGGGAGGCGTCATTTGCTAAAACGGCCGATAACTTTAGACGACAAACCCAAGAGGGAACGTAAACGGTTGGAAAATGGACATTCCGTCAGGAAGTGCCGGACAGTTAAAACTTAGGCGCAATGTGTACAAAGTGGTGGGGGAGCGGCACTTATCAAATGACAACGGCTAAAAAGGCAGTGCCAAATACACAACCTAGTTAAAATGAACTCCCGGCGGGAGGGCCGAGAAGAGGTCGTCCAAGTCGCTGCGAGAGGCTTAATAACCCTAAGTTTATTCCATGAAGGGAGGACCACTGGCGATGCCAATGAGACAACAGCTCCTGACAGACGGCAACACAGATATCACTAGGGAATACAGGAACTCGCGGGCTGAGGTGCGAGGACCGCAGCCTTGGCAGCAGCGTCAGCAGCCTCGTCTCCTGGCAGACCGACATAACGAGGAACGCACATAAACTGCACAGTGGCTCCATCAAGAAGCAGCAAGTGAAAGTTTTCCTGGACCCGTTGCACTAAGGGATGGACGGTGTACAGCGCACATAAACTTCGAAGAGCGCTGAGTGAGTCTGAGCAGAGGACACAATTGAAAAGTCTGTGTCGCTGGATATACTCTGTGGTCCGATACAGGGCGAAGAGCTCTGCTGTAAATCTACATCTACATCTACATCTACATCCATACGCCGCAAGCCACCTGACGGTGTGTGGCGGAGGGTACCCTGAGTACCTCTATAGGTTCTCCCTTCTATTCCAGTCTCGTATTGTTCGTGGAAAGAAGGATTATCGGTATGCTTCTGTGTGGGCTCTAATCTCTCTGATTTTATCCTCATGGTCTCTTCACGAGATATACGTAGTAGGGAGCAATATACTGCTTGACTCTTCGGTGAAGGTATGTTCTCAAAACTTTAACAAAAGCCCGTACCGAGCTACTGAGCGTCTCTCCTGCAGAGTCTTCCACTGGAGTTTATCTATCATCTCCGTAACGCTTTCGCGATTACTAAATGATCCTGTAACGAAGCGCGCTGCTCTCCGTTGGATCTACTCTATCTCTTCTATCAACCCTATCTGGTACGGATCCCACACTGCTGAGCAGAATTCAAGCAGTGGGCGAACAAGCGTACTGTAACCTACTTCCTTTGTTTTCGGATTGCATTTCCTTAGGATTCTTCCAATGAATCCCAGTCTGGCATCTGCTTTACCGACGATCAACTTTATATGATCATTCCATTTTAAATCACTCCTGATGCGTAGTCCCAGATAATTTATGGAATTAACTGCTTCCAGTTGCTGACCTCCTATTTTTCAGCTAAATGATAAGGGATCTATCTTTCTATGTATTCGCAGCACATTACACTTGTCTACATTGAGATTCAATTGCCATTCCCTGCACCATGCGCCAATTCGCTGCAGATCCTCCTGCATTTCAGTACAATTTTCCATTGTTACAACCTCTCGATACACCACAGCATCATCTGCAAAAAGCCTCAGTGAACTTCCGATGTCATCCACCAAGTCATTTATGTATATTGTGAATAGCAACGGTCCTATGACACTCCTCTGCGGCACACCTGAAATCACTCTTACTTCGGAAGACTTCTCTCCATTGAGAATGACATGCTGCGTTCTGTTATCTAGGAACTCCTCAATCCAATCACACAATTGGTCTGATAGTCCATATGCTCTTACTTTGTTCATTAAACGACTGTGGGGAACTGTATCGAACGCCTTGCGGAAGTCAAGAAACACGGCATCTACCTGTGAACCGGTGTCTATGGCTCTCTGAGTCTCGTGGACGAATAGCGCGAGCTGGGTTTCACACGATCGTCTTTTTCGAAACCCATGCTGATTCCTATAGAGTAGATTTCTAGTCTCCAGAAAAGTCATTATACTCGAACACAATACGTGTTCCAAAATTCTACAACTGATCGACGTTAGAGATATAGGTCTATAGTTCTGCACATCTGTTCGACGTCCCTTCTTGAAAACGGGGATGACCTGTGCCCTTTTCCAATCTTTTGGAACGCTACGCTCTTCTAGAGACCTACGGTACACCGCTGCAAGAATGGGGGCAAGTTCCTTTGCGTACTCTGTGTAAAATCGAATTGGTATCCCATCATGTCCAGCGGCCTTTCCTCTTTTGAGCGATTTTAATTGTTTCTCTATCCCTCTGTCGTCTATTTCGATATCTACCATTTTGTCATCTGTGCGACAATCTAGAGAAGGAACTACAGTACAGTCTTCCTCTGTGAAACAGCTTTGGAAAAAGACATTTAGTATTTCGGCCTTTAGTCTGTCATCCTATGTTTCAGTACCATTTTGGTCACAGAGTGTCTGGACATTTTGTTTTGCTCCACCTACCGCTTTGACATAAGACCAAAATTTCTTAGGATTTTCTGCCCAGTCAGTACATAGAACTTTACTTTCGAATTCATTGAACGCCTCTCGCATAGCCCTCCTCACACTACATTTCGCTTCGCGTAATTTTTGTTTGTCTGCAAGGCTTTGGCTATGTTTATGTTTGCTGTGAAGTTCCCTTTGCTTCCGCAGCAGTTTTCTAACTCGGTTTTTGTACCACGGTGGCTCTTTTCCATCTCTTACGATCTTGCTTGGCACATACTCATCTAACGCATATTGTACGATGGTTTTGAACTTTGTCCACTGATCCTCAACACTATCTGTACTTGAGACAAAACTTTTGTGTTGAGCCGTCAGGTACTTTGTAATCTGCTTTTTGTCACTTTTGCTAAACAGAAAAATCTTCCTACCTTTTTTAATATTTCTATCTACGGCTGAAGTCATCGATGCCGTAACCGCTTTATGATCGCTGATTCCCTGTTCTGCGTTAACTGTTTCAAATAGTTCGGGTCTGTTTGTCACCAGAAGGTCTAATATGTTATCGCCACGAGTCGGTTCTCTGTTTAACTGCTCAAGGTAGTTTTCAGATAAAGCACTTAAAAAAATTTCACTGGATTCTTTGTCCCTGCCACCCTTTATGAACGTTTGAGTCTCCCAGTCTATATCCGGCAAATTAAAATCTCCACCCAGAACTATAACACGGTGGGGAAATCTACTCGAAATATTTTCCATATTATCCTTCAGGTGCTCAGCCACAACAGCTGCTGAGCCAGGGGGCCTATAGAGACATCCAATTACCATGTCTGAGCCTGCTTTAACTGCGACCTTCACCCAAATCATTTCACATTTCGGATCTCCGTCAGTTTCCTTCGATACTATTGCACTTCTTATCACTATAAACACGCCTCCCCCTTCACTGTCCAGCCTGTCTCTGCGGTATACATTCCAATCTGAGTTTTGGATTTCATTACTGTTTACGTCTGGTTTCAGCCAACTTTCTGTCCCTAGTACAATATGGGCGTTGTGACCGTTTATTAATGAGAGCAGTTCTGGGACCTTTCTATAGACGCTCCTGCAGTTTACTATTAGCACATTAATATTGTTATTCCCCGTTGCATTTTGCCTACTCCTACCTTGCCGCGTCTCAGGAGGCGTCTTGTCGGGCCTAGGGAGGGAATTATCTAACCTAAAAAAAAAAACATGTGCACTCCACACGTACTCCGCTACCCTTGTAGCCGCTTCCGGCGTGTAGTGCACGCCTGACCTATTCAGGGTGACCCTACATTTCTCCACCTGATAGCGGAGGTCGAGAAATTTGCACCCCAGATCTCCGCAGAATCGTCTGAGCCTCTGGTTTAAGCCTTTCATTCGGCTCCAAACCAGAGGACCGCGATCGGTTCTGGGAACGATACTACAAATAGTTAGCTCTGATTCCACCCCGCGAGCGAGGCTTTCCGCCTTCACCAATTCCGCCAACCGCCTGTACGAACTCAGGATGACCTCTGAACCCAGACGGCAGGAGTCATTGGTGCCGACATGAGCAACAATTTGCAGTCGGGTGCACCCAGTGCTCTCTATCGCCGCCGGTAGGGCCTCCTCCACATCTCGGATGAGACCCCCTGGCAAGCAGACAGAGTGAACACTGGCCTTCTTCCCCGACCTTTCCGCTATTTCCCTAAGGGGCTCCATCACCCGCCTAACGTTGGAGCTCCCAATAACTAATAAACCTCTCCCCCGTGTGCCTGCTCGGACCTTGCTGAAGGAGCAGCCACATGTCCACTCACAGGCAGAGCGGGCGATGCCACACGGCCAGCCTCCACATTTACCCTCCGCCTCGTGCGCCGCGAACGCCGCTGAACCCGCCAGTCCCCTTGGGGAGAGGGTGGCCCAACCGCGTCCGGTACCCGCGAAGATGTCTCGACAGCAGGGACGGTGGGTGAAGCATGTAACACCTGGGGTGTACCTTGCGACGCACCAGACTCCCCACTGCCGCTACACTCCGAGGCAGCAGCCTGAAGAAGGCTGACCGCGGCCATCAACAGTGGCCAGCTCCTCCTGCGTCCGTTCACAGCAGTCACACATCCAAATACTGAACAGTGTGCCGGAAGCCGATATCGAAAGACATGGGCGCCAATGACGAAGGCACATCAGACACCACCGTCAGTCCGAGAGCCATAAGTGTACAGAAAGGTACCATCGAGAAATTCCATGCGAAGGTCGTGAAACTGAAGGCGATAGGGCGAGTCTGGAGTAGTGTTCTTAGTAAGAGAATGAAAGCCAAGGTTAACACGGGGCATTTCACGAAGCCAAGGTGTGAAGGGTTCACACCCACCGGGAAAGTTGCAGTTTTAATCTGCCAGGAAGTTTCATATCAGCGTACACTCCGCTGCAGAGCGAAAATCTCATTCAGGAAACATCCCCCAGGTTGTGGCTAAGCCATGTCTCCGCAATATCCTTTCTTTCAGAAGAGCTAGTCCTGCAAGGTTCGCAGGAGAGCTTCTGTAAAGTTTGGAAGGTAGGAGACGAGGTACTGGGGGAAGTAAATCTGTGAGGACGGGGCGTGAGTCGTGCCTGGGTAGCTCAGTTGGTGGAGCATTTGCCTGCGAAAGCCAAAGGACCCGAGTTCGAGTCTCGGTCCGGCACACAGTTTTAATCTGCCAGGAAGTTTCAAGTTGCAGATAGTTTGAAATTAAGCTGCCGAACCAAGCGCCGAAAGTGGACTCCAGGAGGTAACAGAGAAGAGGGACGCGTCCCATACTGGCGATCAAAGGAATCATCGAAGAAGGAGGTATAGCATGGGTGGCTACCCATGGCATACCTGCTGAGGAGAAAGTCACGGCGGTAGGACAGTGGTAGTTCAGCAGCTTTAGCATACAAACTCTCAACCGGGCTGGTGTAAAAGGTGCCAGTGGCCATATGGATGCCACGATGGTGGATAGTGTTGAGACGGCGTAAGAGGGATGGACGTGTAGACGCATAAACAAAGCACTCATAGTCGAGTTTCGAATGGACAAGGGACCGGTACAAACGGAGGAGGGTGGTTCGATCGGCACCCCAGGAAGTACCATTGAGGACACGTAGGACACAGAGGGACAGTGTGCAGTGGGCTGTCAGGTAAGGCACATGGGAGGACCAAGAAAGTTTCCTATCGAGCATCGCATTTTTATGGGGGCCCTCTCAAGTACCGAAAGTTTAATTATAACCATACTGTACAAGCATCCAAGAACAAGAAAATAATGGAATTATTTAGAGAGTCATTACTTTGTATTCGTTCTGGACTGATCGACCTATACAAGTATTTGCGCCAGAGCTACTGGAATTATATTTTAACCCTCTTCAAAGACTTTTAGGAAGATGTTACAGCGAAGCGCAGTGACTGTATTATTACGAAACCTGACAAACAGAATTCAGCACCAAAAATGGGAGGAGGACACTACAGTTAACGGCTTGAGATGGCATGTGATGTTATTTCCTTTAATACAATATCGAGTCGAATTTACAAAGACCTCGGCAGCATGAGCCCACTTATTAGTATGACATTAGCTGGATTCATGCACTGATTCGGTTGGGAAGGATGGCATGAAGATGTTGTATCCTCACCTGAGGAAAGCTGCCCCACGACTGTTGACACTAGTCCCTAATATAATATACTGGATACTGCCACTGGGGCGGAGCTGAGATCAGAGCTGGTGCCGAGCATGCATGTTCTATTGGGCACAGACCTGGGGATCTTGCTGGTCACAAGAGTACCTCAATATCACGCAGACAGTTCATATAGACAGACACATGCTTCATGTGGGCGAGCATTATCCCGCTGAAAAATCGCCCCGCGATGCTGTCGCTTGAGAGGTAACAAATGAGGACGTGGGAAGTCCGTTGCGCACCGTTGTGTTCCCGCTATCACTATCAGCCGTGACCTGAAGTGATACCCGATCGCTCCCCAACATCATGACGCCAGAGTATCACACCGCTCTCTCTCCAAAATACTGGAAGAATCGGACCTCTCCCTAGATCGCCGCCGTACTCACCGACGATGGTCATCCGAAGTAGTGAAAAACGGCAGTTCATCGTTGAACACTATGTGACACCATCCATTATCAGTCCATGCATCACAGTCACGGCCTCACTCCAAACAGCTGCTTGTAATGTGGTGTTAACGGCAGCCTACGCATGGAACAGTAATTCGCTAGTCCGGCTGCAGCTCGTCTCCAACCAGTTGTGCGGAATAACACACTATGTTTCAGGGAGTCCATTATTTGTTCACGGATGACGGGCGCAGATTTGAAGGGTTACGATGTGGTGGTCCCTTATGGTGGTCGACCGGAATCTTAACGAGCATGTCTGTCCTCACGTTCCCATGCAATCCAACATCGGACCACTGTCACGTTATGACGCCTCAGAAATCTGGATATTTCACGATTCGACCAGTCGGACAAATGCAGACCCACAGCGAGACCTCTTTCAGGCTGCCAGCTGGTGATAACATTGTCTCCTACGAGTACGCGGCGTCTCCGTATCCTTCACAGTGGTCACGCAACATTCGATACTATTCACGTCCATTATACAGGGTGATTTTTTCCACCAAGTTCAAACTCTATGAACTGATCGATGAGAGGATATGGAACAAAAAAGGTCTAATGAGCTTATGTCCGGAAATGCGTGGTTTCCATGTTAGAGACCATTTATTCAATCGTACTTTGTTACAGATACTGCGGTCTAATACGCACTGTACCATGAAGCCACAGTTACAGTATGTGTTGAAAATGGTTTCCATGTGCCTCAACGCATACGTGTACGCGCCGTAGCGTGTTCTGTCTCACACGTTCACATCGGCCAGGCTGCATCCGAACAGTGTCAAAGGCAGCACGAATATGCTGCTCCAGTGTCTCCACGACTGGAATGGGCTCTGCATACACGATATGTTTGAGATGGCCCCATAACCAGAAATCACACGGGTTGAGATCCAGTGAATGAGTAGGCCATGCAACTGGACCCGCTCGTTTGATGCATCGACCAGGGAAGACACGATTTAAATGTGTCCGGACGTTTAAGGCGAGGAGGGCTGGAGCACCATCATGTAGCAGCCACATAACCGTTCGAACCATCGCCGGCCGGTGTGGTCGAGCGGTTCTAGGCGCTACAGTCTGGAACCGCGCGACCGCTACGGTCGCAGGTTCCAATCCTGCCTCGGGCATGGATGTGTGTGATGTCCTTAGGTTAGTTAGGTTTAAGTAGTTCTAAGTTCTAGGGGACTGATGACCTCAGAAGTTAAGTCCTATAGTGCTCAGAGCCATTTTTGAACCTTCGAACGATCAATGGCACTTCTTCCAGCAGGGGAGGCAAAGTCACCCCTAAGAAACTCCGGTAGTTCAGGTCTGTTAAGCGACGTGGAAGGAAGATTGATCCCAAAATACAGTCGCAAATTATCCCGGCCCACACATTTTGGCTGTGCTGATGCTTCGCTGTCACCATACCGTGGGGTTTCTGTATACTACCCCAATGATTGTTATAAAAGTTGAAGATACAACTCTGTGTAAAGGTGGCTTCATATGTGAATAGGATAAATGACACAAATCCCGGAATCGTGGTTGCCTGCTGAAGAAACCAGTGACAAAATTGCTCCCGACGTGGAAAGTCTGTCGCTAGGGAGACCTGAACACGCTGTAAGTGATACGGGTAGTAATAACTGTCATGGAGAATGTTCCACACGATCTTCTGGCTTAGCCTGTAGTGGCGATCCAATTGCCTGTAGTGACATGGCGGTCGCATTTCACGGTGTTAATCACATTTTCCTCCAAGTCTGGTGTCCGGACATTTCGGGTAAGTCCTTCATGATTTCCTGCTTCCTGAAACGACCCTTTCTCAGACAAACAGCGAAACACTGTTGCAGACATTGAATGCTGTGGTTTTTGTCGGGGGAAGATAGGTCTCCATATACAACCTTGCTGCCCGCTGCCATCTGCCTATCCGTAAGTACACACCGTGTAGGAAAGCTCTCGATTCGAATACGGAACCACTGTGTACGACACTGTATCACATCCACTACATGGTTAGTAAGTAAAAGAAGTGAACCGGACACCACATTACCAATTACTGTGACAGGGGAGGGCGCTAGGCCATGACCTATGAGGAACCATGCATACTGTAACTATGGCTGCATTGTACAGCGTGTATTAGACCGCAGTCTCTGTAACAAATGAATAAATGGTCTCTAGCAAGGAAATCATGAATTTCAGAACGTATGAAGAAGCTTGCACAGGATAGGGTGGCATGGAGAGCTACCTCAAACCAGTCTCAGGACTAAAGACAACAATAACAACAACAACAACAAGTTCATTAGACCTTTTTTGTTCTGAATCCTATCATCGATCAATCCCTAGTTTGTACACAGTGGAAAAGGTCACCCTGTTTACCCTACCAGGTCTGGTTCAAATGGCTCTGAGCACTATGGGGCTTAACTAACATCTGAGGTCATCAGTCCCCTAGACTTAGAACTACTTAAACCTAACTAACCTAAAGACAGCACACACATCCATGCCCGAGGCAGGATTCGAACCTGCGACCGTAGCAGGAGCGCGGTTCCAGACTGCAGCGCCTAGAACCGCTCGGCCACAACGGCCGGCCTACCAGGTCTGGTAACAACACTCAACACAGACAGCTCTAATGCACTCTCATGGCCATTCAAATGATTCAAATGGCTCTGAGCACTATGGGACTTAACTTATGAGGTCATCAATCCCATAGAACTTAGAGCTACTTACACCTAACTAACCTAAGGACATTACACACATCCATGCCCGAGGCAGGATTCGAACCTGCGACCGTAGCGGTCGTGCTGTTCCAGACTGTAGCGCCTAGAACCGCTCGGTCACCCCGGCCACCCTGATGGCCATTCTGTCTGTCGTAAAGAATTGCAGCTCTAATAATTTGCATACCTATAGGTGGTGTCTATGTGGACATTGACATCCGACCATGTCCTCCAGGTGCTTCACTTCTTTTGCCAGGCATTTGCAGAATAATTTTGAGATTTTTAGTTCAGCGATCAAATGTTTATTTTTCTATGTGAAGATGTATGACTGTGCAGTTTATTAATTGTTGTGTGAAGATGGGACCATTATTAATTCTTTGTTTTGTTATTTTGTACTCTTTGATGGTTTAGAGCTCCGGGAGCAATCTTATTACTTTTAGATAGGAAACCACCACACTGTCAACCATTTCTGTCGGGCCTGAACTTGAATTAAAGTACAATCTTCTGATTTACAAAAAAGTGATTTCTAATTGTAGGAGATTCAGTATTGGGAACTGCTACTGCACGTACGAGCTGCACGAGAGACGCGGGGTTGCTGCTCACCTCACCCTGCTTCTGTTGCGGCGCTTGGCGATTCTGGTGAACTACACGATGCCGACTTCCCAGTCGGAGGGCCCGGTGATCGACCGCAGATACTTCGCGGCGCACAAGGACGGCACACTGGTTACGTGTTCGGAGCTGACTGTGAGCTTATTGGGTTGCTAGCGTTGACGCGGTGACAAGAGAGTGTTTGTGTTGTCACGAGGGCTTCCGACCGTCTGGTGAGCCTCTAAACGATCAGGAAGGGGAGTTATACTGCCCCTCCCACCCATCAGGGCGACTCGCTGAGAAGCTCGTCGCAGACGGCGGCGGACTACGTTCGCAATGACATACGAGATCACCCCACATCTCGGCTGCGTCGAAACCGAGGGTCGCAGCGTCCGCCTCTGCAGCTTTCCGTCGGCGGCATTCCTGTCCCTGTCCACAGCTGATGCACCCGGCGGCTGCACCACGGTGACGTAGCAAACTACCGGGTGATCAAAAAGTCAGTATAAATTTGAAAGCAGAATAGATCACGGAATAATGTAGATAGAGAGGTACAAATTGACACACATGCTTGGAATGACATGGGGTTTTATTAGAACCAAAAAACTACAAACGTCCAAAAAAGTCCGACAGATGGCGCTTCATCTGATCAGAATGACAATAATTAGCATAACAAAGTAAGACAAAGCAAAGATGATGTTCTCTACAGGAAATGCTCAATATGTCCACCATCATTCCTCAACAATAGCTGTAGTCGAGGAATAATGTTGTGAACAGCACTGTAAAGCATGTCCGGAGTTATGGTGAGGCATTGGCGTCGGATGTTGTCTTTCAGCACCCGTAGAGATGTCGGTCGATCACGATACACTTACGACTTCAGGTAACCTCAAAGCCAATAATCGCACGGACTGAGGTCTTGGGATCTGGGAGGCCAAGCATGACGAAAGTGGCGGCTGAGCACACGATCATCACCAAACGAAGCGCGGAAGAGATCTTTCAAGCGTCTAGAAATACTTTTTTTTTGTTCTAATAAAATCCCATGTCATTCCAAGCATGTGTGTCAATTTCTACCTCTCTATCTACATTATTCCGTGGTTTATTAAGTTTTCAAATTTATACTGACTTTTTGATCCCCCTGTATATTAAGCTAAGTTGAGATATATTTATCTGATTAGTAGCAAGTACATCAATATAATGAAGGAAGCTGCCCAAAAATGTTCAAAAAACTAATTGCTCAAACAGAATCTTGGAATATTCAATTAAGAAATGTTCGTGAAGAAACTACGGAAGAAATATTAGGTTGGTGCATAAGTTCATAGCGTTTATGTTTTGCATGTTGGTATTCTGGTTGCTATGGGTTTCTCTATAGATCGTCATTTTTTATTTGTGTGGTTCACTCTCGCTAATTGAGTTTACATATTGGCATTTTGTCATTTGGAGATTGTGAGTGGAGCTATGGAAGCTAGAAAATGGAGTGCCAAGTGGAGAAATTGGAACATTTACGACATATTCTTCGGTTTGAGCATAATAGACGCGAGACAGCAGCAGATGCAGCCACAAACATATGCGACGTGTGTGCGGATAATGTTAATGGGCAAAGCACGGGAAGAAGATGATTTTCTCGTTTTAAGGGAGGAAGGAAATGATTTTCTCCCTTTAAATAGGATCGTTTCAACATTAATGACTCTCCACGTTCAGGAGATTTGATGAAGATCGATTAAACGCATTAATCCACAATAAGCCACGTCAGTGTGCTCGAGAACTGGCAAAAGTGATGAACTGTGATCATACCACCATCATGCGACATTCGCATGCAGTGGGGAAGGTTCAAAAAACGGGAGTATGGATACTGCATGCTCTAAGCCAAAATCACAAAAATAAGCGGTTAACCGTAAGCGCATCTCTGCTTGCTTATCATCAATTGGCTCGTGAACAACACCGGCGTTTTCTATACTCTATCGTTACTGGAGTCTTTATGCTAACATAAGGATAAGAAAGGAATGTTTGAGTCCAAACAAAGCAACAACTCCCCGTACAAAGACCTGTGCGCTTCCACAAAAGATAATGTTACGCATCTGGTGGAACAGTGAAGGCGTATGTGCTATGAATTGCCTCCCCGAGGTGTCAGCATCACTGCTGACATTTATTGTCAACAACTGAGACCTCTTGCAGACGTATTCCGAGAACAAAGTCTAGGAAGACTGCGTGAAGTGACGTTACTCCACGGTCGTTGGCAGACTGGTTTCAGTAGTGAAGGAGAATATATTATTTATACAGAAGTATCTGTTAAGTGTGTCTGCCGTGTTTTTTAAACTTATGGAAAAACACTACGTGCTTATGCACCAACCCAGTACTAACTACTTGTCATGAAAACTCAAAAGAAGAAATACCTTTTGGTTTAGCAGTAGTGCACAAACAAATAAATAATTCAAGTATTAAAATTAAAATCTCTGTGACCTAAATAAAACAGAAACAGACTAGAACTGTTTGCTCGGTTAGGGAAGAAATTTTTGAGTTAAAAAAACACTTTTGAGACAGCATACAAAAATCAGAGTATAGCAACTGAGAATATACCTGGCACTTTGAATCAAGTAAAATGTGAGGTAACTGAACAAGTAGAAACAGTAAAAAACTTGTGGGATAGAGAGAATGAAGGGAAATCAAGCTTAGAAACTTACATATATAAGACTAACGAAGTGCAGTTTGCACTATATGAGAGAGTGAACCTAGTCGACAGTAATGAAGCTACTTTAATGTCATGTCACAAACCAAGCATTGGGTAATTAAAAAGCTAAGTATAGGAACAAGGGCTGAGTGGAACTACTGAGGTTAAAGGTCTTATGACGTAAGTAGACGAATTAAAATCACAAATTACATAATTTGCTTCATACGATCCACATCGTGACTTAATCCAGTTCTGTTTTCAAATTCGTTTCGAGGTGTACTTCTTAAAAGATGGTCAGACGAAAAGAATATCAGATTTTTTATGGGCTATCTAACAAGGGAATGGTCCAATCCAACATGTTGAAATATGCAATAAAAATTTTTATAGAGGAGGAATGCACGGAAAGAATGACACAGTCAAAATTTTAATTGCTAAAAGTTCGTAACTCGCCAAGCGGCTGGATAAATGTATATCCGTACCGGTGGTGTAGTGGACTTCAAATGGCGCATCAGAAAACAGATAACACGACTCAGCGCGGTTATAATTTGTAAAGCGAATTTCAGTTTTCTTTCATATTTTCTCTAAAATAATTGTCAGTAGTTACTGTTCATTCAAATCTGCAACTCATTTAACATCCATCACAATTACCAGTTGCTTCTGCGAAACGTAAGTTTAACAGTGGAGATAAAATTGAATTCATGTTCGTTGTGTTTAACGCTTCATATTAGGCAGTGTGCAAACCCTGTTTTACTTTGTAAGATCTCATTGTGAACTGTATAAATAGAAGAAAGAATTACATGAAATAATACCTAAATACTCGGCCAAATGAAACTCGAAAACTGTGAAAGAAAAACTATCAGAAAGGTTTACTGTACAGGGTGGCCACGAAGTCCCGTTACCCCTCATTACCAACCAATATAAACCCATAAAATTGAATGAATAACATGAACACTTCTTTAGAGGAGTTTTCTCGAGATATGAACCATGCAGAGTTACTTATAAGACGCAGGCCCTCTGAACTGCAATTCAGATTAATAGTGCTGATTGCACGTCTTCTTCGACCTGGCTGAACAGGTTCAAGAAATTATACATTATGGGAAATCGCAAAACAATGAAGTTTACTTCACGTAAAAGTGTGGAGGAGATGTCATTAATCTGTAGCTAAAATTCCCACATCTGATGGGTCTCATGCCAAATAGTCAGGTTTCGTGAAAGAACTGCGAGCAAACCGCACTTAATCATTTCGAAACGAAAAAAGACAGAGTGTTTTGTACAATCGATTAAAATCAGATTTCACTCGGAACAACCAATGAGACTCTCTATAAATAATTTTTACCACTGTGGAAAGTATTTTCAAGGAAATTGTTGGAAGAAGTAATTTCTGATGGCTTCGTGTCATTTGAGCTAGCACAATAAGCTGAGCAACGCCCAGGGTCGTCTCTTACACCAATAATTACTGTAACATGCCTGAAAGCATCAATTTTTCTTTCGACAGGTGTGTCTGCTGCGAATCGTGACATTTTTTATACCGTTTAGGTGCTTCAAACTCGCTTGTGTCACTCCCGGTATTAGCATTCCGCGGCGCTACGCTCTCTTTTCACAGTCGATCGCGCGCTAGACAGGAAGGCTGTAAAAACCGCTGTCATAAGCAGTTCTTCATGCGACAAAACGAGTAACTTCAACAATTTTTTAAAAATATTTTCAGTGGTCCTAGCAGCTAAAATACTGAGTGCATTACTTTCGTTATATTCTGCCTGTGTAAAAGAATTCAGGGTGAGTTTCGACTGTCCGACAATCTTCCCATTTACCATAACGTATTTCACATGTGAGTTTCTATAGCAATAGTGCAACCCGTAAAATATGTATGCAATTTCACGATACGTCAAACCACATTCATCACAGCTAGCCATTTGCACCTCTACAAATTTCGTAAGTGGGTTGTAATGTTTCCTTGCTGTCAATGGGGCATATTGATTTCTGATGCAATGTTTAGTGTTTGAACAAAACTATATTTATCGTTCCTCTGCAGACAGTTCGAGCCGAACTGTGCATAATATTTAGTGTTCTTCTCCAGACCATTATACAGGGTGCTCTAAAATTCTCCTTACAAACTTCTACGACTAATAGAGGGGGCTGAGTAGACAATATTTTGAATTGGAATCCATGTCCAATCGCATTGCCTCTACGATCACCGGATTTGACTCCACTGGACTTTTTCCTCTGGTGTCGAATGAAGAGTTTGTTTTATGAGACACCTGTAGAGACAGAATATCTGGTGGCACGAGTTGTTGTCGATGCAGGAGAAATTCCAGAGAAACCAGACGTGATAGAGCGTGTGTAGCACAACATCATTCGTAGGTAAAACCAGTGCACCGAATTTGGTGGTCGCCACACCGAAGTTTACTTATAGTGGATCAGAATGCAAACCCTCTTTTGAAAAGGACAAAGATTGTTGCAGTTTACCTGTAAACGACAGCGTTTGTGAAAACTGATTAAGTTTCCATTTCGTTTCTTTGGTTATTAATGAGTGAAATTGCACAAAAAGTGATGTACTAGGTCACACCTAATAAATTACTTGTACAGGCGGTGATGTTACTAACATGTTTTCAAATGGGTGTAGCATGGAAACGGTACGTTTCCGGACATGGCTTCCAGTTCAAATTGTCCAAGTTACTTATGCTGCTGCGATCTTTAAAAAATCACATAAAATACGTTTTTTAAGGGCCATAAATGCGAAAGCTCTGCTTAAATGCAGTTTACTGGTTAAAAGTGCAGATGGGGGATAATTTACTGATCTGGTAGGTGTTCGTGTGGAAAGGCAGACTGCTATCTCCCGTAGTCTGTCCGCTGGACGTGTAGTATATGGAAGCGAAATGAGATAAGCCATTTCTCGTGACTTTGAAAAACTACGATTAATCGCGAGCGACCAAGGCAGCGATTAGATAGGTGAAGTTAAGTGGTACCCGAAGTTATTTCCATAGCAATATGATCAACTTACGGAAGCACAGACGAGCAAGGTTCATAGATAACACCACGAGTAGACATGCAGGTATGACGCAAACAGAAATATAAATGAAATCATTCCCTCTCCCTACGCGTAAACGCACATACCGCGTATGTACAATGTATATGTTTACACGTAGTGTCAATAGCGAGGGCCGACATAGCTCAGCTACCTATGCAACCCTGCATTTCTAGTGTAGACTACTGGGGTTAGAGGAAAAGGACCAACGAATAAGTTATACAATCAACAAGTACACGAAAAGCCTGAATTAGAAGCAATTTTACAAATAGTGCCTAGTACTAGTAAGAGGTTCAAAGAAAGTTCAGTTCTAAGACGAGGTCAGTTTTATTTCGATTACTGTCTGGAAAATATAAAAAACTGGCAAACGTCCATTCCAAACTAGCGAATTTAAGTCCTTAATTGCGATAGAGAAGTATGTAATATTGTTCACCAAGCAAAGTATCAACTCTAAAATACGCCTGTCAAAGGAATTAAATTCCGTAGGCTTCCTTCCGACTATAAACAGAACGTTCTTACAGCTTCCACGTTACTACGTGGCACTATCCGAAAGTTCCAGGAATGAATGTGTAGCAAGGTCAACTACATATAGGGGACTGACGCGCGCGTTCAGCACGTGGCACTACACGTCTTACGTGGTACAGTGACCACCTCCCGCAGGAAATAAGTTACTATTTTAGACCAGTTTAGCACTTTGTAACTGCGCGTTTAAATACACTCAGGCTCTCGACCCTTAGTGGGTATCTTTCCACAGATATTGATTCCCCGCCTGTCCCGAACATAGCCGAGCGGTGTATATAGGGCAAGGTAACTATTAGGACGTCACAAGTTCTTTGCGGGGTATTTCTCTTGGGCCTCGCTGTGTAGCTGGTAGTGTCTAGTTACTACGATGAAACATCTTCAGGTGGCACCTGACACATCCTTTGAGAGTTAGCGCCACAAGCGGCTTTGTGCTAGGTGGTCGCATTTAGTTTTTATTCCTATTTCTCCATTTAGTGTGTTGCGTGTCTTGCTAAACTGACGATGGGGTGTCTGGGAACAAAGTGTATGCATTTTGTTTCAGACTCGAAAAAACTGCTACATAAACACGTGACACTGTGAGACAAGCATTTGAGGAAGATGCTTATATCACAATCCAACGTTAATACCACGTCAGCCGAGTTGGTGTCTCTGCTAGCACCAAGGGGTAGCGTGTCAGGCAGATTGAGATGCTGCCTCAAAACAGCCAAATTACGGCAGTCCGTGAGTAAGTGGGTCGCCGTCAGGCAGGCACTGCATTGGCAGTGAGGGGGATCCTCACATCTAAGAATGTGGCCATGGGTCAGCCAAGTGTGGACAATGTGGAGTCTAGAGAGGACGGAGAATTCCCTGCAGGAAGCACGCAGGAATGACTAGCCTGTGGTCATTGTCTCCTTAATTGCCCTCAGTTTGTTTGGGGAGATCATGACAAACCAATCTCAGTTCCAGACTTCCTGCATCGATGGCGTGTAAGTGGCGTGGGGGCCAGTGGAGTAGAGGACTTCTTTTTGTCCTTCTTTCCCTTCTCCTCACAAGATGACGACTGAGAAGGTATCCCTGAATTAGTTTCAGCGACTGGAAGAACGAGAAGTCTGATGGCCAGCAGCCTGTGGTCCCTTCAGCCTCTGGCTGGTGTCAGGCTGTGGACAAGCGGGAACCATGGAAGGAAGAGTCCCTAGGGACCTCTTCCAAGCTAGAGAACTGCGGAGGATGAGGTTCCTCTGGCTGGAGGACGGGGACTAGTGTCCATGGAAGGTGGGGAGCTAATGCTCCCGAAGTGTGTGCGGTGGAAGCATCAGAAGTGGCCCAAGCGCCTGGGATCAGGTATCAGCGGGCGGCTCTGACGGCCCACTGTAAGACGCGCAACAAAGGAAGGCACCGTCGATAGAGATAACTACGATATTGCGGCTGCAGCGTAATATCGTGTCACTTATCTGGAATTAAGACGTTCATATTTTTTTCTGGCCTCTTTGGTATGTGAGCTTGTCCATGGTCTTATACTCCTCGATTTTCTTCTCAAGCATAAAAACTGAGCAATTTGGTGAGCAGGGAGAGTGGAGCTCGCCGCAGTTTATATAGATGGGGCGAGGGGCACAACGAACGTTTGCATGCGGCAGACTTCCACAATCCCTTCAGACAGGGATAGCAGTGTAACGGGAAGACTTATGTCTGAACTGTATACACCTGAAGCATCTCAGAGGAGGAGGAACATAGGGTTTCACATCACACCCGCAGACCATCACCTTGACCTTCTCCGGCAATGTATCACCTCCAAAAGCCAAGACGCAGGTCCCAGTAGCAACGCTGTTTCCCCTTGGTTCCCTATAGACATGGCAGATGTAGTGCACATCTTGTCACTCTAACTTGGCCTACAGCTCATGTCAGATTGCAGAAGAAGATCACAGTGAATGATGATGCCGTGGACCATATTGAGACTCTTGTGGGGAGTGACAGTCACAGGAATGTCACCCAACTTTTCACAAGAGAGCACTGCCTGTGACCGAGAAGAAGATAACATTTTAATGAGGAGGGAACCGCTCTTCATCTTAGACATGGCTGCAACTTCCCCATATTTTTCTTCAATATTTTCCACAAAAAAACAAAGGCTTTGTGGCCAAAAAGATGTCCCGGTTGGTCCTGGTACACACAAGGTATTGGGGGGAGGATTTAGCTCCTTGTCGTCTAATCCTGTGTTCCTCCCCCATTGCGTAGCAAGTGAAGGGAATGTGTTAGTTGCATCGAACTAGGTCTTTCGATTTCAAGAGACTGCTGGAGCTGTGTGACCACCAGCAGGGATAAGTTTAAGTCACTTGAGGCGCGAACTATCTGCCATGGTGCCACCCACTCTGAACAGGCGCTCTCCCCACAGGCGCCATCCAGATGCTAACACAGTCTTGGTCTTTTCAAATGACACATCTTGGAATTTGCCTAAGGCGATTTAGCGAAATCATGGATAACCTATATCTGGATGGCTGCATGGTGATTCCAATCTCCGTCCTCCCGAATATCACTCTACTGTATTACCACTGCAACACCTCGCTAGGTAGGAGTGGATTATATAGTGTACATTACCTTCTGTTGCTCACTCACTGTGTTTATGTCTTTTTGTGATTCCAGTCTAACAGTTCATTATACACGTCATTAGTATGTGTCCTACCAATGTTATATACACTCCTGGAAATGGAAAAAAGAACACATTGACACCGGTGTGTCAGACCCACCATACTTGCTCCGGACACTGCGAGAGGGCTGTACAAGCAATGATCACACGCACGGCACAGCGGACACACCAGGAACCGCGGTGTTGGCCGTCGAATGGCGCTAGCTGCGCAGCATTTGTGCACCGCCGCCGTCAGTGTCAGCCAGTTTGCCGTGGCATACGGAGCTCCATCGCAGTCTTTAACACTGGTAGCATGCCGCGACAGCGTGGACGTGAACCGTATGTGCAGTTGACGGACTTTGAGCGAGGGCGTATAGTGGGCATGCGGGAGGCCGGGTGGACGTACCGCCGAATTGCTCAACACGTGGGGCGTGAGGTCTCCACAGTACATCGATGTTGTCGCCAGTGGTCGGCGGAAGGTGCACGTGCCCGTCGACCTGGGACCGGACCGCAGCGACGCACGGATGCACGCCAAGACCGTAGGATCCTACGCAGTGCCGTAGGGGACCGCACCGCCACTTCCCAGCAAATTAGGGACACTGTTGCTCCTGGGGTATCGGCGAGGACCATTCGCAACCGTCTCCATGAAGCTGGGCTACGGTCCCGCACACCGTTAGGCCGTCTTCCGCTCACGCCCCAACATCGTGCAGCCCGCCTCCAGTGGTGTCGCGACAGGCGTGAATGGAGGGACGAATGGAGACGTGTCGTCTTCAGCGATGAGAGTCGCTTCTGCCTTGGTGCCAATGATGGTCGTATGCGTGTTTGGCGCCGTGCAGGTGAGCGCCACAATCAGGACTGCATACGACCGAGGCACACAGGGCCAACACCCGGCATCATGGTGTGGGGAGCGATCTCCTACACTGGCCGTACACCACTGGTGATCGTCGAGGGGACACTGAATAGTGCACGGTACATCCAAACCGTCATCGAACCCATCGTTCTACCATTCCTAGACCGGCAAGGGAACTTGCTGTTCCAACAGGACAATGCACGTCCGCATGTATCCCGTGCCACCCAACGTGCTCTAGAAGGTGTAAGTCAACTACCCTGGCCAGCAAGATCTCCGGATCTGTCCCCCATTGAGCATGTTTGGGACTGGATGAAGCGTCGTCTCACGCGGTCTGCACGTCCAGCACGAACGCTGGTCCAACTGAGGCGCCAGGTGGAAATGGCATGGCAAGCCGTTCCACAGGACTACATCCAGCATCTCTACGATCGTCTCCATGGGAGAATAGCAGCCTGCATTGCTGCGAAAGGTGGATATACACTGTACTAGTGCCGACATTGTGCATGCTCTGTTGCCTGTGTCTATGTGCCTGTGGTTCTGTCAGTGTGATCATGTGATGTATCTGACCCCAGGAATGTGTCAATAAAGTTTCCCCTTCATGGGACAATGAATTCACGGTGTTCTTATTTCAATTTCCAGGAGTGTATTTTTATGGATGCCACGGAATGTATTAAAATACCGATATATGGTCTACGTTCTTTCCCCATTGTAGAATAACAATGGAATATTTGTGTATTGAGAATGTCTGTGACGATAATCTGTTCAGCGTACTGTTGTGGTGAACTGTTATTACAAAAATGTTCAAATGTATGTGAAATCTTATGGGACTTAACTGCTAAGGTCATCAGTCCCTAAGCTTACACAGTACTTAACCTAAATTATCCTAAGGACAAACACACACACCCATGCCCGAGGGAGGACTCGAACCTCCGCCGGGATCAGCCGCACAGTCCATGACTGCAGCGCCTCACACCGCTCGGCTAATCCCGCGCGGCAATTGTTATTACCTTGCTAAAGAAATGAACACCGAGACTTCTGGCTACCATACAAGTTTCATACTCGGGAGGACCTGCTCTGTGTTGCGCTATCCTAATTCAGGATCTTCATATCCTTGCCTCATATCTGGCGAAAAAATACGAGGTCCCTTCACCACAACAACGACCGTGTGCCTTACCTCACGTCTTTTCCGATGGGTAACACTGCCATTTGGACAACTGTGTTGGCCGAGTGCGATTAAGACACGGAAGACGCGAATTCCATCTTCTGCACCGAGTGGGATGGCACAGTGCGTAAGAAAATAGATTAGTAATAGGGAGGAACGGGGTTCCAAACTTTGTCCGAATATTCAAATTCAGGTTTTACGAAATCATATAAAAAGAATGCTAGGGCCAGAATACAGCTAGCTGCTTATCGTTCCAATCCTAGTCCAGTCTCTGCCTTGCTCTACCCTGACGTCGAAGAGGCGTTAAACTGTAATTTTTCTTGGTGTCTCCCAAAGTTAAATATCCAACCAGCGTCAAATGGATGAAAGCATGGTATAATTGGTAGATCCACAACTGAATATCGTGCTGATACCATATGCTTTGAATTGCGAATATTGCAATATACTGGGTTGGTGCGTAAGTTCGTATCGCTTTCCGTAAGTTTTATTAAACATAATAGATACACATTACAGGGACTTTAGTGATCAATAATATATTCTCCTTGACTATTTACAACAGTCTGTCAACGCTGGTGTAAATTTTTGGATGCCACGAGTGTACAAATTAGGTGGTTTCGAGGCGAAGAACTCGTCGAGCCATGTTCGGAGCACATTTTCATCCAGAAAGGAAGTCCGTTGAAGGTTGTTCGATTGAGGGCGGAAGGGGTGAAAATCTGAGGCCCGCACACAAGATCAGGGAATACGATGGGTGCGGAATGACTTCCCAACCCAACTCCTGAATTGGATTTTTGTCGGTCTAGCAAAATGCGGGATACCAATTCGATCCTACACAGAGCACGCGAAAGAACTTGCCCCCCTTCTAACAGCCGTGTACCGCAAGTCTCTAGAGGATCGGATGGTTCCAAATGATTGGAAAAGAGCACAGGTAATTCCAGTTTTCAAGAAGGGTCGTCGAGCAGATGCGCAAAACTATAGGCCTATATCTCTGACATCGATCTGTTGTAGAATTTTAGAACATGTTTTTTGCTCGCGTATCATGTCGTTTCTAGAAACCCAGAATCTACTCTGTAGGAATCAACACGGATTCCGGAAACAGCGATCGTGTGAGACCCAACTCGCTTCATTTGTTCATGAGACCCTCAAAATATTAGATACAGGCTCCCAGGTAGATGCCATTTTCCTTGAGTTCCGGAAGGCGTTCGATACAGTTCCGCACTGTGTGGCTGGATTGAAGAGTTTTTAGCAAACAGAACACAGCATGTTGTTCTCAATGGAGAGACGTCTACAGACGTTAAAGTAACCTCTGGCGTGCCACATGGGAGTGTTATGGGACCATTGCTTTTCACAATATATATAAATGACCTAGTAGATAGCGTCGGAAGTTCCATGCGGCTTTTCGGGGATGATGCTGTAGTATACAGAGAAGTTGCAGCATTAGAAAATTGAAGCGAAATGCAGGAAGATCTGCAGCGGATAGACACTTGGTGCAGGGAGTGACAACTGACTCTTAACAAAGTCAAATGTAATGTATTGCGAATACATAGAAAGAAGGATCCTTTATTGTATCATTATATGATAGCGGAACAAACACTGGTAGCAGTTACTTCTGTAAAATATCTGGGAGTATGCGTACGGAACGATTTGAAGTGGAATGATCATATAAAATTAATTGTTGGTAAGGCCGGTGCCAGGTTGAGATTAATTGGGAGAGTCCTTAGAAAATGTAGTCCATCAACAAAGGAGGTGGCTTACAAAACACTCGTTCGACCTATACTTGAGTATTGCTCATCAGTGTGGGATCCGTACCAGGTCGGGTTGACAGAGGAGATCCAAAGAACAGCGGCGCGTTTCGTCACAGGGTTATTTGGTAAGCGTGATAGCATTACGGAGATTTTGAGCAAACTCAAGTGGCAGACTCTGCAAGAGAGGCGCTCTGCATCGCGGTGTATCTTGCTGTCCAGGTTTAGAGAGGGTGCGTTTCTGGATGAGGTATCGAATATATTGCTTCCCCGTACTTATACCTTCCGAGGAGATCATGAATGTAAAATTAGAGAGATTCGAGAGCGCACGCAGGCTTTCCGGCAGTCGTTCTTCCCGCGAACCATACGCGAGTGGAACAGGAAAGGGAGGTAATGCAGTGGCACGTAAAGTGCCCTCCGCCACACACCGTTGGGTGGCTTACGGAGTATAAATGCAGATTTAGATGTAGATGGTGGAGTACCATCACTTCACGCAGTCTTCGTGGCGTTGTTCTTGGATTCCGTATGCAGGACGTCTCAGTTGCTGACAATAAATGTCAGCAGTGATGGTTACACATAGAGGAGCAATTCATAGTACACCACATCGCCGCTGTTACACCAGAAGCATAACATAATCTTTCATGGATGGGCGCAGGTCTTTGTACAAGGAGTTGCTGCTTTGTTTGGGCTCAGCCATTCATTTATTTCCCTTATGTTAGCATAAAGACACCATTCCTCGTCAACAGTAACGACACAGGATAGGAATGGTTGATGTTACTCAAGAGTCAATTGATGGCGAGCAGGCGGGGATGTTCATATGGCCACTCGATGGTTTTGATTTAGAGCAGGCGGTATCAATATACTCTATTTTTGGACCTTCCCCACTGCATGCAAATGTCGCACGATGATGGAAAGGTCACAGTTCATAACATTTGCCAGTTTTCGAATAACGTGGCTCATTGTGGATTAATGCGTTTAAACGATCTTCATCAAACCCCGAAGGTCTTCCTGAACGTGGAGAGTCGCTAATGTAAAAAGGATCCTCCTTAAAACGAGAAAACCATTTTCTTCCTGTGCTCTGTCCAATGGCACTATCCCCATACACGGTGCAAATGTTTCTGGCTGCCTCCACTGCTGTCACTCCTCTACTGAACACAAACAGAAGAATGTCAGAAATGCTCCGATTTCTCCACTTGACACTCCACTTTCTAGCATCCACTGCTCCACCCACTCTCTTTCTTTTACTTGTGCCGTTTTTCCCGCGGATACGCAGAGTCGGCATCGTTAATCGAATATGGCAATGTTAGTGGAAGGGGTGGCCGGATGCCCTTTGTGCCGCCACCCCGTACCCCCTGGGAAGGAATTAGTGTACCCCAACTGTCTGCGACTAGTGTAATCTATGGAATAGTGCGAAAGTGTTCAGATGTCCGCGAGCCATGGAACTGAGGCGGGACGTGGGGACCAGCCCGGTATTCACCTCGGGGGATGTGGAAAACCGCCTAAAAACCACATCCAGGCTGGCCGGCACACCGGCCCTCGTCGTTAATCCGCCGGGCGGAATCGATCCGGGGCCGGCGCGCCCACCCGAGGCCAGGAAGCAGCGCGTTAGCGCGCTCGGCTAACCTGGCGGGTTCTCCACTCACTCTCTCCAAATGATAAAATGACAATATGCAAACTCAAATAGCAACAGTGACCTACAAATAAAAAATGACAAGAGATAAATAAACTCATAGCAACCGGAGTACTAACATGCAAAACAAAAACACTACGAACTTATGGCTCTGAGCACTATGGGACTTAACATCTATGGTCATCAGTCCCCTAGAACTTAGAACTACTTAAAGCTAACTAACCTAAGGACATCACACAACACCCAGTCATCACTACGAACTTATGCACCAATCTAAAGCGTACTTGTATTTGGATGAATGGTCTTTCATGCGTTGCAAAGAATGCTCAAAACAATTACTTTACACGGCTGGTACCGCTTCTCTTTTGACATGTGCACCTTCTGACATGTAGGCCACAGAAATATTTGGGATACCGTCAGTCGTCGATCCGCTTGTAGTCCGCAGAGGTGAACTATGAACTCTATATTTCATTCCTTTCTAACGATTTATGCGTGGTACTACAACTTTATTTATGATTTTAATGATGAAACGAATGCGGAAATGTAGTTAATTAGCATGCTGTTGGTTCGGAGTTAAAGATTCTTGCATAGTATACAGATGGACCTACGAGTTGGTGGAACAATTCTGTAACAAATAAATCTGAATTCATTCGAAAAAATGCATTTTTTGTTTCATTTACCTTTTGCCGTCCATGGTTTAAGAAACATTGAAAGCAAAACTGATATAATCATATTTAAGAGATTGTTAGCAGATAGACAAAGAACTATACTGATCCACGGCATGACAAAAAATATTTGTACTCTTTCATACGAAACACACTGAGGAACCAAAATGTTGTAACCACTGCCCACCACGAGAGTTCAAATGGCTCTGAGCACTATGGGACTTAACATCTATGGTCATCAGCCCCCTAGAACTTAGAACTACTTAAACCTAACTAACCTAAGGACAGCACACAACACCCAGTCATCACGAGGCAGAGAAAATCCCTGACCCCGCCGGGAATCGAACCCAGGAACCCGGGCATGGGAAGCGAGAACGCTACCGCACGACCACAAGCTGCGGACACCGCGAGAGTGAATACGGCTTGCTGACGTACTCAAGTGCCGCGGTAAGCAAAGTTCACATGGTGTATCATAATGAATGGCGTAACCGCATAAAGATGAAAGTACACGAAATTACAAGAAAAAAGTCTAGTAAACATGGGCTGTAAAATGCATACCTGAAGAGCTACGTGCGCTTCTTCGTCTTCGATAACTGTGATCAAAAGTATCCGGACACCGCCCCCCCCCCCCCACACACACACAAAAATACGGTTTTCATATTAAGTGAATTGAGCTGATACCTATTGCCAGGTACTCCATATCAGCCACCTCAGTAATCATTAGACATCGTGAGAGAGCAGTATTGGGCTCTCCGGGGAACTCAAGGACTTCGAACGTGGTCAGGTGAATGGTTGTCACGTGTCCACACTCCTAAACATGTCTAGGTCCAGTGTTTCCCATGTGATAGTGAAGTGGAAACGAAAGGGACACTTACAGCACAGAAGCATACAGGCCGACCTCGTCTGATGACTGACAGAGACCGCCGATCGTTGAAGAGGGTCGTAATGTGTAATAGGCAGACATCTATCCAGACCATCACACAGGAATTCCGTACTATGACAGTTACGCGGGATGTGAGAAAACTTTTATTTCATGGTCGAGCGGCTGCTCATGAGCCACACATCACGCCGGTAAATGCCAAACAACGCTTCGCTTGGTGTAAGGAGCGTACAAATTCGACGATTGAACAGTGGAAAAACGTTGTGTGGAGTGACGAATCACAGTACATAATGTGGCGATCCGATGGCAGGGTGTGGGTATGACGAATGCCCGGTGAACGTCACCTGCCAGTGTGTGTGGTGCCAACAGTAAAATTCGGAGGCGGTGCTGTTATGGTGTGGTCGTGTTTTTCATGGACGGGGCTTGCACCCGTAGTTGTTTTGCGTGGCACTATCACAGCACAGGCCTACATTGATCTTTTAAGCACCTTTTTGCTTCCCACTGTTGAAGAGCAATACGGGGATGGCGACTGCATCTTTCAGCACGATCGAGCACCTTTTCATAATGCGCCGCCTGTAGCGGAGTGGTTACACGACAATAACTTCCCTGTAATGGGCTAGCCTGCACAGAGTCATGATCTGAATCGAATAGAACACCTTTGGGATCTTTTGGAACGCCGACTTCGTGCCAGGCCTCACCGACCGACATAAATACCTCTCCTCAGTGCAGCACTCCGTGAACAATGGGCTGCCATTCCCCAAGAAACCTTCCAGCACCTGATTCGACGTATGCCTGCGAGAGTGGAAGCTGTCATCAAGGCTAAGGGTGGACCAACGCCATATTGGATTCCAGCATTACCGATGGAGGGCACCACGAACTTGTAAGTCATTTTCAGCCACAAATTGTATAATGGAAGGTCTTTGCTTTCAATATTTTCAGAGGTGGCAGTATGGACGAAAAGAAAAAAAAGCAATCTAGTAAAAAGGGGTCTGGAGTTCAGACCTTAACAGAGATGAGCACTTGTTCATCTTCGTTACTGTGGAACACATCTCTTATAGATACAAAAGCAATAATTAGCATAACAATTGATTTTTAGCCAAGACTATGTTCTTTATAACAAACGCCGTCCGTCGTCACACACCAACAATACTTTTAGTCAAGGGACAATGCTGTGAACAGCACTGTACAGCTTATCAGGTGATATGGTGAGAAATTGCCATCGGGTGCTGTCTTTTTGCTTAGGCATGAGACTTCAGGTAACCCCACAATCAACTATCACACGCATTCAGGCCTGCGGACCTGGGACAAGCATGACGGAAATGGCGGCTCAGCACACGATCCTCACTAAACGAGAGAGATCTTTCACATGTGTAGCAGTATGGGTTGGAGCGCCATTCTGCCTTTTCTGGTAAAGTCAACATGCCGCGAGTGCTGGCGCAATTGACGCCCTCTCTCACTACAGCTCATTTTACACACGATTTTCTTGAGGCGTCACTGACTTTTTGCTGTCCCGCGCCATTTGCTGACCGGTTTCGCATTCGGTTTTGGTTTCAACAAAAAGCATGTGTCATGTTTTTTACCTCTATACCGACATTCTTGCATGAATTAGTGCATTTTCAAATGTTAAAGGACTTTTGAGCCACCCTGTAATTGCCTCGCAAAAAATCATAGAAAATATTTTGAATAATACGCTGAACACCGAACATGAAACAGGACTGAAGTTTCAGAAAATAGTGTTACAGCATTAACTGGAAGCCGAAATTAGAAAAATGAAAGGAGGACACTTTTTGTCCTTGGTTCCCTTTAGGCAGTGGAACTACTATCAAGAAGATGAGTTATATATATATATACCGTTAGCAGCGAAACCAGTTGAGGTAGATACTGGTCTCCAATAAATGAACACAGAAACAAATCAACACAGCGTGGTGAAAGAATAGCTAGCGGCAATACCTTTTAGAAGGCTAAGACATAAAACTAATGGCAGACGTTCTCCGGCAGTCTGTCTAACTGCTGAACACCTGCAGAACCTGCCAGCTGCTTTGGCTCAACACGTTAAGCGCGCGGTTCTACTTTTCTGGGCTCGAAAGTTTTGCGCTGGAGTGACTCAAGTTATAGCGGAAGTGTGTTTTCAGGCAGTTACCTATCGTCATCTGGGTTTTTAATAGCATCGGCGAGCACATTTCTGATATTTCTGCTTACTGCAATGCCCCACAAATTATGGATAAAAATGTAAAGTTCTCTTGAGCTAAAAATACGCGTATAAAACAAATTAGTACATGTTCTAATGTGAAGAAAACATAATGCACTCGTTTCGATAACGTCACAGCCGCGAGTGTTGTCAGCGAATCGTGCATCGCGGCTCCCCCTCTCATAGTTAAAGAAATCTTGTGTTAAGAAGCCATCTAGCAATTGCTACTAAACGCAATACCTCATGACGAGTTGAAGTCAGGACTACAAATAATACAGGTAAGTGGCGAGTGATATTATCGCGCAAGAGCTCCAAGAAAGACAGTGCAAATGGACTCATATAACATTGACGTTCATTAAATTCCAGAACCACTGCAAAATGCGAGGGTTGCTCAAAAAGTAAGGTGACTTCTCAAATTGCGCGGGAAACGTACATTCGATTATCGATTTTTTTGTTATGTTGGTACACATGTCCCGTACATATGTTCACAGTTTCAAATGTACAGCACACTTCGTTTCTTTTTGACAGATAGAAAAGTTAGACGTGTTTTAGGGTGGTCGGCGATTTTCTATTATTGTAAAAAAAAAATGGAGCAAAATATTTGCATCAAATTTTGTGTGAAAAATGGAATCAAATGCTCTAAAAGACTTGAAATGTAGACCGTGGCATACGGCGAGTCTGCTGTAAATAAAAAAAAATGTTTACAAGTGGTACAAGCTCTTCCAAGATGGCCGAGAAGATGCCAATGACGAATTTCGCTCTGGACGCCCCAGCACATCAACAACAGATGGATAACGTAGAAGCTGTGAAGAAAATTGTTTTGGAAAATTATCGTATTACCGCAAGAGAAGTTGCTGAGGATGTTGGCATATCGGTCGGCTCGTGTCACGCAATTTTGTCGGATGTTTTGGGCATGAGACGTGTGTCAGCGAAGTTTGTTCCAAAACTTTTCAATCTTGATCAGAAAAACCGTCGCATAAGCATCGATCAGGAGCTCTTGAATGACTTCAGTGATGTTCCTGATTTGCTCAAAAGGGTCGTAACGACGATACATTGGTTTATGGTTATGAATACGAAACCAAAGCCCAATCGTCCCAATTGAAACATACCGGAGAGCCAAGATCGAAAAAAGCACGCCAAGTTCGATCAAACGTCAAAGTTTTGCTTACAGTTTTTTTTTTATTACCGTGGGGTAGTGCATCAAGAATTTTTGTCTCAAGGTCGCACGGTCAATGAGCAGTACCACCTTGACGTTATGCGCCGTTTGCGAGATGCAATACGCAAAAAACATCCGGAATTGTGGAAAAACAATTAATGGCTTTTGCATCACAATAATGCACCTGATCATTCATCGTTGCTTATAAGAGATTTTTCGTCCAAAAACAACACGACAACCATACCTCAGCCACCATATTCACCGGATTTGGCCCCCTGCGACTTTTTCCTGTTCCCAGAACTGAAGAGACCTATGAAAGACGAAGATTTTCAACAACTGAGGAAATAAAAACTGCATAGCTGGAAGTACCCTAGGCTATACCAAAAAGTACTTATGCGAAGTGCTTCGAGGATTGGAAGAAGCGTTGGCACAAGCGTATAGTATCTGAGGGAAACTACTTTGAAGGGGAAAACATGAACATTGACGAATAAATAAAAATTGAGGGATAAATAAATACTTTTTCCATAAAAATATAAAGTCACCTTACTTTTTGAACAAACCTCGTACAGAGCTTTATAGCACTTTTGGCTCAGAGAACCCGAGGAACTGTTGATTCGGTTAACTGGAAAGGTTTTCTTCAATTCCTTAAAATGGCTTTTTTCTGTCGCAATGTGTAAGCGTTGTGCGTAAAATGAATCAGTTTATTGCAGATGGCTCTGAGCACTATGGGACTTAACTTCTGAGGTCATCAGTCCCCTAGAACATAGAACTACTTAAACCTAACTAACCTAAGGACATCACACACATCCATGACCGAGGCAGGATTCAAACCTGCGACCGTAGCGATCGTGCGGTTCCAGACTGAAGCGCCCAAACCGCTCGTCCACAGCGGCCGGCTACCCTTCGTCATTATGACTCTGCTGAGGACGCTTTCAGTGAGTAATCTGAATGTCTGTGGAGGGATGGCAGTCCATCTTTCCTCATGACCCGAAACCAGAAAAGATAGCCAACCGTGTTGAACGCTCCGGTCTGGAGCGAAATCAACATACTAACTCATCCGAAATGTGCTCTACTGAGTTCACGTCGGGACTCTGGGCAGGAGACTCCGTCTCAGGAGCGTTATTATCCACAAACCGTTACCTCACATACGCTGCTTCATTACATGCAGCACAGTCATGCTGACACAATCATCGTCTCCGAACTGTACTTCTACTATACGCAATACCCAATGCTGTTAAATGTCTTCATATCCTTCAACATTCAGCGTTTTCTTAAGCGCAATAAGGGGACTACGCTCAAATCTCGACAGAGCATCCCTATATCGCTACAGTACCTCTTTCGTACTTCACTCTTGACATATGATGGCAAGTAGTGTTCTCCAGCCAGTCATCAGACCCAAACTTTTCCTTAGGATTGCCACTGAATATAACGTGATTCACCACACAAATCACTCATTTCCACTCATCCACTGTCCAGTGCCGACGCTCATTACACCACCTCAAGCGTTGCTTAGCACTGACTTGAGAAATGTGTGGTATGAGGATCTGCTCGACCACTGTGCCTCACTCATTTACTCATTTTTAACTTCATTATGTTCGCTAGACTGTTGGTAGCATTTTGGAATTCACGAGTGATTGCTTCTGCTGTTTTCAGGTGATTTTTTACAAGCACCCTCCGGAAAGCTCGACGGTTCCTATCCGTCAGCACATGAGGACTGCCCGATCGTTGTGTAACTGTGGTTCACGTTTCCTCTTCAAAATCACATCACCAACAGTCGACTTTGGGAGCTTGAGAAGCGTTGAAGTCCCAAATGGATTTGTTATTCAAGTGACATCCAATGACAAGTCCATGTTCGAAGTCACTGAGCTACCTTGATCGACCCATTCTGGTGTTACAGCTTCTTCACTGACACCACGATACTTCCCGCCTGCTTTCATAATAGCGTGTCCGCCTCTTGTGATATGTAGTGTCAATTCCGCATCACGTAGGGGTGTCAAGATACTTCAGATAGTATATGCCACAATCATTTCTCTCCCAGCCATCTAAATTCTGTTGATAAAAATTTCTGCCGTCTCCTGGCGTTTTTAAATTAACATCTGATTATTCTGATATGCAAAAAGCTCACCCATATCTTGCCATGTTGATACTCATACGTCATCACATATTAACGTAACGTATATTTTTTATTACACTACTGGCCATTAAAATTGCTTCACCACGAAGATGACGTGCTACAGACGCGAAATCTAACCGACAGGAAGAAGATGCTGTGATATGCAAATGATTAGCTTTTCAGAGCATTCACACAAGGTTGGCGCAGGTGGCGACACCTACAACGTGCTGACATGAGGAAAGTTTCCAGCCGATTTCTCATACACAAACAGCAGTTGACCGTCGTTGCCTGGTGAAAGGTTGTTGTGATGCCTCGTGTAAGGAGGAGAAATGCGTACCATCATGTTTCCGACTTTGATAAAGGTCGGACTGTAGCCTATCGCGATTGCGGTTTATCGTATCGCGAGATTGCTGCCCGCGTTGGTCGAGATCCAATGACTGTTAGCAGAATATGGAATCGGAGGGTTCTGGAGAGTAATACGGAACGCCGTGCTGGATCCCAACGGCTGGTCTATCAGCTCGGAGACCATGGCTGCGGTTACCCTTGACGCTGCATAACAGACAGGAGCGCCTGGGATGGTGTGTACTCAACGACGAACCTGGGTGTACGAATGGCAAAACGTCATTTTTTCGGATGAATGCAGGTTCTGTTTACAGCATCATGATTGTCGCATCCGTGTTTGGCGACGTCGCGGTGAACGCACATTGGAAGCGTGTATTCGTCATCGCCATACTGGCGTATCACCCGACGTGATGGTATGGGGTGCCATTGGTTTCACGTCTCGGTCACCTCTTGTTCGCATTGACGGCACTTTGAACAGTGGACGTTACATTTCAGATGTGTTACGACCCGTGGCTCTACCCTTCATTCGATCCCTGCGAAACCCTACATTTCAGCAGGATAATGCACGACCGCATGTTGCAGGTCCTGTACGGGCCTTTCTGGGTACAGAAAATGTTAGACTGCTGCCTTGGCCACCACATTCTCCAGGTCTCTCACCAACTGAAAACGTCTGGTCTACGGTGGCCGAGCAACTGGCTCGTCACAATACGCCAGTCACTACTCTTGATGAAGTGTGGTATCGTGTGGAAGCTGCATGGGCAGCTGTACCTGTACACGCCATACAAGCTCTGTTTGACTCAATGCCCAGGCGTATCAGCGCCGTTATTACGGCTAGAGGTGGTTGTTCTGGGTACTGATATCTCAGGATCTATGCACCCAAACTGAGTGAAAATGCAATCACATGTCAGTTCTAGTATAATATATTTGTCCATTGAATACCCGTTTATCATCTGCATTTCTTCTTGGTGTAGCAATTTTAATGGCCAGTAGTGTATTTTAATGTGCACTCATGTTCAGAAAAACAGAACACGTTGAACGACTAGAGAAGGGACGTTCATATTCACAGGACACGTACATTAATATGTTCTGCAGAAATGATAAGCATTTCAGTTACCTGGTTCAGCATGTGCCCTGATGCCTAGTAGGTACAGGGTCCGCCATGGGCCCTGATACCTCGTTTCATGCGTGATGGTATAAACGCGTATAAAGCGCGAATGGCGTCCTATGGTGTACCCAACCATGCCATCTGTGGTGGTTGGCATTTTGTCACAGCGCTACACCCATCGTTTCAGAATATACCACACATTTTAGATTGGCGACAAGTCTGGTGATCTGGCAGGCCAGGGCAAAAGGCTGACATCCTGTGACATCAAGAAGGCACATATTCGTGCATCATCATGTGGCTATGCATTGTCATGCTGAAAAATGGCGACTGAGGTGTTGTGCACTAAGGGTGTGGCTACGAGTAGCAGGATGTCATTGAGGCAGGTTACACTGGTCACAGTACCCTGGACACGTACCAAGTGTGACTTGTGGTTGTACCCAATAGCACCCCACACCATAAGACCTCGAACCGGCGCTGTATGTCTTGCGCGAATACAGTCACTGTAATGCCGCTCCCTCCGTTTCCGCGAACTTAATTGCAGCCAGCATCTGCATAGAAACAGGACCTCGATTCGTCCAAACACAGTATCTGGTGCCATCCCTGTCCTCGCTGACGTCGTTCGATACACCATTGCCGCCTAGTATGTTTCTGTACATTCATCACAGGTAGGCAGAAAAGAGGACGACACGCACGTAACCCATGCCGTAATAAACGGCGACAATGTCTTACGCTGTTCCGCTGTTGCGCCAGAGCCGAGGAGGACGCAGGTATGTCCTGCAACGCCATTCGGATGAGGTGTGTGGTGTGACCAGACCCATCTCGTCCTGTTCTACCGCCTTCCATGAAGCATTTTGCATACACCGATTGCACTACCGAAACACTTCGTGCCACAGGAGCAGCAAGTTCTCGAATGGATGCCTCACATTCTCTCATGTCAATAATGCGCCCTCTTGCAAACTCACTGATTTGACGGCACGGTTCGAGCAAACGTCTCCGAGACATTCTGCACATTTGCTGAAATCACACTGATCAATTACCTTCGGTTTATAGCGACAACGAGACCCGTAGGCACATTATACCGGAAGGTGGTGTTGCGCCATGATATCGATGTTGACCTTGAACCCGCAGGCCGACATAGTTAAAATACTAATCATTTCTGCAGAACATATTAATGTGCATGTCCTGTGAATATGAACGTCCTGTCTGTAGTCGTTCAAGGTGTTTTTTCTGCACATGAGTGTATTACACTGTCAGTAAGTGCATTTCTACGTCTATACTCAGCAAACCACTGTGAGGTCCATGGCAGAGGATACTTCCCAGTATACCACTTATCATTAGGACTTTTTCCGGTTCCATTCGCCTATGGGGCATGGTTCAAATGGTTCAAATGGCTCTGAGCACTATGGGACTCAACATCTGAGGTAATCAGTCTCCTAGAACTTACAACTACTTAAACCTAACTAACCTAAGGACATCACACACATCCATGCCCGAGGCAGGATTCGAACCAGCGAACGTAGCGGTCGCGCGGTTCCAGACTGAAGCGCCTAGAACCGCTTGTCTATTTTTAAGTACGCATATCTATATTATTGTCTTGCCTATCTCCACTTAGTGAGGAGAGACTCCTGTAAAACTTTATCCATGTCCGAGGTGGGTCACCAACCTGCTGCCGGCCGGTGTGGCCGGCGGTTCTAGGCGCTTCTGTCTGGAACCGCGCGACCGCTACGGTCGCAGGTTCGAATCCTGCCTCGGGCATGGATGTGTGTGATGCCCTTAGGTTAGTTAGGTTTAAGTAGTTCTACGTTCTAGGGGACTGATGACCTCAGATGTTAAGTCCTATAGTGCTCAGAGCCATATGAACCATTTTTGAACAAAGGTCCGAACACAATTCTCTGGGGCACACCTGAAGCCACATGAACGTCTGTTGATGACTCTCGATCCATGTGCTGCGTCCTCATCAACAAGAATTCCTCAGTCTAGTAATAAATCTCGTTTTGCATCCAGCAAACATATAGACTACCAGAAAAAATTAGTACACGCTTTTAGAGGTTTCCAATTCGCTCAAGATTTGTTGCTGCAAAAGTGCATATGGAGTACATGAATTGATTACATTTATAGACCAATGGCACAAGCGGTTCTGAGGTACCAGGTACTGACCCACGGGCGGCAATGCAATCGCTGACTCTGACATCCAGTTGATCGTACAGATGGCGATTACTGTACCAGTGTACGTTATGCCACGCCTGCACGACCTGTTCACGTAATTCTGTAAGAGTTGTTGGTGGATGGGTCGCACGAGTCACTTCTCGTCCCATCATATCCCACATGTGCTCGAATGGGGACAAGTTCGGAGATCGTGCTGGCCAGGGAAGTTCCTGCACGTCTTGCAGAGCACGTTGAGTTTCACGGATACTGTGCGGCCGAGCATTATCAAATGGTTCAAATGGCTCTGAGCACTACGGGACTTAACATCTGTGGTCATCAGTCTCCTAGAACTTACAACTACTTAAACCTCACTAACCTAAGGACATCACACACATCCATGCCCGAGGCAGGATTCGAACCTGCGACCGTAGCAGTCGTGCGGTTCCGGACTGAGCGCGTAGAACCGCTAGACCACCGCGGCCCGCCGAGCATTATCCTGTTGGAACAACACATAGTCTTCCTATTGCAAGATCGGGAAAATAACGGGTCTAACAACATTCTGCACGTACCCAGCGCTGGTTAGCCGGTTAGCGTCCGCTCCAGAAACACCAAAGGTGAACGAGAGTCGTAGCTTATCGGACCCCAGACCATTAGACCTGCAAGAATGCACTCTACGAGACGGCGCTCACCAGGTCTACGTCGTACGCGCCAACGATCAACACTTGCGTGCAGGCAGCACCTGCTTTCATCGCTGAAGGCCACGGCGCGCCATTCCACCTTCGAAGTGATTCTCTGACGACACCAGTCGAGGCGTGCACGTCAGTACTGTTGTGTGAGTGGAAGACGGGCAAGCGTTGGAGTGCCCGTAGTCCCACTGTTAATAACCGATTTGCAACAGTGCGTGCTGACACATCTGGGCTCACAAGCCCTTTTATCTGTGCAGTGGTACCTGTATGATTTGTCACTGCTGCCCTTACGACACGACGACCCTAACGGGCGTCTGTGCTGCGTGGACGTCCAGAACCTCGTCTACTGCTGTGAGAATGTTCACATGACCACTGATACCAGCATCGTCGCACAACTGACGCAGAACTTACATCGTATATGGCAATTCTCCGAAAAAGACCATCTTGCCACTCGGAAGGCCACAATTTGACCCATTTCAAACTCGCTCAGTTGGCTGCAGGAAGCACGAGTGCGTCTCCGTGGCGTAGTTGCCTGCTTGCTTCACACGTTTGCACCACACAGAGCCTTTTGGCTCTGAGCATTTCCTTTTAAAGACCAGGCACAGTTTACGCCCTGATAGCTATGCTGTTGGCGGATGACGTTAGACCATTCCATTATCAGTACATCAACTATCCCCCAGGTGGCATATGCTGTACTGGATCAAAATCGACGTCGTCTTTCCAGGTATTTAATTTTCTTTTCGGTAGTGTAGTACAAACATAGCAACGATTCACTTAAAACACATACCAATGACCGAGGCAGGGCTCAAACCCGCGACATCTGCTTTACGATGTTTGAACGCCGCCACCCGAGACCAGAGGGCTGACAGTATTTAAAACTCCGAAATGAGCGTAAGCGATCTCGGCTACGAGAACTGGTTAGCATTATCATCACTGTAAAATACTGATTTCTTCCAAATCCTTTCATGGTTCGTTAATTTCATCGGTATTGTTTGTATATGCGAAGTATGTGGTTTTAAAATAATGTGCACTATGGAAGTCTGTAGTAGCACACGTGTCGAATGCGCAGATGACCGGTCAATTAGCGCGTTGCGCTGCACTGGGCCCCTTTCTACGTGTGGTGAAATTCCAAATCAGATGCGAGTACCGCTCAATATAATAATCTGCGTCTTGAACACCTCCATTTCAGACGTCATTATACTGTAACTTAAAAAATCTGCGCATATATTTCGTGCAGTTTAGTGATTAGAGAGCAGGACGCTTGATCAGAGCGTCCCATGTATGAATCGCAAAACAACTTGTTTATTTGTTGCTTTCAAGTGACAGTAAAATACAGAATTCAACAGAGATTTTGGAATGCATAACTTTTGTCAGTGAAGTGGAAATGCAGTGTGGCTAGGGCGTCCCGTCGGGTAGACCGTTCGCCTAGTGCAAGTCTTTCGAGATGACGCCACTTCGGCGACTTGCTTGTCGATGGGGCTGAAATGATTATGAAAAGGACAACACAACACCCAGTCCCTGAGCAGAGAAAATCTCGGACCCAGCCGGGAATCGAACCCGGGCCGTTAGGTATGACATTCCGTCGCGCTGACCGCTCAACTACCAAGGCGGAGAGTGAAATGATATCACTGGAACGGAGATGATGATAAATTTCGATAACAGCGAAAGCAACAACAACCAGAAACTTCAAAACATTAAATATATAAAATGAATGTGGATATGTTAAATTATGGCTATGCCTCTATAAAGCTAAAATCAATCTTTCCTAATCGTGTTTACTCTTGCAGAACTATAATGTTATGAGTGCGCCATTGCGGGCAGCGGATGGTTAAAAGTAATTTGTGCGCGACGTACTTTTATTTTCACACATGCCAAATTTGTTTCGATTAATTTCTCGGTAAAATTACGCAGGTTGTAGCTGTTCCGCTATCTTTCTTCCAACAAAAATGTTTCTCCCTTAAACAACTACTGCATTACTGTTCACATAATTTTTAAACAGTCTGCTGTGTTGGTTTTTTTTCACCTTTACTTAGTGACAGGCAATGTTTTAACTGCTTAAATGTCAAAAATACTTCGGCGTTTGTCGATCGGATGCGACCACATTAGTTTTCCGTTCGATTTTCCTTTTTGAAGGTAAGCCACTCTGTGTGTGCTAAGATTAACCTCTGCAACGCGACAATTGTTGAAGGTACGCTAAATTTTTGACATTAAATACAGGTTTAGGCTACTTAAACTTCAAGATGTTGCTTTCTAGCTGTCATCTGGAGTTATGAGGCGGAACACGAGATTTAATGGTCTTCTTTTCCGTACTTTTCTGGCAAAAGCATACGTCAAGAAGGCATGATAACGCATAAAACGTACTAAAAGGCAACCTACATGAAAGAAATATGAAAAATTAATGAAATAAAATCACCGGGATCAAGCATGAGTAGAGAGCGAAGGAGAAACCGAAAAAGGCGTATTACCTCATGGAGGCGACGAAAGGCATAGCATCAAGCAAGAATCAGGTTTTCTGTGATTGTATGTTTCCCATTTTAAAAAAAATTGATTAGTTTTTAGCATTTTATTACCAGGACCTTGGTCGCTTGTCATGTGTATGCAGTTGTATTCTATCTTTTTGGCATTGCTACCTTTTAGCAATATATTTGTAGTCTAATCTTTATTTTATTGCTCTATGCATTTATTTTATTACTCTTTTACAATGCTTTTTAGCATAAGGGTTTTTCTATGTCTCTGTGCATAGATTTCGCTCTGGCAGCCCTGCACTGTGTATATTGCTAAATGCTCTTATGTTTTTTTATTTCTTTCTTAATTTATCCATTACTATTAGAAGCCTTCTTGACGTATGCTTTTAGCAGAAAATTTCTGATTTCTTTAACGTGATTTACATTACGTTTCCCTATATAATTTCAATCGGTCGGTTTTTGAAGCTTATTTTGTTTCTATAGTAGTCCAGGACAGGACCATGTCGCCGCGCGGGATTAGCAGAGCGGTCTCAGGCGCTGCAGTCATGGACTGTGCGGCTGGTCCCGGCGGAGGTTCGAGTCCTCCCTCGGGCATGCGTGTGTGTGTTTGTCCTTAGGATAATTTAGGTTAAGTATTGTGTAAGCTTAGGGGCTGATGACCTTAGCAGTTAAGTCCCATAAGATTTCACACACATTTGAACATTTGATAGGACCATGTCAGATTTATTGTCATACCATCATCCCCTCATATTTTCAGATAACCTGATGATGCCGTATCCGGGCGAAAAACGCCGTTCTTAACTTAATAAAGAACATTCTGCAATCTACGACTGTTTTTTAAATAGTTTTGTTGTAGGAATGAAAAGAAAAAATGCAACGTGCCGCAAAATGGTCATTTTAACTTGCTCTCAAATATGAATACGATTGCAGCAAAAGTCGCATATTCAGTATACACTTAGCGGCGCAGGTATATTAGCAAAATCTACAATAAAATGTTGAGTGCACTAAATGCGAAGTACCACCCCACCAATCACAAGCAACATCTACAATAAGATGCTGAGTGCACTAAATGCGAACTACCACCTCACCAATCATAAGCACTACACAATGTGCTGTAAATACACGTTTTTACTCGTATGTAGACATAGAGCTATTACAGAAGACGAAAATCGAAATTCACATTTGAGCTGAGATTAAATGAGAAATATGCAGCTTTCAGGCAATGGACGACAATCTACGCTGTGGAGTGTCTTGCAGCTGAACGTCATTATCTAATGGCGAACACAATGTATTCAAAACTGTTCGTACTGAAAGAGCCAGTTAGTGCCTATAGCATTGCTAAGATAGCAAGATGGAACGGTATACGAAGGAATATTAGTGTTTAACGCCCTGTCGACGATGAGGTCATTACAGACTGACCGTAAGATCTGATTGGGTAAGGATGGGGCACCTGGCTTAAACGATGCAGGGAAAACATGGAAACCTAAATCAGGATGGTCAAGACGGGAATATCGACGGTCGTCCGTCGTGTACGAGTCCAAATGTATTACCCCTGCGCCACCTCAGTCAGGTCTGAAACAGTAACGGAGGATTCACTTGGTGGCTGTTTAAACGCTCAGTGAACTGTTATAGAGAAGCTACAACTTCTCATAATCGTCGGTTTCTGCGTAATGACGGGCAAAGTGAGATGAAAGAAACTCGTACGAATTTGAATTATCGATAGCTGAGTGCTGAAAGAGAGCGCTCCCGTCCCTACTGTGCATGGAATATTGCGGTGTTTTACGTGGCCGGGAAGTCGTCGGAACTGGCAGTTCAATGGTTTATTTTACTGATTTTAGACTTTAAAGTTTTAACACTTTTAGTGTTTTGTATTTCGTTTTTTAAAAATCTAGAGCTCTCCGGTATCCGGAAAGCATAGGTAGGACTCGGGCAATTGTCGAGCCACTAGTTTATATAAGGTTCAAATGGCTCTGAGCACTATGGGACTCAACTGCTGAGGTTATTAGTCCCCTAGAACTTAGAACTAGTTAAACCTAACTAACCTAAGGACATCACAAACATCCATGCGCGAGGCAGGATTCGAATCTGCGACCGTAGCGGTCTTGCGGTTACAGACTGCAGCGCCTTTAACCGCACGGCCACTTCGGCCGGCAGTTTATATAAGGAATGTATGAGGTATAACCCACGTGTGTGTTTTGGAATTTTATGAAAATGCTCTTCCTCTCACCATTAAACCTTTTCCATGTGGTAGAGGGGTGTAAGTTGTTGTTTGAAGGCTTCTAGTTGGGCAATCATGGCTGTAATTTGATAGGCGGATGGCTGCCGCCGATGTGGTTGCCGTTGCCTTTAACAGACAGCGCCTAAGACGTTTGCGTACGCGAGCTGATCACAGGGTTTTAGTTTATGACGGATAATGTTGGTTATATTTAATTTGGTGGTATTCTTTCAGAGATTTGAGAGGTTGAAAGGTTTATTCATTAAGGAACCCCCCCCCCTATTATTTATTTTATATTGACATATGGTTTGACTTGTGCTTAGTGCCACTACTGGCTATAGGCATAGTATGGCAATGTAAAAAATTTCGGTGTTTTAAAAAAAAACTAAAAAATCCTTTAGTGTTAACGTGTACGGAAGTACTATTCCGATTGCTAGTCGTAATTACACCCTGTTAGATGTCATATGCTGAGTATACTATTATTAAATTACATGTGAACGCATGGAGCACATGACCATGCAGCGCCCCCTACCGAGGACGCTTCGCTGCTAGTTGACTTGTTTAGCGTCAGTATACGGTCTGCTTCAAGACTGCTTGTGTTGCAGTCATATGTTATTCGACACTTTCTTTGAGTTGTCAAGCCTGTACGCCTGGTTGGTTAGGAAGGAGTTGAAGTTTGTGGTATGTAACTCGTATGACCAGATCTCATTTTTTGTAACGTGAGACGTGTTGAGCGTGCTGTTCACTTATGTTTTGTACTTTTTTGTAGCCTCATGACTTTATTGCGATTGTACAGCAGTGGTTGCCAATTATTAACATAAAAATGATCGCAGGCCTCAGTCGGGATTTTATGTCCCGTATATCACTGGCAGTCGGCGCGATGGCAGAGAACAAGAAAGCTCGGTATCAGGGCATTAGATCGCAACCAGATCGTATGTACACCAAAGGAACGCTTCATCACCGTTGAAGTTCTGCAAGCACTGGGCTTTTCATGTGCCACTGCGCCAAAGCTGTACCGTGGCCGCCTAGATCCGGAGAAAATCCCCTTCAGGGTTCACTGCCAAGGGCACCAACAGATTAATGACAGGGCTCGTCGTCGACTATAGTAGATAGCGCAAGGATGGGAAGGAAAAGTGACCATGTCTTCTTCAGAGGAACCACGTCACTACTCAGATCGATCGATTTAGACAGACAACCTGAGTCAAGAGGGCCGGAGGGGCGTTTGAGGCCACTTTTCCCGAATATGAGCCGGCAGAACCATCACGCGGCACTCGTAGGAAGGAAAAAGACCAAATGGACAAAAAAAATGGTTCAAATGGCTCTGAGCGCTATGGGACTTAACATCTGAGGCCCTCAGTCTCCTAGAACTTACAACTACTTAAACCTAACTAACCTAAGGACATCACACACGTCCATGCCCGAGGCAGGATTCGAACCTGTGACCGTAGCGGTCGTGCGGTTCCAGACTGAAGCGCCTAGGACCGCTTGGCCACACCGGCCGGCAAATGGACAGATCAGCTACGGTGCACGTTGGTATAATCCGACACGATGATACGACAACGTCGAAAACGACAAGAGGTTTGTTAACGGGGCACGCTCCATGGAGTTTGATGGTGGCAGTCTCGTGTGGGGATGTTTACACAGGATGAAATGGGGCCCCTCACACGTCTGTCATCGTCTCTCATCGGCAAGCAATTCAGTTAACACTGTCCGATAATGCGCATTCACTTGTTCTCGTACAGACCTCTCCAAGCGATCTATATCAGCGAAACAGGCTCTGCACAATCACTTCCGAATTTTGTCAGAATGGTGTGAGGAACATTCAAGTGACGAGTGTGCACTTTTATCGTCATCTAGCCTAATAATATTTAGAACGTGAGGGGCGCTATCGAGCAAGATCCGTGTGCCTAGGGCCAAACCCCGACCCATCAATGTGACATGTGATAGACAGTTGGAGGAGTCACGGGTCACGGTGACTGCGCGCCACTTTGTGTAGCGGATTCCACTACACGACGCAATACCGCCGATAGGAAGTGCTGTATGCTACTAAGTTGGTCTCTCTGCTTCAGCACCTCCTGAGTGTACTAAAATGTAACTCTGTTTTGCTCATACTCGAAAATGGTTCAAATGGTTCTGATCACTATGGGACTTAACATCTGAGGTCATCAGTCCCCTAGAACTTAGAACTACTTAAACCTAACTAACCTACGGACAACGCACACATCCATGCCCGAGGCAGGATTCGAACCTGCGACCGTAGCAGTCGCGCGGTTCCGGACTGAAGCGCCTAGAACCGCTCGGCCACAACGGCCGGCGCTCATACTCGTCTGAAACTTCAACAATTTCCCTACATTCACCGGTATATGGCGGAGGGCACAACATAAACCAATAATATTTTAAGTACTTTTTATGCTATTCGTCGATGGTGAGTGCAGGGTGAATAACTCTTGAGACGCCTTCGCCCAAGGACGAATACATCTAATTTTACCTTCACGGTTACTATGCGACATATACTTAGCAGAAATAAGTATGTCTTTTGACTCGTCTTGGAACGTACGCGTTATGAACTTCAGAAGCATGTCTACCTATCGCAATACGTATTCATGTACAGTTTCTCAGGGAGAATACTGAGCATTTCTGTGACGTTTTCATGTTCACCAAAAAAATCCTTGGCGGGTCGCTTAAGCATGCTTTATATTTTCCTTCTCTTCCGTCAGATCAATTTGGTTAAGGAGCTGAAATCGACCAACAACACTCAATAATTTTTTGGGTAAAAGACTTATTAGTGATATTCATGAACGAATTACAATACCTTAGGATTCTTTCAGTGAATCTCATCTTGACAAATAGAGGCTTTGGACGAGGTTTGTTGAACGAAATCCTCAAACAAACGTCGGCCCTCGAACGCGAGATAGAAGCCAACACGATCTCATCTAATCTGCCGACCACATAATTACATTTCTGTCGCATTGTCGTCATATAAACTTCAGTTGCATCACATGGGGATTCCTAAACATTTGGCAGTTTTTAATGATTCCAGTGATTGATAGGCACTAATATATCAGATAACATCGGGTTCTTTCATCTAATCACCCACATTATCTAAGTCATTTGTGCGATTAGTGTGATTCTCTCCCGATAACGTAGGTAGCTCTCAATTCGATTTAAAACACATAGTCTGCTTTTTTTGTTATCTCGTACTTCCCTCACTTTACACTAGGCGTCATCAACAGAACACGTGATCAGATGTACGTCGCCATTGATATACTGCTCATCTAAAGACAGCAAAATCGCTATAACTAAAATGAAGAGCCAGTAAAAAGTTGGAAGTACTTTATGTTGGTTGCTTAGAGTTTTTTAGGTGTGCTTTACGGGAACTGCGTGTACTGAAACTGCAGTGAATGCATATTTTAAACAATAAAGCTTTATACCCCTGTATTAGTAGGCGGCAGTCCATCAAAGTCCAGATATTGAGGTAAATCCCCCGAAAAGTCTAATTATTCGTCTGCTATGCTGGAAACGAAGTTCGAACATCAAAGTTAAAATGATGAAAAGTATCTACTCAAATCTCGGAAAACAGGTGACCATAAATTGAGTCAATATGGAAGACACACTTACCTGTTGATGGCTGGCGACGAGGTGGATTGCTGAAGGGAAAATACGGCGAGTCGGGTCCGAACGGTTCGCTCCCCGTACCGCCGTAACTGTTCCCGTAGGACTGCAACAAATACAAAGAAAACATAAGAAAACCACTGCCGAAAAACGTGCAATCGAATCAAGGTACTATTTGTATACCAGTAAAAGGCTGTCAAGTTCATTCCTGTGGCATGATTAATAAGACTGCTATAAAAGTAAATGTATGGCGTTGGCTGGGATATCCCTCAAGGTGAGTTAAGCCACCTGTCGGAAAGTGTGTTATCCTTTCGCGCACACTGGCCACTTTACTTGTGGATATGTGAGAGTTGTGTCGTATATTTATTTGTAGAATGTAAAAGAGTGTAACTGATGCGTGTGTAGTGTATGTGTTTCAAATTTTAACTTTAAAAATCTACTCTGTTCAGAAGTAAGAGTAGTTTACGTGAGTTTCTGGAATTTTGATTAACCAAAGAACACAGAAAACACACACTACGTACTCTAAGACGTCTTTCTCACCAAACGTTCTGATACATTCAAAACCTGTACCAGAAGCAGATCTCATCTCAAAATTATCCAAGACATCGGACTCTCGATGAGAAGAAGTCGAGTTCAAGTCTCTGACCAGCCATGCAATTAATGCTTCAAATTGTTTCCCTAGCCGGCCGCGGTGGTCTCGCGGTTCTAGGCGCGCAGTCCGGAACCGAGCGACTGCTACGGTCGCAGGTTCGAATCCTGCCTCGGGCATGGATGTGTGTGATGTCCTTAGGTTAACAAACCGCCTATTGGCTTCTGTCTCGGGTTCTTCGGCCGACGTTCATCTAATGATTTTTCTGACGTTTCGCCAGCACGAGTGGCTGGCATTGTCAAAGCTTCACCCTCCATTGCCGGTGGTGAACTGGAGCCGAGCTCGCGGGCGCAGACTATATGTACCTGGCGCGCCAACGTCCGAGGGCTTCTCCGCGGTCATTTCAGGTGCGGTTCTCCTCTTGCTACCTGCGACGGTCGTTCGCTGCAGTACGGGAAGCCAGGATCCGTTGACCTTAAGGCTTTCCTCTTTCTTGTTCAAACTGTTCGCGTGTTTTTGTATTTCTACAGCTTCTCTGAACAAGCGCGTGTGATAGTGGTTCTCTACAGCCAGAACTTCCGTGTCGGCGAATTTTATTACGTGGTCGGTCTCATTCAGTGCGTGTTCTGCCACGGCCGATTTCTCCACCTGCCCCAACCTGCAATGTCGCTTATGCTCCTTGATCCTGGTGTTAATGGATCGTCCAGTCATCCCGACATAAACTTTTCCGCATGTGCATGGTATGCGGTATATTCCCGACATTGCAAGTGGGTCTCTTTTCTCCTTCGCCGATCTAAGACACTCTTTGATCTTCCTTGTCGGTTTGAAGATCGTCTTTACGCCATGTTTGCGCAATATACGGCCGATTCTGTCCGTCACTCTGGGAATGTATGGCAGAAAGGCCGTACCCGACATTTCTTTTTCTGGTTCCTTACTTCGCCGAGTGTTTGGCTCAGTTACACTTCTAATATAATTTGTGGAGTACCCATTGCTCCTCAGGACTGTTTCCAGGTGTTGCATTTCTCGTTTGAGGTGTTGCGGCTCACATATTCGTCCTGCTCTCGTTACGAGCGTACTAATCATGCCTCTTTTCTGGCTCGGGTGGTGGTTTGACAGTTTGTGCAGGTATCGGTCCGTGTGAGTCGGTTTTCGATACACGCTGTTTCCCAGGTTTTCGCCGTCCCTTGTGACCAGCACATCTAGAAATGGCAGTTTCTTGTCCTTTTCTACTTCCATGGTAAATGTTATATTGGCATGGAGGCTGTTCAAGTGTCTTAGGAAGTCACCGAGCTGTTCTTCACCATGGCTCCACACCACGAAAGTATCATCGACGTACCTGTACCACACCTTAGGTTTGCAAGTCGCCGAGTCCAGTGCCTGTGCTTCGAATTGTTCCATGAAGAAGTTGGCCACCACTGGACTGAGAGGACTACCCATGGCGACGCCTTCCAGCTGTTCGTGGAAGTCGCCATTCCACGTGAAATAGCTCGTGGTGAGACATGCATGGAAGAGCTTTCTGATGTCTAGCGGGAAAATGGAACCGATGTGCTCCAGAGCGTCACTGAGTGGCACTTTCGTAAATAACGAAACAACATCAAAGCTGACCAGGATGTCGTTTGGTGCAAGTTTCAGTTTCTTCAGCTTCTCAATGAAATGTCCTGAGTCCTTAATGTATGTGTCGGTCTTCCCCACGTGTGGTTGGAGCAGAGAGGCCAAGTGTTTTGCCAGCTTATATGTCGGTGATCCAGGAGCGCTAACGATCGGTCTCAGTGGAACGTTGTTCTTATGGATCTTGGGTAATCCATACAGCCGAGGTGGTAGGGCTTCTGTGTTGCGCAGGTTTCTCTGTATGTCCGCCGGCAGAGAAGACGCCTTGATCAATCGATTCGTATTCCGTGTGATACGTTGCGTCGGATCTGCGCTTAGTTTTCGGTACGTCGTCGGATCTAATAGGTCTCGGATCTTTTTCTCATAATCTTCGGTCTTCGGTCTTCATTACGACGGTCGCATTCCCCTTATCGGCAGGCAGTACCAATATACTCATCTATCGACAAAGGATCTCAAATTGATTTCATATTTGTGGATTTCCAGAAGGCTTTTGATACCGTTTCTCACAAGCATCTCTAGATCAAATTGCGTCCCTACAGAGTATCGTTTCAGTTGTGCGATTGGATTCACGATTTCCTGTCAGAAAGGTCATAGTGCGCAAAAATCGACGGGAAATCGAGTAAAACGGAATGATTCCGGCGTTCCCCAAGGACGTGTCAAAGGCCCCCTGCTGTTCCTAATATACCTAAACGATTTAGGAGACAATATGTGCAGCCCTCTTAGACTGTTTGCAGCAGATTCTGTCATTTACCTTCTTATAAAGTCATAACAAGATCATAAAGGAATTGCAAAATGATCCAGACAAGACATCTTTAGGGTGCATAAAGTGGTAACTGACTCTAAATAATGAAAAGTGTAAAGCCACTCACAAGAGTACTAAAAGGAATCTGTTAAATCTCGGTCACACGATAAATCACACAATTCTAATGGATGTAAATTCAACTAAATACTTATGGATAACAATGACGAACTACTAAAATTGGAACGATCACGCGGATAATGTGGCTAGGCACCAAGAGACTGTGCGTTAGTGGCAGAACACTTAGAAAGTGCAACAAATCTACTAAATCAGGGGCGCCCAACCTTTTAGCTTTCCTGGGCCTCACTGGAAGAAGACGAGTATTTCTGGGCCGCACATAATAAACTTGACATTAAAAATAGCCACTGAGCAAAAAAATTAGGATTTGCTAATTTACGATTCTTTATTCTAAAAAAGCAAGACTGAATTAATTTGACATTTTATATATGATATATCGTTAATAATTTATATATACTATTTACAAATCATAGAATTAATGTGGAATTTGACTCTAAATTTGGGAAACTAATGTATCAGTAAAAGGTGTCGCATAAATAGAATAATTTTGATTATTTTATCGAAAATCCTGAAATCGATTTTCAAATTCCCGCATCAAATCGAAAAGTAGGGCTCTGTATTTCATCCCCTCTTTAGGATTATGTTTGGCCAACGCGCTGAAATGAAAGAAACCGTGTGTACATGTGCTTGCCATAATTTGTTTCATTTGGAACACGTTTATTGTTCGAAACCTCGTGCTCATAAGTACGTTTCTACCTTGAATACGTCTGTTTAGCAGTCAAATCTACCAAAAATGCTAAATCTGCCACCCAGTTGGCATCGTCAAGTTCCGGCACAGATTTTGCTTTTGATGTCTTGAACGATTAAATTTAATTATGCTATAAAATCTTTTTAACACCTGGCCTAGACTGTCCCATCTTACTTCTGTAAAATATACGGTATCACCACACTCAGCGTCCAAAATACCAAGAAATTCCTGGAACTGGCAATGATTCAATCCCCTGGCTCTTATAAAATTCACAGTCCTCACGACGATTTGCGTAATGTGATCCATTTTAAAGCTTTTCTGCATAAATTTTCTTGGCGTCTGACGGATTGGCCGGTTACTAGAACGAGGCACTGGGGGTTCAAGTATAGCAAGGACGGCAGTGTTGAGAACGGGACGAACCAATAACAGAATACCTTCGTGTGGCGGTGGTTTCAAATTGAAAATATTCAGTTCATTATAACTTCACGTAAACAGAGTTCCATGGATTTTTTTTTTTACCGATGAAGTGATACCCACTTCTTGGGCTGCATATGGCCGGCGGGCCCGCGGTTGAACGCCCCTTCACTAAAAAAACGGTCTACACTCCGTTTGTCCGTCCTCTTTTGGAGTGTTGCTGCACGGTATGGCAGCCTTACCAGATACGATTGACATAGGACACTGGAAAAGTTAAAAGAAGGATAACTCGTTTTGTACTATCGCGAAATAGGGGAGAGAACGTCACGAATACGATACGTACGCGAATTGGAGTGGCAGTAGTTGAAAGAAAAGCGTTTTTCGTTGTGGCGAGATCTTTTCACGAAATTTCAGCCACCACAATTTTCTCCTCCGAATGTGAAAATATGTTGTTGACGCCCATCTACGTAGTGGAAAATGATCAACGGAATAAAATAAATCAGAGCTCACACGGAAAGAGTGAAGTGTTCGTTTTTCCCGTGCGCTGTTAGTGTGAAGCAGTAGAGAAGTAGTGTGAAAGTGGTTCGATGAAACCTCTGCCAGACACTTAAGTGTGGAATGCAGAGTAATCATGTAGATGCAGATACATATATAACAGCACAAATTTCATCAAAAATACGTATATAACTTAATAGAAATTGGTGTCAGTCAATTAAAAGATATGAATAAAATTTTCTTTTTATTCATTATTTTGAATTTCTTGGATTTCATGTTTGAAATCATTACACTGAAAATGTTCATTCATTAATTGTTGATTATTTGAATTCAACTTCTGGAATAAATTGTATCTTACGTTAAACACGTGTGTGTGTGTGTGAGAGAGAGAGAGAGAGAGAGAGAGAGAGAGAGATTATTTCTTCCGCAAGTCAGGGTTTGCACCATTATTACTTACTGCTAAGGTATCGTCGTCTTTATCTACATCAAAACGGAAGTGTAACTCCGTGAATTCAGATCTTTTTATGAAACTCACTTTCTTTTATTATTGAGGGAGCTTTTTACTATTTACGTTCTAATTTTGCATGAAATATTTATGTGAAGGAAATGTTAATGTGCAAACCTGGTACAAAAAGACATCGTTATCATTTCAATCGCACCCATTATTTCTTGATTTGTATGGGTTTTCTAGTCATAATAGTTAATGTGGTTTCGTTTCTTGGGTAGTTTGCATATTGAGCTGTTTGTGTGTTTGCATAAGGGTATTTTTATTTGGCTAACATATTCGATCAGATAGACAGTACTGGAAGATTAAAATATCCGAAATTTCTAACACAGAAGAAAAAGGAATATATTTATTGCTCTGCGCCACAGTAAAAACCTGTTGTGCAACAAATACTCTTCTTGGTTGTTTTGATGAGTTTTAAAGGGTAAAAACCAGCATATTTATTAACCCAATATGAGTACTATTTCAACGCACAAAAATTGGTGATAAATCAAGACTATTACAAATTAGAAATATGAGTCCACAAACTACATGGGGTAAGGAATTGTGATGTACGTAAAAACTGCCATAAGTTAGAAGTAGTGGGAGGAGATGAACCTGTGAGAAGAATTGTGAATTTTCGTCCACTGTTCTAGGTCTCCGTACTACGTGCGCAGCACAATCCAAACTGAATTAGACACATTCAAGGCCCTGAGTAAGATACAAAAGGTAGAGAAGTTTTATTACAAGCAAACATCCAAACAAATTTTAGTTCTCGCGAAAATGTAATAATCTGTCAGTCCAAAAGCATTATCTGCTGTAATACATTTATTTCGTAGTGGCTTCAACTTCCCTGCAAGGAATGACAATAGCTCAGAATCACAACTGATGCAATAATTAGCACTTTATGCTTACTACATACAGTATAATTTTATCACTTTTGCAATTAGCCAGCAGTAAAAGTTTCAATCATTACTTAACATGCTGGTGAGGAGATGGCTAATGCTAAAATGTGCCTTTGTCTGTTTCCTCAGTGATCTCACAGCGTGAGTGTGGAAAATTGTTTAATGAATGCCAACGTAATTCAGACACAATTTGGGCTCTGTAATACAGTCGTTAGAACGAATTTAATACCTGAACCGCTTCTCACAATAGAACTGGGACAGTACTGAGTGGTTGTGCCCACAGAAGTTATTTTCAAGTCATTCAACGTTGTAACTATATGTTTCGTTATTTTACTACAGCTGTTGTATACGACACCTCATTCGGCCATCGACAAAGATCTCGACACTACGTAGTCTGCCTCACGTATTAGAAATATATACAACACCTTGGGAAACATTATGTACAAATCCTCTTGAAACCTGTAATGAGACAGTACAATAACGCGCAGTTTTATCAATCGTCACTATCAGCATTTAATTCAGAACTTCTACAATATTGGTTACGAAGTAGCAAAAAAATGGTTCAAATGGCTCTGAGCACTATGGGACTTAACTGCTGAGGTCATTAGTCCCCTAGAACTTAGAACTAGTTAAACCTAACTAACCTAAGGACATCACACACATCCATGCCCGAGGCAGGATTCGAACCTGCGACCGTAGCGGTCTCGCGGTTCCAGACTGCAGCGCCAGTACGAAGTAGCACTGTCGATCTAAAGATGGCTGACAGAATAACGACACAACATTCTTTAACACAGCTTCCTTGAATGAGGGTTTCATATCAACAGCCGTGTTGGTGCAACTGGCATAGGACATGTAGTGAAATACACTGACGAAAAAAAATCGCAACACCAAAAAAAATAATTACTGTAGGGTAACGAAATTTAGGGAATACATTTGACTAGGTAACGTATTTAAGTGACTAACGAAACATACTCACAGGTTAAAGTAAGAGCGAGATAATCCACTGCAAATGTGAAATGCTGGCACATTAATAACCAGCGTAGCCTCCAGAATGTTGAATGCCAGCATTTAAACGTCCATGCATTGTATTTTACAGATGCCGGATGTCAGTTTGTGGGATGGAGTTCCATGCCTGTTGCATCTGGTTGGTCAATACAGGGACGGTTAATGCTGTTTGTGGATGACACTGGAGTTACCGCCCGACTGTGTCCCATATGTGCTCGATTGGTGACAGATCTGGTGGTCGAACACGCCAAGGCAACATGTTGAGACCCTGTAGAGCATGTTGGGCTACAACAGCGGTATGTGAGTGAGGGTTATCCTGTTGGAAAACACACCCTGGAATGCTGTTCATGAATGGCAGCACAACAGGACGAATCACCAGATTGACGTCAAATTTGCAGTCACGGTGCATGAGATAACCTCGAGAGAGCTCCCGTTGCCATACGGAATCGCACCCCAAAACGTAACTCCTGGTCTAGGTCCAGTTTGTCTAGCACGCTGACACGGTGATTGCAGGCCCTCAATTAGCCTCCTCCTAACCAACGCACAGGCATCACTCGCACCGAGGTAGAACCAGCTTTCATCATACAGCACAACAGACCTCCACCCTACCCTTCAGCGAGCTTTCGCTTGACACCACTAAAGTCCCAAATGGCGGTGGTTTGAGGTCAGTGGAATGCACGCTACAGGGCCTCTGGCTCGAAGGTATCCTGGAAGTAACAGATTTGTAACAGCTCGTTGTGTCACTTTGGTGCCAATTGTTGCTCAAACTGCTGCTACAGATGCATTACAATGCGCTAGAGCCATACGCCAAACTCCACGGTCTCCCCTTTCGGTAGTGCTACGTGGCTGTCTGGGAGCCCTGTCTTCTCGCGACCGCACATTCTTGTGAGAACAGCTGCCAGCAATCATGTACAGTGGTTACATTCGTGCCATGTCTTTCAGAAGGAACGTCCAGCTTCCCATAGACGTATTACACGACCCCATTCAAAGTGAATGAGGGGTTGATAATGGCATCTTTGCCGCCTTATAGGCATTATTGGCTAACATCAACTCACCTCGTCCAATTTCAAAGGTAATTAACGCACACGAACGTTACCGCGTGTATTTAAAGCAAACCTGATTTCTATCCTCATAGCGTTGGAACTAGAGCCACCCTTAAGCGACTGGCGTGAAATCTGAATAGCCGTCATCTTTCAGACGTAGAAATTGGCCTACAAACTTTCGTTTATGTCCCAGAACTCCTTGTTGGTACTGCGATCTTTTTTTCTCATCACTGTATGTAAAAACCTTACTGCGATGAAAGAGTAGATAAATGTTTCTCATTCAGACAAAGAGCATGAAAACGTCTTTCCACCGTTTCTGATGTTCAACAGAAAAAATTCTATACATATTCATTTATTTTAAGATATTTTTGTGTTCGCTCTACACAACTAAGATGTAATATTAGCCATTACTTCGTCGGTGCTGCCGACAGCGCAACCTCACCGTGAATATTACATTGGTCTGAAGATGGTTATATAAACGAAACCGGTCGCCAAATAATGTAAATCGCGGTTTAGACTGTTTTCAGATAATTTTTGGTGGTTGTAGTCGACAATAAGTAAAATAAAGACAGAAAAACCATGCACAGAACCAATTTATCTCATAAACATTACATGTACGTATTTTATAAGAGAAGAGCGCAAACGATGGCCTATGCACATGGTTGTATTCAGACGCAGCATTATTTACGAATTTCGTTGGATTCTGTAAGCGGAAACCTCGTCTCGTAATCTGCCCTTGAAAATTTCTTTGCGTTTGTCAGAATTTCATACAGAGAATGGGCGTAAGCCTCTAGGTAGCAGACGGTGCTGATACTATAACGGTACATTCAGCCAAGTTCTACCTTTAAATGGATCAGTTCATTAGTAAATGGTGGACAGCTCGTTATCTTTAATTCCTAAAATTATCATCACTTTTTTCTGCTCTCCTATCAACCTAGTAAAGCCTCTGCCTTTCCGATAGAGTGAACAGTGTATATGTTAGATTATTTGTGTCCACCTAAGCTCCTTCAGTTTTTTTTTTTTCTTTTTAATAATTTGATGCTGTTTTTGCAGCATACAATTATAGTTAATATAGCGGTTTCCTTCAGAATGGACATACAAAAAATGGCTCTGAGCACTATGGGACTTAACATCCGAGGTCATCAGTCCCCTAGAACTTAGAACTACTTAAACCTAACTAACCTAAGGACATCAAATTCAAATGGCTCTGAGCACTATGGGACTTAACATCTATGGTCATCAGTCCCCTAGAACTTAGAACTACTTAAACCTAACTAACCTAAGGACAGCACACAACACCCAGCCACCTAAGGACATCACACACATCCATGCCCGAGGCAGGATTCGAACCTGCGACGTAGCTGTCGCGCGGTTCCCGACTGAAGCGCCTAGAACCGATCGGCCACAGCGGCCGGCAATGGACATACACCTGAACCCCATGATCTCTGTAACATTAAGCATTTGAAAGTTTCTCGTTCGGGCAGACGGTTTTGCATTTTTTAATTACTAGGAATTTTATATTTTTATGAAAAGGTTTATGAAAGTTACGACGCAGTGATTAATACATCATAAACGAAACAATTGTAGTACAACTATATCAGTAGGATAATGCACTGTACGATAAAATGTTCAGAGATATAAGACAACTTCTCACGTTCATAAACACGATGACTTGTGGCCAAACTAGTGGAACTGATGACACATCACAACCAGAGGCGTCTTCCGTTTTGCGTCACACTTATCTTACATAAGAGGTCGGAGAAATGTAACAGTATACGACGACGTATTTGTGGATGTGTTCTAATGTAGTATGAACGTCAGAAACAAAGCCTTACTGTCTGCTAGTGACGTCCGTGGAGTTAACTGTCATCTCTCTTTGACGTCACATCAGTTTTTCTAATCCACTTCCGGATTTAAGCCGGGGACCGCTTGTTCCAAAACTAATCTCTGTAATATCATCAGTCTGTTTCATTTAAACACTTTAACTGTATGAAAAAGACTTCTTCAGTTCCTGGCGTCCTCTACCGGCAATAAGACCTGATAATTTCCTGCATAACGCTTACTTCGGAATGCAAACTTAATGCAGCGTCCAAAGAGGATTTACTGCGCTCTATATATTCGTCTGTCCGCCTGCTTAGATGGGTGGCAAAGTGCTCGGGTTGGAAATTTTCTCCGCTCGTGGACTGGGTGTTGCGTTATCATCACCATTTCATCCTCATCACTGGCGCAAGTCGCCCAATGTAGCGTCGACTGAAATAAGACTTGCACCTGGTGGCCGAACCTCCCCGGCTGGGGCTTGCCGGCCATCAATGCCATACGCTCATTTCCATACATTTGTCTTACACGGGCACTGCTCAGTTTACGCATGCACTGACGTTCTATAATTCTAATCGTTTGCACTTTATACCTCCTGTCTGAAAGTCATTCACGACCCATGACATGCATTCTTATATTACAGTGCTGGGAGTTTCATAAATTTGCTAGTATAAGGGACTGGTACAGATTTTGGATACTGTTTGTGAAAGTATATTCCTTGTATGGTAGAATTTTCTGAAACTCTTGTTATGCATCTGATTTCAAAAGTAACCCGATCAACGTTGACTACGTTCAGCAGCGCAGTTGTAATTTAATGTTTAAATATTACGGATAAGATTCAGTTCATTTACAACGCACATATACGCGTTTACGAAGAGTTGGAGAAACAAAGGAGCAGATTAAAACTATATGGCGGACTGAGACTCGAATCTGGGACCTTTGCCTTCCGCGGCAGGTGCTCAACCGACTGTGCTGTCAAAGCAAGGCTCATGGTCCGCTCTCACAGCTCTTATTTCCGTCGTCTGTACATCATTTCGTGACTTCCAAAGTTCCCAGGTTCGAGTCCCGGTCCGCCACACTGTTTTAATCTGCCACAAAGTTTCAAATCACTCCGCTGCAGAGTGAAAATTCATTCTGGAAACAAATGAGCAGTTCACAATTCAGAACAGATTTTTTAGTTGTCACAACCACAATACTTAGCAAACATTAAGTTACGCATGCACATACTGTGCTGTTGCGAAAGAGAGCACGTCAGCGGATGTGGCTAACCGACGAGTAAATTGGGTTTGCGAGTAATGTGGTCCGTACGGTTTTATCCGATGTTAACGGAGGAGGCCCCGAGCACATTGGATACTGGCCCGAAGAAATGAAGGATAAGCCAACATCTGGAGGTGAATAGAGCCATTTTTCCACTTTACACTCCGGTACGCGTGTGATTCAGAGAAGCGTGTATGCATAGTTTTAAGAGGTTCTGTCTTCTTTCATATACAGATTGATTCCGTGATGATGTTACAAACTTTTAAGGATGATGCAGAAGGGTAAAGGTATCAATATGGTCCGCAAACGACCGAATCGAAAGTTATAAGCGAAAATCGTTCTGATACTTCTGGTAGTGGAACACATGTACCGGCACTGTTGTTGGTACGATTGTACGGCAACGTTCAGAGGTTGATCGAAACAAGAAAAATGAATAAATATGGTCTATAACATGCATACCTTAAAAGCTTTTAGCACTTCTTCAACTTCGATATTGAGAAAAACATCTAGTGCAAGAATGAGATTTTCACTCTGCAGCGGAGTGTGCGCTGATATGAAACGTCCTGGCAGATTAAAGCTGTGAGTACCGGGCGTGAGTAGTGCTTCGGTAGCTCAGATGGTAGAGCACTTGCCCGCAAAAGGCAAACGTCCCGAGTTCGAGTCTCGGTCGGGCACACAGTTTTAATCTGCCAGGAAGTTTCATCTACTGCAAGCTTGGAGAAGATAGTATGGACCACAAAAAGTACTGTAAATATGGGCTCCAACCCGCCTACATTACGAACTATTGGTATTTATTCAATAGACGACGTGTGCTTCACAGCAGCGAAGATGACCAAGTGCTCACAGATCTGCAGATATCCATTTTAGAGCCCATATTTACTAGACTTATTTCTTGCATTGGTCCATCCTAGCTCCTCTGAAAATCGCCTACTATACAATCTTAATAGCAACAGTACCGGTACTTGTGTTCCACTGTCAGAGGAATCACAACGATTTTCGTTTATAACAATCGGCTCGGCCGTGTCTGGTCTATTTACCCTTCTCCATCATTCCTGAAAGTTCGTAACATCACCACTGAATCACCCTGTACAAAACTGATATTTTCACACATAGAAGTACGCATGTGTAGGCTTATACAGAAACGGTCTTTCTTCGCGCAACACGTGACGATACTTCAATTTCCTACAGGTCTTCTATTATAATTGGGCAACGGCCTTGCCGCAGTGGATACACCGGTTCTCGTGAGATCACGGAAGTTAAGCGCTGTTGGGCGTGGCCGGCACTTGGATGGGTGACCATCCAGCCGCCATGCGCTGTTGCCATTTTTCGGGGTGCACTCAGCCTCGTGATGCCAATTGAGGAGCTATTCGACCGAATAGTAGTGGCTTCAGTCCAGAATACCATCATAACGACCGGGAGAAAGGTGTGCTGACCCCACGCCCCTCCTATTCGCATCCTCCTCGGAGGATGACACGGCGGTCGGATGGTCCCGGTAGGCCACTCGTGGCCTGAAGACGGTGCTACTATCATAATTCTCATGAAAAAATAAATTAATTCTATAGCTGACAAAAGGCAGTGGCCCAATTGCAACTCCTATGGAGATGACGAAAGTCGTGGGACAGCGATGTGCCCACATACAAATGACGGTGGTATCGCGTACACAAGGTACAAAAGGCAGTGCATTGGCGGAGCTGTGATTTTTACTCAAGTGATTCATGTGAAAGGATCTCCGGCGTTTATTATGGCCGCACGACGGGAATTAACAGACTATTTACGCGTAAAGATAGATGGAGATAGCCGGCCGGAGTGGCCGCCCAGTTCTAGGCGCTACAGTCTGGAGCCGAGCGACCGAAGTTCTAGGCGACTGATGGCCTCAGAAGTCAAGCTGCATAGTTCTCAGAGCCATTTTTTTTAGATGGAGACAGAAGCATAGGACATTCAATTTCGGCAATCGTCAGGGAATTCAATACACCGAGATCCACAGTGTCAAGAATGTGCCGAAAATACGGATTTCAGTTATTACCTCTTACCACCGAAAATGCAGAGGCCAACGGCCTTTGCTTAGCGACCAATACTAGAAGCGTTTGCGTAGAGTTGTCTATGCTAACAGACGAGCAACATTGTGTGAAATAAACGGTAGAAATCAATGTGGGACGTACGACGAACGTGTCCGTTAGGACAATGGGCGAAATTTAGCGTTAATGTGCTATGGCAGCAGACGACTGACACGAGTGCCTTTGCTAACAGCACGACATCGCCTACAGCGCCTCTCCTGGGCTCGTGACCCTATCAGTTGGACCCTACACGACTGGAAAACCGTGGCCCGGTCGGACGAGTACCGATTTCAGTTGGTAAGAGATGATGTAGGGTTCGAGCATGGCAGAGACCCCACGAAGCAATGAACCCAAATTGTCAACAAGGCACTGTGCAAGCTAGTGGTGGCTCCACAGTGGTGTGGGCTCTGTTTACATGGAATTAACTGGGTCCTCTGCTCCAACTGAACCGATCATTGTGTGGTTTCATCGCCAGACACCACACTTGCTAGGTGGTAGCCTTTAAATCGGCGCGGTCCGTTAGTATAAGTCAGACCCGCGTGTCGCCACTATCAGTGATTGCAGACCGAGCGCCGCCACACGGCAGGTCTAGAGAGACTTCCTAGCACTCGCCCCAGTTATCACTGCTAGCGATGGTTCACTGCCTACTTACGTTCTCATTTGCCGAGACGATAGTTTAGCATAGCCTTCAGCTACGTCATTTGCTACGACCAAGCAAGGCGCCATTATCAGTTCCTACTGATATTGTGAATCATGTACCGTCAAGACCGACGTTCATCATTAATGGATTAAAGTTAAGTATTCCACCAGCTACGTCCGTTTTTCTAAATTCTAATTTCCTTGTCCTGTTCCAGACCTCACGCCAGCCTGCGTGAGCTAAAACGCGTGCCTTTCGGCCTCCTCTAGTAACACGGTGTTGGCTCTCCTGCCAACCACAACACATTGACTGCAAATGGCTGTGCTGATATGCTCGGAGACCATTTGCAGCCATTCATGGACTTCATGTTCCCAAACAGCGATGTCATGTCACCAAGCCACAATTGTCTGCAAGTGGTTTGACATTGTTTCGCGTGAGAGATTTATAACATTCAGATTTTTGAGTGGTCCATTTTCTTTTTTCTAACAGTTTCAATTGCTATTTGCATAGCATATCCATCCCACTGCTTTCGGGCTCTTGAAGTCATTTCTGAAGCAGTTCCTATAAGTAAACCTAGTTGTGAAAATACGGTACAAATATGGGAGACGAGCATTCCATATTGGTGACACAGAAATTTTGAAATTCAGAAACGCAAGTAAAATCGAAAATTCAATATAAATAGGCAACAAACACGCCATTTTACGGTTTAATGTATTAGGTAAACGTCTGTTTACAAAATATATTAATAATTTTCGTGTTATGACAAGAATGAAACTGAAAACCAGCAGCCTGCAACAATTATGACTCCTAATGAATTAGGCAAAATGGCTTCACTCACTCACAATGGTTGCAAACTCTAATATGAATGCATCCCAGAGCAGTCTACAGTTGCTGAACGTAGTTTTTAAGCAACTAGCCGAAGTACAGCACTTACAAGACGAGAAATCATAGTATTCCATATTACTATCCCTATCCCACATTTTTAACTCTTCCTCTAATAAAATCCGTATACTATCATTACAATAGGGTTTTTAATATGCCAATGTGCAGTTCGGAGTGACAGCTTTTTAAGTATTAATTGTGGAACAGTGTAAACAAGATGGTGGAGAAACCTCACTGTCTTATACACAAAAGAGACCAACAAAATTGGATGATACGCGTTTCTGACGTGATAACATACGCTGTCTGATCGAAAGCATCCGGATACATATTAGTGGACATTAAATACGACCGCTACGGTCGCAGGTTCGAATCTTGCCTCGTGCATGGATGGGGTGATGTCCTTAGGTTAGTTAGGTTTAAGTAGTTCTAAGTTCTAGGGGACTGATGACCTCAGAAATTAAGTCCCATGGTGCTCAGAGCCATTTGAACCATTTTTTTGACATTAAATATGGGAGTGTCCACCCTTGACCTTTATTACGCTTGAACTCTGCTAGGAACACACACACATACTGAGGACCGCTACGGTCGCAGGTTCGAATCCTGCCTCGGGCATGGATGTGTGTGATGTCCTTAGGTTAGTTAGGTTTAAGTAGTTCTAAGTTCTAGGGGACTGATGATCTCAGATGTTACGTCCCATAGTGCTCAGAGCCACTTTGAACCTGTCTAATATCGTGTAGGGCACCTACGAGCACGAAGAAGTGCCGCAGCACTACTTGGGATGGACTCGACTAATGTCTGAAGTAGTGCTGCAGGGGTGTCCATAAATCCATAAGGGTACGAGGGGGTGGAGATCTCTTCTGAACAGCAAGTTGCAAGGCAAGTGTTTGAACTCAGAAGAGAGTTCCTGGAGCCCCTCCGGAGAAATTCTGGACATGTGGGGTATCGCATTGTCCTGCTGGAATTGCCGAAGTTCGTCAGAATGCACAACGGACATGAATAGATGCAGGTGATCAGACAGGATGCTTACGTACGTGTCACCTGTCACAGTCGTATCTAGACGTATCAGGGGTCCCGAACACTCCAACTGCACACGCCCCGCATCATTATAGAGCGGACACCAGCTTGAAGAGTCCCCTGCTGACATGCAGTGTCCATGGACTTGTGACGTTGACTCCATACCCGTACACGTCCATCCGCTGGATAAAATTTGAAACGAGACTCGTCCGACCAGACAACATGTTTGCAGTCATCAATAGTCCAATGTCGGTGTTGAGGGGCTCAGGCGAGACGTAAAGCTTAGTGTCGTGCAGTCATCAAGGGTACACGAGAGGGCCTTAGGCTCGAAAAGCCCATATCCATGATGTTTCGTAGCATTGTTTGCACGTTGACACTTGTTGTTGGCGCAGCACTGAAATCTGTAGCAATTTGCGGGGGTTGCACTTCTGTCACGTTGATCGATTCTCTTCAATCGTCCTTGGCGCCGTTCTTGCAGGATTTTTTTCCGGCCGCAGCGATGTCGGAGATTTGATGTTTTACCGATTACTGATATTCACGGTACTCTCGTGGAATGATGGTACGGGAAAATCCCCACTTCATCGCCTCCTCGGAGATGCTATATCCGATCGCTCGTGTGCCGACTATAGCACCACGTTCAAACTCACTTAAATCTTTATATCGTGCCATATTAGCAGCATTAACCGATCTAACAGCTATGCCATATACTTGCTGTCTTATATAGACGTTGCCACCCGCAGCGCCGTATTCTGCCTGTTTACATATCTCTGTATTTGAATACGCATGCCTATACCATTTTCTTTGTCTCTTCAATGTATAATGAGGTGCCTCAATGTTTGAGAGGAATGTCAGCTCATTCTTCCTCAAGAAACGAAACCAGAGAACGTTGCGATCGGCTTAACTCATCCGAAAGGTTTTCCATGGGCTCGGGTCAGGACTCTTGGCAGGTCAGTCCATTTAAGGTATATTATCGTCCACAAACGGTTGCCTCACGTATGCTGCTTTGACAGGGTGCATTGTCATGTTTATACAATCATCGCCTCCGATCCGTTCCTCTGCTCTACGTAGTAAATAATGCAGTAATAATGAGATCGTACACTTCTGCGTTTACGGTTTGCTTAGCCGCAATAAGGAGACCACACCATAACACAATAACTACCCCTAGACCGTAACACCAGCTACTCCGTACTTCACTGTTGGCACTACATACGATGGCAGGTAACGTTTTCCAGGCATTCGCCCTTCCATTGGACTGTCAGAGTAAAGCGTGATTCATCATTCAAATGACTCATTTCAAGTCATCCACTGTCCAGTGGCGTCGCTCGGTAGAACCTCAAGCGCCTCTTGGTTTGGCTACAGCTTGTGAGGAGCTGCAATCCACTCTTTTTAACTCCCTACACACAGTCAGCGTGTTAGTCTGTCTTGGTTTATCTGTGGCTGTTCCTCCGTGTTTCCACTTCATAATCACATCACCTAAAGTCGGCCTGGGCAGCTCCAGAAAGTCGAAGTCACTGAGCTCTACCGACCGACCCATTCCGCTTTCACTGCTTCTCTGCTGGCAACACAATTCTCTCCGTCTCCTTTTATACTGGCAACTCCGTCTTTTGTGACATGCAACAATGGTCAATTAAGCACTATGAAGTTGTGTCCAAATACTTTTAATGACATAGTGTACGAGCTAAAGCTCTGGTAACGAAGCTGTGACTTCGAAATAAAAACTGGTATAGTAAAAACACTACTAAAAAGACAGTAGATGGATTTATTATGAAGGTTTCTAAAAAAGTTATTGTCACTGATAGGTCAGTTACGAAGAAAGTATTTTGTACATCTCATTAATAAAGCTGATTTTCTGCAAGGGAGATTATCATTATTTCCTTGTTTTCATACTGAAATTAATGCACGTCTTTTCTACTACGAGCAAAGGTATCTACTACCCTGAAGAGAAGAAAGGACCTCTGTATTTCCAGAAAGTTCGAAGTCAATTTTTTTATACATAATACTTCATTGGAAATTTCGAGAAAATACCCTCACGAGTCCAAATGATACAGCACTAGACCAAGTATTTGTTACCCTTCGTCTCATAAACTTGAAATTTTCTGGAAATATTCGTATGGTAGTACGGTAAAATGTTTTTGACGCAACTACCTGGCATTAAGATGCAGTCTAAAAACGTTGAGATTGCACAGGTCATATTTAACATGAGAAAATAGGAGGTTTTGACTGAAACTGTGCGCATTCGCTGATTTATAAAAATCCACTCCGAGACGGGCAGTGGCAGGAAACCCACTACGTAGCCCTATTACCCAAACGTTTTGTCTGTCTCAAAATTATATCTTACACGCTTGTATAGTACCTATTCTGGACGGTTCAGTAGATCGTTTCTAATCCCTTATTAAAAAGGTTATGGAAAGTAGACTTTTTTATAATTACTCTCCATTAACTCAAACTAACGAGTTTGTTCGGGTGAAAGGTACTCCCCATGCCATTTCCTGTGCCGTCAGACTACAGGGATATTCTTCTATCAGGTACTCTAGCGAGCAAGAGAGACGATAAATATCCATTCGCGCCCTGGACATTTTTGTGTTACAGTCCATATCAACTCAAAGATAAAACTGCAGCTGTCTCACACCGCACAATATAGCGAGACGGTTTAAAACTTCCTTATGTGCAGGAGAAAGAGAGAGGGAATGAGAAGTATGACGCTGCAGCAAAATGTAGATAACTAACACACTTTTCTCCTGTAATCGCTATCTAATATTTCAGACAATATATGTCACAAGAAAGCTACAGCTTCTGCTTTCAACCAGCGAACGTAATTTCGCAATCGCCGTGCGAATTATCTGCACACATACCATCACAGATGGTTCAGATGACTCTGAGCACTATGGGACTTAACATCTGAGGTCATCAGTCCCCTAGAACTTAGAACTACTTAAACCTAACTAACCTAAGGACAGCACACACATCCATGCCCGAGGCAGGATTCGAACCTGCGACCGTAGCAGTCGCGTGGTTCCAGACTGAAACGCCTAGAACCACTCGGCCACAGCGGCCGGCATACCACCACATTATCTCAGTTCTACAGTTCCGAAGTTCATGGCACACGTGCGAACGCTAAACTGAAACGAATGTTATCAAGAAAATTTGATTTAATTGGGCTCAGTTCACTAGAGTAAGAAGAGATATCGTTTCCGTGAAATGGTGATATACACTGTTCGTAGAAATATTTGTCTTTCGAAATTGATGCGTCAGTTGCTCTGCCAAGTTTAGTGTCACATCTCGCTCGCCGATCACTATGTCAGCTTTAATTGCAGACATCAAGGCGCCTAAAGTAGGTTGTGTTTACCACATATTTCTTCGCCAGTTAACGCGATTGTCAACTTTCATCTTCGACCGACAGCTGCAGAGGATTAATCACATTAAACTTGAGTAACATCGGCGTTCTTGGAGCTAAAGCACAGCTCAATAGAACACATATTACTCCATTGATCTTTCCTCATCAAATATCCATACACATCACTTGGCCGACCGTGGTGGCCGAGCGGTTCTAGGCGCTTCAGTACGGAACCGCGCGACTGCTACGATCGCAGGTTCGAATCCTGCCTCGGGCTTGGATGTGTGTGATGTCCTTAGGTTAGTTAGGTTTAAGTAGTTCTAAGTTCTAGGGGACTGATGACCTCAGATGTTAAGTCCCATAGTGCTCAGAACAATTTTTTTGAACACATCACTTCTATGATACACCCGCTAAAGCTCCTATCACCGTTGTCATCGTACTTCTGATCAACAATACCGTGTTTATCAGCCGACACCGAGGAAACGACGTTCAATTAAAACGTCTACGATGTACAGGAATATACACATGGATGTACGAGTGCAGGTTGGGGATGCAAAGCTGACGACATATGGAAGTTTGGGTCTGGCCGTGAGGCGTGCTCGGATAGCCTAAGGGTAAGACGACCGATCTAGATAAGCCGGAAATCCCGGTTCGAGTGCCGGTCGGGCACAAATTTTTATTGTCATTCCATCATAAAGCTGATGGTTGACCACATTCACAACTGCGATACATTTTATATATTTTACAATGGCTGTGGTAGCTGCAATGCCTGTTCCTTCGGACATGAATGCATGTCTGAAGAAACATGCTTTATAATTACGAACAACACAGGCACTGCAATATCGTACTCTTTAAGAAGGTATGGCGTTGCCATACACCTATATCAAAAACTGCTGCGTTCTATTCTTTTTAATCGGAAGAGTTTTACTACTGCAATGCAGAATCAACAACAGTTTGTCCAACAACTATGTACTATACCAGAGGTAGTCGACCTTCTTTACCTACCGCCCAGCGGTTCCATAGTAACAGTATTTTTTTATTTATTCGTATGTCTAGGGCCTCCCGTCGGGCAGACCGTTCGCCGGGTGCCGGTCTTTCAATTTGACGCCACTTCGGCGACCTGCAGTCGATGAGGATGATAGGATGATGATGAGGACAGCACAACACCCAGTCCCTGGGCGGAGAAAATTCCCCCACCCAGCCGGGAATCAAACAATCGAACACGGGCCCAGAGGATTGACAATCCGTCACGCTGACCATTCAGCTACCGGGGGCGGGCCATAGTGATGGTGATTTACACTGATAAGCCAAAACATTGACCACTACCCACCGCGACTTTGGATGCTGCCTGGCGACGTTACGGTTACGTGGCGCGGTAACAAAAGTATGTACGACACGGACGAGGGATCACCATAGTGAAGATAAGGGCTGCAGATTGGGAACTCCATTGACGTAAGTGACTTTGACAAAGGACAGATTATTATTACGCAGAGCCTGTGAACGAGTATCTCAAAACGGCGAAGCTGGTCCAACGTTCACGTGCCACTGTCGTGAGTATTTACGGAAAGAGATAGGACAGTGAAACTACCACTAGGCGCTAATGGTTGGACGTCCACGACTCTTCACAGATCGTGGAATTTGGAGAATAGTCTGTTCTGTAAAATAGGATAGATGGTGATCTGTGGCATCTCAGCCGAAAGAGCAGAACGCTCGTGTACGCATAAGTGCTTCGGAGCACACCGTTCATTGTTCAACATGGAGCTCCGCAGCAGACCCCGCCCTACGTGTTCACACGTTGCCCCACAACATCGTCAATTACGATTGCAGTGGACACGGGACCATCGGGATTCGACCGCCGATCAGTGGAAACGTGTCGGCTCTTCGGGTCAACACATTTTTACTACACTAGGTCGAAGGGCGATTCCACAAACTGGCGAGGTGCACGGTGGCTCGAAACGTGCAGCGCGCCATGGACGCAGGCTGGTGGGAGCAGTATTGTGCTATGGGAGACATTCTCGTGCTCTCGCATGAGGCGTGTGGTAGTAATCAAAGACACGTTCACTGCTCGAACCACGTGGATCTCTTCATGCTTGACGTCTTCCTCAATGGCGATGTCATCTTTCAGCAGTGTAAAGTCAGAGCCGTACTACAATGGTTTCAGGAGCATTATAGTGGACTCACGTTGATGCCTCGGCCACCAAATTCGCCTGATGTAAATCCTATGGAACCCATCTGGATCGCTATCGGGCGCCATCACCACGTACGCAAATTAACGGCCCGTTATTTACGCGAATTACATAACCTGTAATGCCACATACCTCCACAAACCTACCAACAAACGTCGGATCCGTTATACGTAGACTCAGTGATGTATTTAGTTCCAAAGATGAACAAACAAGCTATTAAGCATGTGGTCATTATGTTTTGGCTCATCAGTGTATAAAGCTGGGAAGTACATTTATAAAGCAGAGTTAAAGCAAGTTAAAGCATTTAATAACAATTCCTTACCAAATACTTTACTTCAAACTTTTATGAAAACGTAATGAAAATGTTTTTAAACTCTCGTACCGCCTACTACCTACTATGAAAGCTGGATCGCCCACTAGTTGGCGGTAGGGACCAGGTTGAATATCACTCTACAACACAGTCCGTCCTACACCGTCGGTCCTAAAGTTCCGGGTTCCGGGACTGGTCTTATTTCTGGCGTACAAGCGACGTCCGAGCAGCAACTATGGCGGCAGCTTGAACTGACGAGTGTAAGCAACAGTTGCGCATCCGACCACTCAGTTGTGCGCAGGCAGTGCTAATTAGTGGACTCGCGTCTGCAGTGTGACGACGTTTTTGTGTCACAAATAGCAATGGAGCGACATCTCTCAATAAAGCGTTCACGACATGCTCCAGAACGTTTTGAAATAGAGAAAAATGTGTGCAAAGTTTGTTCCGCACACCTTGCCCGTGAACAAAAACAACGACTCGTGGATGCCTTCGCGGCTTGATTAAAATGCAAAACGCAGACTATTCTTTTCTGAAAAAAAAAAAAAATCATTCCGGGTAATGACATTTGGTGTTATCAATACGGACCTACCACAGAAAGACAAAATGCAGCAATTCACAAGACAGGTCAACGCTTTGACGACATAACCGATATTTTACGCCAATGTGACGCGCGAGTTGAACAGCATCCCAAAGAAAGAGTTTTCTAACAGCTCCACATGATAGTATGAACGTTCTGTGCATTGTACACAAGTAGGGGAGACTACGTAGAACACCTGAACCATTAAAACCCCCATCTTAACTTTACTCTATTTTTTTTTTATAAAGCGAGTCTCGAAACTTTTTAAACTGTTGGTGTGTATCCACCCATTTCTTAGTGTCATCTATGAAGTTTTTTCAACAAAACTGACTTTCGGCTACACATTAGTTCAAGTCGCTGAACTTTTGTTTTTAAGACGCATCAAGTACACATGTGTATTTTCTGTCTTTGTTTTAGCCACCAATAAAGATGATCTGCAGTAACGGCACATTTAATAGCTGCAGCCATACTCTATACTGGACTCGAACCCGTGACCTCTACCTTTCAAGGCAGCGACGCCAACTCGAGAGCCCGGAGGTCACAATCTGTCAAATTTTTCACTGTGACAATATACGCAGCCATAATAATTCCGTCGCTGCAATAAAAGGATAGAGAGTGAACGCAGTGGAAACGGTTGATCTCTTATTTGGCAGAGCTCAAAATGTTCTATTTGTAGCCATCTTATCTACATTTTTCCCTCTCATCATTTTCGGCAAACTTCAAACGGACGGAGATGAGGACCGTAACTTATTCCCCTCGAAAGTTTGGCGATTTCATTTCCGAGATTCCATGTGTTTTCTTATTTCGTTTACAACACAAACTGACATAGATCATTCGTGAACTACACTCCTGGAAATTGAAATAAGAACACCGTGAATTCATTGTCCCAGGAAGGGGAAACTTTATTGACACATTCCTGGGGTCAGATACATCACATGATCACACTGACAGAACCACAGGCACATAGACACAGGCAACAGAGCATGCACAATGTCGGCACTAGTACAGTGTATATCCACCTTTCGCAGCAATGCAGGCTGCTATTCTCCCATGGAGACGATCGTAGAGATGCTGGATGTAGTCCTGTGGAACGGCTTGCCATGCCATTTCCACCTGGCGCCTCAGTTGGACCAGCGTTCGTGCTGGACGTGCAGACCGCGTGAGACGACGCTTCATCCAGTCCCAAACATGCTCAATGGGGGACAGATCCGGAGATCTTGCTGGCCAGGGTAGTTGACTTACACCTTCTAGAGCACGTTGGGTGGCACGGGATACATGCGGACGTGCATTGTCCTGTTGGAACAGCAAGTTCCCTTGCCGGTCTAGGAATGGTAGAACGATGGGTTCGATGACGGTTTGGATGTACCGAGCACTATTCAGTGTCCCCTCGACGATCACCAGTGGTGTACGGCCAGTGTAGGAGATCGCTCCCCACACCATGATGCCGGGTGTTGGCCCTGTGTGCCTCGGTCGTATGCAGTCCTGATTGTGGCGCTCACCTGCACGGCGCCAAACACGCATACGACCATCATTGGCACCAAGGCAGAAGCGACTCTCATCGCTGAAGACGACACGTCTCCATTCGTCCCTCCATTCACGCCTGTCGCGACACCACTGGAGGCGGGCTGCACGATGTTGGGGCGTGAGCGGAAGACGGCCTAACGGTGTGCGGGACCGTAGCCCAGCTTCATGGAGACGGTTGCGAATGGTCCTCGCCGATACCCCAGGAGCAACAGCGTCCCTAATTTGCTGGGAAGTGGCGGTGCGGTCCCCTACGGCACTGCGTAGGATCCTACGGTCTTGGCTTGCATCCGTGCGTCGCTGCGGTCCGGTCCCAGGTCGACGGGCACGTGCACCTTCCGCCGACCACTGGCGACAACATCGATGTACTGTGGAGACCTCACGCCCCACGTGTTGAGCAATTCGGCGGTACGTCCACCCGGCCTCCCGCATGCCCACTATACGCCCTCGCTCAAAGTCCGTCAACTGCACATACGGTTCACGTCCACGCTGTCGCGGCATGCTACCAGTGTTAAAGACTGCGATGGAGCTCCGTATGCCACGGCAAACTGGCTGACACTGACTGCGGCGGTGCACAAATGCTGCGCAGCTAGCGCCATTCGACGGCCAACACCGCGGTTCCTGGTGTGTCCGCTGTGCCGTGCGTGTGATCATTGCTTGTACAGCCCTCTCGCAGTGTCCGGAGCAAGTATGGTGGGTCTGACACACCGGTGTCAATGTGTTCTTTTTCCATTTCCAGGAGTGTATTTTACTCCGCTCGTAGGCGGCGATGTAAGCAACAGTCTGCAGGAAAGAAGTGAATCTGCCGCGCATAACAATTACATATCTAAGTGCTAGTAACACTTTATCTACGAAAGCAGACAATAATCTGAAAACATGCACTAAAACTAAAGAAGAGAAAACAACACCCCCATGAGATAGTGTCCGTTTAAAGCTAACTTAGGATCTGTCTCGGAAACTATAGTAATATCGTGGCACACAGCGACTAACGCTCGCATCCCTTTTCTTCTTTAATTGTTTGAATTGACAGTATTAACGTTTTCTATTTTACAACGAACTGGGCATACCTACGAATACTGATCCTGTTACCAATTCAAAAACCTTCAAGACAAATAACGAGCATCTGACGATTTGAAACGATCCAATATACACAGGTTTCAGGGTGGCAAAGTACATGATTAAACAACAGCTATCACTGGTGCTTGAACCTTTTTAAAAGCAACTTGCATCGTAATAATGAAGTGACACGTCAGAAAGGAGAAGACTCGCATATATTATTTGCGACAGTAAAAACGACTGAAAAGTGAAAAAGCTGACAAAGTATTCTTTGAATGTGCCCAGTGATGTAATTCACATGCGATGATCATGTGCCAGGAAGCTTCACAGTGCTACTGCGTCAGTATCTGCAGTCCGTCTTTCTCTTTTTGTTAACAACCAAAACTGCCCTCCGTTGGACAACTCTCGTAACAGTTATTAAACTTGTCTAGTTTACGACATCAGCGATTTTTTCATGGCGATATTGTTTTGGACAGCAAACAGTCACAATCACATACAAAATGTTCAGGTTGCAACGTCTTTCACTTTACAGCAGATGTATGTAAGTATATCGATGTTTTCAGCAACGTGTTTCATATACGAGGGTTGGAACATTAATAGTGGCAACTATTTTTTGCAGCTCGTATAAAATAGATACGTGTTTCAAAGTTTTACTGACCTTAAAACTAGTGACCAGCACTGTGTATAACCCGCTACAAGCGATGTGGAAGTTGTAGGATACTTTTAGCGGTTCAAATGGCTCTAAGCACTATGGGACTTAACATCTGAGGTCATCAGTCCCCTAGAACTTAGAACTACTTAAACCTAACTAACCTAAGGACAGCACACACGTCCATGCCCGAGGCAGGATTCGAACCTGCAACCGTAGCAGCAGCACGGTTCCGGACTGAAGCGCCTAGAACCGCTCGGCCACAACGGCCGGCACTCTTAGCAGTACAAGTTGTGTAGACAGTTCGAGCGGCGCGGTCTATTGCCCGACGAATTTGTAGCAGTTCTGAAGCGAATGCCGTGAAGCGTTCCCTTCAGTTTAGAAATCGAGTTGAACCTAATCAGTCAAACAAATCAGTAACAGCTTGCACTGTACGTGCTATAGCATTGTCCTGCAAAATGATGATCAGGTCCTGCAGAAAGTGTCATCACTTCTGTCTCTAAACTGGTCATAGGTTGTGTTCCAAAAATGAACAGCATAGAGACAGAATTGATGACACTTTCTGCAGGACCTGACCATCGTTTTGCAGGACAATGCTCAAGCACGTACAATGAAAGCTGTTACTGATTTGTTGGACTGATTGGGCTGCTAAGTGCTATACCTCCTACTGCACTCCCCTGACTTAAGCCCTCGTAAGTTCAACTCGATCTCTAAAAGTGACTTCTCTGAAGGTCAGTAAAACTTTGAAACACGTATCTGTTTTGTACGAGCTGCAAATACATAGTTGACACTATTCAAGTTCCAACCCTCGTATTATGCTACGCTATGCAATGCTATTGTTGCTGTCTTCAGTCAATATAATATTCTCACATATATTAACTTTTCTGGTTTTTATATTGACGTTACATTATTTCAGTGTAAATCTATAATAATCTGGTAGGTTATATGAAGATAGTGAATAGCGAATACTTGGCTTTAATAGTGCAGAGTAAAATAAAATGGCCGTTTGGAAACAGTTCCAGTTCGCAGAAAGAATTGTGCACGGGCAGTATATAAAATGAGGTTGATTCGAAATTGAGTGGCTGTTAAATATCTTCGATGAAAGTATCAGCTTTCTTTTTAGTTACAGACTGTTTTTCTCCTCTCTGTATTCTCAACTACTAAAAATGAAAATTTGTATGTTGCTGTTGACTTTGAGGTCAGTTCAGTCGATTAAATCAGAAAATGAATGTACACGGATGAGAAAAAACATTACGATCACCCGCTTAATAGCTTCTCTGTCGGTCTTTGGAACGAAATACATCACTAATTCTGCGTATTACAGATCAGACAATTTGTCGGTAGGTTTGTGGAGGTATGTGGCATTAGAGGTCCACGCCAGGTCATGTAATTCGCGTAAATAACGGGCTGCTGATTTGCGAACGCGCTGACGCCGCCCACTAACGACCTAGATGTGTTCCATACGATTTACCTGCCGGCCGCAGTGGCCGATCGGTTCTAGGCGCTTCAGTCTGGAACAGCGCGACCGCCACGGTCGCAGGTTCGAATCCTGGCCCGGGCATGGATGTGTATGATGTCCTTAGGTTAGTTAGGTTTAAGTAGTTCTAAGTCCCATAGTGCTCAGAACCATTTTTTTTTTTTTTTTTAAGATTTACTTCAGGCGAATTTGGTGGCCGAGGCATCAACGTTAGTTCACTGTAATGCTCCTGAAACCACTGTAGAACAGTTCTGGCTCCAAGACAAGGACAATTATACTTGTGAAAGATGACATCGCCTTAGGGGAAGACATCAAGCATGAAGGGATGCAGGTGGTTCGCAGCTATCAGGGTGTCTTCGATTACTACCACACGCCCCATGGAAGCGGAGGAGATTGTCTCCCACAGCATAATACTGCTCCCACCAGCCTGCGTCCGTGGCGCGCTGCACGTTTCGAGCCGCCGTTCACCTCGATGACGGCGTTTATGGAAACGACCAGCTACAAAGTGTAGCAAAACTGTGATTGAACCGTAGGGCCGATACGTTTCCATTGACCAACGGTGGAATTCCTATGGTCCCATATCCAATGCAATTGTAACTGACGATGATGATGTGTCAACATGAGAAAACGTAAGGCGGAGTCTGGTGCGGAGCTCGATGTTCAACAATGTATGACGAACGATGTGCTCCGAAACACTTTGTGCGTGCAGAATGGAAAGGGCTTTCAGCAGAGATGGCAGAAATGCCACAGATGACCACCTATCCCACTTTACACACCAGAGAAGCCTCCGAACTCCACATTCCGTGAAGGGTTGTGGACGTCCAACCATTTAGCGTTTAGTGCTAGTTTCACTGTCGTACCACTTTCCAAAATTGCTCACGACAGTAGCACGTGAACATTCGACCAGCTTCGACGTTTATGAGATACTCGTTCAGAGGGTCTGCCCTTCGTCAAGGTCTCTAATCTCAATAGATTTCCCTATTTGCAGTCCATATCGTCGCCAGGGCGACCTCCGTCCGTTGCTGTTCCGCTTCCATTACTTTGTCACCGCGTCATGTGCACCCAACACCACCAGGCGGCATCCAACGTCGCGGTGGGCAGTGGTCATAATGTTTTGGCTGGCCAGTGTATGTATAAATTCCGTCTTCAGTCGCAAAATAACTTTATTTAAACCAAGCACTATGCGATCTTCATATTCTTCTTTTCCGAAAATGTCTACTGTCTTTTTATGTAGCTTCTTGAATCAGAGTAGAATCATGAACTACACTACTGGCCATTAAAATTGCTACACCACGAAGATGACGTGCTACAGACGCGAAATTTAACCGACAGGAAGAAGATGCTGTGATACGCAAATGATTAGCTTTTCAGAGCATTCACACAAGGTAGGCGCCGGTGGCGACACCTACAACGTGCTGACATGAGGAAAGTTTCCAACCGATTTCTCATACACAAACAGCAGTTGACCGGCGTTGCCTGGTGAAACGTTGTTGTGATGCCTCGTGTAAGGAGGAGAAATGCGTACCATCACGTTTCCGACTTTGATAAAGGTCGGATTGTAGCCTATCGCAATTGCGATTTATCGTATCGCGACATTGCTGCACGCGTTGGACGAGATCCAATGACTATTAGCAGAATATGGAATCGGTGGGTTCAGAAGGGTAATACGGAACGCCGTGCTGGATCCCAACGGCCTCGTATCACTAGTAGTCGAGGCGACAGGCATCTTATCCGCATGGCTGTAACGGGTCGTGCAGCCACGTCTCGATCCCTGAGTCAACAGATGGAGACGTTTCCAAGACAGCAACCATCTGCACGAATAGTTCGACGACGTTTGCAGCGGCACGGACTATCAGCTCGGAGATCACGGCTGCGGTTACCCTTGACGCTGCATCACTGACAGGAGCGCCTGCGATGGTGCACTCGTCGACAAACCTGGGTGCACGAATGGCGAAACGTCATTTTTTCGGATGAGTCCAGGTTCTGTATACAGCATCGTGATGATCGCATCCGCGTTTGGCGACATCGCGGTGAACGCACATTGGAAGCATATATTCGTCATCGCCATACTGGCCTATCACCTGGCGTGATGGTATGGGGCGCCATTGGTTACACGCCTCGGTCGCCTCTTGTTCGCACTGACGGCACTTGGAACAGTGGACATTACATTTCAGATGTATTACGACCCGTGGCTCTACCCTTCATTCGATCCCTTCGAAACCCTACATTTCAGCAGGATAATGCACGACCGCATGTTGCAGGACCTGTACGGGCCTTTCTGGATACAGAAAATGTTCGAGTGCTGCCCTGGCCAGCACATTCTGCCGATCTCTCACCAATTGAAAACGTCTGGTCAATGGTGGCCGAGCAACTGGCTCGTCACAATACGCCAGTCACTACTCTTAATGAAATGTGGTATCGTGTTGAAGCTGCATGGGCAGCTGTACCTGTACACGCCATCCAAGCTCTGTTTGACTCAATGCCCAGGCGTATCAAGGCCGTTATTACGGCCAGAGGTGGTTGTTCTGGGTACCGATTACTCAGTATCTATGCACCCAAATTGCGTGAAAATGTAATCACATGTCACTTCTTGTATAATATACTTGTCCAATGAATACCTGTTTATCATCAGCATTTCTTCTAGGCGTAGCAATTTTAATGGCCACTACTGTAAATCTAGATACACATAAAATGGTAAAATGTAACATAGTGACATCAGAACATTTTACGACGTAACGGTGCACACTATATTGACATTGTTAAAAGCCGGTAAGTGTTGCGATGTCACTAAGTTAACATTTTATGACTTTCTGTGTACCTGGAGTTAGTTTTCGTCGCTATACTGACTCTAGGAGCCGTGTTAAAACACATGTGGACGCTGACAGAAAAGAAGCAACTGAAAATGGATCCACGGAATCGTAAATTGCATAGAGACTGATTTAAATACAGTTTCTTTCGAATCGAATGCGTAATTCATATGTACATTCATCTGAATAACCAAAGTCACGGTCACTGCGATCCTAAGATAAGGCGGTGACAGAATTCGTGAGACCCCTCGCCGCATCTGAATAGTATTATTGCCTGTTAATACAGCGTAACACGCAGAGACACGAAATGCTACCAACATATTGTCTACAGGAGTGGAGTCGAAAAACTATCCGAGTATTGTCAGGCTGCTTTAGATAATGTGGGAGACTTTCCTGCTGCTAATTTATTTATCTTTTTTTTTTGCTGTGTTCAGTAAGCTAACGAAAACACGCTATTTAGTATGCAGTGTACTAATACGAATGGATTACAACGTACCATGATAAAGTTCTGAAAAAAGTCTTTTTAAATAAAACAAAGTATTTCAAATTGTCTCAAGTTAGCAGATTATACGTTAAGTCCACAGTCGTGCAGCATTACAGGACTAACACAAAAGTATGCAAACGGAACAGTAGGTGCAGATACGTGACAAAATCCACTTAACAAATCACTAAGTGCCACAATTAAGTCAATGCAATTGACATAAGTAGAAAAAACAGGCACTAATAAGGTGCAGTTCAGCAAGTTTTTCATCTTTAGATCTACATCTACATCTACATCTACATTCATACTCCGCAAGCCACCCAACGGTGTGTGGCGGAGGGCACCTTACGTGCCACTGTCATTACCTCCCTTTCCTGTTCCAGTCGCGTATGGTTCGCGGGAAGAACGACTGTCTGAAAGCCTCCGTGCGCGCTCTAATCTCTCTAATTTTACATTCGTGATCTCCTCGGGAGGTATAAGTAGGGGGAAGCAATATACTCGATACCTCATCCAGAAACGCACCCTCTAGAAACCTGGCGAGCAAGCTACACCGCGACGCAGAGCGCCTCTCTTGCAGAGTCTGCCACTTGAGTTTATTAAACATCTCCGTAACGCTATCACGGTTACCAAATAACCCTGTGACGAAACGCGCCGCTCTTCTTTGGATCTTCTCTATCTCCTCCGTCAACCCGATCTGGTACGGATCCCACACTGATGAGCAATACTCAAGTATAGGTCGAACGAGTGTTTTGTAAGCCACCTCCTTTGTTGCTGGACTACATTTTCTAAGCACTCTCCCAATGAATCTCAACCTGGTACCCGCCTTACCAACAATTAATTTTATATGATCATTCCACTTCAAATCGTTCCGCACGCTTACTCCCAGATATTTTACAGAAGTAACTGCTACCAGTGTTTGTTCCGCTATCATATAATCATACAATAAAGGATTCTTCTTTCTATGTATTCGCAATACATTACATTTGTCTATGTTAAGGGACAGTTGCCACTCCCTGCACCAAGTGCCTATCCGCTGCAGATCTTCCTGCATTTCGCTACAATTTTCTAATGCTGCAACTTCTCTGTATACTACAGCATCATCCGCGAAAAGCCGCATGGAACTTCCGACACTATCTACTAGGTCATTTATATATATTGTGAAAAGCAATGGTCCCATAACACTCCCCTGTGGCACGCCAGAGGTTACCTTAACGTCTGTAGACGTCTCTCCATTGATAACAACATGCTGTGTTCTGTTTGCTAAAAAATCTTCAATCCAGCCACACAGCTGGTCTGATATTCCGTAGGCTCTTACTTTGTTTATCAGGCGACAGTGCGGAACTGTATCGAACGCCTTCCGGAAGTCAAGAAAAATAGCATCTACCTGGGAGCCTGTATCTAATATTTTCTGGGTCTCATGAACAAATAACGCGAGTTGGGTCTCACACGATCGCTGTTTCCGGAATCCATGTTGATTCCTACATAGTAGATTCTGGGTTTCCAAAAACGACATGATACTCGAGCAAAAAACATGTTCTAAAATTCTACAACAGATCGACGTCAGAGATATAGGTCTATAGTTTTGCGCATCTGCTCGACGACCCTTCTTGAAGACTGGGACTACCTGTGCTCTTTTCCAATCATTTGGAACCCTCCGTTCCTCTAGAGACTTGCGGTACACGGCTGTTAGAAGGGGGGCAAGTTCTTTCGCGTACTCTGTGTAGAATCGAATTGGTATCCCGTCAGGTCCAGTGGACTTTCCTCTGTTGAGTGATTCCAGTTGCTTTTCTATTCCTTGGACACTTATTTCGATGTCAGCCATTTTTTCATTTGTGCGAGGATTTAGAGAAGGAACTGCAGTGCGGTCTTCCTCTGTGAAACAGCTTTGGAAAAAGGTGTTTAGTATTTCAGCTTTACGCGTGTCATCCTCTGTTTCAATGCCATCATCATCCCGGAGTGTCTGGATATGCTGTTTCGAGCCACTTACTGATTTAACGTAAGACCAGAACTTCCTAGGATTTTCTGTCAAGTCTGTACATAGAATTTTACTTTCGAATTCACTGAACGCTTCTCGCATAGCCCTCCTTACGCTAACTTTGACATCGCTTAGCTTCTGTTTGTCTGAGAGGTTTTGGCTGCGTTTAAACTTGGAGTGAAGCTCTCTTTGCTTTCGCAGTAGTTTCCTAACTTTGTTGTTGTACCACGGTGGGTTTTTCCCGTCCCTCACAGTTTTACTCGGCACGTACCTGTCTAAAACGCATTTTACGATTGCCTTGAACTTTTTCCATAAACACTCAACATTGTCAGTGTCGGAACAGAAATTTTCGTTTTGATCTGTTAGGTAGTCTGAAATCTGCCTTCTATTACTCTTTCTAAACAGATAAACCTTCCTCTCTTTTTTTATATTCCTATTAACTTCCATATTCAGGGATGCTACAACGGCCTTATGATCACTGACTCCCTGTTCTGCACTTACAGAGTCGAAAAGTTCGGGTCTGTTTGTTATCAGTAGGTCCAAGATGTTATCTCCACGAGTCGGTTCTCTGTTTAATTGCTCGAGGTAATTTTCGGATAGTGCACTCAGTATAATGTCACTCGATGCTCTGTCCCTACCACCCGTCCTAAACATCTGAGTGTCCCAGTCTACATCTGGTAAATTGAAATCTCCACCTAAGACTATAACATGCTGAGGAAATTTATGTGAAATGTATTCCAAATTTTCTCTCAGTTGTTCTGCCACTAACGCTGCTGAGTCGGGAGGTCGGTAAAAGGAGCCAATTATTAACCCAGCTCGGTTGTTGAGTGTAACCTCCACCCATAATAATTCACAGGAACTATCCACTTCTACTTCACTACAGGATAAACTACTACTAACAGCGACGAATACTCCACCACCGGTTGCATGCAATCTATCCTTCCTAAACACCGTCTGTACCTTTGTAAAAATTTCGGCAGAATTTATCTCTGGCTTAAGCCAGCTCTCTGTACCTATAACGATTTCAGCTTCGGTGCTTTCTATCAGCGCTTGAAGTTCCGGTACTTTACCAACGCAGCTTCGACAGTTTACAATTACAATACCGATTGCTGCTTGGTCCCCGCATGTCCTGACTTTGCTCCGCACTCTTTGAGGCTGTTGCCCTTTCTGTACTACAAGGGACAGAATCAAGATAGCAACAAAATTTAGTGGTGGTGGGAGGGGGGGGGGAGTTGTCCTAGGGTTTCTTTGCTGATTATCGATCTGGCTCCTAGTGGCTCTTGCACAGAAGAGACAAAAATCTGGTCTCCAGCGAGATTAGAAACGAAAACTGACGCAGTTTTCCTCTTGAAGGGCGAACACCATACCTCTAAGATAACATACAACTGCACCAACAGCGCTCCCTTGTTGTCCCAATGATGGCTAAGACAGAGAATTCGCAACGTAAATGACGAAGCAAGCTGGAGTTTCTGCTGGAACGAGCTTCCTGAACTCAAAACCATAAATTTGTTACCACTGGGCTTTTTCTGGAAATTAATGACTCGTGGGATAGGCGAAGCTGAACCCAACTTGTCCGATGGACTGGTTGCCGATGACATCGGAATATCGACGTGTTGATTAATAGTCATTTCGCCAAAGTGTATGCCGTTCTGTCAACCCTTTGATATATGCTTTTAATTTCAGGTGAAGAATTACATTCCCCAATTACAAGGGGCCTACTCTCATCGCACACCAAACGAAAATCGCAGGTAGAAAATTATAAAATATGCGCCTGGATAGCCGGCCTGTGCGGCCGAGCGGTTCTAGGCGCTACAGTATGGAACCGCGCGACCGCTACGGTCGCAGGTTCGAATCCTGCGTCGGGCATGGATGTGTGTGATGTCCTTAGGTTAGTTAGGTTTAAGTAGTTCTAAGTTCTAGGGGACTGATGATCTCAGAAGTTAAGTCCCATAGTGCTCAGAGCCATTTGAACAATTTTGCACCTGGATATGTAGTCATCTGCAGGCTTCAGCTTTCCAGAAAATGCTTTGATATGATTTGTTTGACGCGAAATTATCGCCAGATAGGGAGGTATTTAGAACGTTAACGAAGTTGCTTTTTCTGATGTTATTCACATTAACGGATATAACTGTGGCATATGTGCTTTCGCTCGTTGCTGGTGGTGCTTCAGTTTTTCACTGTTTGCACGTTTTTATGGTAGATATCACCCTGCGGAATACACTGGTTCTCTCGAAGTATGGAAGTAAAAATCAAAGCAAAAATTGATATACTAGAATTTATATGTTCATTTCCAATTACTGTTCGTTACATTAGGTTATGTAACGTTTGCGATGATAAAATCTGATTTTAATAATACTGAAGACAACTGTCTTCCTACGATTAGTTTTATGTCTTTATACCGCTCCAAGTCCCACATTACGCACACTTCCAAATATTGAATGAGTATTACTGCTTCCACGGATTTTCAGCAATCGTCTGATCAATTACACGCAATACGTTCCACTTTTAATGTTGAGGGTCAACTGCCAATCTTGCACCAACCGTCGATCCTCTGCAGGTCCTCCTTCCTGCATTTCGCAACAGTTTTCTTGCGTGCGACCTCTACATAGACACTGGTGAGTAAAAATTAAGGATGAAAGTAACATTCACATTGTGTGTCACTGCCAAGTAATATAGCTCGATAAAACTTGGGCCATATATAGAACGAATTGCTACAGTATAGTACAGAAGGTAACTAAAAGAAAGACAAAATGAGACGAACATAAAAATGCTCAAATGTGTGTGAATTCCTAAGGGACCAAACTGTGCTGAGGTCATCGGTCCCTGGACTTACACACTATTGAAACAAACTTAAACTAACTTATGCTAAGAACCACACACACACACTCATGCCCGACGGAGGACTCGAACCTCCGACGGGAGGGGCCGCACAATCCGTGACATGGAGCCTCAAACCGCGGGGCTCCCTCGGGCATGTGTGTGTGTGTGTGTGTGTGTGTGTGTGTGTGTGTGTGTGTGGTGTTCTTAGCATATGTTAGTTTAAGTTCGTTTAAGTAGTGTGTTAGTCTAAGGAGCGATGGCCTCAGCAGTTTGGTCCCTTAGGAATTCACACATATTTGAACACTTAAAATTTAAAAAAATAAATAGAAAAAAGGAGGTGGAGGAGGAGGTTAGTGTTTAATGACCCGTCGACAAATAGGTCATTAGAGACGGAGCACACTCTCGGATTAGGGGAACGATGGAGAGAGAAATGGGCCGTACGCTTTCAAAGGAACCATCCCGACATTTCTCTCATGCTATTTAGGGAAATCACGGCAAACCTAAATCAGGGTGGCCGGAAGCGAATTTCAACAACCGTCCTCCCGAATGCGAGTCCAGTGTGGTAACCATTGCGCCACATCACTCGATCATAAAAATGAAGTCGGGGCCGAATGAACCACTGAAAAGACGCACCTGGGGAAGGAGTACAGTGTCACAATAACATTGACCGGTGAGTGTCCGGTGTTCAAAGATTCGAAGATCAGTACGCCCATGCCACATTACGTCCTTCCCACAGCATAGCACCCTGACAATCAAAACTATCATGTTCGACAACTTTCCTGGGTGCACTGCGCGTTCCCACCCTTCGCTACATGAGGGTACGTCCAGCAGTGTCCAACGAGATCGTTTTAGTGGCCCTGGTGTTTGGGCGTGGGGACGCATAAGTTGCATGGGCGTACTAACCTCCAAATCTTTGAACACTCACCAGTCAACGTTATCGTGACAATCTACTCCTTCCCCAAGTGTGCCTTTTCAGGGGTGATTTCGGCCGTGACTATTTTTACAGATGACAATGCGCGACCTCATGCAACAGCCCAAGTGGAGGAGCTCTTGGAACGGGAGGAGACTGCCGAATGGACTGGCCTGCCAGTTTACACGACTTGAATCTCATGGATCACATGTGGGATGCGTTGGGGAGACGTATTGCTGCACATCCACGTGCCCCAACAATCATTCAACAGTTGTCAACCGCGAGAACTCCTTACCAACCTCATGCGCAGCTTGGGAGCACGTTGCAGAGCATACATAGCCGTCTGTGGTAATGATGCACCTTATTAAGAACCATGTAATGCAGGGTACAATCATGAATCTCTGTGACTTCACTGTAATTATGGTCTTTGGATCAAACTGTCATTGCTGTTGGTCTCACTGCGAATTTCTTTCAGCTACCTCCTGTACTACACTGTAGCAGTGATTCTATGTATGGTCTACGTTTCATCGAGCTATGTTACTTGGCAGTGACACATCGTGCAATAATTATTTTCGTCCTTAAGCACTGTTTGTTAACCGAGGGCCTAGAAACGACGCAGACGCTCCGCCCCCGCCGCGGCCGCAGTAGTCCACAACCCCACGACGACTACAGCAGTCCACCAGTCCACTTCACCCCTCCGCCGCCCCACACCGAACCAATCTTTCAGGGTTATTGAGCGGTTCGGTGCCGCCTCCCCCCCCCCCCCTCAGGGAATGTCTCACACCAGACGAGCGTAACCCCAATGTTTGCGTGGTAGAGTAACAGTGGTGTACGCGTACGTGGAAATCTTGTTTTCGCAGCAATCGCCGACATAGTGTAGTTGAAGCAGAATAAGGGGAACCAGCCCGCATTCCCCGAGGCAGAAGGAAAACCGCCTAAAAACCATCCACAGACTGGCCGGCTCACCAGACCTCGACACAAGTCCGCCGGGCGGATTCGTGCCGGGGACGAGGCTCTCCTTCCCAGTCCGGAAAGCCGTGCGTTAGACCGCACGGCTAACCGGGCGGGCTTCGTCGTCCTTGAGTACTGGACCAGTGTGCAACAACATAATCAGCGAACAACCTCATGGAGTTCCTGACGTTTCCCACCAGGTATATAGTGAACCGTAATGGATTATGTCAAGTCAGAAAGGCTTTCCTTATTTACACTAGTTTGTGAATTTTGAACGTCGTGTGTGAAGGATTGATGAGTGCGTAAAGAGTGTACTTTTGATGAGAGTGGATAATGGTTCAAATGGCTCTGAGCACTATGGGACTTAACATCTGAGGTCATCAGTCCCCTAGAACTTAGAACTACTTAAACCTAACTAACCTAAGGACATCACACACATCCATGCCCGAGGCAGGATTCGAAACTGCGACCGTAGCGGTCGCGCGGTTCCAGACAGAAGCGCCTAGAACCGCCGGCCACACCGGCCGGCAGCAGGTTGGTGACCCACCTCGGACATGGATAAAAGTTTTACAGGAGTCTCTCCTCACTAAGTGGAGATAGGCAAGACAATAATATAGATATGCGTACTTAAAAATAGACAAGTTGAGCTTGCACAGTCTCAGAGAGGGTAGCATTTAAGCTAGAACATTGATCTATGGAGTGGTGTTCGAAAAGTTGATGCTATCATAGCTCTTTCGCTTTCTGGCCAAATACTTCCACTACAATGGTAGGAACTGGCTATCTTTTGCGTTTGTGTACGTTAGCGAAACAAAAAAACGTATAATTAAGTAGCTCTAATTGGACAAGAACAGAGAAAAAAAGGACTGTACCTATTTCAAACATGACGTCCCGACTTATGTATGTAGTGATTTAGAGACAGCGCAAAAAAAACTCAGAAGGTGGTCCAGAGTTTTAAGCCCTCTCCTCTCCAATGTGAGTCCAGTATCTTAAGCTCCTGCGATTTGCATGAAAATGTTTGTACTTACCTAGCAATTGAGAGTGTTGACGTGATACACTGTACGTAATAAACAACTTTATGTGTTTGACATAACACTGCCTTTGGAAATGACGAAATGTCGAAACGCGAAAGTTGTTCACAGGAGGCGCTGAAAATGTTCACCATAAACTTCGATACAGAATTCCGCACGTCTCAACATGTTTCCGGAAACTTTTGCCAATTCATTTGGTGTGATTTCCGCAATCGCACTGTGAATATTGTTTTCACGTCTTCAATTGTATGCCAGTTGTTACTATAGACTCCCCCATCAAATTACCCCAGAAATAAAAATAACAGGTAGACAGATCGGGCAATATGGGAGGCCATAAACATGCGGAAACTGTAAGTTCCTCTCCGAAAGCTTCATGGACGCATGACACTGAAAAGCATGAAGTATGTGCCGTAGCGCAATCTTGCTGGGAAAACGCATACTCTCGTTCGTCCTCCGTTAACTGCACTATGACTGCTTGCAACAATTCCGTTAGGTACACTTTGAGTTCACGGTGTTGTTAAAGAAAATGAGGCCGACAGTACGTTGGCCTGAAACTTCATACAAACGCCTACATTCAGATCAAGCAGAGGGTCCTCAAATCATTCCCTGGAACTGTTTCTTGACCAGTTGCGTGTGTCTTGACAGTTCATGTACCGCTAAGGTGAAACCATGTTTTGTCTCAGTTGAAGTAAAGATTTGGACCCAGAGTCAGCGACATGTGTGACTAACCATTCGCAACAATGTCGTCGTTACACGCAATCCGAAAGTTTTAATGCTTACGTCACTATTACTTCTATGCTCGGATATGTAACAGCTTCAACACGTTCTGACATGATTTTCGTTTGATGTTTAGCGGGGAGGATGGATGCCTAGTTCATCTCCGTGCAGTTCTTACTATAGTCTCGTGAACACGTTCAATATTTTCCGGCGAAAAAACTTTCCTTAACCGGTTACGTTTGGCGTTAGCGACTGAACATGTTTCTCTAAACTTAGTGATCAATTTCTACAGAACACTTTTTGCACGGGCAGCTGTCCTATTTTATTGTGAACCCTTCATTTAATATTTTAAACGATTTACATAAAAAATTCAACAATAAACATTCTTTATTCGATTGAAAAAGGCATTCTGCAGAACTGTATTCACAAAATCTTCAAACTGAATACTGACAACGCAGCACTGATCAAGAAATTGCCGCACATCATGCGACTCACCTCGAGCGCCGCCCTAGCGTTAAGAAATAACAGCACTAAGACAGCTTTAAATATCACGTTCAGTATAACAAGGGACCTCTTTTCTCTTGACCACCCCGTAGGTCTCTGAACCTATTTATGCGCAATACGTTGCAGTTACATATGTTCAGTGTCAACTGGCAGTCCCTCACCTCCGCAGGTCTTTCTGAACTTCGCAGCAGTCATCAAGCCCTATAACACTCTGTTTCAGTACTCTCGAAGTAATTTAAGCAGTGATAGATTGCAGTGAAAGTTGTATGCGGTTTTCATAACAAAGGAGCAGAAGGGGTCAAAAAACTGGAAACAGCACTGCTGCATGTTAGAATTCCACAATTGGTTTGAAGGTCTGTCATCATTCTGACTGTTAGTGCAATGCACAGAAGGTGAGTATCAGCGAGTTGTGTGGTAGGCTTTCTTAGTGCAACGGAGTATGAATGACGTGAAACTGGATGAGCGAGAAGAAGCTGGTCAATCAGGCCGAGTTTGTTTGCCGCCCCTCTGACTGCCCCAGCCGGCACTCCGCCCTTGCAATCGCTGCCGTCTTTCTTGCCGCTTCCTACCCCTCGTTCTTTTAGTAGCGCAAGTTTCCCTCCGCCCTTGCTTTAAGAGCGATTCCCTCGATCCTGTAACGGGAACTTAGAAAAAGAAAAAAAGGAAGCAAAAGAGAGACAAGAGGAAGGTAGACAGACGGCTGAGACTTCCCCAGGGAGCCGCTTTCCGCTGCTACTTTCAACAAGCAGATTTACCAACAGCAGTGAAACTCGGATATCACCGGTAAACGGCCAGATAACGTAGGTAAGCGATTATTGAGCTCTGGTATAATATAATCCTGAACAACAGAGATAGTGTTGCTATAAAACTGTAAGGATTCTACAGCACATACAAAAATTATAAAAATATCGAACTCCATAGCCGTCATAGTCTCGAAACAATGCGGCAACCTTGAAATTAAGAGATAACATGGTGGAGTCACGTCTCGGCGCATAGTTGTGGTTTAAAGTATGCCATTAGTAAATGCAGACTTCTGTGTGATAAAAAATGATTAAGTGTGTAAGCGGCTGGGGTGGATGAAATTAAGTCGGAACTCATCAAATACAGTGGAATGTCAGGTCTTAAATGGCTACACAGGATAATTGAAATGGCGTGGGAGTCGGGACAGGTTCCATCAGACTGGACGAAACCAGTAATCAAACCAATCTTTAAACATGGAAACAGAAAAGATTGTAAAAACTACAGTGGTATCTCTTTAATCAGTATTGTGGGTAAAATCTTCTCAGGTATTGTTGAAAGGAAAGTGCGAGTATAAGTTGAGGACAAATTGGATGAAAATCAGTGTGGGTTTAGGCCTCTTAGAGGTTGTCAGGATCAGATCTTTAGCTTACGGCAAATACTGGAGAAGTGTTTTGAGTGGAACAGGGAATTGTATCTGTGCTTTATAGATCTAGAAAAGGCATATGACCGGGTTCCTAGGAGGAAGTTATTGTCTGTTCTACGAGATTATGGAATAGGAGGCAAACTTTTGCAAGCAATTAAAGGTCTTTACATAGTCAGGCAGCAGTCAGAGTTGACGGTAAATTGAGTTCATGGTTCAGAGTAGCTTCAGGGGTAAGACAAGGCTGCAACCTATCTCCACTGTTGTTCATATTATTTATGGATCATATGTTGAAAACGATAGACTGACTGGGAGAGATTAAGATATGTGAACACAAAATAAGCAGTCTCGCATATGCGGATGACTTAGTTGTGATGGCAGATTCGATTGAAAGTTTGCAAAGTAATATTTCAGAGCTAGATCAGAAATGTAAGGACTATGGTATGAAGATCAGCATCTCCAAAACGAAAGTAATGTCAGTGGGAAAGAGATATAAACGGATTGAGTGCCAAATAGGAGGAACAAAGTTAGAACAGGTGGACGGTTTCAAGTGCTTAGGATGCATATTCTCACAGGATGGCAGTATAGTGAAAGAACTGGAATCGTGGTGTAGCAAAGCTAATGCAGTGAGCGCTCAGCTACGATCTACTCTCTTCTGCAAGAAGGAAGTCAGTACCAAGACTAAGTTATCTGTGCACCGTTCAATCTTTCGACCAACTTTGTTGTATGGGAATGAAAGCTGGGTGGATTCAGGTTACCTTATCAATAAGGTTGAGGTTACGGATATGAAAGTAGCTAGGGTGATTACAAGTACTAGTAGATGGGAACAATGGCAGGAGGGTGTCCACAATGAGGAAATCAAAGAAAAACTGGGAATGAACTCTATAGATGTAGCAGTCAGGGCGAACATGCTTAGATGGTGGGGTCATGTTACACGCATGGGAGAAGCAAGGTTACCCAAGGGACTCATGGGTTCAGCAGTAGACGGACGGTAGGTGGAGTCGGGGTAGACCAAGGAGAAGGTACCTGGATTCGGTTAAGAATGATTTTGAAGTAATAGGCTTAACATCAGAAGAGGCACCAATGTTAGCACTGAATAGGGGATCATGGAGGAATTTTATAAGGGGGACTACGCTCCAGACTGAACGCTGAAAGGCATAATCAGTCTTAAATGATGATGATGATGATGATGGATTGGATTGGATTGTTTGGGGGAAGAGACCAAACACCGAGGTCATCGGTCTCATCGGATTAGGGGAGGATGGGGAAGGAAGTCGGCCGTGCCCTTTCAAAGGAACCATCCCAGCATTTGCCTGGAGCGATTTAGGGAAATCACGGAAAACTTAAATCAGGATGGCCGGACGCAGGATTGAACCGTCGTCCTCCCGAATGCGATGATGATGATGATGATGAAGTGTGTAAGAAAATATGATAGAAGTAAACACATCAACATCAGTTGATTTTACGGTCACATAATCATGCGATAATTTTTAAATTACAGGAATTCGTTGTGTAATAATTTCCTAGCGTGACTACCACGATATTCTTACGACCGCAATACATAGCATTATTCAAGATTATGTTACCACTAAAAAGGGATGAATACGTTATCTATTAACCATGCACCAAACATGTACGACATACAGATTCGCCATCGGTCTTGCCCTTTCAAAGCAATCATATCGGTATTCGCCATAACAGATTTAGGTAAAACGAAAACGCTGCAGGAGCGTCTTCATTGCCCCTTCAGAATGCGGCTGAAAATTGTCTTGAAGAAAGAAACGCATGACATTTACGTTATATGGGCTGCACAGCTTCAGGCGAAATCTCTCACCAGATCCACATAGTTTGCGGGAGACACTGTTTTTTTAGTCATTTCTACGTGATCACTTTGCGCTCTGAACTGAAAAGAGCTTCGTGAAGCGATCGCCAGGTACACTAAAGGCACTGCACAACACATCTGTGCAAAATTCCATCGGATTTTCGCAGTGGTTTCCATTTAGTGCCTAATCGGACCTTACTTTCCGAATACGCCTCGTATGTTGCCGTGTGGCTAGGGCCGATGAACTGATAGAAAGGAATATTAATCAGGTTTCAGAAAAAGTCACTTGGTCAATGGTTAATTGAAGATATAGACGTGGAAACACAGTTTTCTAATTTGTAACGTAGCGCAGTTTGGTTTACTATATAACGGAGCAAGTCACTTTTCTACTGATGAAAGGTCTTCATGTATGACTACGCAAGCAACTGTTTTAGCAGGGAACATTAAAATTTCCGCAGCCGACCCCGTTGTCTTGGGTTAGCATCGCTTTCTGGTAAAGAAGATGCCGCGGGGTGAAGTCCTATGTCGAGAACTTTTGTTCTGAGAAGTTTAAAATTGTGTAGGAATCAGTGAAATGCATCAACTCAATCGAGAAACAAATCCTGTGATTGGCGTTTGAGAATCAATGCAATGAACATCGACTGGCGTTTGAGAATCAATGCAATGAACATCGACAGGAAAGCAACGACGACAGCGTCCTCTTTAGAGACAGGAACTTAGATTCGTCTCTTTCCGTCACCTCTCTCCTCCCTCTCATTATCACATTTCAATCAATGCGTTCCTTTGTGCAGACTACAGCCATAAATCATAATGGTCCTGTGGCTATTTACACGTCATTATGTAACCAGATTTACTGGTTGGTACAAAAGAAAAATAATGCTGATTGTTAAACAAGTTGACAGACGACTCGCATTAATCACTCGCTGCAAGGGTAAATGCACACAAATGTGGACTGCACTACGCTATTACACAAATAACAGACGAAACTGGAGCGCAATCCGTTGGTGAAAAACGCATCTATAGAAACAGACTAATTCGACGATCGTGTCCAGCAGTCGGCGCGATGCCATCGACCGGTCTTTGCTTTGTCAACAAAGGCATCAGTGGATGGCAGTATGTGAATTGCCTATGGTCCACGAGATCGCTCTCTTGGTCGGTAACGTCGGCTTTCGAAACCGGGGCCGTTTCTTCTTCTTCGTGTTAGTCCTCAGTTGTCCTCACGAGGTAGATGGATATCGTTGCACTCCTCCAATACAAAAAGTAGATAGTGTATGGGTTAGAAGCCTATTCTGCAGTTTGGCAGTCAGATTATTTAGTTAACTCCTTGTTCTACAAATTATTTTTACGAATTGCATCGAAATTACACGGAAAGAGCCTGTGCGCAGTCCACAGTATGTACTGCTACATACTGGCCGTTTACAGATTACTAAATAGCACAGTAGCTTAAATTTAATAAAAAAGAACATATTGACCTTTAACACTAATACTGTTACTAGTGTGCCTAACTGAAATTGAAGATTAGATTCCTCAGAGGAAACGATATGAGATTAGATTTAAAAACTTCGCTACCTGACAGCCATTTTACGTTCTCGGGCAAGTGATGGAAACATTTTTTGTAGCAGCATACTGAACATCTACCTGAGCCATAGGCAGCTTTAGTAATCAGAAATGGTTTTTTTTTTCCTTCTACTGTTGTAGTTGTCGGTATCATTATTCCTCTAAAATTGCGTTGGATTACTTTTGACAAATTTCATTGGCGAATATCTGTAAGATAACAGTAGGCGAACGCCACATAATATTTTAACTGACAAAAACGCCAGAATCAATACTTTCTTTAAATTAATGATTTACCCTAGAAATAAGAGGTGTGTGAGCAAAGCAATGAGACTGATTCTTTATTTACCAAAGTTTTTATTTTCTGAAACAACAATATTGTCCCCTTTAAAGTAGTTCCCTTCGGTAGCTATACATACGCGAAGTCGTCTTTCCCAGCGTTGGTAGTAGCGCTGAGAGGATTCAACTGGTTGGGTCTTTAACATATCGGTCACATTCTTTTGAATGTTGTTCAGTCTCAAAATGACGTCCTTTTATGATATTTTTCAATTTCGGGAAAAGAAAAATGTCACAAGGACTCAGATCAAGTGATTAGGGAGTTGCGGAACAACAGGAATGCCTTTTGAGTTCAAATACACCATGACAGAAGTGGCCGTGCGAGATGGAGCGTTGTCACGAAGCAGCATCCACTTGCCTGCAATGTGTGGACTCACTCGATTCAATCTTTTCCTGGGCCTTTCAATGGTATCTTTGTAAAACACTTGGTTGACAGTTTGCTCAGCAGGAAAAAATTCTTTATGCACGATACTTCTACTGTCAAAAAAGCAAATCAGCATTGTTTTGATCTCCCCGAGCAGGTTCATCTTCATCTTGTTCTCGGCCTTCGAAAAAAAGGGTTTGTGGCAGTGAACAGCTTTTGCTCTTAATGAGGCATGTTCTCCATAGGCCTGTTTCAACTTTTCCAAACTCACAATCCCGGATTCCCAAGTTTAACACAAAACGTGATGGCATAACGTTGCTCCATATTCCGCTGTTCCATTTTCTCAACACATAACAAAAACACAACTTCACTGACAATGCTCTCAAAAATCGATTGATGGCTGTACGGATCTGAAACTCGGACTGAGCATCTGGAACGGATGAACACACCGGTCTACACAAGTAGAATAACACAGCGTTGACAGATCGCTCGTAGTGTTATCAGTCTCATTACCTTCCTCACACACCTCGTATGTCATAATACGTGAATAAATGGAAGTACGAGCATTATGTACAGATGCCGGTTCGTTTGTTTCAAAAAATAGCAACTGTGTGATGGGCAAAATTTTGTGAACATACCTGATGCGTCAACTACGGAGGCGGACCAAAAAGTTACTTCTCTGTTTTTTTTCATTATTATGAAACAAAACGTTCTTAAATACTGATTTTTTAGACTTAGTTATACATCGATCAGCCGGCATAAAAGCCTTTAAGGAGCGTATACACTTCCTCGGGAGCGGCCCATGATCCACTGGGGGAAACAAGCTGACGCGAAGAGCCTCACGTGATATGTGAGCCACAGTGGTCCCGAGCGCGTGGGCCATCTTAAGACGCAACAACTGATTCCACAGCCTGAGCACCTCCCCCCCCCCCCCCCCCCCCGGGTGCGCCCAATAAAGACCGACAATAGCTAGCTCGTGCCGACAAGCACGCTCACTAGCAACATACACACTGCGAGCAACGTGTACGCGAGGCTCGTAAAGTGCACGTTTCGCAAGTATATGCGGAGCTTTACAATCATAGGCATAAGGTTAGAACACTGTATGAAGGATTCCTTTGCCAGTCAATGTCATCGACAGGATACTCCTGTAAGCGTAAAGTTTAGAAATGCTGAATGAGTACATCCAAAACGATATAACCTAAAACTTACAATAGGTTTCGCCAGTTCATCCGTCGTTCGCGTTGATCATGTTTCACCTTGCCACGTACATATACGAACACGAAGATGAGTCAGACTCATATACCCTGCCGGAAAAAAAAGAAAAAGAAAGACACAACCAAGGAGGAGTTGTGCGACATGACTGATCGTTGGTAGGCCTATTTCTACATGGGAAAGATGACGTCTATCCAAATTTCAAGCCAGGCGCATAAGAGTGGCGCTAGTAGCGCCAGTATGAGGATGCAACTCAGGTTTGGCTCTGAGCACTATGGGACTTAACTCCTGAGGTCATCAGTCCCCTAGAACTTAGAACTACTTAAACCGAACTAACCTAAGGACATCACACACATCCATGCCCGAGGCAGGATTCGAACCTGCGACCGTGGCGGTCGCGCGATTCCATACTGTAGCCCTTAGAACCGCTCGGCCACCTCGGCCGGCCAACTCAGGTTTGCTTTAAATTCACGCTGTAACGGCCGTGAGCGTTAGTTACCTTTGAGATTGGACATAGTGAGTTGATGTTAGTCAAGAATGCCTCTAAGCCGAGAAAGACGCCATTAACAACACTTGACTCAGTTTCAACGAGGTCGTACGTAGGACTACGAGAAGCCGGATGTTCCCTCTGCGATACTGCATGAAGACTTGTCAGAAATGTTGACACTATACATGACTGCTGGCAGCGGTGGTCACGAGAATGTAACTTACGGTCCCAAAAAGACCGGGCTCCGGACGGTCATGTGGCATTACCGACAGGGAAAACCATCGTGTTCGGCACATGGCTCTCCCGTATCGCACTGTATCTGCGGCAGCAATTCATCCAGCAGTTGGCACCACAGTGTAACAACGAAAGTACCGCGCATTCCACTAACCCCAAACCACCGCCATTTGCGACGTAAGTGGTGTCGACCGAGAGCTCATTGGAGGGCAGTTGGGGGTCTGTTGCGTTTTCTAATGAAAGCTGGTCCTGTCTCTGTGCTAGTGACAGCCGTGTGTTGGCTCAAAAATGGTTCAAATGGCTCTGAGCACTATGGGACTCAACTGCTGCGGTTATCAGTCCCCTAGAACTACTTAAACCTAACTAACCTAAGGACATCACACACATCCATGCCCGAGGCAGGATTCGAACCTGCGACCGTAGCAGTCGCACGGTTCCGGACTGCGCGCTGTGTTGGCTAGGAGGAGACCAGTTGAGGGCCTGAAACCCACCTGTCTGCGTGGTAGACACACTGGACCTGCACCAGGAGTTATGCTCTGGGGTGCAATTTCGTATGATAGCAGGACCACTCTCGTGGTTATCCCACGCACCCTGAATACAAATCCCCACATCAGTCTGGTGACCGGACGTGTTGTGCTGCCATTCATGAACTGCATTCCAGGGGGTGTTTTCCAACGGGGCCGGCCGGTGTGGCCGAGCGGTTATGGCGCTGTAGTCTGGAACCGCGGGAACAAAAAATGGTTCAAATGGCTCTGAGCACTATGCGACTTAACTTCTGAGGTCATCAGTCCCCTAGACTTAGAACTAGTTAAACCTAACTAACCTAAGGACATCACACACACCCATGCCCGAGGCAGGATTCGAACCTGCGACCGTAGCGGCCGCTCGGCTCCAGACTGTAGCGCCCAGAACCGCACGGCCACTCCGGCTGGCACCGCGGGACCGCTACGGTCGCAGGTTCGAATCGTGCCTCGGGCATGGATGTGTTTGATGTCCTTAGGTTAGTTAGGTTTAAGTAGTTCTAAGTTCTAGGGGACTGATGACCTCAGATGTTAAGTCCCATAGTGCTAAGAGCTATTTGAACCATTTTTTTTTTCCAACGGGGTAACGCTCGCCCATATACCGCTATTGTAATCAAACATGCTGTACAGCGTGTCGACAAGTTGCCTTGCCGCGCTCGATCACCATATCTGTTAACAATCGAGCACAGGGGGAGTCGTCGGACAACTCCAGCGCCATCCACAAACAGCATCAATCGTCCCTGTTCAAATGGTTCAAATGGCTCTGAGCACTATGGGACTTAAATTCTAAGGTCATCAGTCCCCTAGAACTTAGAACCATTTAAACCTAACTAACCTAAGGACATCACTCACATCCATGCCCGAGGCAGGATTCGAACCTGCGACCGCAGCGGTCACGCGGTTCCAGACTGAAGCGCCTAGAACCGCACGGCCACACCGGCCGGCAACAACCGTCCCTGTATTGACCGACCAAGTGCAACAGGCATGGAGCTCCATCATACAAACTGATATCCGGCATCTGTACAATACAATGCATGCTCGTTTGCATGTTTACATCCAACATTCTGGCAGTTGCACCGGCTATAAATAGAAATGCCGTGTGGCTAGGGCGTCGCGTCGGGTAGACCGCTCGCCTAGTGCAAGTCTTTCAAGTTGACGTCACTTCGGCGACTTGGGTGTCGATTGGGATGAAATGATGATGATAAGGACAACACAACACCCAATCACTGAGCGGAGAAAATCTCCGACCCAGCCGGGAATCGAACACGGGCCGTTAGGTATGACATCCTGTCGCGCTGACCACTCAGTTACCAGGGGTGGACACCTACATCTACATACATACTCCGCAATCCACCATACGGTGCGTGGCGGAGGGTACCTCGTACCACAACTAGCATCTTCTCTCCCTGTTCCACTCCCAAACAGAACGAGGGAAAAATGACTGCCTATATGCCTCTGTACGGGCCCTAATCTCTCTTATCTTATGTTTGTGGTCTTTCAGCGAAATATAAGTTGGCGGCAGTAAAATTGTACTGCAGTCAGCCTCAAATGCTGGTTCTCTAAATTTCCTCAGTAGCGATTCACGAAAAGAACGCCTCCTTTCCTCCAGACACTCCCACCCGAGTTCCTGAAGCATTTCCGTAACGCTCGCGTGATGATCAAACCTACCAGTAACAAATCTAGCAGCCCGCCTCTGAATTGCTTAAACGTCCACCCTCAATCCGACCTGATAGGGATCCCAAACGCTCGAGCAGTACTCAAGAGTAGGTCGTATTAGTGTTTTATAGCCGGTCTCCTTTACAGATTAACCACATCTTCCCAAAATTCCACCAATGAACCAAAGACGACTATCCGCCTTCTCCACAACTTCCATTACATGCTTGTCCCACTTCATATCGCTTTGCAATGTTACGCCCAAATATTTAATCGACGTGACTGTGTCAAGCGCTACACTACTAACGGAGTATTCAAACATTACAGGATTCTTTTTCCTATTCATCTGCATTAATTTACATTTATCCATATTTAGAGTTAGCTGCCATTCTTCACACCAATCACAAATCCTGTCCAAGTCATCTTGTATCCTCCTACAGTCACTCAACGATGACACCTTCCCGTACACCACAGCATCATCAGCAAACAGCCGCACATTGCTATCCACCCTATCCAAAAGATCATTTATGTAGATAGAAAACAACAGCGGACCTACCATACTTCCCTGGGGCACTACAGATGATACCCTCACCTCTGATGAACACTCACCACCGGCTATTAATGTACCAGCATTTCACATTTGCAATGGTTTATATCGTGCTTCCATTAACGTGAGACCTTGCATTGTTGCCGGCCGAAGTGGCCGTGCGGTTAAAGGCGCTGCAGTCTGGAACCGCAAGACCGCTACGGTCGCAGGTTCGAATCCTGCCTCGGGCATGGATGTTTGTGATGTCCTTAGGTTAGTTAGGTTTAACTAGTTCTAAGTTCTAGGGGACTAATGACCTCAGTAGTTGAGTCCCATAGTGCTCAGAGCCATTTTGCATTGTTAATCACCTAAATATGTTACATAGACAAACGTAATCCTGAAATTTCGTTGCCCACACTATTTTTTGATATTGCGATTTTTTTCCGTCAGTGTATATGCTGAACTTCACGATCACAGGAACCAGATAAGTGCTAATCGGAAAGTATGATATGAGTGACCAGATTTGGCTACAAAGATTTTAAAATCTTATCCATCTTTATTGTTAACACCGCCACGAGACTGTGTGCAGGTATGTTGGCTAATGTAGCGCAGTGAGTGCACGTGTTAGCATACAACTGTAAAGACATGTGGCGTGGCGCCTTAGCAGGCTGCCGCTGCTGCTTGACGGCTGGAGCTCTCGTATGGTGTCCAAAATACCCATAAAACTGAACTCCGATCTCTTGATGAGCGCATCGCACTAGAGCAGCATTCGTTACAACTAAGTGTGCCCTACAATCGAGCAAAAGATGAGCAAAATCGGTGTCCCCTTCTGTGTATGCTTCCCTTGTTAGTCCGATTGATTTCGGTGTGATCGACGTCTTTCAATATACGTTCTTGTTTCACATTCTTGGTACACCTTTCTCCCAGTCCCGTTATGAAGCACAAAATACTGTAATATTTTATTCGCCGGAAAATTTTTCACTTTTCAGTTTTATGCTAATTCATGCTCCCACTTAGGCACATTAACGAACACCTCGGCAGTCAGTCTCACTGTCAGTGTTAAAACCAACCATGGATTAGACTGCAAACTCTTTGTTACCAAATCCGGTCCCATGTATTGTGCTTCCTCAGCACATCTAATCTGATCCCTAACGTTCTGAAGTACAGCATACAAATTATCTCTCTCCCATCATTGTGGCCGCCCGAAGTGGCCGTGCGGTTAAAGGCGCTGCAGTCTGGAACCGCAAGACCGCTACGGTCGCAGGTTCGAATCCTGCCTCGGGCATGGATGTTTGTGATGTCCTTAGGTTAGTTAGGTTTAACTAGTTCTAAGTTCTAGGGGACTAATGACCTCAGAAGTTGAGTCCCATAGTGCTCAGAGCCATTTTTTTCTCCCATCATTGTGGTCTTATGTTACCTGCAGAGCAAGGTAAAAGATCGACAGTACCACGTCTGGATGAACGGGACAACCTACTTCCTGCAATACCATATTGATGAGATTGACTGGCGAAGGAATCGGAACCAAGTTTTTATTTAGTGGACTTCAGCAAAAGTTCAAACGCTAAGTAACACTGGGCAATTGGTTGGAATGAGTTCAGAAAGCTTGAATGTGATTATCGATCAGAATGGTTCCTGGTCCAGCTGAGCGTGTAGGTCAGAGGGGAAGGGATCAGAGGTCGCGCAGTGAGTCAGCCCAACCGGCAGCGGCCGCCAGAGAAAGCTGCCAGCAGACACTGCCGCACTTTCAGCCGCGCTGCCTCTAAAACCACGTCGCTACTTGTTACTTAGTGTGTCATCATTCACGTATCAAAGTTCCCGAAATCAGTCAACCAATTCGTCACTTATAAAGTTTTTTCCAGAAATTGAAAGGTACAGCTGCCATTAACTTCAAGGTTGGGTTGAGCACTAGAGTTCTTTACTAGACATGGTCCTATTGCACGAGGTACGTCGTTGCCTTCCTCCGATCTTAGAGCTGACTTGCCCTGTCAGTTATGGGAGGATCTACAGAGTAACGTGAATTGCAAACCACGATGCACCTCGGTATTTTTCACGTCAACTAATATAGCCGCAGTCGAAAGAAGTGATACGTGACACATGAAAATCGTAGGGCTGATCGGGCATTGAACCCAAGAGCTTCGTGTCTGTGGCCTGCCACTTTACCAATAAGCCACACTTGACTGATGTAATTCTCTTCGCCCTTATGCCGTACCTACACGGAGTCAGCATTGTTATCATCGGATTTGGCATGTTGTTAATGTTAAGAGGGTGGCCGGATGTCCTTCCTACCGCCGCCCTTTACCCCACGGGATGGAATTTGTGTACTCCAACTGTCTGGGTGTTGTGTTATTCATGTGAATGTATAACAACGTTTTCTAAATGTTTGCGAATCGTGTCACTGATGCGCACTGATCCGCATCCCACCTAGTGGGATGCGGAAAACCGCCTAAAAACCACTTCCAGGCTGGCCGATCGTCGTTAATTCGCCGTGCCGGCGTGCTTGCCTGCATCCCGGAAGCGGTGTGGTAACACGCGCGGCTATACAGGCGGGTACACTTGATTAATGTAATCAAGTGTTATTGAAAAAAGTTTCTTTGGTCATTACTGCTTGGTTAAGAACCTATAATGTTGTGTTTAGTAATGACAACCCATCAGCAAACTTAACGTTTTTGTTGATATCACAGACCTGTCTCACTAAGAGTACGTGTAGAAAGTCTCTCCGTAAATACTGAAACTGCCGAGCAAGCGAGGTGGCGCCGTGGTATGACAAAGGACTCGTATTCGTTCAAAATGGTTCAAATGGCTCTAAGCCCTATGGGACTTAACATCTGAGGTATCAGTCCCCTAGACTTAGAACTACTTAAACCTAACTAACCTAAGGACATCACACACATCCATGCCCGAGGCAGGATTCGAACCTGCGACCGTAACAGCAGCGCGGTTCCCGACTGAAGCGCCTAGAACCGCTCGGCCACAGCGGCTGGCTTATTCGGGAGGACTACTCGCCAGATTTAAGACGAATGTGGGGACTGTCGTTTGAAAGGCACGACCGATTTCCTTCCCTTATAAGAGTTTGTGCTCAGTCTCTAACAACCAAGTCGTCGACGGGACGTTAAACCCTGAGCTTCCTTCTTTCTTTTGCAACTTCCGGTGGCATTCGTTTCCTTTGACTCATGACGTAATAAAAATGGCGGACATAATCACTAATATGCAGAATAATTATGACTTCACAATCGTTGGCGAACTCATAACCAAACTGCCATCTCTCAATCCTAACCTAAATCTTGTACTATGCTACATATTAATATGTCATTACAAGTAAAATTTCGTGGTAAAATTCATTCGTTTCGCCAGCTAACAACGAAACCGTCACCTTAGAACCTAGGACTCGGCTTACACCACCGATTCGTCTGTCACTACAACCTGTAATTCATCTACATCTACAAGATTACTTGCAATTCACAATAAAATGCCAGGCAGAAGGTTCATCGAACCACCTTAAAGCTATTTAATTACCGTTCCATTCTCTAACAGCGCGCTGGAAAAACTAACACTGAAATCTTCTCGTGCGAGCTCTGGTTTCTCTTATTTTATTACTCTGAGGAGAAAGTTGGTGATTGAAATCTCATGAGAAATCCTACCGCAACAAAAAACGACTTTGTTCTAATGATTACCACCCTAATACGGGTATCCTATCCGTGGCACTCTATCCCCTGTTTCGCAGTAATGCAACGTAAATTGCCTTTTTTTGAACTTTTTTAATGTCCTCCGTTACTCCTACCTGATATGGATCCCACAGCGCACAGCAAGAAGTGGGCGGACAAACGTAGTGCACGTAGTCTCTTTAGCAGACCTGTTGCATTTTCTATAAGTGACATGTCAATAAGTTGCAGTCGTTGATGTCCTTTAAGTTGTATTGTACTGAACTGGGGACCTAGAAACGACGGAAAGGTTTCGTTCCCCCCCCCCCCCCCCCTAATAGCCCCTCATTGGTACACAACCCCACAACAGGCTACGGCAGTCCACTCACCCCAACGCCGCCCCACACCGAACCTAGGGTTTTTGTGCGGTTCGGCCCCCAGTTCTGGACGTCCACAGATCGTCGTATTGTATGGGCACCAGTGGCAGATCGTACAGCTACTACGGCACAGACAAGAGGACTTAAGAGCGCAGAAGTGTCAACAAGAAATGTTGCGAATCGGTTATTAGCAATGCAACTACGGGCATGTACACCTCCAGCCCACAATTCACTCAAGCCACAGTATCGACGTGCACGGATCGACTGGGGTCGTCGAGGATCAGTTGGAAGATGGAATGGAGCGCCGTGGTCTTCAGCGATGAAAGGAGATTTTGCCTGCACGATTTATTGTATGATTATATGATAACGGAACAAACGCTGGTAGCAGTTACTTCTGTAAAATATCTGGGAGTATGCGTCCGGAACGATTTAAAGTGGAATGATCATATAAAATTAATTGTTGGTAAGGCGGGTACCAGGTTGAGATTCATTGGGAGAGTCCTTAGAAAATGTAGTCCATCAACAAAGGAGGTGGCTTACAAAACAATCGTTCGACCTATACTTGAGTATTGCTCATCAGTGTGGGATCCGTACCAGATCGGGTTGACGGAGGAGAGAGAGAAGATCCAAAGAAGAGCAGCGCGTTTCGTCACAGGGTTATTTGGTAAGCGTGATAGCGTTACGGAGATGTTTAGCAAACTCGAGTGGCAGACTCTGCAAGAGATGCGCTCTGCATCGCGGTGTAGCTTGCTGTCTAGGTTTCGAGAAGGTGCGTTTCTGGATGAGGTATCAAATATATTGCTTCCCCCTACTTATACCCCCCGAGGAGATCACGAATGTAAAATCAGAGAGATTCGAGCGCGCACGCAGGCTTTCCGGTAGTCGTTCTTCCCGCGAACCATACGCGACTGGAACAGGAAAGGGAGGTAATGACAGTGGCACGTAAAGTGCCCTCCGCCACACACCGTTGGGTGGCTTGCGGAGTATAAATGTAGATGTAGATGTGATGGTCGTTTGCGCGTGTGACATAGACCTGGTAAACGCTGCCTTGTAGAGTGCATTCTTGCAAGACATGCTAGCTCCAACCCAGGTCTAATGGTCTTGGGTCCGATAAGCTACATCTCTCGTTCACCTTTGGTGTTTCTGGAGGGGACGCTAACCAGCGCTCGGTACGTACATAATTTTGCTAGACCCGTTCTTTTGCCGTTCTTGCAACAGGAAGCTGATGTCTTTTCCGACAGGATAATGCTCGCCCACACACTACCCGTGAAACTCAACGTATTCTGCAAGACGTGCAGCAACTTCCGTGGACAGCACGATCTCCGGACTTGTGTTCAGTCGAGCAAGTGTGGGGATGAGAAGTGACTCGTGCGACTCGTCAAGCTACATCTGTTACCGACCTATACGAACAGGTCGAGCAGGCGTGGTATAACGTATCCCAGAACAGTATTCGCCATCTGTACCATCGACTCCTTACCAGAGTCAGCGACTGCATTGCCGCCCGTGGAGGTTACACCACATACTAATATGGGTGTTTCTGTATGGGTCAGTATCTGGTACCTCAGAACCGCTTGTGCTACTGAGCTGTAAAGGTAATCATTTCATGTACTCCATATGAACTGTTGCAACAATAAATCTTGAGTGAATTGGAAACCTCTGTATTAAAAGCACCTCGTGTTGAATTTCGCGCCGCGTATAAAGTCAACATTATTTCACGGGCCAGGTGGTAACATAAACAACGCCACACATTAAGGACCAATAATATTTTCGAGAATTTCCGTCGCTTTAACGTGTGTTGACAGCAGTAAAACTAAGCTCAGTAGTGCTATTGTCATACAGGCTATTTGGTCGTTGACTGATGTCCATTTCATCCTCTGCTAAAGGCGTCATCGGACAGCACTACTGGAATAGCACACCGGGAACATTGGCTTTCTACTGGAGCCGCCAAGTCTCCTAGAGGTGAATCACTAAATGTTCTCACGAGGCCGAGTGGTCCCTGCTACAGTCCTACCATCACGGAGAAATGCGAGGCAGGAAACCAGGTTCCCTGTATGGCATTCTGACACACTGACCTCTCACTCGTTGAGGTAGATCAGCAAAAACTCTGACCACCCCAATTTCAAAATACAGTTCAAAAGTCGGTTTAACATTTAATACGTGGTGTTGACAAGTAACACACGTTCACATTTTGTAAACAGTTCACTGGAAAGAAAGTACATGCAAGTTTGGCTTTGATGAATTCTGAGAGTGGTGTAAAATTAGTTTTTGAGGAAAAGATAGGGTTCTGTAAGTTTTGGACTAGGAGCAAATGCTCGTTTTTCTTATTTACCTTTTTGCCATTGATGGCATTTTCTGGCTTTCAGTCGATTCGTCTGATTTTAAGTTACTTTCCATATGTAAATAACAACTGATCGACGTTAATTGAAAATAGTAGGAGCAACTTTCCATAAGAGTTAAAAAATTACTCTGAGAAGATATTACCAGGCAACAAATCAGTTGACGATAGAAGTTTTGCAGGGTTGGAAAAACGAGTAAGGTAGGCAACGAACAGTGCTAATTACAACAGAATATCTACACACCACAGCTGGAATTCTATTACCTGCCCTGCAATGCAACAGACCTTTCTCGAAACACGCACATAATCGAGCTTTTCTTTTCTTGCCTAACTTGGTTTGTACACACAAAGAGCGACAGCAGCTTGCTGTAGCTCATATGCCACGTCAGGTTGCACGCCTCTGAACTGCACGACTGAGGAGAACTGGTACGACAGCTGCGAAGGACCTCAGCCACTGCGCCCCAGAAATTATCCAGCTAGGCCGCTTAAAGGGTAAAGTCATTCACGTGCTTTACTTTTGTTACATCTACTTCTCGCAGTATTTTTTTTATTTGGTCCAGAGTTATGCCGAAACATTATCTTCATCAACTGCACCAGTCGGTGGGGCTGGATGTTCTTGCCGTCGTTCATATACGAGACTTCTTGGGTACGTTTTGTTATTGTTTCATTAGCGAACTGAAGACAGCCACCAGTATAATGTGTCTTAATTGCGTAGCCTGGTAACAACCGTTAGACGAGACTTACTTACAACGGTAAGGTTATATTTTGCAGCTGCGTGATGTATCTGTGTGATGTTCACGAACAGTGAAATTGTGTAAAGAACTACATTACACAAAGATTATCTTTCATAGTTCTATTAAATGGTAAAGAACTGTAGCCGGAATAATAAGAAGTCATACCCTGCGACCTACAGATTTCTACGAGGATCGGCATACTATCAGGAAGGCATTCGCAAGTAGCTCCTGTGAAAGGGTAAGCTCCCGAATCTGGAAAAATGAAGATCAAAGGTCATGATGCAGAACCCATCTCGAACTAAGTGGAAAAACCACTTCAAACTAAATGGAATGGTTACAACTTCAGGAAAATTTATGTATATATATTTATCAGGCCCGAAATGTAATAGCTTATGAGAAATCGAAGAACTGGTAATTTCGGTCCGTTGTAGATGTACTCGAGTACGAAAGTCGAGTGGGGCGTGGCCAAGCGGTACAAGGCCGTCGGTCTAGTTCGAATTAACTTCAGGTGCATGGATTCGTTTCACAGTTCTTGCAATAATTTTTACATACAGGTCCGAAAGTTTGAAGTAATCGGTTCTTAGACCCAGTACTTAACACGATGTTATCGTACACATGGTACGCGTCGCAATTAACCGTCAAGGGAAGTGCCGTTATCAGTGTAAACCAAGTTTGCTTCTCAACGGACATTCGATCGGAAATAACTGCGTGCAGTAAAATTGCATCCACTCTTTGTGCTTAACGCACAGGATTTTTCTGCTTTCCTTGCTTCTATGATAAATACCACCCAACACAGTTTGAAGGCTGAGCACAACAGGAAAAAAGTGCGTGAATCTAGAACATACAGCAAAAGATATATATTCCAGCAACAATTGCTTACAATTCTGCACGCCTTTACATATTCACTTCTTCTAAAAATAAAAAAAATACATATTTAGTGAGGAGAAAAACACAAAAAATACTATCTTCGCCGAGGATCAAACATGAGTGTTAAAAGTTCGTAAGCACGTACGCTGTTCAAGTTATTCCTTTTTCAAAGTAGCGTTTAAAGTGTTGCAAAATGTGCGATACGAATTCACGTACTTAGAATTCGACCGTCATCTTGACTGTGGCCCTACATCAATAACCACTATCACAGTTAGCATGGGATTAGCTACTAAAACAAATCTGCATCGGATCTAAATCACTGATTATCTGATTCCTTGGAAACTATACGTCGGAGGCCCGAAATACATGAAAAAAATTCCGCATTTTCTGAGGATATAATGGTTCCATCTGCTAGGTTACGGTGATTTGCGTAGTGACCTTAAGTCTTTCACACGAAGTAGTTTCGAGTGCTTCCCTCCCCCTCCTCTTCCCCTTCTGCTCAACTAGTACCCCGAAATTTTTCGAAATCTGTGGCTCGCAGGGAATGGTCTCTCCTCGCAAGACAAAAATGCAATTAGACGTTTCAGTATCGCCCGTGTTCACTTAAGGGCTGGCGATGACAACTACTATAGATAAATCCAATTGTATAATATTCACAGAAAGAAATAATTTGTTCCAGCTATCGATTCGGGACTACAGGAGCATTCGAAGCGTTCCAGCACGATAACCTTCAAGACACCTCAGATAAAGTTCATACTGCAACAAAATTTAAGCTACCACATCTGGACAGCAAAAGCTAATACAAATTAAAATGGTTCAAATGGCTCCGAGCACTATGGGACTCAACATCTTAGGTCATAAGTCCCCTAGAACTTAGAACTACTTAAACCTAACTAACCTAAGGACATCACACACACCCATGCCCGAGGCAGGATTCGAACCTGCGACCGTAGCAGTCCCGCGGTTCCGGACTGCAGCGCCAGAACCGCTAGACCACCGCGGCCGGCAAGCTAATACACCAAAGAAAAAATGTTAACTGGATAAAATGTTTCGAATAGATGGAAATATACAATATAAATAAACATGATAACATAATAAACACTGACTTATGTTCGAACTTAACACAAGCACAAAATCTTGGAACTGTCAGTTTATTACAGCACAAACGTCAGTACGACCTCTGAGTAATGCGAACAGCAAAACAACAGTCAATGATGCTGTCAATTAGTGCCTTTGAACTCATAGTAAGTAAAGAGTTTTTCTTCCAAAGCCGTTTCCAGGCAGGAGAACTGTGAGTAGCAACACGCACTCCGATAACATCCAAAACACTTGTATTGGAGATAACTGGATGTTCCACATGCTGAACTGAAAGATATTCTCGCAGTGTAAATGTTTTGTTCGACGGACCCACTCCAAGCGCTTGCTCCTACGACTAGCTGTGAGTGACGTGTAGGTGCCTTGTCACTTTACGTTCACTCTTTCTCCATGGATCCTCCTGCGTGCTATACTCTATGTCACCATTCTGGTGCCTGCAACAAGACCAGGTCGTAATTACCACGGGTCAAATTCCTACCCCATGAGGTGCATAACGGCAAATATCGGCATTTCACGTGAGCCGTAGTTGTTGACTGCTATCTCTTAACATTCCAGTTGTCAAACTCAGGGTTAGAAATTGGTGGCGCGGGGTCTCCAATCTTCGGATCTGTCTTCAGTCGCTGTTCGTTAGGTAAACGTTCCTCGGCGGCATTCTACCAAATCGGTTAGTCCAAATGTCTCTTGCTGCCCTCACAGCATCATATACAGTCCTACTCCCAAACACGCAGTTGCTCCTACGTAAAGTAAAACTGTAATCAACCAGAAGGTTGGTTACAACACCGCTGTGCTTTACTTGGCATTGTCCCTTGGAGCTAGTATGACCTTGCTTCCTCGAACCTCTAAAAAGACTTACCCAGCCAATTATAGGGGGCTCGACTTTTTGTCGTGGACTATGAACCAAAGTGCAGCTCGACCTTTACACATACATAATTCATTGCCAGACGTAAAACGTGTACATAAGTGACGGAAGAAATCCTTGGAATGACAGTGGATTATCCACTGGATTTTAGAATTTGTAGTCTGTGACTTCCCCACTGAGCCACCTTTTCTGCCAGGTACAGATGATGTAAGCAGAGCACAATATTGCTGGTTTTCAAATTTTTATTTTCTCCAGTATTGTTGTGTTAGCAATATACCCATCTTGCTGTCAACTGCGTTAAGTTTCCCGTAGTAATTATTGAAGCTTTTCCACCTTTGCTAATTAGATTCAAGAACCATCATTGCTGACAAAAGATAAATGAGTGTAACACTTCCTGCTCATTCAATGAAGCAAAGAACGACAGTCCGTAAGCCTCCAAACGATTTCTAATTTCTCTGACTTTTTTCCTTGTGGACAATTCACGAGACGTACGTGGGAGAAAGTTACGTTGCTCGACTCTCCTTGGTACGTGCGCTGTCAGAATTCAGACAGAAAACATTTCCTAGCGTCTGCCATTGGAGTTTGTTGAGCATCTCCATAACGATCTCGCTCAGACTTAACGATCACGTAACGAAACGTGCCGCACTTTGTTGGCTCTTCTCTGCTTCTTCTACTAACTCAACGTGATAAAGGTCTAAAGCTGATTACCAATACTCACGGAGCGGTCTTACAAGTTTTTTTAACTCAGTTCTTACGTAAACGAACCAAATTTCCTTAAGATTCTTCCACACATCTCAAACTGGCAGCCGCTTTCCTATAACTATGACATAATTCCACTTTAATTCGCATCAAACGATTATTCTAAGGGATTTTACGGTTGTTGCTGTTTCCAATGATTTATCGTTATTAGTGTTACCAAACATTAATGGTTCTCATCGCCTATTCGTAAGCAAAACGTTGCATTTATTTACGTTCGGAGTCAGCTACAAGCCTGTATAATAATAGTTGATCCTACACAGTTTTCTAGCGTTGTAAAATACCAACAGCTTCGTCCGCGAGCAGCTCACGAATGCTCCGACGTTATCAAACATATCATTCATGTAAAGTATAAAGGGTAATGGCCTTCAGTACTTCCTTGGAGTACTCCATTTACGTCTGTCGACTGCGTACGGCTAAGAACGACGTCTTGAGCTCGACCTGCGTTAGGGTTGGGTTGATTTGGTGGTAGAGACCAAACAGCGAGGTAATCGGTCTCATCGTATTAGGGAAGGATGGGGAAGGAAGTCGGCCGTGCCCTTTCAAAGGAACAATCCCGGCATTTGCCTGAAGCGAGTTAGGGAAATCACGGAAAACCTAAATCAGGATGGCCGAACGCGGGATTGAATCGTCTTCCCCCCGAATGCGAGTCCAGTGTGCTAACCTCTGCGCCATCTCGCTCGGTAGCTCGACCTGCAAAGAAGTTCTGAACCCAATCACAAATCTGGTCCGATACTCGGTAAGCTCGCTCTTGTTCACTAAACTACAGTCGAATGCCTTCCGGAAGTCAAGGAACACACCAACCTAAGCGCCTCTGTCTACCGCGCTCTGTATTTCACGGCCGTACAGAGTGAGCTGAGTTTCGCAAAATCTGGTTTGTGGAATCCATATTGATTTTTATGCATGTTAGATTTGTTCTCCAAAAAGGTAATTAAGTTTCGGCGTAAGATATGTTCCATAATTCTAAAATAGATTGACTTCAGCGTTATGTGTTTACAATTATGTGCACCTATACGATGACTCTCTTAAAAATTCTTGTACCTGGGCTAGAATGTGATAGTCATCACCTACGCCCCCCCTCCCTACCATTTAACATTGGTTTTTGCGCAAGACTGATCTGTTGTGTAGCCAGAGATCAGAGGGCCAAATACATTGCAACAGCTATTCAGGATCGTCTTAGGGTCCTTCACCGACTACCCTTCTCACTTTTATCCGACTCTATGCTAAGGCTCGTTACCTGTAAGAGGCAATCAAATTAAAACGAGAGAAATGGAATAAAGTAAGTAAACCGTTTATTATTTTAAAAGTAATCGCCATAGCTGTTAATACATTTATCCCAGTGAGAGACAACACTGTCAATGACTTCATGGAAAAATGTTTCTGTTTGCCTATGGTACCGTGATTGTAATCTGGCTTGCACGCCTTCGTCCAAATCAAATCGACAGCCACGAATGTATTTCTTCAGAGTTCCAAACATAAGGAAATCGCACTGCTGGAGATTGAGACTATATAGAGAATAGCCCGCCCGGTTAGCCGTGCAGTCGAACGCACGCACGGCTTTCCGGACTGGGAAGGAGCGCCTCGTCACGGTTTTCCGGACTGGGAAGGAACTGGTCCCCGGCACGAATTCCGCCCGGCGGACTTGTGTCGAGATCCGGTGAGCCGGCCAGTCTGTAAATGGTTTTTTAGGCGGTTTTCCATCTGCCTCGGAGAATGCGGGCTGGTTCCCCTCAATCCGCCTCAGCTACACTATGTCAGCTGCGCAAATAAGTTCTCCACGTACGCGTGGGGACCACCAGGGGCCGAACCGCACAATAATCCTGAAAGAGTGGTTCGGTGTGGGGCGGCGGAGGGATGAAGTGCATTGCGGTAGTCGTCGTGGGGTTGTGGACCACTGCGGCTGCGGCGAGGACGGAGCCTCTCCGTCGTTTCTAGGCCCCCGGTTAACATACAATACAATACAATATGGAGGATGTGTAAGGGCTTCCCGTGGAAATATCTGCAGCGTACTTGGAACAACAGACACAACGGGAAAGTCAGAATGACCTCTTTATCTGGCTGCAAGGGCCCACTGCTCACTGACTTCCTGGAACACGGCACCACAATTAACGCACAGCGGTAGGTGGACACGTAAAAATTGAAGCGCGCCATTGCGTCCAAACGCCCCCGGAATGTTGACAGACGGCATCATTCTGTTGCAGGATAATGTCAAGGTTGTTTCGACTACGCGGTAGAAATTTCGCTGGGAAGCCCTTACACATGCTCAATACAGCTCCGCTCTCTCCTCATGCGATTTCCATATTTTTGGAGCCCTGATGAAAGACACAAGCGCCGTCGATTTACTTCGGACAAAGAGCCGCACATCTGGGTACAGTCACAGTTCCGTAGGCAACCGTAAACATTTTTTCGTATCTCACAGTGTGATAAATGCGTTAACAATTACGGCGATTACTTTTGCAATAATGAACAATTCAATTACTTTTAATACATCTCTCTCGTTTTCATATGACTGCTCCTTATAATCAAGTGCCGTAAGATGGAATGCTGGGAGTGCTACGACTCCTCCTCGGAACTTATGCACCCTCCTCCTCCTAGGTGTTGGCAAAGCTCCTAGGTCTTCTGGGCTGCCAAAAAAATCAACAACTGTTGCGGTTGTAGTCATTCAGGGTGGTCTTTGTACCCATGCTTCCGTTCTTGCTGAACACCTTGCGACACATTCTGTGACAGCTTTGGCGTCCTCTTCTTACCCAGCTGTCTTTCTAATGCAGAATCGACAAGCTGAAGACATCTTCCTATTTTAAGTTCCGTTGGACCCGCAACATAGTATACGTCATTATACGACATAACGAAAATGAAAGCTCCGTAACTAGCTGCAATAAGGTGATATATTTTTAATATTTTACACGACAGGCCTCTTTTGGCTTATTGCCATTATCAAGTGACTTGCGAAAATAACATTTCTAAGATTATCTATACGTAAATTGTTGCTGTTTTATGTTTACATTTGCATTGGTACTTACGTCTATTTGGATGTGACGACCATACTGCATCTACAGTACTTTCTTTTTCTTTCAAGTCGTAGCAAGCATATTTTTTTGGTTACGAAACGTGAAACATAAGTTTTTTGACAGTTCATTACTACGACGCTCTATGTTTACAAATTTATACAACACCTGATGACCTCGTTGTTTACTCCCTTAGCCCTTAACCAACCAACCATCTGTATTCCTAGCACTGTTTTATAGTTTTATTTTTACGTTTCCACATGATAAGTGAATAACCACTTTTTAGCAAAACCCAATGACGTCAGATTTACAAAGCCTCTTTCTTGTAAGAGACTAAAGCACCATGAAGTTTTCCATATTATCCAAAACTGTTTTCAAATTACTAGTAGTTAAAATTGCGAAGCAAACTGAATCATGATTCTTCTAATATGTAACACTATCTACAATGAAACTTCCTGGCAGATTAAAACTGTGTGCCCGATCGAGACTCGAACTCGGGACCTTTTCATATCAGCGCACACTCCGCTGCAGAGTGAAAATCTCATTCTGGAAACATCCCCCAGGCTGTGGCTAAGCCATGTCTCCGCAGTATCCTTTCTTTCAGGAGTGCTAGTTCTGCAAGGTTCGCAGGAGAGCTTCTGTAAAGTTTGGAAGGCAGGAGACGAGATACTGGCAGAAGTAAAGCTGTGAGGACCGGGCGTGAGTCGAGCTTCGGTAGCTCAGATGCCCGCGAAAGGCAAAGGTCCCGAGTTCGAGTCTCGGTCGGTTCACACAGTTTTAATCTGCCAGGAAGTTTCATATCAGCGCACACTCCGCTGCAGAGTGAAAATCTCATTCAGGAAACTATCTACAATACTCGCATTTTTTGCTTGTGAATTATCTTACTGATACTGAATGATAATTTCGATGAAATTCATTTTTAGCGTTAGAATCATTAACATAAACAGACTTGCTTAACTCACAAGACTCAATAGATCCACCCAAAACCCAACAGTTTGTACCTCACGTCGGCCTGATATTACGTATATCTCTTTATACTGTATTATTAAGAGAGTGTCTATCTGAATATATTTAAAATTCCTTATCGATGTATTACTTCGGCATTTACTTAGTTATAACATGTAACAGATGTCTAAAAAACAACAGATCTCGCATAACCAAAGCTTTGCTCTGCTTCTGTCACCCTTTTCATTCTTTATCTCTGAATCCCAACCTAAACTGTTATTTATGTACATTCTGTCACTGTTGGCAACATAATTATTACACTTAATTTGTTCAAAAAGTCACCTGCTTCCATAAAAGAAAATAAAGTTTAACCTACATAAATTTAACAGAAAAGAATTCGTGTACCACTTGAAATATTTAATCTAACGTATCTATTCATGTAATCAACCAAAGATCTACGCAATACTTTAAAACTGACTCGGAAACAAAGGTTTTGGTTTTGCTATGGGTTCTTTGTACTTATCAGTTTCTAGACACCATTTCTGCTTACAAAGTATGACAGTTTATGGATGATGTATTACGACAGAGAAAGAAGCCTCTAACGACTGGAGGTATCTTATTTCAGTTGTATTATCTGTACATTTACATTTACGCTTTTGGTCAAAGACCTCCACAGAGACATGTTGCCGGCCGCTGGTGGCCGAGCGGTTCTGGCGCTACAGTCTGGAACCGCGCGACCGCTACGGTCGCAGGTTCGAATCCTGCCTCGGGCATGGATGTGTGTGTTGTCCTTAGGTTAGTTAGGTTTAAGTAGTTCTAAGTTCTAGGGGACTTATGACCTCAGCAGTTGAGTCCCATAGTGCTCAGAGCCATTTTAGAGACATGTTCTGAAATAGTGTTTTGTTTCTCTACCAGTCAGTGGCGCAAGTTACCCCAAAGTCGTAACACAACACACACGTCATATTAATACAAATAAATCCACCAGATGATGGACTGCATAGGTGTAGCCAGGATTTGATTTTGGAGGGGAGGTTTCAACAAATGGTCGTCATGTTACACTGGACTTGTAACAGAACACAAAACGGCTCCCTCCCTCCCTCTCTCCCCCCCCCCCCCCCCCACACACACACACAAATATATATATATAAAATTTATACTGTCTTTTTGATCACCCTGAGCCAATAATCGCACGGACTGAGGTCTGGGGACCTGGGAGGCCAAGCATGACGAAAGTGGCGGCTGAGCACACGATCATCACCAAACGACGCGCGCAAGAGATCTTTCATGCGTCTAGCTATATGGGGTGTTTTTTTTTTTTTTTGGTTCTAACAAAACCCCATGTCATTCCAAGTATGTGTGTCAATTTGTACCTCTCTATCTACATTATTCCGTGTTTTATTAAGTTTTCAAATTTAGACTGACTTTTTAATCACACGGTATATATGGTGTTAGCGGTTTCTTGAAGGTGACTGGACTGTAGGAGGTCTCAGCAGTAAAGCATAAATGTATTAAAACTTCATGCATGATGAGACACTTTTTCACGCATCTCTATTTATGACATTATATCTCCTGAACTATGTATCGTAGGACGATATATTTGAGTAGGTACATTCAGCGGCATATGTGGATGCTTTCTCCGAAATATATTGCGAACAGACCTAGTAGGAAAGAAGCAATAAATTGAATCATCATGCACAATGCGGCAGGTTTTCATGCATCTCAGTGTTTATGACGTTAATCTCTCGACCTGTGTGTGATACCACACACACACACACACACACACACACACACACACACAGAGAGAGAGAGAGAGAGAGAGAGAGAGAGAGAGAGAGAGATTCCAACCAAACTTGGTACACATACCATCTACTGTCTGGGAAGAAGCACTGTGAGGGTAAGAACCACCCACCTATCAAAGAGGTGGGGATTGGGGTAAAAGAAGCATGGTAGCCCACGCCGCGAGAATACCCATATTTCAGTTATCAAGTATTTGCGAATGAGAGCACTTACAGATATGCACACGTCATTTCAAATCTTAACTAAACATTTTCTCGCTGCCGACTCCTGCAAAATCATGAGAAAAAAAATTCGCTTATTGAATTTAAGCAGCTCACGCAGAAAAAAGCCACATGAAGCATGAAGTTTTAATTTATTAATGTTTTACTATTAACTGTATTCGTGACACATTTTGCAGGCAGTATTCACATACACCATTGAGTGAGCCAGAAAAATTGCAACGCTTAATTCACGAGATACGACGTCATAAATGCTAAATGCGTGAAAAATTACCGCATCATGGTAGACGTTTAAATTTATTACTTCGTTACTACAAGCTTTATTCGCAACGCTTTTCACAGACAGCATCCATATTTACCGCTGAATGTGCCTACAAAAATTATCATTTTACGACACACAGTTCAGGAGATGTGACGTCATACACATTAAGCTGTCTGAAAATGAAACAGCGGAGCGAAATTCCCTAGACATACAGGAGAAATATGTGTACAAATAAGAGTGAACAGGCTTAAATATGTGGGGAATATATTCGACATTTGCATATGAGAGCAAAGGCAAGGTAAAAAGCCCAGCCTAAGCCCCTGGAACAATTTCAATCAAATTTGGTGCACAAATTGGTTACAGTTTGGAAAGAAATACCGTCGGGATAGGAACCACCAGCCCCCTACTGGGGAAAGTATGCTAACGGGGAGAGGGAAGGGAAGACGCGGAGATTGACAGGCAGCGAGGGCAAAGGATGAAATAGGCACAGATAGGAGGAGGAGGGCAGATATTGGTGAGGGGGAAATGGACAGAGAGAGAGGAGAGCAGGAGATGAAGAGAGCAAAAATAAAGGAGGAGATGGACAGAAAAAGGGAAGAGGAGGAGATGGACAGAGGGGGAAGGAGCAGATTGACAGAGAGAGGGGGAGCGGAGTTGAGGGGGGGAGGGGGAGAGAGAGACGGAGTTGAGGGGGGGGAGAGAGAGAGAGAGAGAGAGAGAGAGAGAGAGAGAGAGAGAGAGAGAGGAGGGGAGGGAGGGGATGTGGGGTGATGAACAGGGACAGGGGGGGGGGGTGGACAGGGACACAGGGGACGAACAGAGAGAGGAGGGAGGAGAAGTGGATAAAGAGAAAGGGAATGGGTAGAGAGAGTGGAGAGGAGGAGGTGGATAGAGAGAGGTGGAAGGACGAGATGGACAAAGAGAGGAGGGCAAGAGGAGATGAACAGAGAGAGAGGGAGAAGGAGAAGATGGACAGAGAGTGGGTGAGAGGACGGGATGGACAGAGAGAGGAGGGAGGATGAGTTGGACTAATATACGACTGGACTAAATAAGTAGCTGGGAAACACTGAGATGCTCCGCTATTATTCATACAGGGTGTAACAGTAAGAAGTGCAGGTATTTCTGTTGGTGACTGAAAACGGTGTACTGAACAACATTACATCAGTATTTACGTCTTTTGCAGACTAATAATTATACCTGTTATCAGTCGTATGATTTTAGGTTGCTTAGGACTTCAGTACATGCGGCAAGAGCAAACCATTAATGCTTATTTTCCCCTAGGCAACACGTTAGGTGCTAATGTGTGGACATAAAACGATTAGTGTATACTGACAGCCACAGTCCATTTAGTAGCGCATTACAACCGTGCAGAAAAATATAAGGTCGATAAGTTTGTGGGAAGACTATTCGATGCAGAGATATATGTACATATTATGGCGCCACATACAACAGCATCTGCATTTATACCCAATACACCATGTGTATAGTGTATATTTATATACAAAATTTGAGTTATTGTGGGTCATTTACCTGATACCTTATAACATTCATTATGCAGAAAAAATGGGTCAGCAAAATTCCTCTCTCGATGGTATCTCCAAAACGATATATTTTTGTATGGTAGTAAACATTGTTTAGAAATGGCAGTGAACATGTGAATACACATGTCAACAGTCCACGTCTTTCCAACAAGTATAGTTTCAAGCAACGAGTAAGTGAGTGGAGGAAGCAGCACAATTACCGTCGCGAGGAGAGAAGTACATGGAAAAGAGTTTCCATCTTGCTCAATGCTGTCAACGCACGCACGGTTTCCACTTCGTAGGTTCATCGATCATCTACTATGGTAGAAGTAAAGACGTAAATTTAGTATATTTCTCGTCTAAGACTATTAGAGACGGAGCTTCGCTAAGATTTCTTTTTACAAGAGGGGAGGAAGCGGCGTGGTCTTGCCAAGGAACCAACCCGGCATTCGCTTAGAGTGAACTGGGAAGCCACGGGAAACCCAAATTTCGATTGCTGGTTCTGGGGCTGAACCCAGATCTCCCGAACGTGAGCCATATCGCTCAGTGCAAAGGCAGAAATGACAGACGAAAATTATAACGTTTCGTGAACGTGCAGAACAAAGACCATTACGTTCAAATGTGGTACTTATTAATAGTAACGAATACGAAATTAAATTAAGCACGTCGTAACAAGATTAGTTCGCTAAGGTTGGTAACAGCCGGGTACTGCACGAAATTTACCCGACTTTTCCGACATACAGGCCTTCTGATTTCAACTATAGCTTGCAAAAGTTTTCTTCGCAATTTCGCCCTTGTCAAATGGGGTACTTGTCGCTTGAAGTCGGAAGCCGTCGCCCCGTTGGTGTTCTATCTGAGATCGCTGACAACCTTAGCAATCAACTGAATAATCGTGTTAGAACAGGTTTAACTTAATTTCATCCTCATTACTACAAATAAACACCACGTTTGTATGTGAACAAACACTATTACTTCCACGCCTCCCACGTTAAATCAGAAAACGCTAGTTTACCTTTCGATAAACATGTGTTTCGTCAATTTAAAAAGTGCAATATCAGAGAATAGGCCTATTTGACGCAAAAATTTATGGGAGAGATAAGGTAGAACATTAAAATGTGTTTTTAAAAAGTCAAAGAAAGTGTCGAAAAATATAGATGGCTGGTAAGTATCGCCATTTATCAGTTTTATAGAAATCTCATGGTTAATGATGGTAAATTTTTTACTTTCCAATCAATGGTTTTACCAATATTCACTCTTGTTGTTTCATTTATTTATGAATACAATCATTCTCTGGATTTTGTTGCTTCGCTGTCGAAAACGTGTTCTCTGTGCCGGGTCTTTTATTGATCACTGCTAAATCTGGGAGTGGTGGATGCGTTAGTCGTCACCTGACCATTGTTTAATTCCGTTCGTCAGTACAAATCAATGCGACACCTGAATGTTTTATATGTGATGGAAGTGTTATGGACGGGGCAGATCTGACACAGTGAAGGGAAAGGACATACAAATGTTTATTGGGAGGATTAAGATAAGAAAGGATGTTAAACCTGTTGATCTGATTTGATCCATTATAAATGGTTTTTGAAAGCCTGCGACTGTAGATACAATAGGTTTGTTTACAAATAAATAAATCTTCTGCTACCAGTCACGATTTTCTTTATTTTACTATTCGCACGACGCGTTTCGAGAAATAATTCCCATTTTCAAGTGCGTTTTTATGATGTGTGTTAAGCCATTTCTTTTGATGTTGTCAGTGTGTGTGAGTCTGCTTCATTTTGTTGACTTTTACTGTAATACATAAGAAACGCGATTTTTAGTTGGGTATCAATTCTTTCTGTGAGGTTAGTGGCTAAAGTTTGAGAACAATTTGTGCTTACAATTTTTTAATGGTCCATTTGTGTAAAGAGTCACACATACTTAACGTCACACACAACTTGTACATTTTACACATCGAAAATATCTTATATAAACAAAACAGTTACAAAGATCTTCTTATAGGTAGTTCACAGAGATAACATTATAGGTCTTCCACAGATTATGATATGCTTTTGTACAGAGGTTAATTTATCTTTACAATTTGGCTCATGAATTACTTATACTGATTTTACAATTGTGCTTATTTCTATGTTTTACTATTTTTATTTAAGTATATTATCGAAACATCTGAAGAAATTCACTGATTCACTTTCAAGTTTTCCATTTAATATTTTATCTTCATATTTTCTGTAATGTGAATATATCTCCAGTTCTTCAAGCAAATCCATTTTATGTCCTTTATCTAGTCGGTGGAGTACTTTGACATTTTGCTCTATTTTTCCAAATGGGTGTCCTGTATAATGTATGTGTGTTGCTATTGCTGATGTAGTGTGTTTGTTGTGTGTGTGGTCTAATGTGCTCTGTGTACCTGGTGTTAATATTTCGGCCTGTTTGTCCTATGTAGAACTTGGAGCATTCCTGGCATGTTACCTTGTATATTCCAGAGTCTGAATATGGATCATGATTACACTTTATATTATGTATTAGTTTTTGGTGTAGTTTATTGGATGTAGAAAACCCAATTTTTACTCTGTGATTTTTGAAAATATTTGCAATCTTCTGTGATACATTGCCTATGTATGGAATGCTAGATATATATTTGTTTTTCTCTTTTTCTTCTGTGGTGCAGTTTGTACCTGGGTTTCTCTTCATTTTGTCTAAGATTGTGTCAACCATGGAAGCATTGTAACCATTGGCAACTGCAATCTTCTTCACTGTGTTTATTTCTTGTTGCATATTTTCTTGGTTCAATGGTATTGTTGTTGCCCTGTTTATGAATATTTGGGTGACATGAGGTTGCAGGGATTGTGGTGTCAGTCATTGTGTTTTTCCTATAAATTTTGAATGTGCATGTGTTGTTGTGTCTTGTAATATTTAGGTCCAGAAAGTTGATACTTTTATTTTGCTCATGTTCCACTGTAAATTTGATTTTCTCATTTATATTATTGAAATGATTAAGAATGTCTGTAATGTCTTTGGTATCTCCTTTCACTAACAGTAGTGTGTCATCTACATATCTCCTATAAAATTCTATTTTCCTTAGGAAAGGTTCTTGGCTGTCAAATAATTTTTGTTCTAAGTGATTTATGTATATGTCAGCTATCGTACCAGATATAGATGATCCCATTACTAGGCCACCTGGTTGCTTATAAATGTTGTCATTAAAGGTAAAGTAGTTGTAACCTTTAATGACAACATTTATAAGCAACCACATGGCCTAGCAATGGGATCATCTATATACGGTACCATAGCTGACATATACATAAATCACTTAGAACAAAAATTATTTGACAGCCATACATAGGCAATGTACCACAGAAGATTGCAAATATTTTCAAAAATCGCAGAGTAAAAATTGGGTTTTCTACATCCAATAAACTACACCAAAAACTAATACATAATATAAAGTGTAATCATGATCCATATTCAGACTCTGGAATATACAAGGTAACATGCCAGGAATGCTCCAAGTTCTACATAGGACAAACAGGCCGAAATATTAACACCAGGTACACAGAGCACATTAGACCACACACACAACAAACACACTACATCAGCAATAGCAACACACATACATTATACAGGACACCCATTTGGAAAAATAGAGCAAAATGTCAAAGTACTCCACCGACTAGATAAAGGACATAAAATGGATTTGCTTGAAGAACTGGAGATATATTCACATTACAGAAAATATGAAGATAAAATATTAAATGGAAAACTTGAAAGTGAATCAGTGAATTTCTTCAGATGTTTCGATAATATACTTAAATAAAAATAGTAAAACATAGAAATAAGCACAATTGTAAAATCAGTATAAGTAATTCATGAGCCAAATTGTAAAGATAAATTAACCTCTGTACAAAAGCATATCATAATCTGTGGAAGACCTATAATGTTATCTCTGTGAACTACCTATAAGAAGATCTTTGTAACTGTTTTGTTTATATAAGATATTTTCGATGTGTAAAATGTACAAGTTGTGTGTGATGTTAAGTATATGTGACTCTCTACACAAATGGACCATTAGAAAATTGTAAGTACAAATTGTTCTCAAACTTTAGTCATTAACCCCACAGAAAGAATTGATACCCAACTAAAAATCGCGTTTCTTATGTATTACAGTAAAAGTCAACAAAATGAAGCAGACTCACACACATTGACATCAAAAGAAATGGCTTAACATACATCATAAAAACGCACTTGAAAATGGGAATTATTTCTCGAAACGCGTCGTGCGAATAGTAAAATAAAGAAAATCGTGACTGGTAGCAGAAGATTTATTTATTTATAAAGAAACCTATTAAACCTGTTGTTTTACTGAACTGTACGGCTGCTGCTCTTCATGAAAAGTGCAGGAAAACTTATTAGAAGAATCATTATGCTAGAACGGGTACTGCTGAAAACGAGCCCCACATTTATTGACCGTCTCTTCAAAAGTTTTACCTATAAATAAACTGGTCATTTTGTGGAGAAGAAGCAACGCAGGATTACACGAAAAACGAGGTCATGAAACCGATTTTTGTTAAATGTTGTTCGTGACCTTATAAGAACATTTTCAAAATCGATACGTGACAGAAATAGGATAATGACTAGGGAACTCAAGTAAAATTTCGAGAAGGGCACACTGAAGATGGTCTTTGTGCGAAAAGGTTTTTTTTTAAATCTGATGCTGGAATTCACAGCACCTTTGGACTACCAAAAGATGAGATATCAGCCTCGGTGAATTTCATTTGTGAGCATTTGGAAACAAATGAAGACGAATGACAGTTCGCACTCTTAAGACATTCTGATGAATTATAATGGATACTTCCTAAAGATTGAGACGGTACAAAAACGGCTGTTGGTGAAAATTTTATTAAGATTTGTTATTAGTTGGAAAATAGATCTGTAAAAGCAACAAATTTTATGCTTTCGAAACACAGGCTATTCGATCTTATCTGCAGTATGAGGCCAGAAACAAAGATCAACAAGAGGAACGCATCCGAATCGATCAAATTGCTGCTGTAATCCTGAAGGATATTAAATCACAAGTTTATGAAGTGGAGACGTATTTCCCTTCCGGCACGTTTTCAATAAAGTTGAAAGGGACATCCAAAGTCACTGAACGTATTTCTTAGAACGATAATTTGTCCAAAAGAGAAAGGGGCTCGTTCAAAGCTACAGACGGCAATCAACTGTCTTTCACATTCTGTTGATTCATCTGCAAGACCCGAGATTCTTCGTTTCCAAAACAACATTAGGTCTTGAGAAAAAAAGTAGATAAAAATATGGATAACGAGATATTGTTGATGTACTGTAGTTTTCGAATTAACACAGTAATGATATCAGACATTTTGTAATGTCAGTATCCTCTCAGGATAGTTCTTTTATCAAGTTTGTGTTCACTATTGTGGATATCCATATTGACAAAATAAATAATAAACATAACTAGTGCCCAAGTAAACAGAAGTATTAACTTGATGTATGCGATTTCTATTAGACTGATAATTGGCTATATTTAATTACCAGCTAGGTTTTCCGTCACTTTCTTACAAGCAGACCTACACAGGTGTATACACTTCGATTTTGCATATGTTCTAGTGTAAAGCAGAATATGAGAGAATTTTGTTATACGTGCCGAAAAAAAAATTGAGTTTACTATTTCTGAAACGGTAACAAGTATGAAAAAAAACTTCAAACAAGACTTCTGTTGTTTTTAATGTACGTTACAATGACGCATCCAGATTTGCCGGAAAGTCGTTTTTTTCGACATTTTGACTAATAGCAAACGTACAGCATCATTAATACCAAATTCGATCATACATGATGAAGTGCTATTCTAAAGACGCGTATGACAGAAACACGTTAGAAATTCTCTATATCAAAGTGCGGTCAGCATTTTCTTGACCCCAACATTTCCGCGGCGATCTCATTACTGCACATATTTACAATAATATTACAGCAAATACTCTCTATTACTTTGTTCTACATTATATGTACAAACAATTTCAAATACACTATACTGTATTGCAACTTGAAAATAAAAAGCATACACCACACGAAAAAAGACGCATATATCAGAAACAAGCTAGAAACTCTCTATATCAAAGTGCTGTCAGCATTTTCTTGACCCCAAAATTTCTGGGGAGCTCTCATTGCTGTACATATTTACAATAATATTACAACAAATACTCTCTATTACTTTGCTCTACTTTACATGTACAAATAATTTCAAATACACTATAGTGTATTGGAACTTGAAAATAAAAAGTATGCACCACACGAACAAAGAAAACACAAATACAACACAAGATATTTCATAAAATTAAAAGAAAATAAAACAATATGTGTAGAATATGCATTTAGAATATATTTATCGGAGGAAGACTTATTAAAGAACCCAACACGATAATTAACACTGAAGCAGAAGCGGCACACGGCGATATTTCTAATCTGTTTCTGACAAATGCGTCCTTGGAATACTGCTTCATCATACACGACTGAATTTGGTATTAACGACGCTATACGTTTTGCTATTAGTCAAATGTAGAAATGAAAATCAAAATAGTGGAAGAGGGGTTATAGAAAAAATTACTTTTTCGACAAATCTGGGTTCACCATTGTTCTCATTCAGGAATATTGAACAGCCGTATGGGAACGTATAAAAAAGTCTGTGTCTCTTATTTTGCTCTATATAACAACATATTCAAAGCTGCTCAAAACCGAGGTGTATCCCTAATTTAGGATATGCTTGTTAGTATTTTTGGAAACCCACTTTGGAATTCTACGACACTTCCCTTACACAATTTTGCGTCAAACTTTTCAGTTCTCAAATACTGCATGCATCACGTAAATATAGACACGTAAATATCAAAAAATGGAGAGACTATCGTATAGCAGACACTAGCCGTCCCTCTCTCCTACGTAAAATTACTTAAAATAAAAAATTTAAAAACACCCACCATGATAGTAACAACAATTTCCGCAGTCTCCACGAAGCGTTACGACGACCGTAGTTATTAGCTGCTGCCGTGTGCACGAATGTCTCCTCACTGCAACCAACCTCAACAACTGTGACAATTAAGGTAGCCCTCACAATGGAACACCGCTACCTGGACTTTCCAGAACTCCACACAAACTACATTCCTTTGAGGTTCAGTCCACACAATGGTGCCAATACCGTCGCCTGTCGCTAATGATTCCCCTCTCACACTATGCCATGCTCGCAATAGCGGCGGTTTGCAAATGCGGCAATTTTGAAATAAAGATTTCAATCGATTTTAAGATTTCAACATTTCAGGGGTGGGGGTTTATCCCCCAAAATCCCCCCTCTCCCACGTGATGGAAGTTTAAATGTTTCAAACACGGCGTGGAAATGAACGGTGACTGGTAACAGTAATCCACTTCTATCCCTTGACCTTGACCTTGAGCCCGCATCTCGTGGTCGTGCGGTAGCGTTCTCGCTTCCCACGCCCGGGTTCCCGGGTTCGATTCCCGGCGGGGTCAGGGATTTTCTCTGCCTCGTGATGGCTGGGTGTTGTGTGATGTCCTTAGGTTAGTTAGGTTTAAGTAGTTCTAAGTTCTAGGGGACTGATGACCATAGCTGTTAAGTCCCATACTGCTCAGAGCCATTTTTATGACTTGAAGCCAAGAAACTGAAATCTGTTTACAAGGGAGTTGCAGACTAAAAATTTCAAACTTTATGAATTAATCGTTGCGTCTACAATTCTCCTAAGAAATGGGGCTGTTCGGAAATTATCGTAGTCCATGATAGCCCATAGCGCCCGGCAGCAACACGGTTACAGTCCGTGATGTGTAGGGCAGGTCATCAACTGGAAATCTATTCGTCGTGATTGGTCACTTGAATAGGGCGATTACTAGTGAAAACAGCGAATGATGGATGGTTCCCGTTAAAATGGGACTGGTATGACGTGGCTGGTTCGGAAGGACACCTGTTTCCGCTTGGATTTTATATTTAATTAGCTACTATACATGCTGAGAAGCTTAAATACTTATGGCTGAAAACAGGTAATATGGAATATGTCAGACAACAGATACGATCGCGATGTGCAGAGAAAGCTGACGCCAAAAGTCGTCGCAAGGAAAATCGAATAAATAAATTGAAAGTTTAGAGTTCTGCTGTCTACGACTTTAAGATATGGAACGATCCCTCGTACATGTGAGAATAAATTCGATCAATTTCGTTCTGAATAACTACACTGAAGTGTCCTATAAGTGAAAAATTTCGTCTCTTCCTGTTCCGTTCTCCATGCAGGTAATATAAATCTCCTACTAGAGATCGGATTCCATTAGGAAATTTGTGCACCACGACCACACAGGAAGTATTGCAAACAAGGGAAACTCCAGCATTGGTCGTATAAATTTGAAATCTTTTTTTCATTTGATTTCAATCACAGAGTGAACATCAACAGTGCAAGACTAAGCCTAATGGGCTCATATTATCATTCACAAAATATAACTTCAAACACAGGTGTTCACAGTGAAGAACATGCCAACTAGCAGGTAAGATTTAAACAAACAAACAAAAAGTTTCAAATTCATACGACCAATGCTGGAGATTCCCTGTTTGCAAGTCTCCTACTAGTCTGCTTCGTGTAGGACTGACCCGGTACTCACTTCGTCCTGGCAAGATTCTTTCTCTTATGAGCTACGGATGTTGAAGAATGTGCAATTCACACTCAGTTATTCAACAACTTTCTCGTCAGCTGACCGATCGTTCGACATTTGTGAGATGCTATTCGACTATAGTGGAGGTTTAACGATGGGCCGTATTCAAAAAATTGTTCAAATGGCTCTGAGCACTATGCGACTTAACTTCTGAGGTCATCAGTCACCTAGAACTTAGAATAGTGCTCAGAGCCATTTGAACGATTTGAACTGGTTATAATCTAACAACAGACGTTTCCAACAGCAGAAACTCGTCTCCGAAATTGCACAGTACCAAGTCATGCCCTTCCTTCAACGCACTGCGGACAGCACAGTCCAATAAGACGAAGTCCTTTCACAAATTGCCTGAAACGATGAAGCGTTCTTCGCAGCACAGGATAAATCGTTTCTGCACTGGCTTTACTTGCAAGCGGTAAATGCTCATTCGGATATGGGTTTATAACCACGCTCCACTCTGCACCTATGAAGAGCACACAGATCAAAAGAGACTTGTACGTGGTATCTTAGTAGTACGCCACTCCCATGTGACGTGTTAGCGTAAAACTGCCTCGCTGCAGTTAGTACTTGCGTGAAAAAATAAAAGTTTTTTGTCACTGTTATTTCGTTACACTAATCAGTAAGTGTAATCGTGTGTTATCATTACCATCAGTTATGTTCTACAGATTTTGTGTGTTTCTCCTGATTCCTTACGGCTGTTAATACTTTTTGTGCAATAATGCATTTCCTCATTAACCTGAACTGTACGCTAGAACATGATTGTATCTGTCCTCATATAATGTAACCGTACATGTATTTGAAATATTTGTTTCTCGAAGATGACAGAAAATTTAAACATCTATCTCTACAGTACATGAAAATATCTTTCGCAGTACGAGACGAAACGTGAGAAAGAAAATAAGGCTACGACCACGGGCCAACTCCCAAAACAAATGGTTCAAATGGTTCTGAGAACTATGGGACTTAACATCTGAGGTCATCAGTCCCCTAGAACTTAGAACTACTTAAATCTAACCAACCGACGGACACCACACACATTCATGCCCGAGGCAGGATTCGAACCTGCGACCGTAGCGGTCGCGCGGTTACAGACTGAAGCGCCTAGAACCGCTCGGTCACACCGGCCGGCAGGAGCTCCCGAAACAACTAGGAACTGTATACATTAGAAATATAGTCCCCTGGAACACATAAGTATGCTACATTTTTAGGGCTTCGCACCTCAATGGGTAAAAACAGATCCCTAATATGATCACTCTATAATCCGCATGTTTGTCTCTCCATGTTAAAAACATTTTTTCTCAGGGACGGGCAGACGTACCAAGTTGAAATTTTATGTCGCATACTAAGGGCTACAGTTCCTTGGCGCTGCAACGCTGTAAAAGATTGAAGCTTCTAAGTCAATGCAGTCAAAAGATACGGCCATTCATGTCATATATTTCGATACTCGCGAACTCACTGATTAAACAAAAATGGCTCTAAGCACTATGGGACTTAACTACTGAGGTCATCAGTCCCCTAGAACTTAGAACTACTTAAACCTAACTAACCTAAGGACATCACACACATCCATGCCCGAGGCAGGATTCGAACCTGCGACCGTAGCGGTCACGCGGTTCCAAACTGACGCGCTTAGAACCGCACGGCCACACAGGCCGGCTCACTGATTAAACCCTGCAGGGTACGTTCCACTAACGTAGAATCATGAAATATGGCAAGAATCAGTTTCACAGTACAAGTAAAGGAATAAAAAAAAGAAAATTGTTAATTTATAATCACATCACACGAAGAAATATTGCTTTTCGTCATTTGTTATCCGATTTCAAACTTGAACTCAAAAGATTCTCGGAAGTCTTGGAATCCCTGGGACCGATATATTACCAGTATCAATGTCGATAACAGCCAAAAAACGTCGAGATTCTCGGTTACCGGAATGGATGAACTGTGTAACCTGATCAGCCAAAACAATATGACCACTGTCCACCGCGACGTTGGATGCCGCGTGGTGGGGTTGCGGGTACGTGACGCGGTAACAAAAGTCTGCAAGGCGAGTAAACACGGACAGGGGATTACCCTGGCGAAGACAGGGGCTGCAAATGGGGAAAGCCATTGAGATATGGGACTTTGACAATGGGCTGATGATTATTAAGTAGAGCCTGTGAACGAGTATCTCGAAATTTTCACCTGCTATTGTCGTGAGCATCTACAGAAACAGGTAGGAGGACAGTGGACGCTATATGGTTGGCTATATGGTTGGACGTCCACGACCCTTCACAGAACGCGGAGTTCTGAGGCTTGTCTGCCCTGTACAGTAGGACAGATGGTGATACGTGGCATCTCTGCAGAAAGAGAACAATGCTAGTGCACGCACAAGTGTTTCGGAACACACCGCTCTTCGTTCATTGTTGAACATGGAGCTCCGCAACAGTCCCCGCCCTACGTGTTCACATGTCGATCCAACGACATCGTCAATTACGATTGCATTGGGCACGGGATCGTAGGAATTCGACCGTCGATCAATGGAAACTTGTCGGCTCTTCGGGTCAATCACGTTTTTGCTACACTATGTAGCTGGTCGTCTCCATAAACGCCGTCATCGAGGTGAACGGCGGCTCGAAACGTGCAGCGCACCACGGACACAGGCTAGTGGGAGCAGTATTATGCTATGGGAAATATTCTCCTGCGCTTCCATGGGGCGTGTGGTGGTAATCGAAGACACCCTGACAGCTGCGAACCACTTGCATCCCTTCATGCTTGACGTCTTCCCCGACGACCCATGACATGCATTCTTACATTACAGTGCTCGGAGTTTCACAAATACTAGTGTAAGGGAATGGTACAGATCTGGGATACCGTTTCTGAAAGTATATGCCACCTGACTTCAAAATTAACCCGATCAACTGGTGATTGAAATTTCACAACAAGATCCCGTCGCAACGACGACTCGGGATTTAAGATGATGTTGAAAATCTCTTGCTTCCTTATAGAACATTGAGTGATAAACTAAAATTCATAAAATAAGACAATAAGTTTAACCATTTGCTGCAGTAATGTCGTGGAAAGAAAAACGCCTTTGTTTTAATGATTGATACTTCAATTCTCGTATCACGTCTGTGGCACTATCTCCCCTATTTCGCCACCAAATTTGCTGGATGTAAAGCCTATGGAACCCATCTGGGTCGGTATCGGATACCACCACCGCATAAAAAGTAATCCTAAAGATAAATTCAGTGCGCTATACAGCGATTCATATTCTGAAACAATATTAATTACAGAAATTTCAAGAAAATTAACTAATGATGACAAACATTTTTCGTGAAAAATACTTCCGGCAAGTGGTGGTATACGCTTAAAAATTAACTGATTAAGTCACCAAGGAATTAAAACACAGTATACATTATGATGAGCGGTCTAATGAGAACCAAACACCCGTCACAACGGGACCATGGAATATTTCCAGTCAGAAGTAATCACCACACATGTTAATACATTTATCCCACACGGAGACGAGACGGTCGATTCCTGTTTCGTAGAACGCGGTCGGTAGCTGCAGGATCAACAATCGCACCCACTCTTGCACTTCCTCCTCCTACTGAAACCGATGTCCACGCGAGCCTTTCTTCAGGTCGTCCAAGATACTCAAATCACACGGTAAAAGACCCAGGCTGCAGTGTTTCCCTCCGTCTGATTATCAGTGTGGGGGCGGGCGTTATCGTGCAACAGGGTGATTCCGCCCGACAGCATTTCACATCTCCGCTGCCGAAGAAATCCAAAGCTGTTCACACAAGTTCCGGTAAGGTAATGATGACCACTTTCTTCGACTGCAAAGGGCCTATGCTCGTAGAGTTCCTCGAGCGTGGAACCACAACCAACACACAGCGCTACGAATACACTTTGCAGAACCTGCGACGTGCCACAAAGCCTAAACGCCCAGGAATGCCATGGGAAGGGATCCTCCTGTTGCACGATAACGTCCCACCCTCCACCGTCCCTATGCCAATCGGACGATTCAGCGATTTGGTTGGGAGACACTGCAACATCCTCCGTACTGCCCGGATCCTTCACCATGTGATTTTTACATCTTTGGCGACCCGGAAAAAAAAATGTGTGTGGACGTCGGTTTCAGTAGGTCGAGGAAGTGAAAGAGTGGGTGCGAATGTGGACCATACAGCGGCCGACTGCGTTCTACGAAACAGAGACTGATCGTCTCGTCACCCAAGGTGATAAAAGTATTAACACGTGTGATGATTACTTTTGAATGGAACCATTCCATGGTCCTGTTGGGGTAGGCGTTCGGTTTTCACTGGACTGCGCATTATATATGCCTTCTGTTCGTGTCACTACAGCATTTACCTACAGAGAATAGTCAGTGATGAGCGCAAACCAGCGGAAACAGTGAGACAGAGCTTAAAATACAAAAAGAACTCATCATTTATTTAAGTCAATTTACAGTGTAGTTCCAGTTATTAAATTTTAAAACGCACAAAAATTATAATCTGTAAATATTTCAGTTTCAGCAATACAGCTTTCCTGCCTCTCCTTGATATATGATACGTTATTTTTGTCCAAAAAAGTTGGTAACACTATTCATGGTTTGTCTACAGCCGAAGAGGCTGAACAAGTAGGTACGTATCAGCACTCAAACCAGCAGGCGGAGTGAAAACATTCATATAACTGACGTAATCGTCAGGGACGTGTCAGTCGGTTGTATCACGTTGAGTGAAACCACTCAAACCCGGAGTGTGAGGAAAAGACATTCATATCACTGACGAGGTTGCACAGAATAGACTGACGTGGTTGCACAGAATAGTATCATTCGACTGAACGAAAGAATTGTCTAAAATAACTTGTCTTTTGAGGCAACTGTTCGGGCAGACCCCAGTTTGAATGAGATAATTTTTCTCAGTTTAGTAGACTTCCTAACACAAGACCAATGAATCTTCATTAAGATGTTCCTTAAAGGCCGAGGAGTTTGCAGCATGTGTTTAAAAATGGAGTCATGTGGACCTGAAATTGACAGCGTTGTGATTTAAACCGAACAATAAAGAGAGAAAGATCGGGGTACAACCTCCAGTCGACGTCGTGGTCATTAGTGACGGAATATAATTTTATGTTCGTGGAAGAATTGGGAATGGAATCGGCCGTGTCTTTTCAAAGGAGTTATCCTGGCATTTACCTTGAGTGATTCAGAGAAACAACACAAAATCTAAATCCGAATGGCCGGACGGGGATTTGAGACGCTCTCGACCATTGTCTTACTTATCCACTGCTCCACCTCACTCGGTAGAACAACAAAGAAAGTAATTGCAAGGTAAATTGTCCGTGAAATCGGTAGCAGCACTGAGTACTCCGCCTGTAATATAGCGTACTAAGGTAAAACATAGTTTTTTATGCTGATATTGCCCCACAGCTCGTAAATATTTGAAGAAAGTCATTTTTGGGTAGCAGCTGACATTGCTGATAAAACAAACTTTTATTTGTTACCTGTTTCGATCGAAACGCTTATCATCATGTAATCGACATAGCAGCAGAAAGAATAAATGTGATTAATTTGTCTATCAGTGCTATACCGGTTGGCTGATGATTGTTTCCATCTCAACTGTTAAGAACGAAAAGTTCGTTTTATTAGGAGCTCCTACTCGTACATAAATACGGTTTTTTAACACATTATTATTTCATTTGACTTCACTGTTGGTACTTGAAAAACATTGTAATAATTACAGTAAAGCATACTATTCTACAGCCTAGTAAAGACACAGTACCCAAAGCATGGATTAAGACACCGCGCTTAAACACAACGATACAGCAATCAGTTTAGATATTAATGATCTATTCATAATCCTCTTAATTTTTTCAGAGAGAATTTTGCGGCACTGTAGCAGATAATATTCCAGGAATATTCTTCCAGGACTAATCTGTACTTATTTATTTAGTCCCAACTATTTTGAAGGTTGCAGACCTACTATTAAGTGCTAATTCATGTTGATAGTCAGACTTTGGCCTCGGAATTCTTTGTGACTAAATATTGCTCAGGCTTAATCAGATTCATTTGTTAGTCTTAACCTCTGCTTTAATTGCTGTATTTCTGCTTCTACACCTACCTGCATTATTATCTTTGGTTATAATATTTGAGCTGTGATCGGCTCAGATAGATCCCGTTGTATCAAAGTAATCGATCTCGTCGTGCCAAAGATCTTTGGGTATCGTGCCTCGTGAGCATTGTCTCTAACCGCTGGAGACCAGAGCGGCCGAGCCTACGAGAGAAGTGAGCCTTCATCCTGGAGGAGACTCTAGTCAGTACGGCTAGACGGCAATGCATGCGCAACCTGTGACCGTTGCTAGTGGGTCTCTACAATGTTTGTTTTCCGCTAAACATGTCCCTGATCGTTTTGGAGTCGATTCGTTGCCGGCATAAGGACCATGTTAAAGGTCAGAACGACTGCACGCCGGTCGTTGTTACTGGTGAGGATTTGCGTTTGAAAACAATGAATACTGTATTCCCTGATATCTAGTCGGTTCCTGGTCGTGCTCCGATTATAGCCACACGCCGATTGCGGTTTCAGTTAATTGATCTGCTCCTTCTCTGTGACTGTTGGCATTATTGTTTAATCCGAAACAAACTTAAGCAACGCTTGTCTACGCTCAGTTAAGTTTTCTGGTCATGGTCTGTTGTCCGTTGAAGTCCCTTTTTAAAATTTCGCTCCAGCCTTCATCGAACTGTAATAATTGCAATGATCCAGCTAAAGTTATTACCAATGGATCTCAGTTGTTAAATCATGCTGAACTTGATTGCACACTTACCATAGTAATTGGGGTGTTCTGGTGTCAAGAAACGTTATCACCGTTGTTAATAAGTGTCACTCTGCTATGTTCTGTACTGTTTCACCGGCTCGTGTGATCCATTCGTATCCCTTCTGTCGCGAGTGATTTGCCTACAGTTATTTTCACTTGAAAAGATACACCACTCGCAGAATTTCCATGTTGTAAATCACGTATATTTGTCATAGGTTAATTAGGTGTAATTCTTGTCAAAAAAAGGGAAGGAAACAATTTTTTTTGTCTTCACCTTACCTGACTCTTTCGATCCACTAAAATATTTGCATTTTAATTCAGTCAATATGAATTTGGTTCAATTAGGATTCAAGTTACAAGAAGTTGAGACCGTTTTCCCTTACGGTTTATTGTGCTATCAGATCAGATTTGCCGGCCGGAGTGGCCGAGCGGTTATAGGCGCTTCAGTCTGGAACCACGTGACCTCTACGGTCGCAGGTTCGAATCCTGCCTCTGGCATGGATGTGTGTGATGTCCTTAGGTTAGTTAGGTTTAAGTAATTCTAAGTTCTAGGGGACTGATGACCTCAGATATTAAGTCCCATAGTTCTCAGAGCCATTTGAACCAGATCAGATTTGGTGTAAGTAAAAGTAAACTTATCTTTTTTTAATTTTGGAAAAGGCGTATAATTTTATCGGTTGAACTATTTGGTCGATGTAAAATGTCAAATTTCCTTGCAACATGTCTCTGTGTTAAAATAAATATCTTACGAGAATTTTAAATTTTTCTGGGCTACCAGACCTTACCACTCCCGAGCTCTTGCTTACCTTGTCCAGCAACTAACTGGGTTATTATGGTACAAGCAGATTTGATGATAATCCGAAACCCGGATCGCACGATAATAGAAATTTTATGGAACACAAGCCACCAAAAAATGTCTTGGTATAACAAAACATTTGAACGACAAACAATGCTTCGCATTTAGTTTTTTGTGTACATGATAGTCCGCTTCGGCCCTTCTTTCAAACGTGGCGGAGCGCCGCTGCTACGGCGTGTTCTAGCGCCACGGGGAGGTGACTGTAGGGATTTGCAAGGGACAATACAATTAAGCCCGGCAGGGGCAGAATATATCGGCCGTAATCAAGCAGAGTAAATTGCTCGATTACACGACTGATGGATTACCGTAGTACCGGCCGGCAGAGGGCGGCCTCCCGCGCCACACGCCGCGCCTACGGCCGAGACGTCAGCGAACACGTCCAAACATCCAAGTAGCCTCCTCCAAGGAATTCTATACACTGAGAGGCACGCGCAAAATGCAGTCTCTGAAAGTATTCCTGGCTCACATATAAACGGCAAGTACTCAAACAACCTTTACAGGAACTTCTGATCATTCAGGACTCCAAAGAATGTAACTGTTGACACGAACGTCTGAAACAGAACAAAAGGGCAAAACGGGTCCGCCAGAGGTACATATACAACCGAACTTTGCAATCCTAATAGGAGAAAATTCAGCGAAAGTGTTCCTATTGGCACGTGGGTATCACCACACGACAGTTGTTGCCGTTCCGAAAGCCGCAATGTTTTATAACTTCGTTATCGCATAGCTGAGATGAAATTTTACACCTGCCTGCTTCTATCGTGCTGAATAAGTGCTGCGCGCTAGCCAACCTCCAGTTAAGCAAGTTGGGGCACATTGTGTAACTGGTTCTGTGTCTGTCCACATTTCACGCTCGCGGCACGAGAGGTATGCATGGTGAAACTGATACGGTTATTCAACGAGCTCTCTACCAGTATTGTTTTGCAGACCCGTAGTACGGAAATTATTTTTAAAAATTATTAAATACCAAAGCCTAAAACGTAATGCACATTAAAACAATGCGTCTGACCTGGACTCGAACTCTGGTAAGGAACAAAATGTTCACTCCAGTGTAAACTTCTTTAAAGAGTACACGGGGAAGGGGGTAGGTTTCTTTTAGCCTCCGTTCGGAAGTTGAAAGCGCAATGTCTACAACTACATGACTATTCTGCAATTCACACTTAAGTGCGTGGAAGAGTGTTCAAAGAACCACCTTCACACACTCTACCGTTCCACTCCCTAACAGCGCGTCAAAAACGAACACTTGTTTCTCTTCGTGCGAGTTAAAAAAAAATGGTTCAAATGGCTCTGAGCACTATGGGACTTAACATCTGTGGTCATCAGTCCCCTAGAACTTAGAACTCCTTAAACCTAACTAACCTAAGGACATCACACACATCCATGCCCGAGGCAGGATTCGAACCTGCGACCGTAGCGGTCACGCGGTTCCAGACTGAAGCGCCTAGAACCGCACGGCCACACCGGCCGGCCGTGCGAGTTCAGATTTCTCTTCCATTACGATTATCATTTCTCGCTATATAGGTGGGCGTCAACAGAATATTTTCGCATTTGAAGGAGAACCTTGGTGATTGGAATTTCGTCACGAGATCTCGCCGCAAAGGAAAACGCCTTTATTTTAATGATTTCCACCCGAACTTGCGTATCATATCCATGACACTCTTCCTTATCCGAGATAATACGAAACTAGCTGCTTTTCTTTGAACTTCTTCGATGTCCTCCGTCAGTCATATCTGGTAAGGATCTCATTACCGCACAACAGTACTCCAGTAGAGGACGGTCAAGCGTCTTCCGTAAATTTGTTGCGTCTTGTGTGTGTTTTGCCAATAAACGCAGTCTTTGATTCGCTTTTCCTCTACCATTTTTTATATGGACGTTCCAGTTTAGGTTGTTCGTAATTTTAATCCCTAGGTATTTAGCTGAAGTGACAGACCTTATATTTGTGTGATCTATAGTGTGACCTGAATTTAACGGAGCACTTTTAGTACTCTTGTGTATGACCTCACACTTCTATTATTTACAGTCAATTATCACTTTTCGCACTATGCGTATAGCATGTCTAAATCATTTTGAAATCTGTTTTGATCGTTTAATGACCTTAATAGACGGTCAACGACAATATCATCTGCAAACAGTCTCAGAAGGCTGCTCAGTTTCTCTTAAACCGTTTACATACACTTGGCACAGAAGTCCTATAACAGTTCCTTGAGGAACGCCAGATATCACTCTTGTTTTACTCGATGACTTTTCTTGAATTATACGATAATGCACTGTCCGTGTTCCGAATTACGATGCAATGTTCCTTTGGACGTGGATGCATGTCTAAAGGAACATTTCATCGTAATTCGGAATAATACAGGCAGTGCAATATCGTATTTACCGGACGACACCAGGCAAGCGACTTTCAAGTAAAATGTCTCGCCTGTGCGGGAAGATACATAATGGAGGCACGAGTGCAAGTAGTTCAAATGGTTCAAATGGCTCTGAGCACTATGGGATTCAACTGCTGTGGTTATCAGTCCCCTAGAACTTAGAACTACTTAAACCTAACTAACCTAAGGACATCACACACATCCATGCCCGAGGCAGGATTCGAACCTGCGACCGTAGCAGTCGCACGGTTCCGGACTGCGCGCCTAGAACCGCGAGACCACCGCGGCCGGCCAGTGCAAGTAGTAGAAACATGGCTGAAGACATATAGAAGTTTCCTTAGGTTAGTTAGGTTTAAGTAGTTCTACGTTCTAGGGGGCTGATGACCACAGATGTTGAGTCCCATAGTGCTCAGAGCCTTCAGAGCCATCGGATAGCCTAATGGCAAGGCGACCGTTCGGGATAAGCGGGAAATCTCTGTTAGTTCCGATCCGGCAAATTGTCGTCATTCCAGGAAAGACTTTCTCGAACTGCAGGTGTGCTCAGTTCTTGTTAAGTCTACAAAGTAAACACTACAGAAACAAATTCACGGAATCCAGATATTGATGGCTCCAGTATGCAAGTATCGATATATCTGTCTCTACATGGAGTGCATAGGGGCCTGAAAACTGCATTGAGACTACGAAACAAAATGTCTAAATGAAATACTTCTAGAAACTGCTGTTTGGCTATTTTCCTTGGTAAATATTTGATCGGCCGCTGTCCCCATTTCACAATGGACCAACAGAGAAATAACTCCTTTGTGTCACTTAGTAACTTCAGTGTAGCACACCACGTTATACACGGCGAACATCCAGAACTCTTTGAGGACACCGCTTTGAGTAAACTCTGAGTGTTTTTGAACTTTAATTTCTCAGTCATGTTTCGGTGCAGTCGTTTTTGGACTTAGTTCCACAATAGGGTGTTTATGTGAATGCCTGTCTTGTGTGGAACAGAGGCATTTCTGTATAACATACAATTTGTTACTTTTGGTCTATGGGACACTGAATGTTGTCTACTTGCCACCCAGACAAGTATTTACGCCCACACAAGGCAAATGGTTACTTAAACAATCTGACGATGAAAAAGAAACCTTAAAGACGACGAAAAAGAAACCTTAAAGACTGTCGAACACCATCGAAGCACATTCAGGCTGAATCACCAAGCGAGGTGGTTCAGTGGTTAGCACTTTGGACTCGCATTTGGGAGGACGACGGTTCAAACCCCCTCATGCGATCCGGATTTAGGTGCCCAAGACTTCACTAAATCGCTTATGGCAAATACAGGGAAGATTGCTTTGAACGGACTCTGGCGATTTCCTTTCCCGTCGTTCTATAATCCGAGCTTGTTCCCCGTCTCTAATGACTTTGTTACCGACGAGGCGTTAAACATTAATCTTCCTTCCTTTCACGCCGAATAAAAACTGTTTGACTCTCGGTGGTTTCTTAAAATTACTTTGAGAAGTAAACACGGATACAAGCGAGCCTCCAATAAACCAGAACGATCGACTCTGAATATTAGTCTACATTCTTTCAGCTATTAACACCTGCCCCACCTAGTTACACGTCATAAATGAAGCCTGAAGTTACTATTAGATTCAACACGACAAATGATATTTTTGTACTCTAACGGCAACAGTAGAGAAATTGGCGGAGAATCACTAATCCAACTGCGCTGTAATGGAATGAAGCGTCAAACCGTCATCAGCCACTTTACGTCCACTGCTGCAAAATGGGTTCCTCCTGATTTCTCCATACACTAGGGTTCAGCCGTACTCATCTATCTCGCTCCTGTGAACTACCAACTTTCCATTACAGTCTTCTCTTATCTCTTCGTATCTACCAAAAAATTGCTTGGTAGATGTACCAACTATTCGCATGAATAGCTCAATTTCATTTTCATTCAAATCATAATTACATAGTCCACTCCAATCTATTTCCTTGTACTTGGTAGCAATTCACTACACGCAACTATCTGATTTTTACTAAAGACAGTGACGAGCGGAACACTCTGTGTGCACGGATTGACATTTGGTAAACGGTCTACAGTCATCACATCATCTGTTTTTGAGGTATGAGGCATTGCTATATTAACTCACAACAAACTTGTTGCAACAGGTTCGTTCATCTTCAATTTGAACGCATTCCACTCAGATATGTACGCATTTCTTAAAATTGGATTGTATTAGAGACTCCAACTTAGTGGCGCGAAGCATCCCCCATCCCCTTGACGCGTCTTGGCATGGATTCCACGAGACAGTGAAAGGGTTAGGGACCCATCGTGATCCACCAACTCTCATCCGCAGATCACAACTAATGGAGATTCGACGGAGCTCACTCCAGTGCGCTAATATCTCGCTGTTTCTTTGAAGGAACAAATTGTCTGCTGCGTTCTGCATGTGGACATCATATCAATGTGTACTACGACTCATGAGTCCAGGCTACCTTTTTCGAAGTTTCATACGTACAATGGTCATGTCCTGAGCCCATGATAATCCCTATACATTCTGATGTGCTGTGAGCAAGGATATACATGCAGGGACCGGCGTCTTACGTACCTCTTAGAATTGAGGTTGGTTGGTTGTTTCGGGGAAGGAGACCAGACAGCGAGGTCATCGGTCTCATCGGATTAGGGAAGGACGGAGAAGGAAGTCGGCCGTGCCCTTTGAAAGGAACCATCCCGGCATTTGCCTGGAGCGATTTAGGGAAATCACGGAAAACCTAAATCAGGATGGCGGGACGCGGGATTGAACCGTCGTCCTCCCGAATGCGAGTCCAGTGTCTAACCACTGCGCCACCTCGCTCGGTCTTAGAATTGAGATAGTACTGGATGGTATTACCTGTTGCTGTTGAGCAACACTGAATTGGTTAGTCATAGGACTCTGTGTCCTGTCTATATGCCACTGTAAAGACTGATGGTTGACGGAGAACCCAGTCAACTCACCACAGCAATTGACTCTGGTGATGTGGTTTTCCAGGCAGTACACCTTTGACACGGTGCCATGTGGAAAAACCCAATGCAACACACCACTGCTATTTCCCATGGAGCACCTACGCTCTGATGACGAAGTATATTCGTTGATACCATGTCTTGCCCACTCTGCACGCTAGTGGGCGGAGGATTGGTGACTTTTCAGTCACATGATACGCTGAACTTCTCCATTTCTCGTGACGGCAGAAATGGTCTCTCTCCGATATGACCATTATTTCTAATTCACTTTCTCATGACAGACTTCCGAAATTAATTCTAAAAATACAAAAATGGCTCTGAGCACTATGGGACTTAACATCTGAGATCATCAGTCCCCTAAAACTTAGAACTACTTAAACCTAACTAACCTAAGGACATCACACACATCCACGCCCGAGGCAGGATTCGAACCTGCGACCGTAGCAATCTCGCGGTTCCGGACTGAAGCGCCTAGAACCGCACGGCCACCGCGGCCGGCGTATAGTTCACGATGCCATCGTGACGATATAGTTTCCACGTGAAGGACAATGACGAAGCTTACTTCCAAAACGTCCCTCGTACATATTAAAAAATGTAAATATAAAGTAACAATAGCTATAGGGGTTGCTTAAATAATTTAATGCGATCTATGTGACGTACTAAATGTAACTCGATAGAAAATAATATTTCAGAAGCAAATGGCTGGTGCTATGTATAGATGGTAAATAAATTACCAAACAGATTGGGACCTTTTATTTCATTATAAAATTAATATTAGTCTTACTGCGTTTCTTTTAACGATGATCAAAGCATCAACATTAAGGAAAAATCTATGGACGAGAAACAGGTTCGTAATGTAAGGAATGGCTTGTTGCTGAATGTTTTATCACAAGAATATACCACAGGCAGAGACAGGAATAAAACTACCACAAAAGAATTTGTGGAAAGTGAAATGAACCTATTTCATGATGCCCAGATTGACAAACATTTCTTCGTAACATTATAATTGAAAAAATTAACAATCATCTCTATTCCCAGCATTTAGTACTGATGAATTCGATCTTTGTCTTCCTTGACTGGGAATCTTTAAGGCGAACACTTTTTTAAAATTTATACCTTATCACAAGAGACTAGAAAACCCTTGCAGGCCGCGCGGGGTAGCCTAGCGGTCTCACGCGCCTTGTCACTGTTAGTGCGACTCGCTCCGTCGGAGGTTCGAGTCCTCCCTCGGGCATGGCTGTGTGTGTTGTCCTTAGCGTAAGTTAGTTTAAGTTAGAATAAGTAGTGTGTAAGCTTAGTGACCGATGACCTCAGCAGTTTGGTCCCATAAGACCTTGCCACAAATTTCCAAAAAACCCTTGCAGTGCGCAATTACAGCGTTAGCGATAACTTTATTTGCAACCTGGTATGCAGTGGTAGCGCCCAATATTGGTCGGCGCTACTGAAATGAATGGTGACAAACATTATTTCATCGCGTACACTGCAAGTTGAAGGGTGAAAAGGCAGTCAAGATTAAAAAACTATGAAATGGTCGCTATTTTCTACTGACTTCGGTGAACTGTTTCTCATATAACCTGCCCCCCCCCCCCACTCCTTTTTTACTACATTGTTATTAACTTCCCAGGCAAAAGCTTCACTGAAAAAGGTAATATACAGTCAATCATACACTATTGGCCATTAAAATTGCTACACCAAGAAGAAATGCAGATGATAAACGGGTATTCATTGGACAAATATATTATACTAGAACTGACATGTGATTACATTTTCACGCAATTTGGGTGCATAGATCCTGAGAAATCAGTACCCAGAACAACCACCTCTAGCCGTAATAACGGCCTTGATACGCCTGGGCATTGAGTCAAACACAGGTACATCAAGAGTAGTGACTGGCGTATTGTGACGAGCCAGTTGCTCGTCCACCATTGACCAGACGTTTTCAATTGGTGAGAGATCTGGAGAATGTGTTGGCCAGGGCAGCAGTCGAACATTTTCTGTATCCAGAAACGACCGTACAGGACCTCCAACATGCGGTCGTGCATTATCCTGCTGAAATGTAGCGTTTCGCAGGGATCGAATGAAGGTTAGAGCCACGGGTCGTAACACATCTGAAATGTAACGTCCACTGTTCAAAGTGCCGTCAATGCGAACAAGAGGTGACCAAGACGTGTAACCAATAGCACCCCATACCATCACGCCGTCTGATACGCCAGTATGGAGATGGCGAATACACGCTTCCAATGTGCGTTCAACGCGATGTCGCCAAACACGGATGCGACCAATACGATGCTGTAAACAGAACCTGGATTCATCCGAAAAAATGACGTTTTGCCGTTCGTGCACCCTGATTCGTCGTTGAGTACACCATCGCAGGCGCTCCTGTCTGTGATGCAGCGTCAAGGGTAACCGCAGCCATGGTCTCCGAGCTCAGTTCATGCTGCTGCAAACGTCATCGAACTGTTCATGCAGATGGTTGTTGTCTTGCAAACGTCCCCATCTGTTGACTCAGGGATCGAGACATGGCTGCACGATCCGTTACAGCCATGCGGATAAAGATGCCTGTCATCTCGACTGCTAGTGATACGAGGCCGTTCGAATCCAGCACGGCATTCCGTATTACCCTCCTGAACCCACCGATTCCATATTCTGCTAACAGTCATTGGATCTCGACCAACGCGAGCAGCAATGTGGCGATACGATAAACCGCAATCGCGATAGGCTACAATCCGACCCTTATCAAAGTCGGAAACATGATGGTACGCATTTATCCTCCTTACACGAGGCATCACAACAACGTTTAACTAGGCAACGCCGGTCAACAGCTGTTTGTGTATGAGAAATCGGCTGGAAACTTTCCTCATATCAGCACGTTGTAGGTGTTGCCACCGGCGCCAACCTTGTGTGAATGCTCTGAAAAGCTAATCATTTGCATATCACAGCATCTTCTTCCTGTCGGTTAAATTTCGCATCTGTAGCACGTCATCTTCGTGGTGTAGCAATTTTAATGGCCAGTAGTGTAGTTTGTAGCTTACGTCGCCAACACACACCATTGCACTGGTGCTAATCCTGAAGGTAGAGGATTAGGATCCTGGTGCAGGAATAAATTTTTATCACTAACGTTTTGTGATTCGTCAGTCAAGATTGCTGAGTTAGATCAGCGGCTCCCTTGATACTGAGAGGAATAGGCCAAGTGTCGGAACTACATTACTCCTTGTCCCGTCCTTTCATTTCATTTCCATAATCATCCATAACATCAGGCTGGACAATAAGTCAGCATTTAACGCAGCAGTCACAAACACGACACAGATACATACGTGACACTGTGCTGACGGAAAAAAATGGGGGGTGGGGGAGGCGGGGGGCAGGAAATCGCCTCTGCATACTCCACGGGTTGCCATGAAAATATCACTAGATACCAGGTGGTCATCAAAGTATAAAAAATAGAGTGTAATGTATCGACCGTACGGAAGTCATTAAAGAGAAGATGCTAAATGAGGGCAGGAATTCAGACAATCTAATTTAGTATGGTCGCAGTTCCGAAAACACACCGGTTATTGTTACGTGTCATGGACGGGAATCAGTTACCTACTTGCGGAGATTACTTGATAGTGGCGGATGAGGTGGTGTGTGTATCATTTACAGTCCTTCATGTAGTGCATTAACCTTCGGAAACGTGGAGGATTCAAACAGATGAATGACCCCATAAACAAAGAAAGAAATGTTCGAACCCGATCCCTTGTGCATTCTGTATAGTTTCAATCAGTAGCCTAGACAAAATTTCAGCAAATATGGTTACAGCAAGTAATTACAGAATGCAGCAATTTTCTTTACTATGTATCTCCCTCACAGAAATATTAAGGATCCATCGTAGCTTCTGTAAATATTAAGTATCCATCGTGGCTCCACAAGATGACGTTCTAAGCTTTTCTTGTACCATGTTGTGGAGTCGATATCACGTTGAATTGTTGCACTTTGTCAAATTTAGGGGTGTTATTGACGGATTTTGGCACCTTTCTCATAACCTCCGTTGTCAGTGTGTATCGATACCAAAGGTAATTAGATTAGATTAGTACTTGTTCCATAGATCATGAATACGACACTTCGTAATGATGTGGAATGTGTCAGGTTAATAAAAGGTGTCTATACAGGATATTACATTACACAAAATATTACATGACACTTAATTTTTTTGTGGGGGTTGGGGAAATTACCCACTTACTATATCCAAAATTTGATGTAATGAGTAGAAGGAGTTGCCATTAAGAAATTCTTTTAATTTCCTTTTAAATGCTAGATGGCTGTCTGTCAGACGTTTGATGCTATTAGGTAAGTGACCCAAGACTATTGTGGCAGCATTATTTACACTTTCTGAGCCAAAGTTAGATTTAACCTTGAGTAGTGAAGATCATCCTTCCTCCTTGTGTTGTATCTATGTACACTGCTATTACTTTTGAATTCGTTCGGATTGTTAATAACAAATTTCATAAGTGAATATATATATATTGTGTGGCTACAGTGAAGATTTCTAGCTGTTTAAATAAGTGTCTGCAGAATGATCTTGGATAAGCTCCAGCAATTATTCTAATAACACGCTTTTGTGCAATGAACAATCTTTTACTCAATGATGAGTTATCCCAGAATAAGATGCCATACGAAAGCAGAGAATGAAAATAGGCGTGGTAAGCTAATTTACTGAGATATATATCGCCAAAATATGAAATGACACTACACTTTTCAGCCAAGTGGCAGTAATGTCGTAACATCGCATTACCCCATACAAAGTGGCTTACAAATAAACGAAATTATACAGAAAGGCAGTACTGAATAGGCGAGATATGCTACGGTTTACATGGTTCGCTCGTACTCAGATCATTGCGAATCCCAATTCTACAACTATACTGATTTGCAAAGCAATACTTGTTGGGAAAGTCTTACAAAGAACTTTGTTAAGAACTATTGTTGCCAAGATTTGGTATCATAAGCGCATAGAACTGCAAATGATCGAATTTAGACAAAGAATCGCAAATATAAGTTACGTACTTGAGAGACAGAATGGCTAATGAGAAAGACAAAAATGTTCCTATATCGATTAATTTTTCACTTCATCTGGAATGTAAACTCTCAATGGCTACAGAAAATCCCTTCCTCGATAGCGAAAACAGTTGATGCGTCAGCTGAACAGACACAGGACAACTGATGGCTAATTGAAGCCTTATATTTGCCAGCATGGAAATCAGGAGAAAGGGAATGACGCGCTCTGTTTGGCTAGCAAGGGGGACAGATCAGTTACTGGGTTCGACAATGAATCACACACGAATTCATTTCCAGTGATTTATGAGACTACGGGAAACCGAAACCAGCACGGCGCGGATGGCAGTCCAATTAAAATCGTCCAGTGCAAAGAGTGGCTGCCTCCACAGAATAGAAGCACTGTACAACAGTGTGGGGCTAGACGTCAATGTAGTGTGTCCAAATAATTCTGTCAGCATCATACCATAGTCGATTCTATTTACCACTTATCTAGCAAATCAGAAATGGTTATGGCAGTCAAGATGTTCAAAAAAAATTATTTCATGAAATGCTTTCACATTAGAACAACCGAAGGACTAATCCAGTAAATCAAGACACAAAACTTGAGTTCGGGAGGAGCAACAATCTAGGTGGCACAATGGCTAAGGGTCTGGACTCCCATTCGGAAAGCGTAGGGTTCAAGTCCCCGAAGAACCAACTAAATTTGTGATTTTCATGGCTTGTCCCAGTCATTTATGGTGAATTCCGGAATGGTTTTCTTGAAACTGTCGCGACCGATCTGCTGTCCCATTCTTGTCCAATTGAACTACTGTTGTGTTTCAAACGACCTCGCCAAGGGAATGTCAACTCAAATATTGCTAACTACAAAACACTGTCTGTTACCCATGGCATCTAAAACCGAAGAATTTTTTTTACAGCATATCGACGAAAAAATCTTGAAACTGAAAACAAGTTCTACTTGTCTCGAGCGTAAATTATACAGGATAGCGTAGATAAAAGAAGCCCATGTCAGTATAAAGAAAATGCAGTGAAATTACAGAAACAAAGAGCTGAAATGGATTCACCATTTATTTACAATGAAAAATACAGTGAGAAATACATTTATGGAAGATCCTGAAAGTGACCTCTGCAACATCAATAGACAGCTATGCACGTCTAAGTATATTCAGATACCCGGCGTAATGTTCGGATATCGACGGCAGCAACTTGACGGCTGATGTCCTTCAGTTCCTGTATTGTGTGTGGATTTGTTCCATAGACCTTACTCTCCAAGTGTCCCCACAAGAAAAAGACAGAGCGAGGTGGCGCAGTGGTTAGTCACTGGACTCGCATTCGGGAGGACGACTGTTCAATCCCGCGTCCGGCCATCCTGATTTAGGTTTGCCGTGATTTCCCTAAATCGCTCCAGGCAAACGCCGGGATGGTTCCTTTCGAAGGGCACGGCCCACTTCTTTCCCCATCCTTCACTAATCCGATGAGACCGATGACCTCGCTGTCTGGTCTCCTTCCCCAAACAACCCAACCCACAAGAAAAAGTGACATGTTACACCCGAGGAACGTGGTGGCCATAACTGTTTGTTGACAGTTCCCTCCTCAGTAAAGACATGATGGACTCGTTCCCGGGATACCTCAGACGTGTGGCATGTTGCCCCAGCTTGCTGGAAGAAACAGTATTGTCTTTCATATTCAATGAGTTACGCACAAAATTTATCAAATTTCCATGTATGCAACCGTGTTGAGGTTAGTGCAAAAAAAAATATAGGTCCAATGATGTGCACCAAACACCGCATCAAACGCCGATTTTTTCGCCATGGAGTGATTGCTGACACATAATGGAAGATTCTTCGTTGCCCGGTCGGTACCGCGTGTTCTGTGAATTCACATGACTAGAAAGATGAAACAATGATTCATCACCCATGACGTAATTGAAAGGGTCTATTAAACATCGTTGATGTTATTCAAGGGCCACCTGCCGCAATCTACACGTTTGTGTCATCCTCTAGTAACCGCTGCACAGCCGTCACACAACATGCCTTTTTAGTCAAGACTTCTCAACATCCGCTCGCAACTCCAGCTACTTACATGCACCTGTTAGGCCAATTTACGTGTAGAGTTATTCGGGCTCTGAATAATTCTTCGGCGAATGTCTGCAATAACTTCTGGCGTGTGAACTGAAGGAATTCCTTGTCCTTTTACGTTTCGCACAGATCCTTAGGTGCGCCAATTTTCATAGACTCTGTATTGCTCTCTTTGCTGCTAGTCCTCTATTCGGATTCTTGACTCGGAAAATTTAGGGAGTTTCCCTAATTGAACGTGTTTTCACATACGCTTCCACAATTTCAATTCTTTCTTCTATGGAGAAAGTCATTTTGCTGACCGCAGAGAAACGTCTGTGATGAAATAAGCTGAAATGCTGACAGAAGAATGTTAACAATCGATTATTGCATAAAACTGTCCATTGTTGTAGCTTCTTATTTCAGAAGTCGAAATACTGCATTCGCATTCAAACTGGAGGCGGGCTACTTTTAACCACGCCATTCTCTATTTCAGAATACAGCCATAATCAGCTCTAACAAGTATAGGAAGGTCCTACGCCAAATCCCTATATTCCCCTCTCTCGCAATAGCGTCGCTTCATAAAAAAAGCTTATGTTTCGCTATGGTGGTTGAGGTTGCCACGTACTACAGTAAATCATTCACAATTCCTGTGTGATACTCGAAACAAGCAGGTAGCGATTTAAAATGAGCGCGCAAACAAAATACAGGTTGTCGAAAGTTTGTATGTTTTCTGTTATTCAGTCGTGTTGCGATTACTACTCAGAGTTATACAGGGTGTCCCAGCTATCTTGTCCACCCAAAATATCTCTGGAACAATAACAGCTATTGGAAAACGACTTTCACCGGTATCAATGTAGGGCTGGCGCCCGTGAATGTACATATTTGGAAACATTCTAAAACGAAAGCATATGTGTTTTTTAACACAAACTTATTTTTTTAAATGGACCTCCTATATTTTTTCTTCAGCAATCCATAGCATGACAAAGCACATACACAATGGCGTTGATTGCATCGCAATATTCCCATTACATCCAGAGATATTGAGACGCGAAGTTGACGCATGAAACACCCACCATGCGCTGCTAGCGCACGTCCTGAGGCTCAGGCGTGAACCCCATGCTGCCCGTAATCGCGATGTGATTGACATGCGTAATCACACTTCCATACTTATCAAGAGGTCCGAAACGAATAATACGGTCTGCTGCCATCCTGCATTAACGTCGTACATTCCAGCAGGTATTCATCCCATAGGCCAGGGGTGATGCGGTTCTGTAACATATCTGTGTACCGCAACGTTAGTCACAAAGTTAACTTCGCTTATCGTTAATCCGTTACTAAAAAGGTAATGCCGTTCAACGTTAAAACTTTACTTTACTGTAGATCTAGCGCAAGAGACAGTTAATCATTCACTCGTAATAGTAAAATTCATGTTGATGATTTAAGTGAAACGAGTAAGTGGACTAAAAGTTTTACCGTTGTTTAGGTAAAAATGTTTTGATTTGGGAAGTTCAGGTAGGACATAGAAGATGAATGTAAACATGTTTTACCAATTAGTTTTATTATCACATAATTATCCAAGTTATGTTTATCTAATGCGTTAAATGACAAATTGTTGCAAACAAATGTTTCTTAACATCACTGGGTAAAATGGCCCTTTGTAGAAACTTCCACTGTGATACCAGCACTACATACTAAACATAGCGTTCACATCTCATGCTCAAAGTGATGCCCATTGGCTTGCATACATAGGGTCACTCTGCGGATGAAGGATGCCCTACATCGTGCTACTGTTTCCTCTTTGATGGCTGTACAAGCATCAATAATGCGTTGCTTCATGTCCTCTGGTGCTGTTGGTTCATGTTGGTAAACAGCATCCCTCACTGCTCCAGCCGGCCGAAGTGGCCGTGCGGTTAAGGCGCTGCAGTCTGGAACCGCAAGACCGCTACGGTCGCAGGTTCGAATCCTGCCTCGGGCATGGATGTTTGTGATGTCCTTAGGTTAGTTAGGTTTAACTACTTCTAAGTTCTAGGGGACTAATAACCTCAGCAGTTGAGTCCCATAGTGCTCAGAGCCATTTCAGAGCCTCACTGCTCCCCAAAGAAAATAATCCATCGGTGTAACGTCCGGAGATCGGGCAGGCCACCTAACTGGGCCACCTCGTCCAATCCACCTACCAGGGAACTTACGGTTCAGAAGTCGTCGTGCTCGTAAGGCGTTATGTGCAGGGCATCCGTCATGCTGATACCACATGACCATTCTCCGGTTCAGAGGTACGGTGTCCAAGAGAACAGGAAGATTGTGTCGTATAAATCTGGAGTATTGTCTGCCATTTTGGATGCCATTTATAAAGAAAGGTCCGATAATGGTATCGCGATTACGGGCAGCATGGGGTTCACGCCTGAGCCTCAGGACGTGCGCTAGCAGCGCATGTCGGGTGTTTCAAGCGTCAACTTCGCGTCTCAATATCTCTGGATGTAATGGGAATATTGCGATGCAATCAACGCCATTGTGTATGTGCTTTGTCATGCTATGGATTGCTGAAGAAAAAATATAGGAGGTCCATTTAAAAAAATAAGTTTGTGTTAAAAAACACATATGCTTTCGTTTTAGAATGTTTCCAAATATGTACATTCATGGGCCCCAGCCCTACATTGATACCGGTGAAAGTCGTTTTCCAATAGCTGTTATTGTTCCAGAGATATTTTGGGTGGACAAGATAGCTGGGACACCCTGTATAACTCGAAACATATTTGTTCTTCCTTCTTTTTCGGAATTTTGTTTTACATTGCGCGATACTTACCCTTTCTCATATATATGCAATGTTTCAAAAATGTTTACGAGTTCCCATGGGATACCTCTGAAACGCCGTAAGGGTCAAAATGCTTGCTGTTACTTTCATTTAATATTGGTTATTCGGCAAAGTCGACTGTAACTTGCACAAAACGGAGAAAGGACCATATTACAGCTCCAAAACGCAATTATGGATACATGTTCATTGGAAAAATTATTCCACGCGCTGACTATGCTGGAACACTCGCTACTTTTCAAACCGTCTTTTTATCAGCGTCATAAATATATTCTCACGGAGACAGTCTCTCAAATGACTCACGTCCACAAACATTTAAAAGACTACACTGTAATAAGGTTCATACATTTCTAATCGATAAGGGAATGACCATTATTCATCAAAAATTAGTTAGGCGTTCTACTAATGAAACATCAGGGATATAGCAATGATGCTTCACGAAAAAAACTCTCTAACATCTTATCTCTTATTTGTACAAAAACGCTATGTCAATAAGATACGGACAACACAGTTTCTTCGTCAGTGGCTGATAGAAGGCATCCTATCATGTATACGCATTGGGTCCGCAGCCATGTCGGAAACACACACTTATAGAATGCAGTTACACTCGGAGATCGGTAGTTGTCATGTGGTGACGGAAGAATTTTTCATCGCCTGAATTTAGCGCATGAGAGGCGAGGTGTCGGCGTAAAGTTTAACATCATCAGGCTTTGTGACAATTTACTGTGTAGAATTCTAAAATATCTCAACAGTGTCTTTCGAGATTAAGACACGTAAGACTTAATGCTGAAACTTCCGTCATATACACACATCAAAAAAAGTTTTGCATCACCCCAGTTCCCAGAAATCCCGAAGATAGACGTTGACTGTGGATATTTTATGACAGACACAGTCCTTTTGACTGTTCAGAGATGTCACTAAACCCACCCAAAGATGTACAGGAGCACGAATGAGCAGCGCCTATTAGATGGAGGGGGTCCGACAGCCGGTCAGTACCAGTCATTCCGCCAGGAAGGAAGTATACGGCTCGTGTTGTCTGTAGTTCAACCGTGCCTAGACGGTAAATACCGCGGTTCGATCGCGTCCGCATTGTTACTTTGTGCCAGGAAGGGCTCTCAACAAGAGAAGTGTCCAGGCGTCTCGGAGTGAAACAAAGCGATGTTGTTCGGACAGGGAGGAGATACAGAGAGACAGGAACTGTCGATGACATGCCTCGCTCAGGCCGCCCAAGGGCTACTACTGTCGTGCATGACCGCTACCTACTGTTCGGAGGAACCCTGACAGCAACGCCACCATATTGAATAATGCTTCTTGTGCAGCCACAGGACGACGTGTTATGACTCAAAAGGTGTGCAATGGGCTGCATGATTCGCAACTTCACTCCCGACATCCGTGGCGAGGTCCATCAATGCAACCACGACACCATGCAGCGCGGTACAGATGGGCCCAACAAATGCCGAATGGACCACTCAGAAATGGCATAACGTTCTCTTCACCGATGAGTGTCGCATACGCCTTCAACCAGACAATCGCCGGACACGTGTTTGGAGGCAACCCGATCAGGCTGAACGCCTTAAGACACACTGTCCAGCGAGTGCAGCAAGGTGGAGGTTCCCTGCTTTTTCCGGTGCCATTATGTGGGGCCGACGTACGCTGCTGGTGGTCACGGAAGTCGCCGTAACGGCTGTACGATACGTGAATGCTATCCTCCGACCGATAGTGCAACCATATCCGCAGCATATCCATTTACCATCCATTTACGAGAGGAGGAGAGGTTAATTAATTGATCAGTTTAATTACTTAGCCAATCAAATTGATAGAGAGGGGGCTATTCAAATAATTCAGGTCTGGAAGTGTGCTTGTATCTGTGAGGGGGAGTTCCCAGAGGGATTGGGGGGGGGGGAGGAGGAGGAGGAGGAGGAGGGGAGGGTTTCTCAGAAGGATGGATTATCCCCAGGGGGTCATGATCCACTTAGCAGAACAATAGGTTAAGGACCTGTGAATCAAAAGGAAACAATATGTTTGCCCCTGACTGTATGCATGACCCTGATGTGGCAACCCGTACCAACAAAGTGGTGTAGAACACAGGTTGCTGTACTACTATTGCAAATTCCAGAAATGGATGTAAGTACAGGATTCCGCTAGTAACAGCGGCCCACAGAAGAGAGTTCCAGGGAACAAAGAAATACAGCAGAGGAAAGGAAATACAGCACTAGGCTGACTACAGAAGACGTTGAAAGTGACCACCATTCATATCTCGGTACTTTTGGGCCCTTGTCAGTATGTTGCTGAAGGCGGATCGAACCTGGACTGCTGGAATTGTTGCAATCTCATCCTATATGTTCCACTGCAGTTCTTAAAGGCTATGGAGGTTGGATCAAGTGACCTGGGCTGCCAGCTAGTGCCGCAACCAGACTGACCTTTGCTAACAACTGTTAAGCATGAAGATTATGCAAATGTGCTGCAAGACTCAAACAGCTCTATGGACAGTTGCTCCATCCTGTTGGAAGTAACTGTAGGTCTTTTTTTTCCTCTGTTAATACTGCCATAAATGCTTTAGAAATGTTGGCAATATAACACGGCAAAGTCAGCATCTTAAGAATGATGTTAGGACCAACCTGCTGATCATTCAATAGTGTTTTGTCGAAGCTATGCAGATTCTCCGCTGCCGAGAAGATCTGTGATTCTGTGAATTGACATAACCACTCCGGTGAAACCAGGCTTCATCGGACATGAACACGACCACGACATTCACTGTTATCTCAGTGAACAGTCACTCAAAAAACTGGAGGAGTTGAGAAGCAGCTGCTGGCTGTAATGCATGGACAACACACACTCAGTAGGTGTGCATCTGCAGGTCCAGGTGGAGTATTCGTCCACATGATCGATGTGATATGCTGGTCTCTTGCAACAGGTGTCAGGTTGATCTGGTAGGACTCTGAAGCATTTAATGGTGAACTGCAGCCACATTTTCTGATGTGCAGGCACATTTCAGAATGTTTTTTGATGTGTCCAAAACATATCCTGTCTGCCGCCATTTTCGGACTTTTTGCTGGCACTCTGACACCATTAAACTTCTGAGTAAACAACTGACCATGCCGTTTCCACGACTTTGCTGTCACGTAACTTTCCACAACCAACACCTGCTGCTCCACTGTCGGCACCGGCGTCCCCTTTGCACTGCTCTGCTCACACTGACACAACCCACACAACGCCCTGTGTGGATCACGTGGCGGACGTACACGTGGTGTGTGTGTCACGGGGTGTGATTATATGCATACATTCACGTCCAATTGTATCCACTCGTCCGGGCCACTTTTATTTGCTCCACCCAGTATATGCAATTCACTTTTTCTCATTTTTGCACAGATATGGATATCTCAGCTGATTTAATACAGCCCTTTGCTCTACAGTACGCTCATAACATCCATGGCCCCCTATAGTCAATATACTTAAGTAAACAACAAATACTCCAGGCTGCGTTGCACTCATAGCTTTTAACCATACTATTATTTCATTTACAATTGTCAAAAACAACACAAGCTACAAAATGATCATAAACAGTGTTTCTGTGTAGAGAATAAGTCTTGCTTAATAGACAGACAAAACAGCTTATTTGACTTACAACTGACACATATACATAACAAGGACTGTCCATTGATCTTCGTCTATAATCAGGCAACTACCACTGGAAAATATCATACACTCACCAGACTGAAAGACTAGTTTTTAACGAAATTCCTGATTAAAAAATACGAGGGTCGTCTTATATTCGCAGATGACGCTTTGTTAATTCAGGTCAACGATTTTACGTAGTTGGAAGGCTCACGCCGGACGTTCAGATTACTAGTTTTTTTTTTATTCTAAATTTAGTTAGTATGCATAATTGTTACTTCACTATTTGAATTGTGCGACAATAATGTTATTAAGAGCAACTGCATCATTATGTTTGCTTTCATCGGCGAAGCTCTAAGACGGTACATAACAGCGATTAATAATGACTGCAAATCATAGCCATGACAGTTGAGTATTCTAGTACAAGAGTTCGCGATACAATTGATTCGTGGAGTGAAGTATCGGCGGTACATCTGTCGATCGCACACGATGCGCCGACCACATCTCAGCAGAAGACACGATTCACAGACGAATTGTCGTCAAACGTTTTTGCGGCAGGGCCAATACTAACATTCTGAGGTGGCACGTCGGGCCGCATATCGACCGATCTCATTATTAATTGGTAACCTACATAAATCACTATATTATGTGCCCCCAATAGACTACAGTCATTTTCCTTCTAATCACTGTATTATATTAAAATCGCCTTGATTTATTTTCATATTTTTTACACATAACTACCACACTTGAAGATGACCGTTTCTGTAATGTGCATTCACGAATCCATGTTCCTTCCGTGACAAAATTTATACCATAGCAGCTTATCGGTACGGATCGCACCTGCCCTTGAATTGTCAGTAATCTAAGACAAATAACAAAACATTCCACCTCTCGCACACACTAACTCCGCCGTGATCGCAATGACATGAAACGAAATGATGGTATGGCTTTGATGACCGGGAGTCCCCCCACCTGGAGAAGTTCAGCCACCGAACTGCAAGTCTTTTCATTTGACGCCACATCGAGCGATTACGTGTCGATGATGATGAGAACATAACACCCAATTCTCGCGGAGAAAATCTCCGACGCGGTTGGGAATCTAACCCGGGCCCTCTGCATGGTAATCAGACGCGCTGACCAATTAGTCAAGGGGGCGGACAATGGCCGCACTACTTACCCCTCTGACCCTGAGGTGAGTGGCCAGTTTTAATCAGATCACGGCCTAATTCACCAACGTCAATTAAAATTAAGAACATCTTAAAACATTACTCTCTCTGTAAGTACATTTTTGTTTGTTACTCCGGTGGGAAACTACACTCTTAAGAAGCTCTTTATGTTAGTTGACTTTTTGGATTCAGTTGCTGTTTTCTACGTGCATATTATAATAAAACACGGTTGAGAACCGGGGGCCGCAGTTTGACGACCACTGTACAGAGCACAGACGCACCGCCAGCTGGCGCCACCGCGAGTCACACTGGCTATAGGACGCCGCCGCCTTCGGTTAGACTCGCAGCGTCACATTGTATCAGCCTGGCGCTGCTCACAGTTCCGTCAAATCTCGGAAGACTCGCACTGATGTACTACGAGCAGTGCACGACGCTACTAATCTTCACACCTTAGTCAAACCTATTATTCAGAGCTCTACGACTGATATATCTTACTGGAACACACTAAGATGTTGAAAGTTATTTGTATTTAATTTTCTGCACATATTGTAAATAAAAGTGATGATGTTTTCTTCGTGTTTTAAATATTTGGAGTGTTCATAGCTATCCAGGGCACCTCGGACCATCTAGTGACACAACACGGGGACTGTACCACGCTAACGTTAACGCTTATTGATGAAGCAAAGCCAAAACCAAAAGTGAGGCAGGAAGAATACTTGGTGTCACAGAAGTGAATGTTCATAGGTAGCGGCAAATAATAATACCCTAAAGATCGCCAGGTCTAGACGAAAAACTTCAGGTGTCCCGAACACGTAAAGTTTCATGAACTGGAACAAGTAGGTTGTACAGGAAGTGCGAGAGAAACGTAATGAAGGCTTCTCAATTAATCGAAAAATTTCCTGAATGAAGGCGTTGGGGACAAAGGCGAATTTTCCAACTGCACGCGGCATGTGAGGACGTTAAACAGCGCAGCGCCTGGGTTACGGATTTTTGCTGCCTGCAGTGAGATCTCATGCGAACTGAGAAAAGGGCTGGAAGCGTAAGAACACGGTTAGCTCGGAAAATGACACGATACTGGAGAAGTACCACGGAGAAACAAACGACAATAGACATACAAATGAAGATGATGAGTGCGAAATGCTGAAGAAAATAATGGTATCAGAACCTATTAGCGTAAATAGTAAGCAGAGGAAAGACAATCGAAAGTAAAAATACACGTAAACTGTTAGTTATTCCACCATCACAGGCGGAAGAATAGAAATCTTAACATCTTTGGGCAGTTCTTAATATTTATTTTCTAATTTGCATAATTTATAACTCAGAATCTGTTAAAAACTGAAGAAAAATACTCAAGAAACAACTTCAAAAAGGGGCGGGTCTTATGGACGGGCAAATCTTCCTTACTGAATGACACGGGCAACAAGGACACCACTAGAGATGCTTCACCGTCTGCTCCTTTTCAGACACTTTTCTATGATTCTTTACAGTATCCCCAATTACAAATTAGAAACATTCTTGGCTAAAAGTATTTGCATAAAGCCCAGTCGGGATTATCCCAGCTTCCTTGGTTAGTAGATGCTCAGAGATTTTCCCTGGCTTTCTGCTCTTACGTACTTCATGCCGATAGTGAGATGATGAAGCTGTACCTGCATTTCCATTTTTATTTTCCTAGTTTGCAGCTATACACAGAGCACACATCGTTTTCTTGAAACTTCCTTTTAGCGAATATTAGGTGAAAAATATCTGTCAGGCAATATCTCTTTCTATAGCAATTGGCTATAGAAAAGTTCTAAAGCAGTTATCTACACTATTGGCCATTAAAATTGGTACACCACGAATATGACGTGCTACAGACGCAAAATTTAACCGATAGGAAGAAGATGCTGTGATATGCAAATGATTAGCTTTTCAGAGCATTCACACAAGGTTGGCGCCGGTGGCGACACATACAACGTGCTGACGTGAGGAAAGTTTCCAACCGATTTCTCATACACAAACAGCAGTTGACCGGCGTCGCATGGTGAAACGTTGTTGTGATGCCTCGTGTAAGGAGGAGAAATGCGCACCATCACGTTTCGGACTTTGATAAAGGTCGGATTGTAGCCTATCAAAAAAATGGTTCAAATGGCTCTGAGCACTATGGGACTCAACTGCTGTGGTCATAAGTCCCCTAGAACTTAGAACTACTTAAACCTAACTAACCTAAGGACATCACACACATCCATGCCCGAGGCAGGATTCGAACCTGCGACCGTAGCGGTCGTGCGGTTCCAGACTGTAGCGCCTTTAACCGCTCGGCCACTCCGGCCGGCGTAGCCTATCGCGATTGCGGTTTATCGTATCACGACATTGCTGCTCGCGTTGGTCGAGATCCAATGACTGTTAGCAGAATATGGAATCGGTGGGTTCAGGAGGGTAATACGGAACGCCGTGCTGGGTCCCAACGGCCTCGTATCACTAGCAGTCGAGATGACAGGCATCTTATCCGCATGGCTGCAACGGATCGTGCAGCCACGTCTCGATCCCTGAGTCAACAGATGGGGACGTTCGCAAGACAACAACCATCTGCACGAACAGTTCGACGGCGTTTGCAGCAGCATGGACTATCAGCTCGGAGACCATGGCTGCGGTTACCCTTGACGCTGCATCACAGACAGGAGCGCCTGCGATGGTGTACTCAACGACGAATCAGGGTGCACGAATGGCAAAACGTCATTTTTTCGGATGAATCCAGGTTCTGTTTACAGCATCATGATGGTCGCATCCGTGTTTGGCGACATCGCGGTGAACGCACATTGGAAGCGTGTATTCGTCTTCGCCATACTGGCGTATCACCCGGCGTAATGGTATGGGGTGCCATTGATTACACGTTTCGGTCACCTCTTGTTCGCATTGACGGCACTTTGAACAGTGGACGTTACATTTCATTTCATATGTGTTACGACCCGTGGCTCTACCCCTCATTCGACCCCTGCGAAACCCTACATTTCAGCAGGATAATGCACGACCGCATGTTGCAGGTCCTGTACGGGCCTTTCTGGATACAGACAATATTCGACTGCTGCCCTGACCAGCACATTCTCCAGATCTCTCACCAATTGAAAACGTCCAGTCAATGGTGGCCAAGCAACTGGCTCGTCACAATACGCCAGTCACTACTCTTGATGAACTGTGGTATCGTGTTGAAGCTGCATGGACAGCTGTACCTGTACACGCCATCCAAGCTCTGTCTGACTCAATGCCCAGGCGTATCAAGGCCGTTATTACGGCCAGAGGTGGTTGTTCTGGGTACTGATTTCTCAGGATCTATGCACCCAAATTGCGTGAACATGTAATCAAATGTCTGTTTTAGTATAATACATTTGGGCAATGAATACCCGTTTATCATCTGCATTTCTTCTTTGTGTAGCAATTTTAATGGCCAGTAGTGTAGTTTTTCGGTTTCGTGTAGACTCATATCCTTTGCTTTGCAAGAATAAACGTACAGGAGTAAGGAAAGTCGTATTCCTTAGCGGAGAAAAAGTAATTCCTAGAAGTTTGCAAGTCTGTATTTTTTTTCAGAGTCTGTATAGTACTTATCCAAGTACACATGCATGCATGTCTGAAGGAGCGGACACTGCTGACGATCTACAGCCATATGAAATTCGCTTAAACATCGGCTGCTTACTACTGGTACATTAAAATTTATGCCAGACCTGGACTCGAACCCGGAGTTTTAGCTCAACGCCAGTGGTAGCATTAACCACTTCGGCTATCCGCTATCCGAGCATGTCTCCCGGACCGATCCAAACCTTCTCATGTCACAGCGTCAGCGTCCCATAGAGTTCGCACTCATGTATATTCCCACACAGGGAGAGACAATGTTATTATCGTCGTTAGTAATATTCTCTCCCCCTGAGCGGGAATACACATAATCATTGCGAGCTCTAAGGGACGCTGGCGCTGTGACATGTGGAGTTTGGATAAGTCTGTGAGACGTGCACGGATGGCCAAAGTGGTTAAGGCGACCGCTCACGTTAAGCGAGAAATCTGGGTTCGAGTCCCAGACCGGCACAAACTTTTCATGGGTACTAGTAAATTTTACAGCTGATGTCTGATAGTATTTGTAGCTTGCAAATACCTTTCTTCTAAAGTAATTCCTGTCTACTGGTTCTTGGGCTACTACAATAGCTAATTCAGTACGCCATCTAGCTGCTTCTGTTAACACTTGTCCACTCATTTCATAGCGTGCTTGCTCCTCTCTCTCTTTTTCTTTCCCGGCGTTTATCCACATTACGTACGTGCTCCACTTACCTGGTGACTGGTTTTCTCATTTTCTGTGTTACAGTAGATTACTATGTATGACATCCGGCAAGACTAAAAGTTTGTCTTCACGTACTTCATAACGACCAGTCGAGTTTACCTTTGACTTGCGGGTATTGTAGTCTTTATTCGGCATTTACCCTATATTCCATGTGTTTGTATATTTCAGATAGATACGATAAACTCTCGCAGTTGGTAAGGTGGTGGTGGTGGTGGTGGTGGTGGTGGTGGTGGTGGTGGTGGCGGAGGAGGAGGAGGAGGAAGAAGAAGAAGAAGAAGAGGCAGCTAAACGCTACCACGATGATGGGTAGTCTACCAGTCGTCGTTTGTAACTCATGTTCAGAAAAACCTGAACACCTTGAATGAATGGAGATAGTACAATCATATTCACAGGACATGTAAATTACTATGTTCTGCAGAAATGATTAGCATTTGAACCATGTCGGCCCGCGGATTCAAGGTCAACATCGATACCGCGGCGCACCACCTACCGGTAAAATGTGCCTTCGGGTCTCGTTGTTGCTGTAATGGATCAAAAATGGCTCAAATGGCTCTGAGCACTATGGGACCTAACATCTGTGGTCATCAGTCCCCTAGAACTTAGAACTACTTAAACCTAACTAACCTAAGGACATCACACACATCCATGCCCGAGGCAGGATTCGAACCTGCGACCGTAGCAGTCGTGCGGTTCCGGACTGAGCGCCTAGAACCGCTCGGCCACCGCGGCCGGCTGTAATGGATCAATGTGACTTGAGCAGACGTGCAAGATGCCTCGCAGACGTATGCACAAACTTTACCGTCAAATCAGAGAGTTTGAAAGAGGGCGCTTTACTGGCATGCGAGAATATGATGGATGTATCTGCTCGAGTGGGACGAAGTGTTTCGGCAGTGTAACGGGTGCGTGCAGAATGGTTCACGGAAGGCCGTAGAACACGAGATTGATAACGTTGCATCACCCAGACCCCCCCTGAGAAGGTCGAGACCTCATCCGAATGGCATTGCAGGACAGATCTGCGTCCTCCTCTAGAGCAGCAGGGGAACACATCGTACACAATTAGGGGTGACAGTCCATCGCCGTTTATTACAGCATGGGTTACGTGCGCGCCGTCAACTTCTCTGCTTACCTTTGATGACTGTACAGAAACACGTTAGAAGGCAATGGCGTATCGAATGTCGTCACTGGGTACAGGAATGGCACCAGATAGCGTCTTCGGACGAATCCAGGTTTTGTTTGTTTGAAAATGCTGGCCGCATTTTTGTTCGCCGCAGACAGAGTGAGTGGCCTCACAGTGACTGCATTCGCACACGACATACAGCACCAACTGAAGGCCTTATGGTGTGGAGTGCTATTGGGTACAACCAAAAATCACAGGTGGTGCGTGTCCAGGGCACTGTGACCAATGTGACCTACGCGAATGACATCCTGCGACCCGTCGCCGTACCCTTTCTGCACAACACACCAGACGCCATTTTTCAGCAAGACAATGCACGACCACATGATGCTGCACGAACACGTGCCTTCTTGGTGTCGCATGATGTCAGCATCTTGTCCTGGCCAGCCACATCACCAGACTTGTCACCAATCGAATATGTGTGGGATATGGTGAAACGACAGGTGCAGTGCTGTGAACCATTGTCAACCACCACAGATTAACTTTGAATCGAGGTGAATGCAGCATGGACGGCTCTGTAACAGGACGCCATTCGCGCGTTTTACACGTCGATGCCATCACGCATCGAACACGTTTCAGGGCCCATGGCATACCCTATGCCTACTAGGTAAGACGACACGCACTGAACTGAGGCGACTGAAATGCTGATCATTTCTGCAGAACGGACTAATGCGCATGTCCTGTAAATATGAACGTCATATCTCTAGTCGTTAAAGGTATTCTGTTTTTCTTGGTTCAAATGGCTCTGAGCACTATGGGACTTAACATCTGTGGTCATCAGTCCCCTAGAACTTAGAACTACTTAAACCTAACTAACCTAAGGACATCACACACATCCATGCCCGAGGCAGGATTCGAACCTGCAACCGTAGCGGTCACGCGGTTCCAGACTGAAGCGCTTAGAACCGCTCGGCCACTTCTGTTTTTCTGAACATGAGTGTATTTAGCTAAGTTTACAGATTTCTTCCCATACTTGTTGCCGGCCGAAGTGGCCGCGCGGTTCTGGCGCTGCAGTCTGGAACCGCGAGACCGCTACGGTCGCAGGTTCGAATCCTGCCTCGGGCATGGATGTGTGTGATGTCCTTAGGTTAGTTAGGTTTAACTAGTTCTAAGTTCTAGGGGACTAATGACCTCAGCAGTTGAGTCCCATAGTGCTCAGAGCCATTTGAACCCATACTTGTTCAAAGAATGTTCGACTTCATATGTTGTCCACGTTTAAACGTATTCCATTTCATATTGTAGGCCTACCTGTTCATCAGCACTGGCAACCCTCCTCGCCTCTTCCACTTTTCACTCCCATGAACGAGACTTCAAAAAGTGTATTACATATTACTAATGGCAGGCCCAGTAACTTTTACTGAATGCTGCACAAAAATTTCCAAGTGACAGACACTTGACATTATTCTTCAACATAGTCACCTAGTCTCTGTCAATAACCGTCCGAACGTTCTACATCTACATCCATACTTCGCAAGCCACCTGACGGTGTGTGGCGGAGGGTACCTTGAGTGCCTCTATCGGTTCTCCCTTCTATTCCAGTCTCGTATTGTTCGTGGAAAGGAGGATTGTCGATATGCCTCTGTGTGGGCTCCAATCTCTCTGATTTTATCCTCATGGTCTCTTCGCGAGATATACATAGGAGTGAGCAATATACTGCTCGACTCCTCGGTGAAGATATGTTCTCGAAACTTCAACAAAAGCCCATACCAAGCTACTGAGCGTCTCTCCTGCAGAGCCTTCCACTGGAGTTTATCGATCGTCTCCGTAACGCTTTCGCGATTACTAAATGATCCTGTAACGAAGGGCGCTGCTCTCCGTTGGATCTTCTCTATTCCTTCTCTCAACCCTATCTGGTACGGATGCCACACTGCTGAGCAGTATTCAAGCAGTGGGCGAACAAGCATACTGTAACCTACTTGCTTTGTTTTCGGATTGCATTTCCTTAGGATTCTTCCAATGAATCTCAGTCTGGCATCTGCTTTACCGACGATCAACTTTATATGATCATTCCATTTTAAATCACTCCTAATGCGTACTCCCAGATAATTTATGGAATTAACTGCTTCCAGTTGCTGACCCGCTATATTGTAGCTAAATGATAAGGGATCTTTCTTTCTATGTATTCGCAGCACATTACACGTTCTGCCAACCTTTCGGTTCTTCGACAATAGAAATCCCTCTCCTTGGTCACGGAGCCATTCGAGAACCGCTTTACGAATGTTATCGACGCTGGAAAAACTCTTTCCCCCAGATGTTTTTTCAGCTTGCCGAAAAGATGGAAATTGCATGGTGCAAGACCTGGACTTCACAATCAGCGTCACCCGTGTCTATGTGGTCTTTGTCACATTGCTGGTACAATTGCACAACGGCTGAAAATGACGCTGCATTTGGTACATACACCGCTGGCATTTCTATGTGACTCTACAGTGTTTCCAGCGAAGGAGTCCCCGATTTAAAAATTAAATATCTCGAAAACAATCAATAGACGACTGCAGCAAACAGTATTTTTATTGTGAAAGTAGTCCGCCCCCCTTAGCTGAGTGATCAGCACGACAGAATATCAATCCTAAGGGCCCGGGTTCGATTCCCAGCTGGGTCGGAGATTTTCTGGATGTTGTGTTGTCCTAATAATCATCATCATTTCATCCCCATCAACGCGCAAGTCGCCGAGGTGGCGTCAAATCGAAAGACTCGCACCCGGCGAACGGTGTATCCGACGGGAGGCCCTAGTCACACGACATTTATTTTATTTATTGTGAAAGTAGTGAGAATTTTAAACAAAGGTTATGCCTAAGTTTCGAAATAGTTCTAAAAGCTGCTAACAGACGGTGCTGTAATCACAATACGTAGTAGTGCCCATAAATAATGCGGCACAGCTCAGTGCGATCAGTTCCACCGCTGAAATGTGAAAGGAGGTTAGCGGTCCAAAGGATGTGGATGAAATCATTTAATCCATTGAACACATTTTTCTGATACAGCAACAAGGCGTGGTTTTCAAATACCATCAATGTTTCGAAAGGAACCGATGAGAAAACCATTCACAAGCTTTTCGCCGAATTCCAACGGACAGGCAGCGTGGCTAATCTGATGCGGAATGTTGGCCCAAGGCAATACTGTAGTCATTCCTTAAGATGTCGCCGCGGTTTCTGGACATTTTTAGCAAAATCCAAGATAATCTGTCCGAAGAATTGCAGTAAACACTGGTGAAGCCTTCCAACGTGCAGAAAATGTTGAGACAGAGCCTACACGTGTTTCTATTCAAAATCCGAAGCCACCTAACAATACCGGTACGAGCCGTGCGACAGAGGGCTGATGTTGCGAACCAGATTCTCAGAGTGATCGATAATGAAGGATTTGATGTTGATTGCATCTGTTTCACAGATGAGACACCTTACACCTGAATGGAGTCTCAGCAAACAGAACTGGCGATCTTCGGGTTAGGAAAATCCCCATTTGTGTGAAGAGAAACCAAAGTATTCTCTCAAAGTTACTGTTTGGGCTACAGTGTGCAGCAGAGGCATTATTTGCCCTCTTTTCGTGCGAGAAACGATCACTAGCGAACGTTACGTTACAATTTCGGAACAATCTATCGCCACACAGCTAGCGTTGGAGGATCGAACAGGCAGTGAGTGGTTCATGAAAGACGGGGCCAGACGCCGTCGAACAGAACAGGCTTTCGCTTTGTTGTTGAATACTTCGAGAACAGTCATTGCATTGGATTATTGCGAATTTATTGGTGCAGGAACGGAGTGGCCTCGATATTCGCCCGATCTGTCTCGCTGCGACTACTTTTTGTGAGGCACACTGAAAGACGCTGTTTACTGTAACTATGCCACCACGAAGCTTGAATCTGTGTGGCATCTGAATCCACTTCCGTTGAGACACTACAGAATGTGACACCAAATTTCACTGGTCGTTTGCGCCATCTTCGTACTGCTAGTGGTAGAAATTTCAAAGCGACTGTCAGCTACCGTCAGCTGCTTTTCGAACTATTTAGAAACTTCTGTATGACACTCTTACGGCTTTCACACCAAACGAACCTTTTCTTGCACTCATCTATCGATTTCAGTTTTCAATATATTTAATTTTTAATCGAGGGACTCCTCCGTCAGAGTGCAGTTTAGACGGTTTGCTTGTAAGAATCTTACTGCACCGTGTACTTCAACTCTGGAGTACGTTTCCAGTTATTACACCGTTTCAATCACACACTGATGCACCTGTTATCCGAGCCACAGCAGAACTGTCTCTGCAGGAAAAACTGAACATGTACTCTCTTCTGACAATGTGCCGCTGTTATTACGCACTGGACTTAGCGTGGGGCAACATGTGTAACTTACTTTCTGAAGTCCCTGTGTATTTCTGCGCAGAAAAACATAATTTTTAATGTGTATCCATAATCTCAGGTCACTGCACTTATTCCAGTGAGTAGCTCTATCGAAAGAAAACATTTTGCTCGTGCTACTCAGGTTTTTAGTTCCATCTAACTAATAATTATGAGCGTTTCTTTGTTCTTTTTAGACTATACAACTCGAACAGCTTCTCCCAAAGTATAAACACATTCCAAGATTATCATTATATTCTCATATTAGTGCAGTACCATCACCCAGAATGCGCATGTTTATGAAAGAACACAAAATTATGTTTCCCGTTTTCTAATGGAATATATATTCTAGGTAGGTCACATAAGCGAATAAAATGATTCCTTCGTGTCCCGTGGAGTAGCACGCAAACTGTTTGGATGGTCATTCCTCAGGTATGCAGTGAAGCCTTCACTGATGCCTGGTCAAGACACACAAGAATCCCTGAATGCAGCACGTAGAGACTTCACACCATACTGAATCTCGCAATCCCAGATACTATTTACCGTTCTGTAATCCGCTGTCAAGGCTGTGGTACTGCAGCATAAACATTTCTATTATAAATAGTATCTATCTTAATTTACAAAGGTTAGTGTATTATGAGACACAATGTAGTTTGTAGAGGAAGGTAACGACTTGGTAATTTCATTTTAGAAAAAAAAATCGTGACGTCAAAGTTGGGACGAATCTGGTCGACTATATTCCTGCCCGTGATCTTTTTTTCCAAAACGTTTATCCTGTGATTCATTACTACGTTCGTGACTGATTCGTATTGAACATAATATCACATTCTCCAAGATATTCTATTTTGGGTAGAGGTTTCCTGGACAATCATTCATAAAACTGCTTGTTCTCAAGTGCTCTAGCTAGATGCCTAGCCTAATGTAATTCACTCGTCTGCATAACTTCATCAACGTCGCTGTGTGGTTCCAGTACCTGTAGTGATTCATTTCTTTTATAGTTAATTCCAGCGAACATTCGTTCATAATACATTAAACTGTATTTTTCTTTCCTTTCAAATACCGAAAACTGAAGACCATATGCCAACACCGGCGCAATGACTGGCATGTAAGGGCAGGTGTTGGAATCCGACATTTTATGAGAATGTGAAAGCCTGTTCTGTTAACAAGTGATACGAGCGTTTCCATTACTGTATGATTTAGGTTATGCTGCACAAAAAGACTTTCTACATAATTTAAAAACTTGACCTTTCTTTAAAGTGATGCTGTCTGTAACCAGTAAGTGTATAATCTTTTTACTAATCTCTTAGTATTCCTTTATTTTGTGATAACTTTGCAATACGTTTACATCTGATGCCTCCACTTACATCTGTTCATTACGCTGCGCTATCTACGTAAACAAGCTTATTGATTAATATGTCTTTGAATCCAATTTCTTGCGACTTTTCATAGTATCAGCCAATGGCCTTGCTTCAGTGGTCACACCAGTTCCCATCAGATCAAGTTAAGTGCTGTAAGGCTTGGCTAACACATGTATGGGTGACCGTTTGTGTCAGCCGAGTGCTGGCGGCAAGCGAGGCGCACTCAGCCCTTATGAGGCCAATTGACGAGACACTTTACTGAGGAGTAAGCGGCTCCAGTCACGAAAACTTACAATTGCCGGGAGAGTGGTATGCAGACCACGTGCTTCTCCATACCGATGACCTGAGGATGACCCGGCAGTCGGTCGCTACCGCTGGACCTTCAAGACATGTTCGGACAGAGCTTGGGCTGTGTTGGTGTTTTCTGTTTTTAATGTGGTATCAAGTAATGGAATTATTCTGTAATTTGTGCAGACGAGAACACAGGTTCCTTTTAGCGTCGAGCATAAAATGGAGGTTCCCACATTTGTATGTACAGCTTTTTACCAATCACTTCTCCCAGTACAGTAATTTTAGTTACATTTCTAAATTTAAACATCCACTTTTTTTTAATAATCCTATGGGGTTCCTCATCATCTCTGCATGCTTTCTTATTCTTCAGTTTGTCAACCACATCTTTAATTATGGTAGTACTGGCTAATATACTATGGCCACAGAAATTCAAGAGCAGATTTTGGATCGCTGCAGTTACGCACATCTGTTAATAGTCCACCCATTTCCTTTATTAATGTTGTCCTTTGACGAAATCCAAGACGACATACTGACAACCATTTAATTTCTTTTATTAAATGAGTTGATAACTCTGCTAAGGTTATGTTATAATCTGCTTTCGACTATATTTAAAATTGTCTACTGCCTCGCTATTTTATCAACCGTATCACGTCACCCCAAAAAACGCACTTTTATTGCACCCAAAAAACCGTCAAAACACTTTTGTGAAGTGGAAACCTCATTACGCTTTTCGTCATCTGTATGCAGTCACGACATTCTCGTCCTACCTACAGTCTCGTGTCTAAATCTTGATGTAAAATACGTAATTACTTCATATATTTACAAAGACTGCTATCTTACTGATCTGCACTCGGCAATAGCCTAACGTAATATGGCGGACTTCGCTATCTACTTCATCATTGCGACCACTATAAGATACGTGACTCCCACTGATGATAACGATGCAAAACAAGTGAATTTTCTCTACAATACTCGAAGGGCATCATTTAACTGATGAATAACGTCATACGTTGTGGCAATCCGATGGACGTACAAGGATGTGGCGGGTGGTGGTTTAGTGTTGAGTATCTGGGTGCATCATTCCCACTGTCAAATTTGGCGAAGGAGATTTAATATCATCACCCATTCATCTGAGGTTTGGTTTTGCTTCATGAATATCGAAACGTACAAGGAAAATGGACATAATTATCTCATACCCATGCTATTGGAAACATTTATTACTCGTCGTTTAATTTTTCGACATGACAAAAGTTGTGTTTCTACAGGGACAGCCATAATCGAGTATTTGGATGAAAAGGGAGTGAATGAAGTTTACGGTATAGGCGAAAACTCTGATCTCAGCCTAGCTGAACCTATCTGGGGTGACATCATTAACAGAGAACCAGATTACACGGTTCCGTGACGGCTACAGTGCTGATAACAATGTTGCAAAATTAATGGAAGGGAACACTTCGTGACAACCACTCCAACTTAGAACAACATATTCCCAGTAGGATAAAAGCTGTGAAAACACGCGTTGGGAGGCATCGTAATGCCGTAATAATTCAAGCAATTTCTTATACCTTTATTGTAATTAATGCCAGTATACGGGCTCGAGTAATCACTTTTCTTGCCCATCCAATTCTATTCCGTTATAAATCGGTTATGGATCATGGGCCACTCGATGACGAACTTTTCTATTTATTCTGAATTTCTTAAAATAACTGAACACCTTTCCGGTAGGTGGTATCTGTATTTCCTAGATTTGTTCCCTAAGGCATGACATTTATACTTTATTCAAATGGTTGTAAGAAAATACTGTAATTTCGTTATCCGCATATACTGCAGTTATCGACTCGAGCTATTCGAACCAGTGTTATTGTAACTGATAAGCAACTACTATCAAGAGATGTCTCCAAGGAAAGAAGAAGCTACAAAGCAATTCACTGGTAGTCTGTTCCTTTGTAACATTCCGATCAGTGTATCAAGAACTGTGACGATAATATTTCCTTAGCAGGTACACCCCTTCATCAGTGAGTGAAGAAAATGGAACTAGAGATCGAAAAATAACGGATGGCAGCCGACTTCTGTGATACTACTAGCTAAGGAAATCTTTGAACCTGTCTTTACCAGCAATTCACATTTAAGCATTGTGACAGTAGTGGAAAACTACCAACTACCCTTTTTTACGTTGCAAAATGAGATGTATATTTTTACGTTGAAAATCGTAGTGTACACGAACTGTCAATGTTCTGTAGTTCTTCAGGCTCCTATAGTCTTGGCCGTGGCGCATGTTATTTTGATTAGTTTCGCCAAGTCGTGATGGAGTTGCAGGTACTATTTTTTGTGTGGATGAATTAGAACTGTGGGCACACGAGAATGAACGTGTCTTATGGATAAAAGATTATGTCGAGAGAATAGAATAATGGCGCTGCTATGCTTAACTTTCCTAGTGTTCTTTGCGGAAATATTTCATTAGAGTTATGTAGTAATAATCATTTGAATACCGCAAACATGGGGCACCTCAATAAATGCCCTTCCACTGTAGGTTTCTGATTTCCAAACGTTTTGCACACCACCTTGTGTGCTTATTTCTTTAGGATCTCGCAGTTGCTCTCTCGTCTACCCAACCCCACCGTCTTAGAAAGTGATGAGTTTGGTATTCAGTTTTCTTCAACATGAGCCGCTTGAGAGCGTTTGATATTTGTGTTACAATCTCTGATCAAGTGAATCTCCCAAACACACAGCTCTTCTCCATAACAGTTATGGATGCCTCAGGGCGGGTACAATAAAACTGGCGTGAAAAATATTTCATATACCTGAAGACAGGCGAAGCAACTTACATCGTCCGCATCCATTGTGGATGGTTTAAGTTGAGTTACTTATCTTAAGCAGCATGAAATACGAGAGCGCGCTGAGAAGTAATGCCTCTTGGATTTTTTAGGTGAAAACACTATAAAGCTTTTTAAATAAAACAAACGTTATTAACGTCTTACATCTTTATTCTTCATGTCTACATATATGCAACCCTAACATTTAAGATGACTAAATTGTTACAAATACGCCTATCTCATATGTAGTAAATGCGGTTTTTCTTTCTAAATGTACGTGTCAATAAAGAGAGGTCACTAGATAAGCAGCCCCTATTAAGGAATAACTGTGGATCAGCATGGAGTAATTTATGGAAACTACAAGGAAGAAAATCAGGAGTGGAGACAGGGATACGAGTCACCTATGTAAAGATATAGTACTTTTTGTTTTGTTCTACTGCGCCGCATCACCCTGTCTACACTTTGCCTCCAAACGAGCCATTCAGAATAATGCTAATTCTCCATTTACGATGCCATTCTTCAGTTTACAAATTTTCATAAATCTTTTTACTTTTGTGCACGTCGAATTTAATAATAGACTAACACGACAAAGACATGTCAGTAATGTGAATAGGGAAGTAAAAAAAAAATGCTGAGTAGTAAAAATATTTTACATCCAATTCACTGCTGTCAACATCATGTGCCAAGGGTGGCAAGATTTTGTTTTTGGTGACAAGCACCAGGCTGGTTTTTTGGGTCGCTGGACAGAGATGGCGTTTGCTCACTCTGGCAGAAACGGGGTTATCTGGCGGCGCCACGAGTGGACTGAACGGAGTGCTGGCGTAACTGGAGTGTGGAAGCGAGGCGAGGGCGGAAGCAGCAGCGGAGGCAGCCCCCTGTCATATCGAGCGGAGTATACACTCAGCCTTTTGGAACGTGTGCCTGGCTGGTGTTGAGAGTGCACAAGCGGCTGTGAACTGTGACATTTGGAGACCCATAAATAATGATGGTTTGCTTGTGCCTAGAAGATGGATTATCTACCAGATGCTGTAAACGAGTTTTTGCTGTTTCTGCCCTTGCTTAATCGCAGTGAATCAACGGTTTTCTACGCTGGAACCTTGTATCATGTTTTCTGAGATGTAGTGCCCATCAGTAATCAGCTTACATGCCGCAATGAATGTAGACTTCGTTGCACGTGAATAGGCGGAACCTGCAGAATTAGTTTTTTTGTTTTTGTATTTCGTGACAGTGTTCCCAATGGCCAGCACGTACTGATTTGATTTATTTCATGTTGATGTGGCTTGTCTCTGATACTGAACTGTTTCAGGTAACCCATTGGGTAATGGCTAATTTTGATGTAATTTATATGTACACATGGTGACAACGTTTAGATACGGATGATATAAACACTCTGCGCTGCATAGTTCCGAATGAATGTGTCACAGTCGCCTTATTGTGGGCAACGTTACCCAGGATCCATACGCAGAACCAACCAAGTTAATTGCATACGGGAAGCTTTTCTGAATTTTTAAAATTAGGAAGTTCTGCGAAGTTTTGTTTTGTTGTCACTGAGCTGTATTTTTAAGACTCTGGTAAGCACGCTATTTAGACGGTCGTCAATCTCCTTAAATTCTTAAAAGGTGGAATCAATTTGCAAGCGAGCCTTTTTTCAATTGTTATTCCTCCATCTGCTTGAGCTCAAATGAAAGGTATTGTTGTGAAGCTCTACGGAGAGATCTAAAGCGATTTCTTACGTAAATTGTTCTAAGCTGTGATTCATTAAATGTGCAAATTTGTTATTGGTAACTCAACACAATCAGTCGATCGAGTCTATCCTTTAATCCTACTGCCTAATACTGCCACAATATCATATTTCTCTTGTCAACATGTTTTTTATCCACGGTGTGCGTAAATACACATCCATATTCACTGAAGAGCAGATCACCATTTGTATTACAACATAAATGGCTCTGTTAACCGCGTTACCAGAAAACTGTTGCAACAGTGGTCCAGTGAAGCTTGTTACTTTCTGGGAATATCGATGTCAATGGTTGAGTGTTTGTGCATCATGAAGCTAAAAATCCGGCTGCAGAGTACCAATGATTAAAGATGCATAAGTAACGAAAACTAAATCCAGCGAAATAACTGCTACTCATTGTTTGGTGGGTGAATGTGACAAAACTTGTATATTTGTAAAATAACGATCACTGTGTACACGATTAAAAATGCATTAATATGCTCAGTCTAATTCCCAGGATCGAAAGCGCATTTGGTGAAACCTGAATACGAATACGTGCTGAATCTTTCTGATGGAAGGTGTATGTGGAAACTTAATGAGGCGATTCCTTGAAGCACACATATGGAATAGTATGTGCGCTCTATCGTCACCGTTCTCAACGGCTTTCTTCTGTAATCTGATGATTCTTTACTTTGTTTTTACGGATGAAACAAACATCTGAATGCTACATTTGTGGATATGCTTGAGAGCTGCACCTCATTGTGCAGAGCCTAGTACTAAATCAGAAATGTGTAAAGAAACAAAACACAGATTAATACCAACATTCTCGGCAATGACATTTAGCAGGGTATTGTGTAATGCATTCTGAATTATTAACGTTCAGACCGTGGTGTTAATTTCCATGGTCTAGCTTGCGCCACAGACATAAAATAATAAGTATTTTAAACGTGAATTTGTAAGTACTACACAACAAATCCCGGAGTTTTTCTTGTGCATGGGTCTAATGTTTTGGCTTTTGAATCCAAGATATCTGTCGCTTAACGCAAGTTTTTCATTTGGCAATGCTGTGTGTGTATGAAAATTGCAAAGATACATTGGTTAGAATGGAGTGGTTAGGATGTTGTACAGTGTACGTCCCCTGAAATCGGCTGGGTCGCCAGACTCAGGTCTCAAAACGCAAGATGTTACCAGCTGGTCGATTATTGTGGTGTCAAGTCAGCTTTCGAATTTAGGATAGCCTGATCTTTGTTATCATAGACAATAAGTTTTCGTCAATAACCAAGCACCTTGATTCCCCGTGGGTTTAATTATTTATCAATTAGTTGCTTTATTTTGTGGAACATATGTCCTTCCAAGCAATACTTGTGATACTATTCCTTCACATACTAGGATGGTTTGATAAGTCTGGTTGAAAATCAAGAAAAATGGTTTGTTTCGTAAACAACTCACCTTCTCGACAGTCTCCGTTGAGGGATATACGCATGGTCCAGCGACCCTCAAGCTTTTTCATCCCCTCGGAAAATACTCGTTGACTGCTACTATCACTTACTCGTATGATGGTAATTTCTTCCCAGCAAGATAGTTTCACCTTACGGAACAGAAAGAAGTCACTTGGAGGCTAAGTCTGGTGAACAGGGTGGATGAGGAACCAATTCAAAGCCCAATTCATGTACTTTCGGCATTGTTATCGCTGTTGTGTGGGATGCTGCATGAGCACTTTTTTCGTGCCAACCTTGGTCTTTTTGCTGTAAACGAAAGTTTCAAACTACCGAACATGGAAACGTAATAGGATTCAGTTATGGTTCTGCTTTTTTTAAGTAATCTATGGGGACTGTTCCTTGGGAGTCCCAAAAAAAGTGGTCATCTCCTTACCAGCTGACAAAATGGTCTTTGCCTTCTTTGGTGCACTTTCACGAGCCTTTGTCCATTCTGTTTCGGAGGATACCAAGTGACCTGTGCAACGTATTAACCATTTCCTCAGTTCTCTCGTAACTCTCTAAACATTCCTTGAGCGTCTTCTGTCGTTAAGCATGCTATTTTTATCACCTACCTGCCTTTGGTAGAGGCTATAATTAGTAGCTGAAGATAAGTGAACTGATGCGATTACAAACAAAGCGATCACTCAAAATATAAAAAATATATATAAAAACATCGCAGTTGCCCTCTGATTCATTTATTTTCGGTTGCAAACGAAAATCTAAAATTTTATGATTATTGGAAATAGTTTAGAATAAGACGTGATACATTAAATCGGTAACTGTGTAGAAAACCCTCAGACTGCATTCCTCTTTTAATACGTGCGTTTTCATTGACTATACTCCGCTAAACAGATATCGTCTCTGACTCAGCCGACACACTATTCTTTTGTCAACAAGCATTAGCAGAGTTAATACTTCTTTTAAGGATTTACTTTACATTACCTGTAGTCTGAACATACAACTGTCTTCAGAGCTAGAAGTTCACTTTGATGTGAGGCATCACTGAAATTAAACTTCTTGACAGAACTACGTTGTGGGCCGAGATCCGAATTAGGATCTTTACCTTTTTTTGTTGAAGCTCCAATCAATTACATCATCTGCCCACGGCACATGGACTGAAAGCATTTAGAACGGTTGGAGTGAAAGTTGGCAGAAGATTAGAGGAGGAAAATAAGGCTTGGTCAGATAGCTTATTTGGCAGATAACTGTTCTCGAAACAGAAAGATCGAGTTTGAATCTTGGTCCAGCACATGGTTTTAATCTTATTCAGTTTCTAACATTTGTGTAACCCTATAGCGTAACTGGAAACCCTTAAGGGTGTATTTGTACGATTGACACAAATGAACCACGCTGTTATCGATTGTCAACGAATCATTAATTTACCTGCTGACTATGAAAGATATGCATAATTTTGTTCTAGTTCAAATATCGAAGTATTGCAATTATTTTCACTTTCTGACCTGTAACAACTATTAGTTATTCGAAGTTAAATCGTTTGTACACTGTCATAATTCACAGTGATACAATAAATGTTTGGAATCATTTGAGAGAATGTATCGACAGTGTATGAAGATATCTGTATACAAACGTGAATAGACAATCTTAAAATTATGATTTCAAATCGGACAGCGTGCTCGTTGCAGTGAAACCTTATGAGCGAAGATTCGCCTGATAGTCGGCAAGGTGAAGCCTAGAAGTAATATCTATACAACCATCTCTAAGTCTGTAGAGAATATTTCGCTCGTATCTCTGTAAACCACCAAACCAGCACAGACGAAATTGCCTTGGGTGTTTTAAATTTTCGGTGTAGAATGCTTCAAGGATATAGGGAGATAATTTAGTTTCAGTGCGGAAATCGTTAAGCTGTGAGAACTATTTTCCGATAAATTATGAAGTATTCTGTTGCCTATGTCAAATGAATATGGTGGTTTCCTTCCACCCTGTCGTTAGTATTAAGACACTGAACTACGTATGTAATCCCGTGTATGATACGTGGGAAACTCAATCTTTTGCAGACTTCAAACCAGTCATTAATGTAATAACAGAACTTGACGGGTCTAAGGGAAGGAACTCAACGCTGAACTAGAACTTGCCACGGTTCCTTAACCTACTTGCGACGAACCTGAGACGATTCCATTCCGTAAACTGAACATATCACGTGTTACATGTACAATAATTTCTTGTAATATGCAGAACTCAGACGTGAGTCCGGCACCTTAACCACTGCGTCGATATTATAGACCTTCATATGCCATAATAAATTCTAATCCACTACTGCGTGTTCGATATCCAGTACCACTGTCCCACGAGGGGTTCACAAGACCTTACATCCAAGTATTAATAGGTCTGTATGAATGTCTTGCGCAGCTACCTAAGCCTAGGTTTACAGCCTTATTTAATGTTCACATATGAATAGGAGAATTCTTTACCTAAAGGACAATGTTGTTATTAATACTTACTGAACTTTCAACACCAGATTCACAGGAATAAACAACGCTTTGGAGGTATGTTCGTGTTCCAAAACATTGTGGAAGAAACGTAGATTTTTTTTGTAATGGATATGCAGTACTGCTAGCTGACACTCCTGTGATGGTAAAACAGTGTTATTTGCTGAATATCTTCTGAACTTGGTGTACACAAACAAGTGGTTTTGTATAGCAAAATTTGCAACTATTGTTGTGATTCTTGTGTGCTGTTGTGAAAGTAAATCTGCTGTTTCCGTGCCAGTGAGGAATCATGTAGCTGATGCAGATGTGGAACGTCTCTTTTAAGTGAAGGTATTACACATTTCATGTAACTGAAGCTGGCAATGGTAATGGCAGTCAGTCATCAAATCGCTGCACACCTTTGCGCTGCCAGTGTCTGTCATTTAGCAGAGATCACCTCTGAAAAAAGTGATGTTTTCCGCTCACTTGAGCTGATGACTCAGCTCTGAAGGAAAGTCTTAAGGAATCTGCAATCCCTTCTCTCTTTTTCACTGATAATATGTCTGTGTATGTATTTTAACATATGGACTGCCTATGCTAGTATAAATACTTCCAAAAATGTTGGTGAATACCGACAGAATACATTTTTAATGTTTAGTCTGCACTGAGCTCGCTCACAACGAGGTTAATGTTTATTCTATGATACTAGAGGCCTAGTAATATGTTTTTGGAATTTACAGCAGTCAGTGTTTTACAATGTTTTCTTTTTTTAATGCTATACATCTTATTGTTTGCATAACGTGAATAAGCTTCTGGCTATTTCTCGAGTGAAGTCAGTGATGTACTAAAACGATGTTGTTGTTTAGAGTCTACAGTGGCATCAAGATTAGGTGAAAGTTGATTCAGGGGATTTTTTTTCCTTCTTCCTTCTTAGGGACTAAGGCATTACCAGTGGTGATCATCCGTGCACTTTCACACCATTCTACGTACGAGCCACAAAATATCAAACTGAGATCGCCGAGTTCCGTTCAGATGCAGCATGTGCTTAATTTGGGAAACTTAATTTCCGGAAACAGTAGGTAGTTTGAAAGCACTGAAAGCTGTTGGCTGCGAAATTTCTAAGTAGGATACTGGTACAGAGGAAAGTAATAACAAAACACATAATTATATCTTCTGACGTAAGTATTATTTCGTTTATTAACTCCTCCATATATACGTCGTCGTACGTCCTCCCTGAAGAATGTCCCGCACCTTGTAATGATTTCGTTCCACTCAGGGAAGCGGAGGTATTAGTCTTATCGTGAAAGATGTGGTGGAGACAGCAGCAGTGACGATGTTAACGTTGTACGTCTAACTCTGTTGAATCTAAACTAAAACTGAAGTGAGATTAATACTGGAGATAAAAAAGGGCAAACATGTTTAGTGAGGGCTAAACATGAAAATTGCACATAAATAGACAACGAATCTTCAATGAAAGTGAAAAACAAATCTGAATAACATAAAAACTTAACTTAAAAGATTACTACATGTGGAAGAAATAATTCTGCTCAATTCTAAGAGGATGCAAAGCAAAGATTCAAAGTTACACAAAAGATAGAAAATTGTAATATCTCACAACGAAGAAATATTGAGGCGAAGAAAAGAAATGAATTAAATGAAAAATTACGTAAGAGATACGTAAAACGATAGATATATGTTGAGTGTAAGTGAAACAGAACAAATAGTTAAGTACAATGTAGCCATATAGAGGCGACTATTTGTGCTGCAAAGTAACAGTAAAATCCACACATATGTTACGGCTTAAACTAATATCTTATGAACAGTTGCCTAGAGTTTGTCAGCACTTTTATTGCAGTGACAACTACAAAGCCTTAAGCACGATTTCAGCTGCAGAGGGCACCACTGCTATAAATCACAGCACAGTGGAGAGATACATGAGAGGGTTAAGGTAAGGGTAAAAAAACAGAACGTTGAAATACATGAACGATAAGATTTATGCTAGGGTTAAAGATGATATATATATATATCATTAAATAAAAATTGCACAAGTTGTTGTAAGAAACGGAATAATGCAATAGATCGGGGTGGTACGCAAAATGAAACAGGCTTCTATCTTGTAGGTAGATCTAAATCTAAATCTTACGCTGAGTTTCATCGTGCACCTCAAGTGAAGGCAAAGCTGAATTACTAGCAATGACGAAGTTGACTTATCAGCTGGCGAAGTTAAGCTGAAATTCAATAGGGAACCCCTAGTTACACCCCAAATCCCTACCGGTCCGCCGGCCAGAGTGGCCGTGCGGTTCTGGGCGCTACAGTCTGGAACCGAGCGTCCGCTACGGTCGCAGGTTCGAATCCTGCCTCGGGCATGGATGTGTGTGATGTCCTTAGGTTAGTTAGGTTTAATTAGTTCTAAGTTCTAGGCGACTGATGACCTCAGAAGTTAAGTCGCATAGTGCTCAGAGCCATTTGAACCTACCGGTCCATTCTGATGCTGACTCTAGAGATGCTGACCAAATAGCTCAAATGCGCGCGATAAAAGTAAATCTCTGTAGCTCATAAAAATTTGTTATTCAATCTTCTCACTTAACGAGAACTAAGAAAGTTCTTATAAGAACTACGACACGTTTGTTGTACAGACTATCTTTCTCCACGACTCTACACAAATGTCTGCATTGTTAGCACACGTAGCGAAGCGTGAAATCTGTGCTTCGCTATTCTCGTCGTCTAAATTTTCATCAATCTTGACAAGTCGAGTGAGGTTTTCGTAAAACGTATATTTACGAGGGTCACTCCAAAAGAAATGCACGCTATTTTTTTTAAATCCATCTTTTATTCTACATGTTTGAAAGTTTTACAGTGTGTAGATACATCCTTATATTTTCATTTCGCCACATAATTTCCATCCCTCTGAACTGCCATACGCCATCTCGGAACCAGCGCCTGTATACCCGCACGGTAAAATTCTGGCCCAACCTGTTGGAGCCACTGTTTGGCAGCGTGCACAAGGGAGTCATCATCTTCAAACCTTGTTCCACGAAGAGAATCTTTCAGTTTCCCAAAGAGATGATAGTCACATGGAGCCAGGTCACGACTGTAAGACGGGTGTTTCACTGTTGTCCATCAGAGTTTTGCGATCGCTTCCATGGTTTTTTGTCTGACATGTGGCCGTGCATTGTCGTGCAAAAGCAAAACATCCTGCTTTTGCCGATGTGGTCGAACACAACTCAGTCGAGCTTGAAGTTTCTCCAGTGTCGTCACATATGCATCAGAATTTAGGGTGGTTCCACTTGGCATGATGTCCACAAGCAAGAGTCCTTCGGAATCGAAAAACACCGTAGCCATAACTTTTCCAGCAGAAGGTGTAGTTCTGAATTTTTTTTTCTTGGGTGAATTTGCATGATGCCACTCCATTGATTGCCTCTTCGTCTCTGGTGAAAAATGATGGAGCCATGTTTCATCACCTGTCACAATGCTTCCAAGAAATTCATGACCACCATTCTCGTACTGTTCCAAAAGTTCGCTGCATACCGTTTTTCTTGTGTCTTTGTGAGCCACTGTTAACATCCTGGGAACCCACCTGGCACAAACCTTTTTTAACGCCAACACTTTCAGTATTCTGCAAACACTTCCTTCCCCTATCGCAACGTAGCGTAACAATTCGTTCACTGTGATGCGTCTGTCAGCAGTCACCAATTCGTTAACTCTCTGCACATTGTCTGGAGTGTGTGCAGTACGAGGCCTGCCGCTGCGAGGACAATCCTCAATATAGCCGGGCCCGCTTTCATCACGTAAGCTGCTTGCCCACTGACTAACTGTACTGCGACCGACAGCAGCATCTCCATACATCTTTTTCAACCTCTTGTGGATGTTTCCCACTGTCTCGTTTTCACAGCACAGGAATTCTATGACAGCACGTTGCTTCTGACGAACGTCAAGTGTAGCAGCCATCTTGAAGACATGCTGTGACGGCGCCACTCACGGGAACTGGTTGAACTAAGTTTGAAAACAAGCGGGAAGGATGTACCTACACACTGTAAAACTTTCACACATGCAGAATGAAAACTGTATTTTTACAAAAATAGTGTGCAATTCTTTTGAGGTGACCCTCGTAATTTCATCATTCGCCAATTCCTCACTCATTTGGACGGTCCTCATTGCACTCATCGGGAATACATTTAGAACTTCCGCACACATAGCCAGAGAATTATTTATCTACTATTTCATCATCTTAAACACTTCAGTTTTTATGGTGAAAGTCTGCTTCTGCAGTGTTTCGTGCATTCAGATAAAGAACAATATATTCCCCAAATGTGAGGAGAGTGAGAGTGAAAAAAATAAGTTTACTGTGGTGCTTGGGCAAAATGGGAACTCACTGCAATGGTGGCCAGATTCATTAATGGAGTTTACCGAACACATGATCTACCGAATTTCTCCGATACGGTGCCAGTGTGTCACCACGAACCGCAATTGTGTAACAGCTTCTGAAGTTATGGAGGCTCTTACTTTAAATCCTCGGTGCATGAAGAATTCTAATCTGAATGGCTACTTCGTTACTTTAAAGGACAACATTACTTTTAATTCTTGTTACCGTCCCATCACCAAAACAACACATTATCACGCCTAATACGATACAGGAAACACACTGGCATTCAAAACAGCTTCCACTCGTATCGGAATGGATAAATATAGGTCTTGTCCGCCCCCGGTACATGAATGGTCAGCGTGACGGACTGTCAATCTTCTGGGCCCGGGTTCGATTCCGGGCTGGGTCGGGGAATTTTCTCCGCCCAGGGACTGGGTGTTGTGCTGTCCTCATCATCATCCTCATCGACTGCAGGTCGCCGAAGTGGCGTCAAATTGAAAGATCGGCACCAGGCGAACGGCCTGCCCGAAGGGGGAGGGGGGGGGGCGCCTAGCCATACGATTAAATCAAAAAAATACACGTCTTCTTTAATGGTTTTGAAGGGAACCTTATACCACTCCTCCTGCAAAATAGTGGCAAGTTCAGATAAAGGTGATGGAGGTCGACAACGGTCAGGCGTGCGGTAGCGTTCTCGCTTCCCACGCCCGGGTTCCCGGGCTCGATTCCCGGCGGGGTCAGGGATTTTCTCTGCCTCGTGATGGCTGGGTGTTGTGTGCTGTCCTTAGGTTAGTTAGGTTTAAGTAGTTCTAAGTTCTAGGGGACATATGACCACAGCAGTTGAGTCCCGTAGTGCTCAGAGCCATTTGAACCATTTGACAACGGTCAGGCACGCTTCTCTCCAAAGTGGACCGCAAAGGCTCAGTAGTGCTACGATACGGTGACTTGGCCAGGGAGAAACAATTCACCCACGTGCTCAGAAAATCAGTCCTTGACGATGCGAGCTGTGTGAACAGAGGCCTACATAGCAGCGCTGGTGGGGAAGAAAACATTGTACCAGGGATGGACCTGACCAGTCAAAATGATCATAGAATCCTTGGCAGCAATGCGACCTTCCTGAGTAACCATGGAGTCCATCGAATACCACGGTATGGCTGCCCAAGTCAACATCGAACCCCCTCCATGTTTCACTCTTGCGCCGTAAACTCCACCTGAAATTGGAAGCAGTTTGAAAGAAAACTCATCCGACCAAACGACTTTCTTCCCTTGTTCCATGGCCCAGGCTTTATGCCTTCGGTACCACGTGTTCCTCTACGGGCATTTGCATCACTGATGAATGGTTGCGGAATTCCAGCTCGCCCTGCAATTGCCTGCTTATGGACCTCCCTTCGTGTCTCCTGTGCGCTGACAGGGTTCGCAAGTGCGACATTCAGTTCTCTAGTGTTAGTTGCAGCTGTCGTCCTTTTATTTTTCGTCACAATCCTCCTCATTGAGCATTGTCACGATCATTCAACAAACAATTTCGTCGGTGTAGTAACTTAGGGGATCATGTTTTTCCGCTTTCCCTGTATGGGTCATAAATTTTCGATAAGGGGCCACTTAAAAGCACCAAACACTTGGGGTACCTCGGTTAGGAAGCACCTCCCACTCGACCACCAACAATTTGCCCAATTTCGATTTCACTTCGTTCCGGCACAATTATAAAGAAACGTTCTGACCACGACTGACACTTGAAATGTATTTTGGACATTCCACAGGTACCGTTTCTTGTCAGATACAATAGCGCAACCTGCAGGCTTGGCTAGGATCTTCATTTATGTTCAAGCATGCATTTCTCACGGTGTTCCCATTTTTTGTCCAACCCCTGTACTTCCTTCTATGTCGCTTGATAACGGAAATAGTGTCCCAAGCAGATCAATTGCTCCCTTCGTCCTGCAACTCTACAAATCGAAAGAAACGTCTTCTGGATTTTCTTGAGAGGAACAGCGTATGCTCGGCAGCGCACAGCTCTTCTTATGTTGCAGTGACGATATTAGGTGTAACCACCTCACTGCGGCGTCCTGGCTTGAACATAGGATTAGAAGCGTTCTTTCTGTCTAGATAAACATTACACGTGACATTCCATTTATACAACCATCCCGTGCCAATCGGATTATTTGGAGCAGAATAACAGAAACGTGAAACATTTGCATTACAGCACAGCTGCTTCAGGAAAGCTACATTTCACTAAAGCTGGCGACGATAATCACACAACTGCCTCCCAAAGTTTTGACAAGTATTGAACCCTTGCGTGCGGGTGGTTACACTTACAAAAATACTCTTCTACCCTGGCTCTCACGTTTAGTGTACACTTTTCCCCACTCCGAAAAACTTTTGAGTTCCATTTTCTGAATCACCCTGTTACTCCTAGGGCAGTAGCACTTTCTCGTCTTTGTTTTCGGTCTGTATCTCGTATTCAAGCCCTGAGATCTGATGCACTTTTTCGTAGACTTTTGTAGGTTAGTATATGGATCGTTTAGTCCTTTAATCACCAGACCCCCGAAATTATTATTAACGACGAAGCACCGTTATTGTAGCTAACTTTCTAAAACACAGTTCTAATAAATATACTACTGTGTACACGTATTGCAGTAAAGCTTGCTTCGAAAGCAATGATATTACTAAACTGCTCAAAAGAAGTTTTTGAACCACCTGCATCCCTGAGAACGTCTGCGCTCTTAAATTCAAGGGCATGGAACGAAAGAGTGTTAGGGAACTAAAAAATAACGTTATTGGGAAATAAAAACCAAAAAATATACAAATTTAAAGGGCACTTTGTTCGAAAGTGCACATCTGTGAAATCAAAATCTGCTGCTGCGTACCATTCAATACAGTATCCTTGGCATATTGTCCACAAGATGCTTCTCAAACCTGTCTCACTCTGACACTTAATCCAACATTTCACAGAACTGCTATATTCGATGCTTACGCCTGAAGAAATACACTGCTCTGCAAAACTTAAGGACGAAATAAATAGTGTACTATTTCTTATGAACTAGTCGGTGAAAAAAGAATGAAACGGCGGAAGCATGTTGCCAAAGGTCTACCCCAGTTGTGCACAGAAATCTGGACGTCACATGGTGTTAAGTCAGCGTGACTATACTGCCATATGGTTCTCGCAAACGTAACATCAGGAGGGTAAAGGAACGGAAAAAGTCTGTGTGTCAATCAACGAGCCGTTACGGTGCACTGTGGTGGTCCGGAGACAACAGCTGGATGGCCGAACACGGACAGAATCATGGGGACACAGGAAGGAGGGCGAAATGTGACGACTGTAGCCCAGCAGTTTGGTATTGCTCACAGCATTGTTTCACATGCATATGGAGCTTTCCGAACTACAGGCACTGCTGCCCGTAGTAGAGGAGATGGTCTAGCAAGGTCTACCCATGTCAGACAGCAAGTGAAACTGCAACCATATTTAATAGGCGTGGAATAAACGAAATCTCACTCTACACAGTGGCACAGTGACTGCATGGGAGTGGTCTCTTCACCCGCCAACTAATAACTAATGTTCCGTTGACACTCGCACATTGGCGGGACCATTTGCGATGCTGCCACGAGCATAGGAACTGGTCCAGCGAGGAATGAGGTGACGTGTTGTTCGATGATGAAAGCAGATCCAGTGAGGGTAGTGATTCTAGACGTACCTCATAAAACCAGAGATGTCAACACGTAATGCATCCAGCAACATTGTTTTGGCGGACTCGTAATGGTGTGTGGGGGCATAATGGTGCATGGGCACACTGGCTTCTAAATCTGTTGTGTCTAGACCATACAGCCTAGACACAATGCTGTAGCCGATAGGGCACGCAAGGCTAACGCAGACGGGCGTGAAGTCTGGAACATGAGAACTTATAAATGAATAAGAAGAAAAGTACGTAGATGCTTGTTACTTAACTTTTAATTAGTCCTTGGAATACATCTCTCTTGAATATTAGTAAGCTATAGGCACTGATACAAATGGCGCCTTGCTAGGTGGTCGCCATTTAACTTAGCAGAGGGCTATTCTACTGTCTATCTCTCGGCAAATGAGAGCAAGGCTTAGCACGTCCAATCGCTAGCTATGTTGTCCGTACAACTGGGGACGAGGTCTCCTCAGTCTCTCGAGACCTGCCTTGTGGTGGCGCTAGGTTTGCGATCCCACAGTGGCGACACGCGGGTCCGACATGTACTACAGGACCGCGGCCGATTTAAGTTACCACCTAGTAAGTGTGGTGTCTAGCGGTGACACCACAAAATCTTTGAATACAGTACACTCGCCGGTCAACATTATTGTGAGGCTGAACTTCGCCATGTGCGTCATTTCAGGAATGCGTCCGGCCTCGATTTCATCTTCATGGACAATATGCGACGGCTTCGAACAGCGCAGGCGGAGTAGTTCTTGAGACTAGAAGATATTCAGCGAATGGAGTGGCCTGCCCATTCGCCCGCCTTAAATCCCATCGAGCACCTGTGGGGAGACGTACTGCTGCACGTCCACATGCGCCAACGACATAGAGCGGTTATCAACCGCGATGGTGGAGCAGTGAAACACCCTGACACAAGAGCTCCTTAGCAACATTGTGGCCAGCATGGGAGTACGTTGCAGCGCATGCATTGCTGTCCGTGGTGATCACACACACTATTAAGAACAACGTCCCGCCTTTTGCAACGTCCTGGGGTCATCACAGACAGCGGTGACTTCCTTCAGTTTTGCATATCAGTGTACAATCATTTCCACTTCTAGGCCCCTTTAAAACAAGAACAGTCACATGCGTGGATGAAAATATGTTTCACGTTTAGTGAAAAGTGAAGACAATCAGTAAAGAACAAGATGATACTTCTTGATTCTGAAACAAATAGAAAACTTGTCTCTATTAAGACAACGAACACACTGAAGCCTGTTTACTGCTCGTCATGCAGAGTCTGTTCTGATCGGAAGCTTACCTGTAACGGAGAAAGTCAAAACCATGTGGTGCGACAAGTAATATCAAATAGCCGACCCAAACTTCTTATTTCACTAAATTAAGCATCTGTGTATATTGTACCGCTTCCTAATTTGCACCACTGTTATAAAATTCGTATCTCTTGTACTAACCGACATTTGGTGAAGTCAGCGTGAACTACGTACTTCTTTGAACTGTACTGTCGGCTATGAGCTGTGTGTGTTGAGAAAGAGGTGGTCTAAAGACAGCGTTTATTTTGTTGTTTTAATGTATTTTGTTTACATGACGAAGAGAATTACTGTTTTAAGTGTCAACATAATGTTTCAGACAGTTGTCAGGCAGTCATGACAATGTACTCGCTGTGGTTCGTTTATTAGAAATTGACAGAAAATGGCGACGTTGCCTTTAATATATGGTTGTAAGTTTCCCATATTATACCCGTACAATTTGAGAATCTTGCTCATATAGTGAGCTTTAAGAGAATGGATCTGACATTATTAATGCAACATGATGCTTAGAAATTATGTGGTGAATTTTGTGTGTTCTTTAAGTTATTAATTAAATAATTATATTGGCATACTGCAATAAAAAGTAAAGGCGTTGGAAAATGAAGCACAGATGAACTGCATTTAGCTGGAACAACATATCTCATTAGAGATCACGCATTAAATGAATATTCACGCATTTAAAATGTGCCTAAGGCATTTTAAAAACAGAAACGGAAATGCAAACTGGGACATAAAAAACTTTTGGCCGCAGTGAAGTGTGTTCCAACGAAGTTGAAAACTAATTGGAACAGCATATTCTTACATTTAAAAAAATTATGTTAGGTTTAAGAACGCATAATGTAAGAATCCTTGCGTTCGACATCGCATAAGAAAACGGATTGCCCCATAATTTCAATCCAGAAGAAACCATCAAGAAAAATCTTGCCAAATACCAGGGAAATGAGGGAAGCTTCAATCAAAACTTCCAAGACTTAGCGAAGAGGCCTGTGAACTGAGGAGCAGTCCATGCTAAAAAGAAAAATCTAAACTATGCAAAGGAAAAGAATTTGGTACCGCAGTTCCGGCTGTGGAAAGTGTTTTGGATACTCTGCTAGGAAGCCACCACAGAAACTCATTCGTAAAACAAAGGAATGGTATAGATAGTCATGCGAGGGAGATAGATTGGGTGAAATTATCAGATGCATGAGCTGAAAAACGTGGATTCATTCAAAATGAGCAGGGGTGGGGAAAGGAGAGAAACAGTTATATTGGACTGCCTCCAAATAGTGATGCACAAACAAAAAAATGGTTCAAATGGCTCTGAGCACTATGGGACTCAACTGATGAGGTCATTAGTCCCCTAGAACTTAGAACTAGTTAAACCTAACTAACCTAAGGACATCACAAACATCCATGCCCGAGGCAGGATTCGAACCTGCGTCCGTAGCGGTCTTGCGGTTCCAGACTGCAGCGCCTTTAACCGCACGGCCACTTCGGCCGGCCGATGCACAAACAGCAATGTGGAACATTTCCTTAAAGTCAGACTTGTACGTTTCTTTAAACTCAGGATGATTTATAATGGATGTGTAATTTATTCATCCACTGATACAAATTAGGAAAACAGATTCCTCATTTGTGAAGTTTGCAGATATTCAGAAATGTTAGCGTAGTGTGTATTTTTCTCAGAATTTCCAGTCTTTAAATCTGATACCAAGAACGGCATCCTGCAGTAGAGGATGGCACGGTTTAAATAATTTTGTAGCTTACTCTTTAGGCTACAATAAACAGAATCTCGAAAGTGGTACAACTTAGGCAACTCTTCCCAATGTGATGTCACATCCACAGTTGAGGAAACAACAACCAAAACTTTTTTTAGTGAAATTCGGTCTTTAATGACAAGGTTCTGCAATCGAGCAACTGTAAGAACCTCGTATGGAAGCATGGCGTTCATACGCGATAACGTTTAGACACTCGACACCGAAGAGTAAGATAAGGCCTGTCTGGAACCTCAAGCAAGGCTTAACTGCTGATTAAAAACGTCGTATGTGCGCTATTCTAGTGGTATCATTCCTCTAGATAAGACACAACTCGCCTGACAACTGATAGGGCATGTACCTTCTGGTCAAGACATTAATACGACCCAACTCGCAGGCAGCATTACATCTGTCATTGCTGAATAAATTTCAGAGGAATAAAAATTAAGACACAGCGAAACTGTCATTAAAGAAAAAAAACTGGTCTGGTTATTGTAACGAAGTGTCTCAAGGAAACCACCTGCAATCTGGACAGGGGAATACCGTGTAAGCTTTATTACGCGGTGGTCCAAGTATGTATATAATAGACAACTAATCGCTACCTGTGAGATCATATGCAAGTTTTCCTTGGTTAATCAGTCAAGAACAATTGAAGATATCATAGGCCACACCAAACAAGACAAAATTTTTGCTCATGCATATTCAAAAGCACAGTACATAACTGAACGCCCGTCAATTTTTGCCTACAGCAGTGGGACGCCACTGAGATGATCATCATCAACGTAGTAGCACCATTCGGTCCACATGGCGTGATAGTCTGGGGCACCATCACGGATGATTCAACCATACACGCTGCGTGTAGTCGCAACAGCGACGCAACGGAAGTTTTAGAACTATCTTCAAAGCATTTCTACAACCGTATTTCACCTAGACAAGATTCGTACACTGTTTCCACGAAATGTTTATGACCACTACTTCGCAAAGCAGGTATTGCTATTCCCATCCCAATCTTTTCGAATGCATGTAGTCCATGATACACACTTCATGCTCGTCTAGACAGTCGAATTTTGTAATCGGATGGTAACTATTTCCAATAGCACACGGAGGACACTCAAAGTTTGTTTGGTCCGACTGCCAAGACGTTTAGATGCGCTGCTAACGTAGTCATGCCTTCACCCTACACTGATTTGGGGCCTATAATATTATTTTTAGGAGAGGAAATAAACTCAAATTTTATGAAGCTACTGCAGTTTCTTTACATCTCAACGGCAATGAGTCCTGGTCCCTTACCAAAAGAAATACGTATGATGGAAGCGCCTGAAATGCGATTCCTCCCAGCTGTGAAAGGATGTAAAAAATTAGATAAAACGAAAATAAATTTCTTACGGAAGAGTAAATAGCTGAACTGAAAACAATGTGATGGATGACTATAGAAGTAGATGGGAGCACCATGTGGAAACAACGGCTATTGCCACTACAAGCCGTGAAAAGCACTCTAACTATAATAAGTAATTCCTAGAAGATATTACGCTAGTATCATTTAACAGAACTTTTTGCCTTCATAACAACCATCAATTTGATGAGGTAAACAGTTCTTCAGATATCCCACAGCCAGCTAAAGCCAATCACTGCAGATTAAATCCTGTGTTTACAAAATTGCAGTTATTTTTATAGCTACGTATCAAGCCCCCCCCCCCCCCCCCCCTTCCAGGTTTGCTAGGGGATTAAGATCAAGTGATTCTGTGGACTAGTCCCGGTGCGATAAGGTGCCCGAGTTTCACCAAACCGGGAACAAGTGCCCGCAGCACTGTGACACGGCTGTCGTCCTCTTTGAAAACGAGCCCCCACAACACAATCATCATGATGTAGAAGAAAGAGATACTCATTTACCGAGAACGTTGAAATGAAGAACCTTGTTCACGTTGATGGTAACCTGATTGAGTGGGCCCCAATCATGGTACGAAAATACCCTGAAACATCATTACAGAACCAACTACAGCTTAATTACAGGCTCCACATGCTTGTGGGTTAAATGCCCTATTGCGCCGTCGGGGCCAAGCTACACGCCTCCAGTTACCTACTGTTGAGCTTCTGTGTTTTTTGGCCACTGAAGATGTGCAGGTTTATGTACTACTATGAGTAATAGCCAGAAACTCAACGACCATTGCATATAGCTACCATCGCAATGGTCGCCCAGAAACTGGTTGAGATGGACCTGCATTATCAGACAATAGTAATTACAACTGGGTACAAAAACGACTGTGATGATACTCGTCTCCCATCCCTGTTGGTTACGACCACTTTTCTTAAGTCGTGTTACTAATAAACGGGTGCGAGTGGTATACCATTCCTAGTAAAAATGTTAGTCTATCCGTGTAGAAACACCAACAAATCTGGCAACTTCATTCACTTGTGTTCATCAGCACGTCCAAACAATATACCTGCTTTCTGCCACTGTCACGTCTCCACATCAACCGTTCTTACTGTGTTGATTCCATACAACCATACACAACACTGCACTGCCATCACTTGTGCCAGCTGTGCAATGCCGCATAATCGCCTGGTATCAGTTCTACATCATCTACACCGCTAGAAGCAATCAGTATGTGCTTATAAGCGGATGACTAATATTTTGAAAGTTCTACCGCGTGGAGAAAGACCAAGAAGAAAAGTTATGAATAAAGCTGGTCCACAAAGACCGAACAGGCGTCACAGCCAACTTCTGAGTGTGAAGATTATCATTCTACTTCTCAGCGTATTCCATCGTTTCTTGTTATCACTACAGGCCACACATAAAACACGTGTACTTGTTTTCTGATAATCCTTCATAGTATTGCCAACTTCACTAACTACACTATCTGATCGAAAGTATCTAGACATTATTACTGGACATTAATAAGCAGTGTGTTCCATCCTTTGCCTTCATGACAGCTTGAACTGTACTGGTGATGTTTTCAATGAGGTTTCTGTCAATGGAAGAATGGCAGCCCGTTCTTCCTAAATAGCCGGAACCACAGAAGACAATGATGTTCGACTGGTCTGGAGCGACGCTGAAATTTCAAATAATTCAAAGGTGCTCCTTCGGATTTAAGTCGGGATGCTGGTCAGGCCTCTCCATTTCTGGAACGTTACTGTCCACAAACCATTGAATACAGATGCAATTTTATGACAGTATGTATTGTCTTGCTGATACAATCATCAACTCCAGACGCTTCCTCTGTTGTACACGGCCATAATGTGAGTTCACATCATTCTGCATTTAGAATTTTCTTAAGCACAAAGTGGGGCCACACCTTCGCCTTGAAAAACACCCCTATATCGTAATATGGCCTCCTCCATACTACAAATGACGGCGAGTAACGGTCTCCAGGCATTTGCCATACCCACACATTTCCATGAGGCTGCCACAGGTTACAGCACCATTCATCCCCAAATCACTCCTTTCTAGTCATAGACTGTCCAGTGGTGTCGCTCTTCACGCCACCTCAAGCATCACTTAGCATTGACTACAGAAATGTGTGGCTTACGAGGAGCTGCTCTATCATTTTATCGCATTCTTTTTGATTTCCTACGTGCAGTCATTGTGTTAGCTGGACAGCCCGTAGCACATGGAGATCACGATTGATTCCTTCCTCTGATTTTATGCGACTTTTTTTTATAAACAACCTCCGCAATTCTCGACGTCCCTGTCCATCGGTACATGTGTCTGGTCTTGGTATAGCTACAGTTGTTCCTTCACATTTCCACTTCACAATCACATCAACGGCCGAGTTCGGCAGCTTTAGAATGTATGAAATGTCCTGTTATTCAAATCACAATCAGTGACTAATCCACTTTCGAAAAGTCATCTGTTCTCCTGATCGATTCATTCTGCTGTTACTGCTTCTACATTTACCATTTACAATACAATACTCCCCCCCCCCCCCCCCCCCCGACTCTTTTGGTACCGGCAAGACCGCCTCTCATGGCATATGTTGTTGTGGTTCAAATGGCTCTGAGCACTATGGGACTCAACTGCTGTGGTCATAAGTCCCCTAGAACTTAGAACTACTTAAACCTAACTAACCTAAGGACATCACACACATCCATGATCGAGGCAGGATTCGAAACTGCGACCGTAGCGGTCGTGCGGTTCCAGACTATAGCGCCTTTAACCGCTCGGCCACTCCGGCCGGCTATGTTGTTGTGGTCTTCAGTCCTCAGACTGGTTTCATGCAGCTCTCCATGCTACTCTATCCTCTCCAAGCTTCTTCATCTCCCAGTACCTACTGCAGCCTACATCCTTCTGAATCTGCTTAGTGTATTCATCTCTTGGTCTCCCTCTACGATTATTACCCTCCACGATGCCCTCCAGTACTAAATTTGTGATCCCTTGATGCCTCAGAACATGTCCTACCAACCGATCCCTTCTTCTAGTCAAGTTGTGCCACAAGCTCCCCTTCTCCCCAATTCTATTCAATACCTCCTCATTAGTAACGTGATATACCCATCTAATCTTCAACATTCTTCTGTAGCACCACATTTCGAAAGCTTCTATTCTCTTCTTGTCTAAACTATTTATCGTCCATGTTTCACTTCCATACATGGCTACACTCCATACAAATACTTTCAGAAACGACTTCCTGACATTTAAATCTATACTCGATGTTAACAAATTTTTCTTCTTCAGAAACGCTTTCCTTGCCATTGCCAGTCTACATTTTATATCTTCTCTACTTCGACCATCATCAGTTATTTTGCTCCCCAAATAGCAAAACTCCTTCACTACTTTAAGTGTCTCATTTCCTAATCTAATTCCCTCAACATCACCCGACTTAATTCGACTACATTCCATTATCCTCGTTTTGCTTTTGTTGATGTTCATCTTATACCTTCCTTTCAAGACACTGTCCATTCCGTTCAGCTGCTCTTCCAAGTCCTTTGCTGTCTGTGATAGAATTACAATGTCATCGGCAGACCTCAAAGTTTTTATTTCTTCTCCATGGATTTTAATACCTACTCCGAACTTTTCTTTTGTTTCCCTTATTGCTTGCTCAATATACAGATAGAATAACACTGGGGATAGGCGACAACCCTGTCTCACTCCCTTCCCAACCACTGCTTCCCTTTCATGCCCCTCGACTCTTATAACTGCCATCTGCTTTCTGTACAAATTGTAAATAGCCTTTCACTCCCTGTATTTTACCCCTGCCACCTTCAGAATTTGAAAGAGAGTATTCCAATCAACTTGTCGAAAGCTTTCTCTAAGTCTACAAATGCTAGAAACGTAGGTTTGCCTTTCCTTAATCTTTCTTCTGAGATAAGTCGTAGGGTCAGTATTGCCTCACGTGTTCCAACATTTCTACGGAATCCAAACTGATCTTCCCCGAGGTCGGCTTCTATCAGTTTTTCCATTCGTCTGTAAAGAATTCGCGTTAGTATTTTACAGATGTGACTTAATAAACTGATAGTCCGGTAATTTTCACATCTGTCAACACCTGCTTTCTTTGGGATTGGAATTATTATATTCTTCTTGAAGACTGGTGATATTTCGCCTGTCTCATACATCTTGGTAGAGTTTTGTCAGGACTGGCTCTCCCAAGGCTGTCAGTAGTTCTAACGGAATGTTGCCTACTCCGGGGGCCTTGTTTCGACTCAGGTCTTTCAGTGCTCTGTCGAACTCTTCACGCAGTATCATATCTCCCTTTTAATTTTCATCTACATCCTCTTCCATTTCCATAATATTGTCCTCAAAAACATCGCCCTTGTATAGACCCTCTATATACTCCTTCCACATTTCTGCTTTCCCTTCTTTGCTTGGAACTGGGTTTCCATCAAAGCTCTTGATATTCATGTAAGTGGTTCTCCTTTCTCCAAAGGTCTCTCTAATTTTCCTGTAGGCAGTATCTATCTTACCCCTAATGAGATAAGCCTCTACATCCTTACATTTGTCCTCTAGCCATCCCTACTTAGCCATTTTGCACTTCCTGTCGATCTCATTTTTGAGACGTTTGTATTCCTTTGTGCCTGCTTCACTTACTGCATTTTTATATTTTCTCCTTTCATCAATTAAATTCAATATTTCTTCTGTTACTCAAGGGTTTCTACTAGCCCTCGTCTTTTTACCTATTTGATCCTCTGCTGCCTTCACTATTTCATCCCTCAGAACTACCCATTCTTCTTCTACTGTATTTCTTTCCCCCATTCCTGTCAATTGTTCCCTTATGCTCTCCCTAAAACTCTGTACTACCTCTGGTTCTTTCAGTTTATCCAGGTCCCATCTCCTTAAATTCCCACCTTTTTGCAGTTCCTTCAGTTTTAATCTACAGGTCATAACCAATAGATTGTGGTCAGAGTCCACATCTGCCCCTGGAAATGTCTTACAATTTAAAACCTGGTTCCTAAATCTCTGTCTTACCATTATATAATCTATCTGAAATCTGTCAGTATCTCCAGGCTTTTTCCATGTATACAACCTTCTTTCATGATTCTTGAACCAAGTGTTAGCTATGATTAAGTTATGCTCTGTGAAAAATTCTACCAGGCGGCTTCCTCTTTCATTTCTTAGCCCCAATCCATATTCACCTACTATGTTTCCTTCTCTCCCTTTTCCTACTCTCGAATTCCAGTCACCCATGACTATTAAATTTTCGTCTCCCTTCACTACCTGAATAATTTCTTTTACCTCCTCATACATTTCATCAATTTCTTCGTCATCTGCCGAGCTAGTTGGCATATAAACTGGCATATAGTCGTCAATTATTCCGCATTACAAAGGGGCGTTTGGATACTTTTCATCATATAACTTGAGTAGCGCCTACAGGCAATAAGAGAATCGTTCACAAGACTTTTTCTAAGTATAAGGCGCAGTCAGAGGGAAAAAAACATGAAGTGATTATTATTTCAAAAGTAATCGCCGTAACTGTTAATACCTTTATCACACTGTGAGACAGGACTGAAGATGCCATCATGGAAAAATATTTTCCGTTGCCTGCAGAATCATGATACTATCCCAAAGCATATCTACAGCTTCGATCGTCTTTCTTCAGGGCTCCAAAAATACGGAAATCGCACGGGGAGAGATCACCACTTTATAGAGGATGTGTAAGGGCTTCCCAGAGAATCTTCTGCAGCACATTTGAAAATATGTGGCACCGCCCAAACGTTGCCACGGTCGATTCGAGTACGCTGCGGAAGTGTCGCTGAGAAGTCGTTACACATCCAACATTCAGTCTCCGATTTCTCCCCACGTGATTTCCATATTTTTGCAGTCCTGGAGGAAGACATTTATGGCCATCGATTTTCTTCGGATGAAAACGCACACGCCTGGATACAATCACCGTTCCGTAGGCAACCGCAAACGTTTTTTTTTTTTTTTTTTTTTCCGGAAAGGCACTGGCTTTCTTGTCTCACAGTGGTATATATTTTTTAAAAGTTGGGGCAATTACTATAGAAAAAAATAAAAAGTTTACTTGTAATTTTCGATCTGTCTCGTTTTCATTCGACTGTCCTTTATATTTTCAGTTCATAAGAAATTATTGACCGATGTTGCTCAGTTATGAGACAATTGTTGAGAGGGCGTAAGAAAACATGACCTTGCAACTGAGCAGGTCTGTTCAGAAACATCTTCCATAAGAACTGCGTAATTGTTGAACTCTAAACGTGGTGGTGGTGGTGATTCCCAGATATCATTAATGACACAACACACGCAAATTCAACAGGAGCTGAAGTATGAGAATCGTGAGGACTTTTTGAGGAACTATCTAGGCATTCACTGAAAATTCAGACAGAGGAAACACAATGCACCATATGTGCGGGAGTCGCAGACCAGAATACCGTCACCGATTCACTTCGCTCTGTCACGTACTTGTCACACGGTCGGCTGAAAACGAACAGCATGCTAATAGTTTCAAGAAAATAATTTGAAAGATAATTTGCGCGAAGCAATAGTTTTTGTGCGGAACTGATAATATTTGTACGTTTATTATGTGCTGAGTTCGTTTAAAAATCACGAAATGAAAGTTAAAGTGGAAGAGGGTACAGACAGACTTACAATGCAAGGAAAGAGTCTGACGCCCTTGTAGATATATTCGTGACTACTCACCATGCCATTGTCCATCGTGCCATAAGGAGACTGGAAACCGGGCTTTTCTGAAACAACAAGGAGTTGCGTGAACACACTTTGAAAACACATACGACGATAGAACGAAACGACACGCTAGTATTAGAAATAGTTTGGATACATGCACTCAGCTTCTGTCTTACGCCATTACCCCACCTATACGTCATATATACGCAAGACGATCTTGTTAAGTACGAAACCACAAAAATTATGACAAAGATATTCAACCACATTCTTGCGTCAAGCGTGCTTGAATTCCGATTCATGCTCTTGGAGGGCTTTCTGCGACATGTCTGGCACGCGAAACTGAAAAGGTTATGGAGGACATAGTTATCAAATTATATTCTCATTTGAAAGAATGCGACAACAACATGGAGCGAAGATATCCACATTATTCGAATTGTCATCCCCTTCACGTTGAGACGATATAACGAAGCTTCCCTAAACAGATTCATAAGAGAAGACAGACATAGAAACCATCTGTCAAAGAAAGAATACACCATCAAATTTTATTTTTGTTCTTGCTCAGCTATGTAGCCGAGACTAAGTCGTTAAATAGTAATTCCAATCGTGGTCTCATTCATTCCACTCACTACATTTGCATTACACGTGGGTTCTAAATATCTCCAATCTGACCTTTAAAAATAGCACCAATTTCGTTTACTCGCCAGTGACAAACTCGCTATCTGTAGCATTTTATTGGTGGTGGACGTGTAAAAAGCTCACTATGTTCCTGGGTACAGCTCAGAGATAAACTTCACTAAAGATACGATTTCTCCAACATCAATGGGCGGCGTTAACAGAAGCATAAAAGAAAAGGACAATTACGATTTTAACGTCCTGGCGACAACGACGTTATTTGAGACGGAGCAGAAGCTCGTATCAGACGAGGGTGAGCAAAGAAACCGCCCGTGTTCTTTTCGAAGGATTAATCTCATTGAATTAAGGAAACTACAGGAAATCTGTATCTGGATTGCTGGACGGGGATTTGAACCGTGCACCTAATGCAAATACACTCTTTTAACCGTAGCGTCGCCTCAGTGCAAGGGGGATGAAGCTTGAGAGAAAGGAAAACAGACAGTAGCTCTTAGGAATTCATACGCGAAAGATGCAGAGGTGGGCTGAACAAAAGGGTAGATAAGATACGTATGTGAACATTTACGTGCACGGGATACAATATCGGTGTCTGAAGAAAGTCTGTAAGATGGAGGAGTGAAACGATTTTTGGTAAACTGAAAGATGAATGTAGCATATCAAGCACTGAAAAGAGGAAAAATACCTCCAACATAATCTGTAGGCACTCGACAGCTATATGAAAGAAGACAGGAAGAAAGGCTGGGTACTTTTACAAATTATGGAAACGAAATTTTTTTCCATGCGTACATGAACTACTACTAAGCGAGTCATCCCACCAATGCCTCGGATGAAGAAACGAATGAAGGTTAGAATTTAACATTCCATAGAGGACGAGTTCATCAGTGACTGGGCACAAGTTCCGGATTGAGATGTCTGGGAGACGAAACCAGCCATGGCCCTTTAGATGAAAACATCCAGCACCGGCTCCGATCCAGAAAAATCTACTCGAGCTACGCAGACAAGGTTTGCAACCGCTCTTCACATTAACAAAACAATGTCTTAAGCACTGCGTAATCTCAATCATGGTTTTATATTTGTCGCATATAATGGAATGCCAAACGAGGAGGGCACAAAAGAAGGTTTAAAAGTGAGAGCACTCTCTGTTAGACGATCTAAAGACTGCTAAGATTAACGAATATTGGTGCTGAAAGAGCCCGCATCTCGTGGTCGTGCGGTAGCGTTCTCGCTTCCCACGCCCGGGTTCCCGGGTTCGATTCCCGGCGGGGTCAGGGATTTTCTCTGCCTCGTGATGGCTGGGTGTTGTGTGCTGTCCTTAGGTTAGTTAGGTTTAAGTAGTTCTAAGTTCTAGGGGACTTATGACCACAGCAGTTGAGTCCCATAGTGCTCAGAGCCATTTGAACCATTTTTGGTGCTGAAAGGCAGCTGTACTGCAAACACTCTACATGGTATCCACGGAGGAATGGTCAATATTAAGGGATATGGTAAGAAATATCATTCAAATAAAGAAGTCTAGTGAGCATGGGCTCTAAAATTCTAAAATACATACCTAAAGAGCTATGAGCACATGTTTAGTAGAAAAAAGTAGCGAAGGCGAACAAGTGCTCTTAAGGTACGCACTTTACGGGCCATGTTTACTGGGTATTCGTTCTTGTTTTGGTCCACATTACCATCTCCCAAATTATGGAAAGGCAAGAGCTTGCTATATACGAGATTTGTTTCATAGTATCAAAGATGAAGTGTTCATACAGTAGCTGTTAAGGTATGGACCTTTGAGCCCATGTTTACACGAATTTTTTGTTTCTAAAGTTCGTTCCTGTAATATCCCTGAGTATTCACCATGCCTCCCGGGACAACCTATATACGGTCGTAGCATCCTACATAGCTCCTGTTACATTCTGCATTTCCATTAGTTTCACTCTTGAGAATAACTTTATGGAAGATTGCTTGAACACAGATTTGTCACCAGAGATTGAAAAACAACACTGTCGCACCCACCAACATAAAAAGCCAAGTGAATTGCTGCATCGAAATACTATCAAACAACAATACTACGAGGGCAGTTCAATAAGTAATGCAACACATTTTTTTTTTCTGAAACAGGGGTTGTTTTATTCAGCATTGAAATACACCAGGTTATTCCCCAAGGCTTAATCAGATTCAGTAGTTAGTCTTAACCTCTGCTTTAATTGCTGTATTTCTGCTTCTACACCTACCTGCATTATTATCTTTGGTTATAATATTTGAGCTGTGATCGGCTCAGATAGATCCCGTTGTATCAAAGTAATCGATCTCGTCGTGCCAAAGATCTTTGGGTATCGTGCCTTGTGAGCATTGTCTCTAACCGCAGGAGACCAGAGCGGCCGAGCCTACGAGAGAAGTGAGCCTTTATCCTGGAGGAGACTCTAGTCAGTACGGCTAGACGGCAATGCATGCGCAACCTGTGACCGTTGCTAGTGGGTCTCTACAATGTTTGTTTTCCGCTAAACATGTCCCTGATCGTTTTGGAGTCGATTCATTGCCGGCATAAGGACCATGTTAAAGGTCAGAACGACTGCACGCCGGTCGTTGTTACTGGTGAGGATTTGCGTTTGAAAACAATGAATACTGTATTCCCTGATATCTAGTCGGCTCCTGGTCGTGCTCCGATTATAGCCACACGCCGATTGCGGTTTCAGTTAATTGATCTGCTCCTTCTCTGTGACTGTTGGCATTATTGTTTAATCCGAAACAAACTTAAGCAACGCTTGTCTACGCTCAGTTAAGTTTTCTGGTCATGGTCTGTTGTCCGTTGAAGTCCCTTTTTAAAATTTCGCTCCATCCTTCATCGAACTGTAATAATTGCAATGATCCATCTAAAGTTATTACCAATGGATCTCAGTTGTTAAATCATGCTGAACTTGATTGCACACTTACCATAGTAATTGGGGTGTTCTGGTGTCAAGAAACGTTATCACCGTTGTTAATAAGTGTCACTCTGCTATGTTCTGTACTGTTTCACCGGCTCGTGTGATCCATTCGTATCCGTTCTGTCGCGAGTGATTTGCCTACAGTTATTTTCACTTGAAAAGATACACCACTCGCAGAATTTCCATGTTGTACGAGGGCAATTCAATAAGTAATGCAACACATTTTTTTTTCTGAAACAGGGGTTGTTTTATTCAGCATTGAAATACACCAGGTTATTCCCCAATCTTTTAGCTACACAACACTATTTTTCAACGTAATCTCCATTCAATGCTACGGCCTTACGCCACCTTGAAATGAGGGCCTGTATGCCTGCACGGTACCATTCCACTGGTCAATGTCGGAGCCAACGTCGTACTGCATCAATAACTTCTTCATCATCCGCGTAGTGCGTCCCACGGATTGCGTCCTTCATTGGGCCAAACATATGGAAATCCGACGGTGCGATATCGGGGCTGTAGGGTACATGAGGAAGAACAGTCCACTGAAGTTTTGTGAGCTCCTCTCGGGTGCGAAGACTTGTGTGAGCTCTTGCGTTGTCATGAAGAAGGAGAAGTTCGTTCTGATTTTTGTGCCTACGAACACGCTGAAGTCGTTTCTTCAATTTCTGAAGAGTAGCACAATACACTTCAGAGTTGATCGTTTGACCATGGGAAGGACATCGAACAGAATAGCCCCTTCAGCGTCCCAGAAGGCTGTAACCATGACTTTACCGGCTGAGGGTATGGCTTTAAACTTTTTCTTGGTAGGGGAATGGGTGTGGCGCCACTCCATTGATTGCCGTTTTGTTTCAGGTTCGAAGCGATGAACCCATGTTTCATCGCCTGTAACAATCTTTGACAAGAAATTGTCACCCTCAGCCACATGACGAGCAAGCAATTCCGCACAGATGGTTCTCCTTTGCTCTTTATGGTGTTCGGTTAGACAACGAGGGACCCAGCGGGAACAAACCTTTGAATATCCCAACTGGTGAACAATTGTGACAGCACTACCAACAGAGATGTCAAGTTGAGCACTGAGTTGCTTGATGGTGATCCGTCGATCATCTCGAACGAGTGTGTTCGCACGCTCCGCCATTGCAGGAGTCACAGCTGTGCACGGCCGGCCCGCACGCGGGAGATCAGACAGTCTTGCTTGACCTTGCGGCGATGATGACACACGCTTTGCCCAACGACTCACCGTGCTTTTGTTCACTGCCAGATCACCGTAGACATTCTGCAAGCGCCTATGAATATCTGAGATGCCCTGGTTTTCCGCCAAAAGTAACTCGATCACTGCCCGTTGTTTGCAACGCACATCCGTTACAGACGCCATTTTAACAGCTCCGTACAGCGCTGCCACCTGTCGGAAGTCAATGAAACTATACGAGACGAAGCGGGAATGTTTGAAAATATTCCACAAGAAATTTCCGGTTTTTTCAACCAAAATTGGCCGAGAAAAAAAATGTGTTGCATTACTTATTGAACTGCCCTCGTATTTAGAGCAACATTATGTGTTCAGACATACTAACCAACCTGAAACTTCACCTTCTCCACGACATTAGCATGGATTCCGAAACCACCTAAAACTCTAAACTAAACTCGCACTCTGAGTCATGGTTAGGGATATGTAGACTGTTTCTAGACTTTCAGAAAGTTCTCTCTTCAGAACCACATCGATACCTACCAAAGAAACTTCGCCATGCATACGACTAGACTGTAAACTTCATAACAGACAGGAAACAGTAAGCACCATGTATTCCTGGGTTGGGTTGTTTGGGTAGGGGGGTGGGGGGGTGGGGGGGTGGGGGGAGGGGGTGAGGGGGGGGGAGGGAGGAGGAGACCACACAGCTAGGTCATCGGCCCATCGGATTAGCGAAGGATGGGGAAGGAAGTCGGCCGTGCCCTTTCAAAGGAACCATCCCGGCATTTTCCTGCTGGAGTGATTTAACGAAATCACGGAAACCTAAATCAGGATAGCCGGACGCGGGATTGAACCGTCGTCCTCCCGAATGCGAGTCCAGTGTGCTAACCACTGCGCCACCTCGCTCGGTCATGTATTCCTGGATAAAGTCTTCCACAAAGTAATAATTTAAGATGTATTCCTGGGATATGTATTGTGTTATTTCCGTTCCGTTGTAGATTAATTTCTTTTATTAGTTGAAATGCTAGAGTGAGTTTTTGCATATGGCGCTGTTACCTACTAAGAAGTATTAACGATTCACAATTTTCGTAATAGCAACCACGTGCGAAGACTAGCAACTACCTCCGAATGCAGAGAACTTTAAAGTTGTTCCTTAGCGAAATGTAAAAACTTAGCGGCATTTTACAACATGATCAATGACATACAAATGGAGTCAGTCATGTCACACAATTCCTTGGAGAAACGTGTATTATGTGAAAGTGAACGATCAAGTAAGTTCAGGTGCGAATGGCAGGGTCCATTCATCAGTGGGACTAAGAGAAACGGCAGCTTTCCCACGAACGAGGTTGTTAACTAATCACACAAGTAGTTCCTACTAGAATACTGCTCAAGTGTGTGGGATAAACATCAGGTCAAACGAACAGGGCCATTGTGTGTATGCTAATAACAATAAGAATGGACACAGACTTATCCGACTGGCGAGTGTGTGTAACAAAGACGCTGAAAAAATTTAATCAGGAGACAATCGAAGAATGCGTATTCAGAAAAGTTCAAGAAGTTTTCCGGGCGTAATGTAGCAATATTTCTCAGTCTCATGAGCAACTTTCCCAAATGCGAAGTACCAAGTTAGAACAGAGTATTTCGCACAGAGCTACGGTCGCAGGTTCGAATCCTGCCTCGGGCATGGATGTGTGTGATGTCCTTAGGTTAGTTAGGTTTAGGTAGTTCTAAGTTCTAGGGGACTGATGACCTAAGATGTTAAGTCTCATAGTGCTCACAGCCATTTCGCACAGAAGCACACAAGTAATCATACTTCTCACACTCCATCCGTGAATAGGACGCGAGAGAAAAATATCTCGATAACAGAGAGAAAGCAAAGAAACTGTCCCTAAATCTAAGGATACAGTCAACTGATTTACCATAGGAGAACAAGCGATTTTGGGCATGGATGTGTGTGATGTCCTTAGGTTAGTTAGGTTTAAGTAGTTCTAAGTTCTAGGGGACTGATGACCTCAGGTGTTAAGTCCCATAGTGCTGAGAGCCATTTCAACCATTTGAACAAGCGATTTTGAACACTGAGGCATGGTGCAGTTTGGGATTTTTTAAAATTAACAAATCATCGCAAGAAGTGAAGACGCGATAGGTGATAGCTGAAAATCCTAGGATAGAACGACAGTGCCCTTGGAAATGAGAAAAACGTAGATTTACGTGAAGAGAGAGATTTGGTATATGCCCCGTCCTAATGTGTGTTCAGAGCGTTATCAACGGTGTTAGCCGGGCAGGTAAAACATGGTCGAGTAAAGAACAACTATGGCTGAACGTACTGTCGGCAACGAGGTAACTACAGACGAAGTACTGGCTTACTTGAATAATGTTGGGAATCTGAACTTCCCCTAAGTGGTTCAGGGAAGTTACGGAATATCTGAATGCAGTTTGTCGCACGGATATTTGAATCCACCTTGTTGTGCATAAAAGTAAATGCGTTAACTTCAGCGCCAGATTTCCCTATGCAAAGGCGACAATGGAAGAAGACAGGAACATAATACTGTACTAGCAAGCCCAATATAATTTATCGGGCATCAACTTAGCGTAAAATGGAAGAAGAAACAATACAACGGTGACAGCTATAGAAATATGAAGTACAATTTCGTGTCAAGGGAGATGCCGAAATAGTTATTGTACATCATCAGAAGAGGGCACTAGGGAGTAAGCAATAAATGAACGATTCTTTCCAGATGCTACAAATTTATTATTATTTACTTACTAAATTCCTCTCAGTGGTTACCATGTAAAATTCTCAAAACGTCCCATTATTAACACTGCACTGATGTAGACTCGTGACAAACAAGTTATCTCAACCTTAAAAACACTTCATTGCACGAGGAAGCGTCTCACACGTAAAACTTTCTCATCAACTACATGCAGTGCACATTATGAGCTCCACACTGTCAAATGACAACATACAGCATTGTCTCTAGTAGAATCCATGTCGTGCAAGTTTTCACGGGCAAGGAATAATATTTCCTTCGGGACTGTCCTATCCAGCACTCTAGATTCTCGCTACAATCGCATCAGCTGCATTTTACGGCACACACACACACACACACACACACACACACACACATACCACAGAGAGATACGTCATGTGCGCGAGCGTGTAGCTGACCACACCAAGCTCTCCAAGAACCGGCTCACAGGTCGTTCGGCGTTGCTTTCTTTTTTCCACCACCTTTACCTACTATCAAGTATCTCGTTAACCAGCTGAGTTTCACGCAGAAATCAGCGCGACCTTACCAGTGTTCGGCTGTCAGTTTCTGACGGCTTTTATTGGATTTTTTCCCGGTGGCGATGCAGGTGGAATTATTTTCCGAGGTAGCATGCTGGCAAGAAGGCCCTTCATGTCTGTCTCGGCCAAGCTAACATAGATGCCAGGTGGTAAGCGCAGCTGTTCCACAGACGTGGGAACTCGAAGCCAGCTACTATGCCTAATCATGCGGCAAAGAACGGCTTCATTTCACCGGACGTGAAAACACCGCCCTCACTTGTTTCTAGGTACTAAAAACACCAGACGAGACTGTTCGTGTATCAAAAAAACGGCTAAGAAATTCATCAGCAACGGCGAATTCGCAAGGACTAATAAAATGGATATCCAACTTCGTGTATAGTGCTCAAAGGTCCGTCAAAGGCAACGTAATTCTTGATAGAAATTACATTACTCCAGACAAGGGCACTGTATTTATTAAGAACGTAAAAATCACGAAACACACGGTTTGAATGAAATTCCAAAATGGATCCTATCAAATACGAGGAGAATATGTTAAGACTGCAAGACGTGTCTGTAGCGAAGAGTCCTCCTTTCTCTCGCAAAACAGCAGACGATTTCCGTCGGAAAAATATTTAGTAATGGAAGTTATCTGGTTAAATATCCTTACAATCATTAGGTCCCCCTCTTCCGTCTCGCTTTCTGCAAGTGTTTTCATGTCTATTATCACCGACGTTATAGGCCGTATTTATGTTAAGTCATATCTAGTATCGCATATTCTTTACATCTACTGTTCGCGGTGCGGTTAGTTTATGCACATTTCCTAACATACGTTCTATTTCGTCGTCGGTGGAACTACTTCAGTAACGCCATAATCAAAGCAACATGAAATAAAACACGTCTGTCACGGTGGTTGCTGCTGCTTCAAGCATCACAGCAGCCTTTCTTTCAACCTCATAGAGTCCGCAAGTTCTTGCCACGTTCTCCATTTTTCGATGTTACGTCAACTTTTACCAATAACCGTTTAACACCTACAATAACGGTGGCAGGAAGATCTTCATCAGCAAGATTACTATGTCTTAGTTGTTAGAAATCAGCCCAATTTTATTATGGCAGAAATTTTTTGTCGAAGTTTCCTACAGAGGTAATGAAACGGAAAGGAGAATGGGAAATGTATGTATAGACAGAAACAATACATTTCCTGTAGTTATCCGCTAGGGCTAGGCATTGTGCTCCGTACTACACAGCAGCAGCCGCCCGGCTTCCAACCCCAGGAAACTGGACCCCTGCAGATGGCCAGCGTCAAGACGCTGTGTGGGTCTTGCGACAAACTTCTCGTCCCCGACGCTGGGCCATCGCCAACAGCTGCTATGTCACTTCCACGACAGTGGCAAGAACCGAGTTCACAGGAACCTGACACTGTCACTGCAACGCAATTCACGACGCGTAAACTACCCCTCCTTTACCGTTTAGAAATCGTTAAACATCTTAACTCGGTGGAGGGAGAAACTACGTCACCTCTAATGAACAGACTGTCATATTCCTCTCGTTATCATTATATTAATGTTACAAAACTTCTAGAAGTCAGAAACTAAAAGTCAGTCCTCAACCACCGCACCAACAGCAATACAGGGCTGTAGACCTTATTTAATATAGGAAACAATGCATCGCTGGTTCATCTGTGATTATTACGATCTAAATTACTGTAACGCTTTCAATTCGCTGATATTAAGCTACTGGGCAGAGCGTGACATTTCATCCAATCTAATTTGGGAGGAGTGGGCTTCTAAACTCCCATCGGGTGGTATTTCCGAAAATCACGTATGAGCAATGGCACAATGCTTCCTTCAACATGGCTACTGTAGATTCCTCTTTTCCCTCCCAAAATTATTTTTACTCTGATAATCTTGACACCGCCCACGGCCTTGCCGCAGTGGTAACACCGGTTCCCTTCAGATCACCAAATTTAAGCGCTGTCGGGCTGGGCTAGCACTTGGATGGGTGACCATCCGGTCTGCTGAGCGCGGTTGGCAAGCGCGGTGCACTCAGCCCTTGTGAGGCAAACTGAACTTGACTCAGAAGTAGCGGCTCCGGTCTGGTTAACTGAATATGGCCGGGTGAACGTTGTGCTGACCAGATGCCCCTCCACATCCGCATCCAGTGACGCCTGTGGGCTGTGGATGACACGGCGGCCTGTCGGTACCGTCGGGCCTTCATGGTCCGTTCGGGAGGAGTTTAGTTTTAGTTTTAATCTTGACACAAAGTTAAACGAAAGAAGAACTTCAATTAAGGAGCTAACTGTACAAATCACGTCATTTGGCCTCAGACGCGTTCGTTTGTTTCTGTCATATAAATTTCATAATGAAAACTACAATCAATTTACCATAAACGTAAGTGTGTAAGAAACAAAAAATTGTCCCAGCGAGGATGATGAATGTCTCAAATGGCAGTCATGTCCGAGAAGCAAATTCTGAACACGTCAGGTCACCTAACTTCTTTAGCACACAACAAATACATTAATCTGTTAATACTTCGTGCTGAAGGATTTCACGTCATAATTTGTTTTGTGCTGTATAATACATTAATTTTTTGCGGGAATCCTAAGAAAAATGTTCTCCATCCACTAGTTTCATATATGCCTACTAACATTTCGAGTTTAGTTCAAATCTGCTGGTTCTTAGCACTGCTATATGGTCACGAACGCAGTAATTTTTGTGCAAAGAACGCCGCTTCTCGTGCGTTCCTATTTTCTGGAGGATCTGTCGTATATTCAGCACCTCTGTGGTCACATTTGCGAGCGCCATAAAAGAGATGCTGTAAACACGCATATGTCACGCTATGTTCGGAAACAAGTTCCTCTCAAAACAACTTGTATCCACTCTTCGGTATTTAAACAATACGAACGATGAAGAACGGCGGTTTATTCAAATGGGTATGCCAGCTGACTGCACACCTACTCTGCAACTCTATAGTACAGTGAGGCGCAGCGCTCCAAGATTCAACGACCGCCATACCGCAGGTCCAGAAGAGTAACAGCATTCCACCCTATCTACCCGAAATAACACGTAGAAAATTCACAACCCAGAGAAACCCCACACAACCAGTCTCGGAAACTTGATATCTCTGAGTAATAAAAGTTCTGCTCTCAGACGAAGATTTATCAAAATGATATTACGTATATCCCACCGAAGTGCGGGCAATGTTCCTTTAACCTCCTTCTATATTTATTCATCAAAATTATCTCCTTTGTATATAAAAAAAACAACTGTAACGAAGTAACCTAGTGAGACTTTTACTGTATCATCTACATTCACTTCTACATATACACCGCAAACCACCGTACGGTGACTTCCGGACGGTCCCTTGTACCACTTCTACTCATTTCCTTTTCTGTACCAATCGCAAATCGAGCAATGGAAAAACAACTTCCTATACGCCTCCGTAGGAGCCCTAATTTCACGTATCTTCCCTTTGTGGTCCTTACGCGAAATGTACGTCGGCGGCAGTACAATCGAAATGTATTCGGCTTCAAATGCCGGTTCTAAAATATTTCTCACTAGTGTTCCTCGGAAAGAACATTGTATGTCCTCCAGAGATTTCCACCCATAACTCCCACTTTAATACCTGCGTGTTGCTCGGACCTAGTGGTAACAAATCTAGCAGCCCGTCTCTGAACTTCTGCTCTGCCTGTCTTTAATCCGACCTGCTGGTGATCCCAATCACTCGAGCAGTACTCAAGAACAGGTTGCACAAGCGTCTCCTTTACAGACAAACCACACTTTCCCAAAATTCTTCCAATAAACCTAAGTCGACCATTTGCCTTCCCTACCACAATCCGTACATCCTCGTTCTATTTCATATCGCTTTGCAACGTTACACCCAGATCTTTAAACGATGTGACTGTGTCAAACAGCACACTACTAATGCGGTATTTGAACGTTATCGATTTGCTTCTCCTACACATCCGCAGTAACTTACTTTTTCTACATTTAGAGCTAGCTGTCATTCATCACACCACTAGAAATTTTGTGTAAATCATCTTGGATCCTCCTACAGTCACTCAACGGCAGACTGCTGTCCACCCTGTCCGCCAAATCATTTGTGTATTCAGAAAATAAAGCAGTCACACATCGCTGGGGCACTCCTGGCGATGCCCTTGTCTTTGATGAACACTAGCCGTCGATGACAACATACTGGGTTCTATTAGCCCTTCACCCGAAGTTCGCAGGGTATCATATGAGGAAAGCGCAAGCGGAGTTTCGCACGAGCTATGATTTATAAATCCGTGCTGATTTGTGGAAAGAAGTTTTTACGTCTCACGTAAATTTATTATATTCGAACTTAGAACATGTTCAAGAATTCCACAGCAAATCAATGTCAATTGGTCTGTAATTTTGTGGGACCGTTCTCTTACCCTTTTTACATTCAGGAGTCACCTGCGCCTTTTTCCGTTCGCTCCGGTCTCTGCGTTGGGCGAGAGATTCATGATAAATGCAAGTTAAGTAAGGGGCCAATGCTGCAGAGTACTCTTCGTAAAACCGAACTGGGATTCCATCAGAGCCTGGAAGCTTATTTGATTTCAGTTCTTTCAAGTGCTTCTTTATGCCAGGGATGCTTATTGCTATGTCATACATACGGGATTCTGTGCGATGGTCAAACGGCGGTATGTTTGCACGATTCTCCTGCGTGACTGGTTTTTCGAAGGCAAAATTTAAAACTTCGACTTTTCTCTTGCTATCTTCCACTACCACACCAGACAGGTCAACGAGTGACTGGAGAGAAGCCATAGACCTGATAAGCGATTTTACATAGGACCAGAATTTCCTCGGATTCTCGGCCAGGTCTTTTGCTTAGGTTACAGATGCAATGATCCCTCTTAACATTTGCCAGTGATCATTTGCGCGTTCTCTTTTGAACGAAGAGTGCTGTAGCCTCTGCTTCCTCAGCATCTTCCGAATTTAGCTGCTAAACCACGGCGGATCTTTTCCGTCCTTAATCCACTTACTTCTCCAGAGCACGATTTACAATCCGTTTAAGCTTTGCCCATAACTCCTCTACGTCAATCATACTGGAAATAACTGATGTTAATTCGTTGTCTAAGTGGGATGCTAAAAAGTCCTTATCTGCTCTTTCTAGCAGAAATACTCTCCAAGCTTTCATGATTCATTTATTAACTTTAATAGCTATAATTGTTATGACAAACGCCGTCGATAAAGTCAGGCCTGTTGGTAGCTACAAAGTCTAAAATTTCCATTACGTGTCGACTGTCTAACTAGCCGCTCAGGACGTGTTCCACAGTACTTCCCAAGACTGAATGACTCTACCAACTGCAATGAATCTATAGACGTCCCAGTCTATACTCGTAAGTTACAATCGACTCCAGCTATTATTGCATGATCTGGGTATTGGCGCGCTACTGACTACGGACTTTCTATGAACGACTCTAAAACCGTTACAGCAGAATCGTGTGGCTCGTAAAAAATCCAGCAATTAACTAGATTTCACCTACAACTGTTATAGGCGACCAGATAACTTCACTGCCATGCTGAATTTCGACCACAACAGGGGCAATATTTTTGTCAACTGCAATACACTGCCCCCTCCCCTGCTACGGCGAATCTGTCTTCCCGGTATACGTTCCATGACTCGCTAAATATCTCAGAGCTCTTTACTTCGGGTTTGCGCCAGCTCTCGGTGTCAAGAACAATTTAGGAGCGAGACTTTTCCTGGAGGGCAGTAAATTCGGGAACTTTGTTATGGGTATCTCGACAATTTACTGATAAAATTTTGACTGTCTAAGTGTCTTTAATCGGTCTGATTTCGCTATCTGCATATCGTCTGATGAGTGATCATCAGAGTACCCAAACTACCTTGCCTAAAAGACCCCATGCGCACTCCACAAATACTCTACTACTCGATTAGTTGCTTTCTTTGCGTGGTGCGCCCCTGACCTATGAAAGTGAGTCCTACAATTTCCCATCTGATAACGCAAGTCTAGAAATCTGCAGCCAAGATCGTCACACAGACTACGAAGCCTTTGGTTGAGACCCTCCGTTCGGCTCCAAACCAAAGGATCCCGATCAACTCTAGGAAGAACGCTGTAAATTGCGAGCTCTGCCTGCACCCGCGGCGCATGAGGCCAGCCCGCCATCACCACTTCCCCCAGGAACCTGCATGAACTGTGGATGGCCCCAAAACTCATGCGTATGGCGTCGTCGGTGCCGACATGAGCCACAATTTGTAGACGACTGCACCCTGAACCCTCGATATCCGCAAGTAAGGCCTCTTCCACATCTCGAATGAGGTCCCGGCAGAAATACCGAGTACCCCATGGTTTTTCTTCCGGCCTTAAATGCTATCTCCCTAAGGGGGACCAATAACGCGCCTAATGTTGGAGTTCCCGATAACAAGCAAACCACTGCGCACAAGTACCTGAAGGAATGGCCACCTGTTCACTAACACGGCGTGTAGGCGAAACCAGACGGCCAGTCTCTACATTGGTCCTCCGCCTTGAGCAACGAGAAATCGCTACCACCCGCCACTCACCCTGCGGTCAGGGCGGATCCATCGCGTTCGTTACGCTAGGAGGTGCCTCGGTAGCAGAGCATGTGAGCGAAATACTTCTGAATTTATGCTTAAAAAAAAACGCGAGATTAATTCTCTCAAATAGAAAAACAAGCACGAAATTTAAGAATGTACTACTAGCAAAACAAGAAAAGCTAAGTACGTAACTTGTTGCTCTGGAGATGTGTAACGTCTTAAGAGACGTCGACCGACGATTCGATTTGATTGCCATTTCCTTAAACATATGGCTTTCGTTTTTCTTGTTTTAACTGCTGTTAAAACTGCCACTAGTGTTCTGAATCTGATACTATGGAACACTGTTGCCAGAATGGAACGAAATTCGTCAACAATTTCGACAAGACGCATATATGTTAGCAAAATTAACACGTCTCAGTGCTGCAAGTATTGCAATTTAACTTCGAAATTACGTATAAGATCTGAATGACAGCTCGTCACCCCGTCTCGAAAAGCATGAAATGAGACATGAGTTGAAATGGAAGAAACTTAGTTTCAGTACAAAATCACAAACAGATACTCAGTAATTCTACACGACATTTACGCTTTACATACTGTGGCGGAATATTTGCAACTTTTCTCCTAGGTGGATGATGGCCGCTTTGAAACGTGGCTGTATTCCACTAGATAAAATGTGGTAGCGTGCTGCAATTACTGTCAAGGTCGCTGAGAAATTTAAGTTCTAGCGCAATAGCAATGTGCCGTAAATATAGGTGGCTAGCGTCTAAAATTTACGTAAGTGCTATTTAAGCTGTTTATAAAGCAGGATGCAAGATATGCGTCGAACTTTCATAACTTTTCGTGTTGACATTAAACAGTCGATGAAGCTAAGTAAACAGCTGAGTTCCAGATAATTGGTTTTCACTGACCTAAAGTGTTGAAGCACTGGCCACTCATTTGGCAAAAGTATGGTTCAAAACGTCAGTCTGACCATCACACTCTCTTTTATCCTAAACTACTGAATGTGGAATGCGGCTTTTTTTTTCCGACAATGACAGAACAAAACTTTCCCTATCCTCGTTCAGGTAGGAAAACGCTCCGTATGTAACACCCGTGTCGTTGGCGAAGTTGAAGCCTAACCTCCACAATCATCGACGCAGTGAGAAGGAGGAGGAGGAGGAGGAGGAGGAAAAGTGCATCGAGCACCGACAATATGAACTGTATACTGCGATTAAGAGGCACAACAATTCCCTGCTCCACTAGTCGTATGGTAACATCTTCGGTAAACGGTTACGTGACTGAGCATCGTGATTTTAACACTACCCTTTTGAGAACATACACTGATGGAAAAAAATCTCAACACCAAAAAAAAGTAAAGTAATTAAATTTTCGGAATACATTTGTCTAGGTAACATATTTAAGTCATTAACATTGATAGATCACAAGTTATTGCAAGCTCGAGATAAGCCATTCCAAATGTGAAACGCTCGTACATTAATATGCGGTCTAACAGCCTTAATGTTGAATACAAGCATGCAGACGTGCACGCAATATGTTGTACAGATGCCGGATCTCAGTTTGTGGAAAGGAGTTCCATGCCTGTTGCACTTGGTCATTCAATGTACAGGGACGGTTAATGCTGTTTGTGGATGACACTGGAGTTGACGTTCGATGATGTCCCATATGTGCAAGATTGGAGACATATGTGGTGATCGAGCAGGCCAAGGCAACATGTCAACACTCTATAGAGCATGCTGAGTTACGTCAGCGGCATGTGGACAAGCGTTATTCTGTTGGAAAACAGCGTTATTTTGTTGGAATGCTGTTCATGAATGGCAGCAGAACAGGTCGTGCGTGGGATAATCACGAGAGTGCGGCTGTTGTCATAAAAAATCGCACCCGAGAATATAACTCCAGGTGCAGGCCCAGCGCGTCTAGCACGAAGACAGGTTGGTTGCAGGCCCTCCTAACCAATACACGAACATCGTTGGCACCGAGGCAGAACCAGTTTTCATCAGAAAAAACAACAGACCTCCACCCTGCCCTCCAATGAGCTCTCATTTGACATCACTGAAGTCGCAAGTCGCAGTGTTTTGGGGTCAGTGAAATGCACGCTACAGAGCGTCTGGATCGGAGCTGTCCTTGTAGTAACCGATTTGTAACAGTTCGTCGGGCCAAAGTGGCGTCAACAGTTCGTCGGGTTACTGAAGCGCCAACTGCTACTAGAATTGCTGCTGTAGATGCAGTACGATGAGGCAGAGCCATACGAACCCGATGGTCTTTCCTTTTGGTAGCGCTACGTGACCGTCCGAAGTTCAATCTTCTTGCGACTGCACATTCTCGAAACCCTATTACACGATCTCGTTCATAGAGAGGTGTTGATGATGGTGTCTTTGTCGCCTGACAGGCATTCTTGACTAACATCAAGTCACTACGTCCAGTCTCAAAGGTAACTAACGCTCACGACCGTTATGGAGTGTAAAGCAAACCCGATTTGCATCTTCATAGTGGCGCTACTTGTCCGAAATCTAGACTATCATTTTTCAAATGTTGAAACACGCCTACCAACTTTAGTTTATGCCGCATAACTTGTCCTTGGTGTTGCGATTTTTTTCAGTAAGCGTAGAAAACGAAATTACGTCAAGATTCCGATGTAAATTACCTTTATGTGGCTCAGGAGTTAATGTGAAGCATAAGGTAAATAATACAAATGTTCGTGGTTAGGTTAGTAGAGTGGAAATTTTTTTCCTATCATTTTTACTATCGACAACATTTTATTTGTTCGAAAATTTCCAATTCGCAACACAGTTCGGGCTCCTAGTTAATCTGTGACTCCTCTGCCGGGAGTGGGAGTGAACTGGTTCTCACATCTCAAAAACTGAAGAGTGCGCCACATCTAATTGGATTTTGCTTAAAGCAGTGGGCGTTGAAGGAGGTGACGCTACATGAAAAGTGTTGTGCACCACGAACGAAATTACTCGCAATATTCCGAGAGCTCATGTTCCAAAACAGGTTGCGGAATATACTACTTCCTCCAATAAGCATCACTCGTAATAACAATGCCAGATTAGTGGAATTTGGACTCACAAAGACGGATATCGACAGTGCCTTTTCCGATGTACCATCCGCTAATGGAACAGGCGAAGTGGGAGGGGTAGTGCGGGATACCTTGCGGACTACCGATGTAGAAACAGGAGTCCCAGACAAAGTACCCTGGTGTCTCAGCTGGCCTACTTTTAGAATGGCGCAGTTCTAATACAGCTTTTTCCGACAATGGTGTTATCAATTCCAGACAACACTTTCCGGTCCAGATAACGAACTGATACTACAGAACAGGTGGATTACTCCGGCTTTTTTTTCGGTATCTGATTACGAGGTGCCTAGTGAACCTTGCACCGAGGTCCAGTTTTTCACAGTGCTGCAATTCAATAAACAACACAGCATTACAACAGTGTGGTAGATAGTTAAGTGTCAATTTTACGAAGCTGTTAAGGTATGTGCAGGAAGTGGACAGCTGCAGCGTAAGCTGTGGGAACGGCGCGCTGCCCGACTAGCCACCGACTCGCCTGCCTGGGATTTGACAGACGACTCTGCTCACATGCTAAGCGCAGCACTCGTTTCACAGTTCTCAGTTCTCTGACTCCGGAGCGGGAAGTACCGTTCTGAAAGGCGTCAAACTGGTTTCTTCAGGACGAGCACTTCGAATGTTGCAGAGGCACTCAACCGGAGAGAACGATTGAGCTGGAACATAAGCACTGCTTTCCACCGCGTAAGAACAGGATCCTTGCGACAGCTATATCCGCGGTCGCTGTATTTATTTTGATGCGAAAGGCCAGTTAACAGCGACAGCAACATAGTTCTGCTGGTGCACAGAGATCTAGTACTGTAGTTCCGTTTCAAGCCGTCAAACTTCGAGAGAAAATTTGTTTTCTCGTTAGTCCCTTGCAGAAACTTACGAGAGCAAAGGAAAGCCTTCAACGCTTCTGCAGGGCTTCATGGGGACCTCATACATCTACGAATGCAGATACCTTCGGGAGAAACATCAAGATAAGTCTGATGCAGCCACATCAAAAATATCGGTGTCCCATACGATGATTACACAAAAGAACAAAAATATCAAGTAATACTTATCACCACCATCACTAACAGCAGCAGCCGAAGTAGCATCAGCACTTGTTAAACATCAATCGCTGGATAAACGCCATCTCTCGACTTTCAGGCTTCAGTGATAAGCATCCATGTTGCTCCTGTATGTATTCTAATGTCATCTACCCAACTTCCATTTAGTTGTCAATCTTTCATTATCTATCGGCATCCAAGCAAAGTACATTCTTGATCTCTCTGCCATCCATTAGCCTGTCTACGTAATTTCAACTATATCCGGAGTCTGATAATAATACAATTTCTTTCTTAACTTAGCGGAAAGGTGCCTGTAGATCAGAAAATGTTTTCGCGGTTCAAAGTTTACAGAGAAAATGCTGGTTGCGTCATAAGGGAGGAAGATTAGGGTTTAACGTGGCATCTACATTACGCTGTAATTAGAGAAGGGGTAAAGGCTCTATCTGAAGAAAGATGGCAAAGGAACCAGGTTTCTAAGGAACCATCACGCCATTCACAGTATCGATTTAGGGAAACACGTTAATTCTATCTCTGAATGGTCACACAGGGATTGGAATGAATTCCTAGCGAACGCGAGTTCAGTTCATTAAACACCGTGCCACTTACTCCGATCAAGTCAAGCATGCCACCACGACACGGCACTAGGCAATGCAAACAACTGCACTTTCCTGTCATTATTGGGCAGCACCAGTTATGTGAGGTATTTTAGAAAAAGATTGTATCTTGGCCTAGGTAAATGCGAAATTTGTCAACGATCTGTACAAGTATGCCAGTCCAAAAGCAAGCGGGTGTCTAAAAAGCTTCGTAAAAGTTTCCTTATATCCACGGAAGCTCTGTAGCGTATATAATTAAGTTGTATTACAGCACAGAGTTATTCGTGATTGAACGATTACTGATGTGGGCAACATATTGCGTTAAGTAGTGTGTGCCTGATGTGAAGCGTCGACATTGCTGCCAACAGACGAAAGGGAAAGCCTCCAGGAGGAAAACGAACCGTTCGTTCAAAACACAACTTCTGCTTGGTTATAACTACACAATAGAAGGTGGTTTTGTGATATCACAAATTTTCAGTAATGATGGATAAGAGTAAATGAGTCAATCTGAAGTAAGGAGCCCTAGTCCGGAAACGAGAATAAGCCGAAATCTACTATTATCCTCGCGCTGCGCTCGAACTACGCGCCCCAATTTCCGAACTCTGACCATGACGTACCGAATTTCCGCTGAATACACCCCAAAATCCTCGGATAATTTCCGCTATTTATGGACTAGTGAAGTAACTTGATGTCATGGAGACCAAAAATCCCAAGTCTACGGTAAAGTAATACTGAATTCCATTTACCTGCGCAAGTTTCACGAACTGCTATGTTCATAGAAGTTGTCGAAAATGGCGTCTCACAAAGTCAGTGCAAGCCCCCGGTGTCGTTTTAACAGTGCTGCTGGCAACGAGAATTCTTGCCAGAAGATTCTCTTCCGTCTCGACAGGCATCTGGTATAGAAGACATTTCTCATGGGCCCACAAGAAGGGATCAAACGGGCAGAGATCAGGTGAACGTGCTGGTCGCAGAACGGGACATCTTCTACCTATCCATTTTTCAGTAAATGTCTGATCCAGGTTTCACGAATCCTCAGTCACAAATGAGGTGGAGATCCACTGAAACCACATCTGTTGACGAGTAACAAGTAGCATACGTTCCAGGAATCTGTGTGGTAATTCTGTGATAAACACTGTGTACACTGGTGCGTTTAAACGGGGAGGACGAAAAATCGGGACTGACTCAGTTGATGGCTTTTCACTACTGTAGCGTGGGCATTCTCATTGGCCTAAACGTGGCTACTCGGAACATTTTGCATTCCGTATCTGACGAAATGGCCTTCATCCGTGGAACGTATATAGGATGTCACAGGACGAATGATCAATATTCAGGGATATGACAGGCACGATCATTCTAAACAAAGTTTAGTAAAAATTGGGTCCAAAATGCACACTGCACGAAATCTTAGCACATGTTCAGTAAAAAAGATGTTTTTCAGTGTAGCGAGGGTGACCAACTGCTCTTAAGATACGCACTTTAGAGCACGTGTTGTACTAGCATCTCTAATAATGTGGAAAGCAGAGCCTGTAATAGAAGAAATTTGTGTCATTGCACTGAAGGTGAAAAAGTGCTCGTAGCCCTTAAGGGTATAGATTTTAGGGCCCACGTTTACCAAACTTTTTTTGTCTTAGACTGCTTCCTGTCATGTCCCTGAACACTTACCATTCCTCCTGGGACACCCTGTGTAAGCAGGAAATTGAGGATCGACTGTGAAGTGCTGCAAGAACCATTGGCTGAATACAACACGAGGTCTGAAGTCAGCAGAGGTAGGTAGGTAGGTTTAAAAGGGGGGGGGGGGGGGGGAAGGAACCATACTGCTTGGTCATCGGTCCCCTGTTCCTGTTAAAACAATCCCACAAGGAGAAAAAAATAAAACAAACGAGACGTACATCACAATACCGAAAGGAAGGAAAAACCACAAGAACGACAGAAAAGCAACAAACACTACAAGGAACAAAAGAGGACAAGGGAACCACACAGAGACGCAAGATACAGGTAGAAGAGATTAAAACAAAAAAGCAGATTACCATGGCTGGCTGACCACGAGAATAAAAAGGAGAAGCCAGCCACTCTGCAACACATTAAAACCTCCAGCCTAAAAGCACTAGGGTGAAAGACAGAGGGACAAAGGACACGCGCTAAAACTTAGATAAAATGATAAAACCCACCTTCAGCGTAAAACTAAATCAGCCGAGGAGGCGTTGTCACCTAAAATTAACGGCAAGGAGATATGGCCACCAGCTCTGCATTGAAAACACTGCAACCATGTGGCAAGGAGTGCTGTTCAATATGTCCTCTGTGAACATACGCAAATCCAACATGACCATCAGCCATCGAGCCGTAGGTGTAAACCACTTCAGAGACTCGGGACATGGCAAGAATCGAGAGGAAGTGACAGCGGAGAGCCGAGGGAGTAACTGAGTCCTTATGGCCATGCAAAAGGTCCAGATGAAGCCGCGGACTAGGTATACACCATGGAGGTGTATGCGGATGGACCCGGAGGGGAGGTCGTAAAGGAAAGGACTCTAGTTCACACAGGAGGGATAGGGTACGAACTGTGATCGTAGGCCCTGACCTGGGCTGCCGATGCGGGAGATGAATTGCCGTGGTTGGGAAAAGTAGACAGTAATTTTGGTGCTCAGGAGATCTACGAATGTGTGCAACGTAACTGGCGAGCAGTTGTGCACACCTAAGCTTCAATGGAGGGACCCCGGCCTCCACCAGGACGCTGGTTACCGGACTCGTCCTAAAAGCTCCGGTCGCTAGTAGAATGCCACAGTGGTGCACTGAGTAAACGCAACGCTAAGGGCGTCGCCGAACAATAAACCAGACACCCATAGTCAAGGACGGACTGAACAAGGGCTCTGTAGACGTGCAGCAGCGTAGAGCGATCTGCACCCCCGTTGGTGTAGCTCAGGCAATGGAGGGCACTGAGTTGCTGCCAGCACTTCTGCTTAAGCTGACGAAGGTGCGGAAGCCAAGTCAATCGGGTGTCGAAAACCAGTCCTAAGAATCGATATCTCTCTACTACACTGAGTGAATCGTCATTAAGGTAAAGTTCTGGTTACGGATGAACGCACGACGCCGACAGAAGTGCATGACACACGACTTTACGGCTCAAAACTGGAAGCTGTGGGCTAGAGCCCATAACTGCGCCTTGTGGATGGCTCCCTCAGGCGCCGCTCAGCAACACCAGTGCTGGAGGGGCAGTACGAAATGCAAAAGTCGTCTGCATACAGAGAAGGTGAGACGGACGTCCCTACAGCTGTTTCTAGACTGTTAATGGCCAATAAAAATAGAGATACACTCAATATAGAGCCCTGTGGGACCCCATTCCCCTGGATATGAGGGCAACTATGGGAGGCACCAACGTGGACGCGGAAAGTACGGAGCAACAGGAAATTTTGGATAAAAATCGGGAGCGGGCCCCAGAGACTCCACTCATATAATGTGGCAAGGATACAATGTCACCAGTCATGGTGTAAGCTTTTCGTAAATCAAAAAAGACGGCAACCATGTGCTGGCGTCTGGAAAAGGCTGTTCGGATGGCAGACTCGAGGGACACAAGATTATCAATGGTAGAGCGACCCTTGCGGAAGCCGCCCTGGCATGGAGCCAGTAGGCCACGTGACTCCAGTACCCAACACAACCGCCGACTCACCATACGTTGTAGCAGCTTACAAAGAACGCTGGCGAGGCTGATAGGCCGATAGCCATCCATATCAAGCGGATTTTTACCGGGTTTGAGCACTGGAATGATAGCGCTCTCCCGCCATTGTGATGAAAAGACGCCATCGCACCAGATCAGGCTGAAGATGACGAGCATATTGCGCTTGTAGTCGGACGAGAGATGTTTAATCATCTGACTGTGGATCCGATCTGGCCCAGGAGCTGTGTCAGGGCAATGTGCAAGGGTGCTGAAGAGTTCCCACTCTGTGAACGGGGCGTTATAGGGTTCACTGTGGCGTGCAGTGAACGATAGGACCTTCCCTTCCATCCGCCATATGAGGGTGCCAAAGGCTGGGGGGTAACTCTCCGACGCAGAGGCTCGAGCATAGTTCTCGGCAATCGCGTTTGCGTCGGTAGATAACACGCCAATTATCTTAACGCCAGGGACACCTATTGGGGTCTGGTACCCAAAACCACGTCTGATCGTCGTCCACACTTGGGAAGGTGACCCAATGGTCGAGACGTACCTCTCCCAACACTCCTGTTTCCGTCTTTTTATAAGCTGGCGAACGTGGGCACGGAGCCGTTTAAAAGCTATTACGTGCTCCAGGGAAGGGTGTCGCTTATGTCGCTGTAGAGCCCGCCTGCGCTCTTTAATGGCCTCAGCAATTTCCGGTGACCACCAAGGTACTGACTTTCGCCAGGGGCACCCTAAGGAACAAGGGATCGCGTTTTAACTGCCGCAGAAACGATCGTCCTGGTGACTCACTCAAACATCACATCGATGTTACCGTGTAGGGGAGACGGCAGAAGCGGAAGCTCCCCAGTCTGCCTTTGTAAAAGCCCATCTGGGTAGGCGTCCTTGGGCATGACGCCGGGGGAGTGATTAGGAAGTGGTCACTACCACACAAATCATCGTGGGCTCTTCAGTGGAGAGACGGGAGAAGTCCTGGGCTGCAAAGTGATAAATCAATGGCCGAGTAAGTACCATGAGCCACACTGAAATGTGTGGCTGTCCCAGTATTTAGGAGGCAGAGGTCGAGCTGAGACAGTAAATTTTCGACATCTCTGCCTCAGTCAGTAAGCATGGTGCCACCTCACAAGGGGTCATAGGCGTTAAAATCTCCCAGAAGTAGGAAAGGTTTAGGGAGTTGATGAATCAACGCAGTTAATACATTCAGGGATACTACACCATCTGGAGGAAGATATACATTGCAGATGGTTAGTTCTTGTGTCGTCCTTAACCTGACAGCCACAGCTTCAAGAGGAGTTTGAAGGGGCACAAGTTCACTACATACCGAGTTCAGGACATGGACGCAAACCCCATCTGACACTCTTATTATATTCGCTACGGTTCTAGTAATAACCCCTATAGCCACGAAGGGCAGGGGTCCATATTGCTGGAAACAGGTTTCCTGGAGGGCAATGCAGAAACAGGTGTAAAGCTTAACAGTTGCATAGCTCAGCCAGGCGGTGGAAAAAACCGTTGCAGTTCCACTGGAGGATGACATCGTCGTGTGGCTGCCTAAGCAGTCTATATCCATTGTGTCTGAGGGTCCAACGAGATCTAGACCCTCGGCAGACGCCAGAATTTCCACCTCATCCTCAGATGCAGAGCTTGTAGGTAGTGGTGGTGTGGGTGTCACCACAATTTCCTTTTTCTTGGGGGTCTTCTTTTTAGATTTCTGTCAGTGCTCCTTGAGTTTCTCTGGCTGGGAAGGCTTCACTGAGTCAGTCTCCGAGACTGAGGATCTTTAAGCCCTACGACCAGCTGCTGTTAGGTGCTTCAGCCACTGGTGGGTACCATCTTTCCCACTGGTAAATATCTGGGAAAGGAGAGACCCAAGGGACCCCTTCCTAGCGAGAGGAGCTGAAGAAGACTGACGCTTCTCCAGCTGAGAAGTGGGGACTTATGTCCCCGATGGTTGGGAGAGCATAGCTCCTGAAGTAGGTGGTGCAGGAGCAACAGGGATAGGAGTGCGAGTGTAATCATGTGGCCCTGAAGACCAACTGTCAATGGCGGAACGGATGGGGCTGGAACAGTAGTTGTAGCGGCGGCATAAGATGCCATGCAAATGGGATGGAGCATTTCAAATTTCCTCTTAGCCTCAGTGTAGGTCAGTCGATCCAGGGTCTTGTATTCCATGATTTTCCGTTCTTTCTGGAGAATCCTGCAGTCCAGTGAGCAAGGGGAATGTTACTCGCCACAGTTCACACAGATGGCAGGTGGGGCACATGAAGTATTGGAATGTGATGGACGTCCACAATCGCGACATATGACGCTGGAAGCACAGTGAGAAACTTATGCCCAAACTTCTAGCAATTGAAGCAGCACATAGGGGGGAGGGATATATGGCTTGAAATCACCTTGACCTTTTCAGGTAACGTATAAACCTAGAAGGCCAAGATGAAGGCACTAGTGGCCACCTGATTATCCTTTGGACCCCTATGTATGCGCCAGATGAAATGAACATCCCGTCGCCCTAAGTTGGCGTGAGGCTCGTCATCAGACTGCAAAAGAAGATTCCTGTGAAATACAATACCGTGGACCATATTTAAGCTCTTATGGGGCGAGATGGAAACACAAACATTCCCCAGCTTGTCACAGGCGAGTAGTGCCCATTACTGGGCAGAGTATGCTGTTTTTATCAAGACTGACCCAGGTCGCATTTTGGACAATCCCTCCACCTCCACAGACTTGTCCTCTAAATACTCCACAAAAAACTGAGGCTTCATCGACATGAAGGATTCCCAATCAGCTCTCGTACATACACGGTACGGGGGCAAATAAGATTCGCTGCCATCCTTAGCCTTGCGTTCCTTCCATGGTGTGGCCAGAGAGGGGAACGATTTGGGGTCATACTTACATGCATTAAACTGAGCCCTTGAGCACTTAGAGACTGTTGGTGTTTGACCACCGGCAAGTGATGACATAGAACATCCGCCCTGATGCCACCCACTCCGAATAGGGGCACTCCCCACGGGCGCTACCATGCTGGATATGAGGTGCAAAGAAGTCCATGGTCATCGTCGGTGCAGGAAACAACACTGCATAGTGGATGGAGGAAAATGCATACAAGAAGGTGTCCTCGCCCAAGAGATGGAGAATGAGTGGAACTGCAAAGTCACCATGATAAAGGATGCTGATGGTCTCAGTGCACGATGAACACAATGCACCATGTAAGGCACCCTTCCCCAATTGGCTCACTCTTTGGGAAAATTTGGAAAAAATGGGTCAAACCCTACATGGGACCAACACATAAAGGCTGAAAGGTGTGAGACTCCTTTAACTCGCCTCTTACCTCAGGAGTACCTTGAGCCTATTCTAGCCCCCAGACCTGCAGGGGGGGGGGGGGGGGTTTGGTCGTTTGAGTTAAAGGGACCAAACTGTGAGGTTATCAGCAGTCTCTTCACCCCATATGTATCTAACCAGGAATAACCCTCAGAAGGATGATACAAGAGGAAAATCCTGGAAAGCCCAATTGTAAGCAAGATACAGTTAAGGCATGGATAAAAACAAGGAGAGGTAGGTGGGAAGTGAGGGGGTAAGGAGGACGAGCCACTCTGTGGAGAATGCAGTTGGAGTTGCCATGAGCACAGTATGTGGTGGGCGACTAGACTCTGCATCCCACCAGCTTCATCTCATCATCCGTTATCCCAAGAAAACGAGCAACAAAGACAAGATGATAAAATTTTTGGAAAGATAAAACATTAAAAAATGATGAACACAAAAGAACAAGGAGAATAAAAAGGGGGAAGGGTAGGCGCCGGGCCAGGCCAAACCACTGAGCGAGGACCATGATTGGACCCTTGGGCCAGAGCAGGCGAATGGTGCCCCTAAAACACCTCAGGCAGTCAATGAAGCCAAAGTGCCCCTCATGTAGACGAGTAGGAACCACTTCTGAGTGTGATGTAAAAGTCAGCCACAGAGCTGCACCAGAGGTAGTGTGTCAGGAAGGTTAAGAGATCGCCACAAAGGAGCCATATTTTAGCAGTATAGTAGGATGTGGGCCACTGTCAGGCAGGCACCACATTGGCATTAAAGTCGGTCCTCAAGATGGAGAATGTGGTGTGGCCAATGCATAGCTGACGAATGATAGCAGATTCCCTCTGAGAACATGAATGATTGACTGCCACATGATCGTGGTCTCCTCTTTTGCCCTCTGGTTGAAGAGCCCAGGGAGAACCAGGCAGGGTTCCACATATCCACCAATTGACATAATAATGTCGACCGAAGGCCAACTTCTGGGAGTCCCATTTCCAAAATCAGCATCCTGGTAGCCAACTTTGCCAAGTGGTTGACATGTTCACTGCCTGAGAACCCAACATGTCCAGGGGTCCAAACAAAGACCACTGGCCATGCTGCTTGATGGACATCAGAAAGACGACCCTGGATAGTCATTACTAATGGGTGACGAGGGTAGCACTGGTCTACAGTCTGAAGGCTGCTCAGGGAGTCGCTGCAGATGTGTATGCAAAACTGGTTCATCCCTCGACCTTTCATCCATCAGTGTATACAACTTCTGAACCTGGAAATGTATCGACAACAACCAGGAACAGGTGGTGGAACACCATAGGGTCCGCTGAATCTTTCGGTCCAAAGGCTAAATCGAGACAGATCCAAGATCGGGGTACATGTCATGGGCGTGTACACGATTGCTCCCTAATAAGGGGCGACAGTGGGGGAAGTTGGAGTTCAGACCACACACTGCAGTTGAGTTCTAACTGTGATCTCAGTTCAGGGTCTGTGTTGTGGGAAGCTGATCCCCCTACTAGGAAAAAGGACACAATAGTTTGGATGCTTAGAGGAGCTGCGAAGGTGTATAGCATAACTGAGTAGCTGTTGTTGACACCTGATCCGTAGCGAAGAGACCCCAGCCTCCACGAGTAGGCTGTTAACAGTTCAGAAGACTCCTATTGCAAGTCACACCCCACAGTGGTGTAGCGGCTCCAGTAACCACAATGCTGAGGGCAATGCCGAACTATATGCCACTCTCCCATAATCAAGACAGGACAGCATAAAAGCTTTGTAAAGCTGCAGAGGGGTAGTGCAGTTTGCACCCCAGCTGGTCAACAGTGGTCAAAGCATGCACTTTCTGTCAATGGTAGTTGGGTAACTGCATTTCCTGTAAAGTCGCTACACACTACTCTACGGAACATTCATCTCCCATGCAACTGATTGAGTGCCGACTGCAGGCACCTTATCCACTGAGCAAGTCCATGTAGTTCGTTGTTCTCCTAGGTCGTTTTACTGTGGTACCAATTTCCTTCTTTCACTTCATCGTTGGCACACTCATCTACGTGGCTATGTGGTCCTGTACAGCCTATACTGTTCTCTGTTGCTTTTTTTGCTTGCCCATTCACTAAAATCGTATCTTCAAGTTCCCATCACTGGGTACGTCTCCATTTGTTTAGGGCTGATCGACATTTGTACTTCAACTTGTACATGGATTGCTCATTACAATACACAGCACGCCATCTGCAGTGGATTAGTTGAGTTATTATCCCAACTTCTACATCCAAGTGCTCGTCAGAACTGGCTACCATACAATCTTAGCAACAACATAAACAGAACATGTACTCCACACTTTCAGAGATATCACACCGATTTTCGCTTTTAACTTTACTTGGTCGTTTCCTGACCATGGTCCTTTACCTCAAATTGATACATTTACCCTTCTCCATCATCCCTGAGAGTTTGTAACATCATCACGGACTCACCCTGTACAAAGATTCTGTAATAGACTGAATAATTAATCTGACACATCAGGAAATGAATGCCTCTGCCTGTTGATGGCCTCTCACAGACCTACCTTGATTATGGGTTTCTTAATGAAAGTCTGAGTTTTACTGGTTCAAATGGCTCTGAGCACTATGGGACTCAACTGCTGTGGTCATAAGTCCCCTAGAACTTAGAACTACTTAAACCTAACTAACCTAAGGACAGCACACAACACCCAGCCATCACGAGGCAGAGAAAATCCCTGACCCCGCCGGGAATCGAACCCGGGAACCCGGGCGTGGGAAGCGAGAACGCTACCGCACGACCACGAGATGCGGGCTGAGTTTTACTGCTTTTGCGAAACAATGAGATGGGGCTGAGAGTATAGGGAGGGGAGATAGTCGTCGTAAACACTATTGTACAAAAGTAGCTATCATCTTTACCGTTAGTTTACGGATGGTAGGCAGTCGTCATGTGCTGAGTAATGTTGCACCGATGGTTTATCTCTGTCACAAGATTCGATTGAAAAACTTTCCCTCGATCCGTAATTAACGACCTCGGGGCACCGTGCTTTAATACATTGTCTTCCACGATGAATTTGGCTACCTCGGATGCTTCGGCTGTTTTCACAGCTTTTGTAATTGCATAGCGTGTCAATCAGTGCAAACAATAATTCATCTGTTGCCACTAGCAGACGTTGGAAATCGTGCGAGGTCACTCCCAACAAGCTGGAAAGGCGTTTCGGCTGGTGGAATTGGTTCAAATGGTTCTGAGCACTATGGGACTCAACTGCTGAGGTCATTAGTCCCCTAGAACTTAGAACTAGTTAAACCTAACTAACTTAAGGACATCACACACATCCATGCCCGAGGCAGGATTCGAACCTGCGACCGTAGCGGTCTCGCGGTTCCAGACTGCAGCGCCAGAACCGCGCGGCCACTTCGGCCGGCGGTGGAATTGGTATGAGTCGGCTGGATGGTTTCTGAGGAACCGCCTTTCTCCTCTGGCACTCTCGACAATGCGACAAACAGTGACGGACACTCCTAAATAAACCTGGCCATAAAAATCTCTTGCGGATCCTATCGTATGTCTTAATAAATCCTGAATGTCCGGCCTCACATGTGTCATGGAATTTATGTAGAACATATAAGCTCATGTGTTTAGGAATCACTGGTAACCACCTCTTTCCACACGGATCAAAGTTTTTCTTGCAAAGTAATCCATTAACTACCTTAAATTGTCCTTTCACATCCTCTGACCGGTTTAAGGCAAGCATAATTTGAGATATCATGTCCTCCTCCTTCTGCTCAGCAGAGAGATCATGGAGTGCAGCGAGACAGTCACTATCTTCATCAAAGTCTTGATGGTCGTGCACGGGGCTTCTTGAGAGACTGTCAGCATCTCGGTGTTTTCTTCCACTTTTGTACACTATGGTAATGTCATACTCTTGAAGACGTAGTGCTCACCTGGCGAGTCGTCCTGTTGGATCCTTAAGACCTGTCAACCAACAAAGTGAATGATGGTCTATAACAACTGTGAATGGCCTTCCGTAGAGATACTGTCGAAATCTGCACATGACCCAGATCACAGCAAGACATTCTCTTTCTGTAGTTGAGTAGTTTCTCTCGGCTTTTGTAAGTGTCCTAGAAGCATAGGCTATAACCTCCTCTTTTCCATCCGAAATTTACACCATAACAGCACCGATCCCATACCCACTGGCATCTGTGTGTAGTTCTGTATGTGCTCTCTCATCATACAGACCAAGTACAGGGTCAGTCGTCAGAGCTTTTCGCAGCATATCGAAAGAATCTTGTTGCGCACCACCCCAGATAAATTTAGCATCGGTTTTTAACAACTCTTGGAGTGGCCTGGCTTTGATACAAAAGTCTTTGATAAAACGACGGTAATAAGAACATAATCCGACGAAGCTTCTAAAGTCTCTAATACTTTTAATAGTAGGAAATTCCGTTATAGATATCTTTTCTGGGTCTGGCCGCACATCTTCGTTTGACACAAGGTGTCCAAGTTCTTTTACTCCAAAGAGACACTTTCTTGGATTAAGTTTCAGTCCGCCTTGTTGGAGACAATAACGGCCCTCAGTCTTTTCACGTGTTCATCAAATGTGTCTGAGAACACTAGAATGTCATCTAAATAACAAAGACACATCGTCCACTTCAGGTTGCTGGTGCATTACACAAGCCAAACGGCATTAGCTTAAACTCATACAGGCCCTAAGGAGTAATGAAGGCAGCCTCATCTACTTCGATTCGCCAGTATCCCGAGTACATGTCCATGGTTGAGAAAAACTTAGCCACCTTAATACAATCTAGTGCACCGTCAATTCGTGGAGGAGGGTAAACGTCCTTTTTAGTTATCTTATTAAGCTTCCTGTAATCAACACAAAAGCGCCAACTGCTATCCTCCTTCCTGACGAGAACCACTGGTGACGACCATAGGCTCTGCGAAGGCTGAATGATGCCATTCTTTCTCATTTTCTCTACCTCGTCGCGAATTATTTGACGTTCTGTTGCTGACACACATTATGCTCTCTGGCTAATTGGCTGATGGTCTCCAGTGCTAATCCGGTGCTTCACCGTCGATTAGTCTAATTTGCTCTTCACCTGTGGATTGAAGCATTCGGAGAACTCTAGAAGAATGGCAAGCACCTTCTTCTGTTGTTCCTTAGTCAGATCGGGTGATAGTCGAGCTAGAAGATCTTGTCTCGTAGTTAAAATGGTTCAAATGGCTCTGAGCACTATGGGACTTAACATCTATGGTCATCAGTCCCCTAGAACTTAGAACTACTTAAACCTAATTAACCTAAGGACATCACACAACACCCAATCATCACGAGGCAGAGAAAATCCCTGACCCCGCCGGGAGTCGAACCCGGGCGCGGGAAGCGAGAACGCTACCGCACGACCACGAGCTGCGGACTTGTCTCGTAGTGGTAGCGCTAATTTCGCCCACAGACTCGGCATGGGAGGTTTCTATGACGCTCAGCTGTTCTTCAATTAACGGCTCAGCGTTTGCTACGCACATGCGTCTTGGAAGGATATGCGGTTGTCGGCGACAGTTAACTATCCACAATTCACCGAATCCGTTCTTAAACGAGACGACAGAGGCTGAGATGACCAGTTATTCTTCAGTGGTATGCTTCTCTTTCATTCTACTACAAGATCTATGGGTTGATGCATGGCACGACACATGACAGTTACCTTTCTAGCGCTGGCTGCAGAAATGCTCACTTCATCCAGCACACACAGTCTCCACACACTTGGATGCGCACCTTCCTGTCCACAGTATCTCATCTCGTCTAGCACATTCTTCGAGCGACTACAATCTATAATTGCCTGAGACGCTTTCAAGAAGACCCATCCGAGAATAACATCATGACTACACTCTTGTAAGACGATGAATTCTAAGGGCTGTGTATGGCCACTTATACCCACACGAATGACATCTTCCTGCAGGTTTTACATATTTACCATTAGCCACCTTCAACGGAGATGTTCTTGTCGACGAATACGGTTTTCTGCAACTGGCGACGGTACTTCTCCGAAATGACAATATGATGCTCCAGAGTCCACAAGAGCTTGGGCTAGTCGGCCGTCCATGAGGATATCGACATAGGAAACTATCATTTTTGTAGTGATCGACGGCAGAGGATTTTTCTCTTCGGAGGTTTCACCTCCAAGGAAGGTCGCACCCTTTAGTTTTTCAGGTTTCGGCGGCTAGGTGATCGGCTGGAGGTTCTAAACGGCGATGCAGACCTTGATCGTCGTGTTGGGGAGCGTCCTCTCCAGCGGCTCGCTTGCGGCGATGGTGACCTACGTCGTCCTGCACCCACATCTTGTTCATCATCGTCGTCCAGGAGTTGGCATCGGCTAAGATCAGACTGATGTCTTCTGGCGCGGGCGTCATCAAATATCCACCGCTTTTCTCGACAATAGCGCATCACATGTCCCGGTCGTCCGCAGTGGAAACATACTGGGTGGTTATCCTGGGCCCTCCAGAAGTTAGTCTTCCTTGGTGCCCAAACAGATTCGGCATTGCAGGAACGTAACTTCGCCTGCGTCTCGCCTTTTTTACCGTTTTAATGGGAAATGAAGGACGAGTGATTGGGTTCAATGTCTGTTCCACTTTCTCCGTTATGACCTCTTGAAGCGTCTCGGTTTTTTGCTCGCCGTGCAATCCAAGTGCCTTCTGAACTTCCTCTCTCACTATCTGACGAAGAACACTTGTGAAATAAGTTTCTTCCTCCATCACAGACATCAATATGACGTTTCGAAGCCGTTCAAGCTTCTTGCGTGTGATTCTTTTTTAATGCATTGTCTCGATATACTGGCACCATTTTATGAAATCGTCTGCTGTCGAAACCTCCTTCAGGAGTAGGGCTTGGATAAATGTCCTCAGTAACACCTTTCATGAGATGTGCAACCTTATCTTCCTCCTCCATTCTAGGATCCACTATTTTACATAGCTGCAAGACGTCTTGAATGTAGGATGCTGTATTTTCTCCTGGACGCTGTGCCGTCACTTTATCTTCAGCCTTGCCCTTCTGTCGCTGGGTGTCGCCAAAATAATTGCGCAGTTCCGCCTGGAATACTTCCCAGCTTGTGAACTTCTCCTCGTTGTTCTCATACCATTGCTTCGCAGTGCCCTCCAAGTAGAAAAATACGTTAGCCAAACACACGGTGTCATCACATTTGTTAAATTTGGCTATACGCTCATATACCTTCAGCCACTTGTTTAGATCTTGGCCATCGTCGCCAGAGAAACCGGAACGATGGCTCATGTAGTGGCACACAGTCGCTGCCATCGTAACGTCCTCTTCTTCTTCTTCTGTCTCCGATAGATTGCGATCTGTTGAATATGGCTCGAACTCTGGTTTCTCGCCACTTAAACGGCGGCTCTGTCGTGGCCTGATGGGAGCCACTGCGTCGTCGATAATGTGCGCTATCACAAGTTCCAATACCTAGCGTCTCCACGAGAATAATGTCACGTAGAAGGTGTAGTTAGGTGAATGAGGAACACTTACTTCACGTAACGAAAGTTTATTCAGTACTTGCACATACAAGAGCGCGGAGCTAACTGCCTCCGGCCAGAACACATACAGTATATATACAGTTACAGAACATTCCAGTACAATGATTCTTGACATTTGTGGATACTTCTAGAATGTACTCGAACCGAATATAGAAATTAAAATTTTACAGTTCAGTTGAGTTTTGAACTCACGACCCTCCATGCAACAGTCTAGTATCATAACCACTACACAACACTGACTGTGCTACTCAGCTTCTTCTGCGACAATATTACCTTTCAAGTCTAATGTCTATGAAATAATATGCCTACTGTTGAAAACAATATAAATTAAAAACAAAACATGAGCGGGGCTCGATCTAGTGATCCATCGATTACGGAGCTTTAAGTACGTGATCCCTGCCAACTCGTGCTCAGGATCGCAACGCACCGGTACGTCACTGACGCGTGAAACTTCTCTTGTCATTTTCTCAAAACCGCTGAAATAGTACCCCTTACTATTGGCACATTATGCTGTTGTAATGGGACTACTAAAAGTGTAAAAATTTTGAAGTAAATCCGTGATCCGAACGACGTGGCTTCTCCTTTCAGCTGCTACTACGTAGAGAACGAGTTGTAAGGTGTAGGGGGCAAAAAAATTCTAATTTTCACTGTGGTGTCCATTTTGCGACCTACTGGACCCTGAAATAATAATAATAATAATAATAATAATAATAATAAGATAGCCCTCGTAGTTATAGTGAGACAACGTGCCACTTCGTCAATCATCCGTAAAAAGTTGAGGGGGTGGTCTGTCCATAGTTTCGCTGTTTACACTAGGTCAAGCCATAAGCAAAATACGTAACCTTAATACACAGCACTCTTCATGCAGCAGATGATCCACAGTGAACGCGTCTCTCCAATACAGTGCTGCTTACGTTAAACAAGTTGAACTACGACAGTTATTGACGTTATACAACATCTGCTTTAACAGACAGTCGAATGCCCTTAACTGTCCCGTAAATGGAAGAATGGCAGACGTCTTCAGCTAACTGCACTGATGAATATTTCTCGGGAATTCAGCCAACTAATATATTGTTTTGTTTATTTCTTTTTCCATCTGTCAGCACTAAACAGGCATGATTTGCAATTTTGTTTTATGAAGTACTCTAAGAAACAACCATAATACGAAAAACTGTATCACTATTAAAAGGAGCTGCTGTTGAGATTACGGTTCAATCCCCTATTCGCTCTTCATCCTCTGACTTTGAACCTTTATTACTCAGCCCTCTCTCAGATTTTTTGCGACAGTTATAGTTACACGTATACCTGTCAATCCTAGAATTTTTAACTGTTAGGTCTTTCGCCTCTGGCGATGTCTGTTGATTTGAAGAATTCCGAGTTGCGCCGTGGTTCGGAATCCGCGTTAAACTGTAGGTTCCCTGTAACTGGCTGGGTAAATCAGTTCAAACGTCGTAGGAAACAACGGCACCCCACCTAAACAGGACCATGGCTACCACGGAACTGTGAAGGTGTTCAAAACAACCTTCGCTTAGATGACAGCTTTACTTCACTTGATGTTGTGATACAGTGTGGCTATGTTTAGGTTTTTGAGGTGGTAGAGCAGTCCATGGTGCGTGGCTGTAAAATCTGTCGTGACCGTCGGTCAACATCTTTGTAACTGCTGCTGTATAGAACTATGTTTCTCAAGTTTTCGCCATCTGTTGCTGTTAACATCAGTGTCCTATCGTCGTCAGAGTTCAAGCCTGGTGGCGAAGAGGCTAGAGGACATATAACTGCGCTCTAAACAGTTACTTTTTTTTATTTAAACCTTGGTCTCCCACTACAGTTCTCATCCCTACACTGGGCTCCATCACCAAAATAACTATTCCTTCATGTCTCAGAATGAGCTCTAGTAATCAACCCCTTCTTTTTAGTTAGAGTGTTTTATAATGCTCTCGCCTTTCGAATATGATTCAGTAAATCTCAATTTGCTACTCGATGTATCCCTCTAATAGCTCTGAGCACTATGCGACTTAACTTTTGAGGTCATCAGTCGCCTAGAACTTAGAACTAATTAAACCTAACTAACCTAAGGACATCACACACACCCATGCCTGAGGCAGGACTCGAACCTGCGACCGTGGCGGTCGCTCAGCTCCAGACTGTAGCGCCTAGAACCACACGGCCACTCCGGCCGGCTATCCCTCTAATCTTCAGTATTCTTCTTTAGTACTGTATTTCAAAAGCTTCAATTCTCTTCTTGCCTGTACTGTTTGTTTGCATTTCATTTCCACATAAGGCTAATATCTAAATAAGTACTTTCAGAAAAAGATTTCTAACAAATTTCTTTCGACGTTAACAGATTTTTTTTGGATACGTTTTTCTATAACCAGTTTACATTTTTACATCGTCTAATTAATAGCAATATTGTCTATTGCTTTATAGATTGTATGGCGCGTACGCCTTGTCCGCCTGTAATATCGTGGCATCTTGGAAGTTTTTTTATTTTGCTGCCCAAATTGCAGAACTCTTCTACTATTATCGTTTACTAAAGTAGTTCCGACAGCTCATCTGACTTAATTCGACTACACTACACAACTCTGCGTTTACTATTTTTTTTTAATTATCTTACACCCCTTATCAATCTCGTGGTCGTGCGGTAGCGTTCTCGCTTCCCACGCCCGGGTTCCCGGGTTCGATTCCCGGCGGGGTCAGGGATTTTCTCTGCCTCGTGATGGCTGGGTGTTGTGTCCTGTCCTTAGGTTAGTTAGGTTTAAGTAGTTCTAAGTTCTAGGGGACTGATGACCATAGATGTTAAGTCCCATAGTGCTCAGAGCCATTTGAACCATTTTGAGCCCCTTATCAAAACACTATCTATTCCGTTCAACTATTTCTCAAACTCCTTTGCTGTACCGGACATAATTTCAATGTCAATGGACAAGCCTTATAGTTTTTCTTTGTTCTCTCTGAAATTTAATTTCTTTCCTAAATTTGTACTTGGCTTGCTTTACTGATTTTTCAGTGTACAAACTGAATAACACGTGGGATTGGCTACAACTCTGTCTCACTTCCTTCTGTGCAAGTTGTGCATTATCAGTCGCTCCCTCTATTATATCCCTGATAACGCCAAAATTCGATAAAGCGCACTCCCAGTCAACACTGTCGGAAGACTTTCTAAATCTAGAAATGCTATAAATATCGATTTGCCTTTCCTCAACCTTTCTCGTAAATTAATTCGTGTGATCAGTACTGCTTCAAAGTCCATGGTTCGTAGGGGAGAGTCCCATGTAGTCAAAACTTTTTTTTTTCGAACACGGCACAAGGCTTTGCGCTGGTGTGCATTTGTATTCTTAGTACAATGCCGTCATGTTCTTAGGGCAATACACCTAGCGAATTGCTCTGCATCTACTGGAGACAAGGAGTTCCTTACATCAAATTAGTCAACAACCTAAAGTTTAATAGAGTTCGGCTTTCTACTTTTACGATTCATTAACGTGGATAAGGCAAATCTTAAGGCAGCCAATGACATTAGCGTAAGATGCTGGAGATTGTATTTTTCGCCATTTCAATGGGTGTCAGAGATTAAATGAATAAAGTTAACACAGTGAGAAGCTGCCACCCTCAGCTAATGAAAGGTTAACTTTTTAGCGAGCGGTAGTGATCCTCCAGGATGGACGCCAGCACAGATGAAGGGCGTGGACGCGTGCAAAACCAAATCATGTTGCCCTACCACTTCTGTCCCCAATGTCCTCCAACCAATGCATTCGAAACGTATGATAGCATGCCTTCAAGTCACCAGGCAGGGTGTATACGAGGACAACGGAAAAAAAATTCCCAGGTTTTTCCCGGTTAAAAAATACACTTTCACCCGGGTGAAGATACTCTTTTTCCGTGTTAAATTACAATATACTTTCCCTCGGGATCGTAAAACTTATCAATCCTTTGAATGGTTAAGGTTTTACACACCGGCGTAGAACCTCCCGCCATTTTAGGGAAAAAAAGTGCGTTTTTGAAAGATATTTGATGGGCAGCAACGTGCACGCTGCATATTTTCGTATTACGAAAGTATACACTCGAATCCACCAAACATGGAACGTTAGTTTCCGAAGCACAGAAATCGAGATCGCGAGGCGCTTTTGTAAGCCAATCATAGCTCATGTCACGTGATCTCGCCAACCGATAATAGCGGATATTCATCGCGTTTACATGAGGCTCCCAAAACCGAATTTCGTAAATTGATCTCCCAATACCGTTCCTGGGTGATCATGTAAACATTTCAAAATCGATTCTGGAAATCCGCTTCTGGTTGCCGGTTTTCCAGTCTATAAAAATGACATTTTAATAATATCAATATTTATATATGTGCTTGAGGGAGAGGGGGGGAGGGGGGGGGGAGGAGGGAGGGAGGGAGGGAGGGAGGGAGGGAGATTTTTACTTTAAGCCGTAACTGGTACCTGAATTTTGGTTGCTGCCTCCTTGAATGATCAGCTTCTGCACCAGTTGTTGACGTATTGCAATTTGGAGGAAGTTATTGCTCTTTAAGGTTTAAAATACGACTCTGTTAGTTACTTGGCCGTATTGCGGATAGCTTTGAGCCAAAGTTTTCGTAGCTTTTCATACCTAAGGGACCACTGTTGTAAGTAAGAAAGATCAAACAGAAATCTGCTTTTCGTGAGAAAAGGAGATTGCTTGGCACACAAACGTCCTTCAAGCTACACGTCCTGCTACATCAAAATTAGTCAGTGGAGTTCAGCACCATACTATTGTACAAGAACATAATCCAATTACTGTAATTAAAAAATTATGAGAGGTTGTTACTTATTGAATGAAAATGTACATTTCTTTTCCTGTATTTTAGTGAACTTTGTACACTTACAATTCTGTCGATTGATAGACGGCAACGACAATGAAGTTCACCTCCTTTTCCAAAAACAATATATTTCTCTATTCTTCACTTCCAGAAAATTTGTATACATAAATGTTCGGCAACTCTTAAGCATTCTTTACTCGGTTTCATCACTAAAATATCAATTTTCATGAAATGTAACAATACGTTCTGAGCGACGGCCTAGCAACACGTCCTCTTTCCACAAGATACACATTAACAGTTTTTTTTTTAATAAAATCAATTTTTTTAAGAGTCCATACTCAAAGATTCTCTAATACTATCGTTTCGGGGATTGCGCGCTGAAGAGTTTCTTGCTGTCTAGCTGCGCTTCGCTTCACTTGAAGTACTTTTTGAATCGGATTTATATTTACGGTATTTACATACATTACTGAGCTTCGCAGAAGAAAATCAGGCAAAAATTAGCTGTCAGGTTTCGTATTATTTTAAAAAAATTTCGAGTAATATGGACGGAGTGGCTTTTTGTAGAGTGAACGATAAGTAGAAATGTTAGACTAACTATTTACGACGCGTCTAATTGAAGAGAAATAGCGATTGTGCTGACAAAATCAGAAACTTGTACAGCTGTTTTCCAGGCGCCGTAGTTAACTGCGCAAGCAAATCCACTTCAGACCTTAACGTGTAAACACGACAGCGAAAAACTGTTTTCGAAATTTGGTTTTCGTCTTTTGGAAGATGGGTTGCATGTAAACGAAATGATTCTCAGCATAAGACACGTGATGTAGTCAGCCAATAGCAACACCACTGTAAAGCAGCGCGAACACACAAATAGGAAAAGTTAATGGTGTTCAAATGGCTCTGAGCACTATGGGACTCAACTGCTGAGGTCATTAGTCAGTTAATGGTGTAAATTAATGTACATAGTGTAGCTACAAGAAAAGCTAAGCTTTCATATATAAGATCTGTCTTTTTTTTGTGTGTTTAACTTCGATACATCACACATATGTGCCAGTAAAATTTAAAGTAATGACGTAAATGTCTTGTCTTCTGGGTTCGAAATTCTTCTAAGTGGCTGGCCCTCAAAGTATTAAGTTTTAAATTAAAATCAAAAGCTCTGATTTAAGAAATTCAAAGCACGTTCTCCCACGTAACATAACTCGTATTGTGTATAATAAAATGTACTTTGAAAGTAACGCTTTTCAAACGACCAATTGCAATATTTTCCCGAAACCTGTCAGAATTCGTTTCAGCAGTTGTCAGCGAGCGCCAGAAAACGGCGTTACTGTGCATGTACAGCTACGATGACGTAGGTAGCCCGTATGTTCGTACGTATATGGCATGAAGAGATCTTACATTGCGTCATAAACGAAACAGGACATCAGAGGATACTCCAAGAGCATCGGAAGGAGCAAGTCGACTTAAAGGGCACATTCGTATGTCCAGTTTCACAAAGAAGTAGGCCCCAAGCTAATATTAAACTTTTCAGTGTGGTTTTCGGAATGAAATTTTCTTGGAGTACCAGTACTGTATTATCTCATCTTTAGTTCTTTATTAAGGCATAATGCCATACGTCCCAAAAGATAAAGTGCACTTCAAATTCCGCAAACAGTTGACACTACTCAATAGTGTTTCAAATAAATTTACTGCCTCTGCGGAAAAGATTAATTAAAGCCAATTTTTTAAGCAAATCGACAAAAATGACTCCATTGTTCAAAGATGGTTCAAATGGCTCTAAGCACTATGGGACTTAACATCTGAGGTCATCAGTACCCTAGAACTTAGAACTACTAACTAACCTAAGGACATCATACACATCCAAGCCCGAGGCAGGATTCGAACCTGCGACCGGCCGGCTAACTTCATTGTTCTGCAAAGTAATTAATATCCGACTGTCAAAAACCTGGAAAAAAAATAAATTCAGAAAACAAACTAATAACATACTTTAGCCTTCCATAATTATGTGAATATTTTAATTCTCTTTATAGCTCCCGACCACAGAAATCCGTTTTGTACTTGAGGGCTGTAAACCAGGAGGAAACGACAAAATCACTAAACGTAAACATGGTTCACGTGGAGACTACCCCTTATCCAACAACTCAGACTGCTCTGCGCATGCGCAAATCTGGCAGCTTGGGTGCGCCACAAAAATGTTTCCGGGTAGCATCTGGCTACTTGTTGCTACTGCTGATACAGCTAACAGCCGCACTTGAAGTAACCAGAAGTGGCAGAAGGTACGGCTCATACGCGACTCAACAGCGCATGCGCGTAAGCCCGCTGCCAACTACTCAAACGAACCTAATGTTAACCGTTGTGACGTAACGCCCATCGGAAGCAGTTTGTTGTTATGAAGTATGGCATAGACTTCGTCCTAAGGTCTTGGGCACATTTTGCTGCTGGTAGACTCTTGTGTACTGTAAATGGCGCATTTCCTTTGCAGCTTAAGTTTTATCTGTTTTTTTTTTCTCTCTCTCTTTTCTTCTGTGTTTTATTGCTGCAGTATTATATTGCAGTAACGGGCTAAAGCAAAGTTCTTTGTTAGAGTATCAGTTCTTACCAGTAAAAAGTACAAAAAATTAACTGCAAACTAAAACAATGAAAAATTCCCGGAGTTCTTAAAAATTCCCGTGTTTTTCCCGATTTTCTCCCGGATGAAAAAATTCGCGGGTTTTTCCCGGATGTCCCGGAGCGTATACAGACTGCCAGGGTATTTACCACATACCTGCATAACACCCTCGCATGAATGAGGAATCTAATGTGTCACCGCAATCCCCATTTAAGTATCCCTGCCCTGCGAATTTGGTTAGAAGCATAGAAATTTTATATTTGGTTTGGCAGGCTTTCCACGCATGATTTCGTAATCACTGGTAAATTGTAATAACGCGAAAGTATTCAATTCCATAGGCAAAGGTCAGAGCAAATAAACAGAAGAAAAGAGTTACAAATAACTGAAACCATAACATACAATGACATCCACCTCATACGCCACGAAATGATCTCAGGAATGGCTGAGTCAGCGTGACACTTTCAGCTAATTTATTATGTAAATATCGCCACCAATTACTATTACAGTTATTTCTTTTATTACTATAAAGTAATTAGTGGCTATCTTGACATAATAAATTATCTGAACATTAAAAGGTCCCATACTTTCACAAGGCATTATGTCAGTTCTTAAAAAAAGACTTTAATCTCAAAATTTATGTTTGAAACGTGAAGGGCGAAACTCACGTTGGCTGTGAAACAATCTACTTAAAGACACCATCACAAGGATACAACTAGATTTTAAGTGCCTGTTTTAACATTTTCAATATGACAGATTTTTTAAAAATATTCTAAAGAGTGGACAAGAAAAGTTCTCATAGTAGCTTAATATGTTGACACCCTGCCTTAAGAACAACTGGGCTGTTCATTGTGGATATCGAAATTAGTATAAGATGTATTAACTGCCACCTGCTAATTGCTTCTTATTGAGGTAAACACTTTTCGTACTATTAAAATTGAAATATCAAGCGTCAGTGAAGTATATAAAAGCTTCATACGATAAATACCGCTGCAATCAGGTTGATTTTGTACTCTACAATATGTGACAACTAGGGACGGGAGAAGTCGGAAAGTTAAAACAGATATCGGTATTTTAGTTCTGAATAACCGGTGATTTTTTGTATTTGTTTTGTCTCGGTTATAACTGGTGTTTTTACTTTTTACTAATAAGCGAGTAAAAAATGGAAATATCAATTACACATAGTAGCAGTGCCAATGTCTTACGATCTTAAATAAACTTTTTTAATAGTAAGTAATTTTTGTTTGTAAAACTTGCATTAGTCTGAAACACTGTGTTATTACAGAAAATGGGAAAATCGATCAGTGCTATTTTGATAACAATGCCAACAGAAACAACCAACGAGAACACGGCGTAACAACTGGTACAGAATTTCCGAGACCATGTCTCTCTTGCCTTGTGTTGTGGCTTAAGGTACGCCTGTGGGCGCAGTGTGCAAGATTTGCCCCCACCTGGTCTATACGGTAGTTTCTCACTGTCGTCGCTGGACATCTGTTGTATTGCACAATGGCACCAACCCTACTCTGGAAATATTTTTACGAAGTGACATACCAATGACGTACAAAGATCTGTCTGCCATTTCTACGAATTAACAAACGTGGAAGAAAATTATGGAAACAGCAATAAATTAAAAACTTAACAATTCATTCACAGTATATTATAAAAACAGAAATAAGCTGATCAGCTGCCTGTGTGTAAATAACATGCCATTATATGCTTGCAGCCTTCGAAACCGGACGAATTAACACAAAAAACGGAGTTCTTCAAGCTCACTTTTCACCCTTTAGCACTGACTATTCGTAATGTCCAGAAGTCATATAAATCCCCGATCACATCATGATTTTTGAGCGGTTTCAAAAAATTAGAATCAATAGGAGAATACTGGTGATTTTTTGTGTAGTGTCGCTTTTCGAGAAATGCGGCGAATTGTGGACGGAATAAGTTTTCTTTTACTTGCCTATTTAATATAATATTTTGATTCTGTGTATTTTGAAACTGAGACAGTCTAAAGTTTTCAATCTTTGTTCGATTTCTAAGTTTATTACAGCAAATAATAGGAATACAAAATAGAAAATAAGTTATTTCAGAAACTGGTTGTTTTAAGCGCTTTTAACACTCAGGTTAAACTGGCGTAAAAATAAAAAAAAACTATATATATCCCGAAAACCGGTTGTTTCGGTGATAACCGCCATGCCTAGTGACAACCGCCTGCTTCCAGACAGACAGTCTTTCTTAATTTCTTTCTTTCTCTTAAATTCCAAGTATTTGAAAAACCTCATGTTAATTGTTCTAGGAATTTAATTCAATTAACGTACTTTGCATACAATTTTCGGAAACAGTATACACTTTTCATTTCTTGCAGACACCACTGTTTAATACGGTGGAAATTAATTACAGAATTGATCTGAAAGCGCAGTGTTTACAAAGAAAACGTTAGAGAAAATACAACATGGAGACTTGACTACTAATACTTGAGTTCTGTTTCTTCACCTGATTTCGTTGGACATGATGACAACGAATTCGCAAAACTGAACTGAACAGTCTAATAGTAAAATTAAGTAGTAACATTAATATGTACATGAGCTTTCTGTCCTGTGTGAAAGAAAAGCTGCGTTTATATTACACATCTGCGGATTGATTTGAATCTTTAGCCGACAGCTTTGTCTATATATTGTCATTGTGTATTGGATTTGTACTGTTTGAATTTAATTATGAGTCTTCTATTTTCGCAAGATATATGACATGTAGTGTGTTGCATTTGTAATGGCATTTTGATGTAATTCTTAATTTTGAGCTTGCTGGTTATGTTTGTCACTGTGTGTTACCGCATTTTTGTTTTGTATTTTGTACAGTACCGTGAACATGGTCTTGGGCTGAAACAGGTTGGTGAATAAAAATATAAAAATATAAGTAAGCATTAGTGTCATGCACTCTTAGAAGACAAAGCTTTGTCTATGGTCTTTAGACACAGGAATGAACAAAAATATTAAGCTGAGTAGGCAAAAGAATCGATTACGACATTGAGTAATAGGAGTAACGTAGTTGCAACAATCAAAATTTAAATCGTGGTAACAGCCCCCCCCCCCACACACACACACACACACAGAGAGAGAGAGAGAGAGAGGGGGGGGGGGGTGGAAGGGGTGACAAATTTGTTCTTTCGACAAGATACACTTGTCCGGTTAGACCACGTGTTTAACTGTTAGTATTTGATCAAGCACGAGAATATGACGAGAACGTACTGCAAACATGTGACATATTTCAGCATTGTCTTCTTAGAAAAAATCTAAAGCAGTCACTGTAGTTTGTCAAACCATCTTTTGAGACAATGTGTTTGCTTGCTAAGACGTTCCTCCCCGACTCCAATGCGGTCAGCGAAAGACCCCATCCGCGCTCCCACCACACCACACAGTTACGTACCGCCGAACATACGAACCGATGCGTTTGTCTGTTACTGCTTCATCATGTTTCTTGCCAGGCGCTGCTTACACGGTGCAGAAGGGTCATTTTGTGCTATGAAACACAGTGACCGCTAGTTCTCTAACAACGGCCACAACATAGCGTCAAGCGAGAAAATATCATTCTGATGCTCTTACTTGGTAAAGGATATCTACAGCGTCCTTTTCAAACGAAACACCCCGTATTTGTTTCACATGATTTAGAAAAATCATGAAAAACTGAAATCTGGATGGCCTGGCGGGGATTTGAACCCCGCTCCTCGCCAATGCAAACGAAGTGTCTTAAACCACTACGTCACTTCTCTCGGAAAATAAAAATTATGTCACGCACTCTATAATTGCTCGTTTCGGCTCCGAATTATTTACAAATGCGTACAAGGATACACACATGTTAGTAAATCTTATACACTTCAATAACATAATTACAGCTTCTGAATGAGCCCATGTGAATATGGTCGTATCACAAAGCAACCGATAGAGTAGGAAAGAGCTAGTTCCAGTTCATTGGTGCAAATACCATTCCTATTCCTTTCTCTCTCTCTCTCTCTCTCTCTCTCTCTCTCTCTCTCTCTCTCTCTCTCTCTCTCTCCCTTCCTCCATCTCTCTACAATACCCGTCTTCTTAGACGAATGGCCGAAATCACTTGCACATGACATGGAAGAAACCGATTCGAATTCCTGGGGGAGGATGATGAGTTGAAGATGAATTACCATCATTATTCCTCTTGTGGGCGGTGGGAAGCAGGGGGATGCCTAATCATCAGATTATGCAGCGATGATCCCATAATTCTGTGGCATCTCACTAAGTGAGGACATGTGTCCTCTTTTATTGTGATTCGTCCACTGAATGGCACCAGTGGGTTATTTCAGATGGGGTGAACTACGTGCAGACATCAGATACCACCTTTTTCCTTCGCCATCAAGAACACAACTCTATACTGTATATGCGGCCATCACCGTCGCCTGTAGTAAACACACACGAGACAACTCAGCCATCGCGAAAAAGTGAATCATTCATAGTAAGTGTGAACAATTTATCGGGACATTCCAGCTCATAAATCACACGTTACTCTTTCATTTCCTATGAAAGAAGTGAAAAGTTAAAAAGCATGAGCTGTTCTTATTGTGAAAGTTGTGTTCAGAGCACGTCGAAAATTCGAAGCAGCGCTGCTTCATGAGGACAATAGTTTCCTTATGATGGAAGGAAGCTTAGATACATAATTTATACACGAAGCCACAAGCTGTCAACAAAGAGCTCATTACATTGCAGAAAATACTGGAACCAGGCACAATTTTTTTTAACCGATTTTACTGCACCGTCACCAGTTTCATGCCTGTGTGCATCGTTGACTTCTCTGCTAGTTCCACATTTGCGCCTTAAAATATAACAAATGTAAAACTTGAAAAGAAATCAGGCCCAAGATGAGTAATGCTGTAAAAAAATAATTTCAAAAGGCTCGTGGCTGGTTGCAGTATTTCCTACAGTCTAATTTAGGAAAATAGCTGCGGCGTTCTCTAATCAAAATGGATAAAATAAAGAGCTCACTGCAGGTAGTTGAAACTAACCGTGTGAAAGTGAGGACAGTGGGTGTTAGCGACTATAAACGACGCCTCTAATACACTTCTGAATATATGAGGTAAAGAAGAACTTGGCGCTGACATCAACTATGGCCTATATGGACGTGTAGCAATGATTGAATACCTCAAGCGGCCACGCCTTTTTTCTTAGAGTCATGACAATGTTTACAAAATCAGAGACTGGTATACCAGCAGGATATGCTGCTTAAGTAGCTGTACAAATTCAACTTAATGGCCTCCTCCACTTCACTAGTGCCTCTGGCTTGTGACAATAAGCCAACGGAGTTTTTCAGTCTTACGTTCTTCCAACGCGATTTTCTGTTATCACTGGCGAGAAACTATGAAGCTTCATCCTCAGTAGCTGTACTTTTACTGATCAGTTCTGGCAAAGACCGTGATGCAGCCTGTCATAATACTAATTTGCGAACAATCAAACGGTTCGCCAAGACGTCTGCCTTTTGGCAACTACCACTGTCGACTCTTCTTTCGAAAGGTTTCGCTTACTGTGGCACTCTTCCATCACAGCAAAGTAAAACTTCTAATCCATCTCTACTAGCATTGCCACTTTCACGATTAGCTTCATTCGACATTTTTCAACACGTAATATCACCATAAAGTTCCAGGCTTAACTCTAAATCCATACTTGGCACCATTTGATTCATGTTGTTTAAGGTCTGTTTTCATTCCCGTCCAAGTTATCTTTCCTTGGGCTCAGTGACTTCTATAACAGCAATACATAAACTGCCGTCTCCAATCTTCCACTTTCTCCTCCACAGATGTCAATATGACGACTTCGTGCCGTTTCTCCTGCTCCTTGTGACTCGCTTGCCGCCGCGGATTAGCCGAGCGGTTTGGGGCGCTGCAGTCATGGACTGTGCGGCCAGTCCCGGCGGAGGTTAGAGTCCTCCCTCGGGCGTGTGTGTGTGTGTGTGTGTGTGTGTGTGTGTGTGTGTGTGTGTGTGTGTCCTTAGGATAATTTAGGTTAAGTAGTGTGTAAGCTTAGGGACTGATGGCCCTAGCAGTTAAGTCTAGTAAGATTTCACACACATTTTTTTGTGACTCGCTTCATTCTGTTCCTGCAGTTTAAGCTTACTTCTTGACTCAACAGCCTAATCAGTTCACTAAGTAATCGCTCCTCATCATTCCTGTTTTCAACCCCGATTACAATGTTGTAAGCTTTCTTTCACCCAGGCTTCCTGTTCCAAATACATGTGTGTTCCCTCCACTTACAAACAAAACCTTAGGGATAGTAGGTAAGAGTTGTGTCCTATTTAATTTCTTAATATTAGTTTTCTTCTCTGGATGTTTTCTTATTACTAGTATTTTTTGTAAACTGGCTTATCAACGCAATTCAGTATTTTTTATTGTGTGTTATTCTACTGCGTACTTCCGCAGTAAAAAAAGGTAGAATGGCCAATAGCTGGATCTAACCAACGTCCTTCCGAAAGCCATTCTCACTTCTCTCTGCTTTGACTAAACGAAATAGCTAAACAGCTTTTTCAAACTAATATCTCCGTTTCTGCATAGACCGTGAACAGCTTCCGTTAGTTTACATTGCCGCTTGTAGCGAGTGGCGTATCATATTCAAATAAACAAGCGATGGAGGCCACGCAGCAAAGACTACGCTTCCCTCTCCCACCACTAGCAACTATTCTTGCCAAGAATCTCTAGCAGTTTCCGCCGGCAGCTTCCTCGCTGCAATATTCGCTATCACCTCCCTACGGGAATGTGAGATGACTTCCGGTACAAGCAGTTAGTTCACTAATACACTGCCTCCCATCCTACTGCTTGCTGCTCCCGATAACTTATCCAATAGAACACTAGTTGTGCGCCACACTCCGTATTTTCAACTTCTCAAGTGCCTCCTAACATACTCCTCTGATTCTAGTTAGATTCACTGAGACGGTTTCTCAGTAACTTAAAATAACAATACTTTCTCCAATACGGCAAACGACGCATTAACGAAAACTTTTCTGAGCTACCGCATTTTCTAGAAAGATTGTCCTCTTCACTTACGCCCAACAGTGGTCATCTCGGAGTGGTTTGGACCTTTCGTCTTCCACAGAAATTCGAGATAAACTTTCATCAATAAACAAATAAGGTAATCTAGTTATCTCTAGGACCCAATTACTTTCCATTCAACTTTAATAACCTGTTTTCGCCGGCCTGGTTAGACTGTTGAGCAAAGGCATTGTCATTCACTATTAACATCAGTTTTAACAGAGACACTGTAAGAAAGCAGTTATTCTGGAAAATGGCTGCATGTACACCAATATGCTGATGCAGAGAAAGAAGTGCAGTGCATGTTACCTAAATAAGAATTCTTTTACATCCCACTGACAAAAGGGTAATCGCATTCTTCCTAAGAGAGAAGGGCAAGCAAGGAATGTTGATACTATGTCAATGAGTAAAACGTGCAGGTAATGGCAGTGACATAATAATAATAATAATAATAATAATAATAATAATAGTTGTCTCAGGCACAGGGCAATAAGCCTCATTCAAGTTTACCTCAAAAACTATTCAGTTGTGTGGCTTAGTAGACCACCACATTCAGTGGTCATATGGCAGAACATTTCTAATACCGCAGTTTTATTTCAAGCAATGCTGTGATATGGTCAAACCACAGGGAAGGCTCACCAGCCCAAAATTCGAAATGAGAACATGTTCAAAATAATTTTTGCAAAGATTTGTTCAATATTTGCATATGCTGATAAATTTTGTTAACACGAAAACCTAAGAAAAGAAAGAACATGAACTGTATGAATAAATGACTTACCACATCATGGTCCTACAAAAGATGTTAACCTCAAAAATAAATCTTTTCTTAAAATCTGTTGTACACTTCATCCCAACAAACAAATACTGCATTGAAAGGAGATATAGGTTAGTGTTAAAACTGCTTGAAATTAGTCATCATTTGATAGAAGGTACAACAAATGTGAATGTAACTTTTAGTCAATTTATATATATGAAGATGATACTGTTCTTTCGGATATGTCCGAAAGAACAGATACCATCTTCATATATAAGGCTCACCGGCCATTTGACCATATTCTTCTGTGCGGATGCACAAACAGTGCCCGAACTCTTACGGGAATCCGCAAAAAGCTGCAAGTAATGAATATAATGGGAAGGGGCATTGTGAATATAGTGCGGGACAATAAGTTAGGAATGTGGGTCTCATGGGAGGGGTGCCAGAGATAAGTCCCTACAGTCCCACTTATCCTCTTTGTCCTTGGTGGGTAGAGTCCCGGTCGGGGCACGCATTTTCAACTGTCCCCAATGACTTATATCAACGCCTGTATGCAGCTAGGGGTATTCATTTCATTGCAATTTAGTCAATTTGCCAGGCAGTCCAATAGTGTTTAATTTTTTCTACTTTACTTTTCAAGAAGAGTTCATATGCTCTGTAAACGATGTAGGTCACATCTGTCAGTGCATATACAAAATATTTTATAGCTCTATTACTATTTTTAGCACTTTACTTCTAGGTCCGAGATAACCACCCATTCATGAATCAACACATTTCCCAAACAACTGTCATTATCTGATTTTCCAAAACATGAGAATGTAATTTCCTTTTCAAGCTCCACTTTCAAACTACTATTTTTAATATGGTCTTATTATTATTTGTGATAGAAAAAAATTACAATACACTATAATTTTCAGTCAGCCAAGTAAACTAGGATAAAAATATCAACAGAATGATAGTTCCACTTGTTTTGAAGGAATGTTTGCCAAATTTAACTATTGAAAAATAAGCCTGACCCTTCACTGTCCCCTTTTTTAAAGCTGCTTAATTACAAAACTTGTCAGGCCTGGTTGGTCACACCTGTTCTGACTAACAGACTTTTCAATATCAGCTGATGGCTTTTGACAGCAGAAATTGTTGTTTGTTTGATTGGGGGTTACAGGACTAAACAGCAATGTCATCAGTCCCTCAGTCCAGGAGTACTTCATCTGGATTCACCGATGTTCAGGAAGCACGTTTTGATGATGGAAGTATGTAAGAGTGGTAAGACACAGACACTGAAGGCAGTACTGATGCCAGAACTTAGAAAGACAGTATGGAGAATATTATGGGTCGAGTCAGTACATAGGTCAGAGCAGACAAATAGTCTCCCAGCATCTGACTCGTGCCAGCCCGATGAAGGGCAAAGTCAATTACAGATCAAAGAATGTCTTCAAGTCTATAGATTTGGAACAGTAACATTAAAAGGGCTAAAAATGTAATGACCATCAGTTGGAAAGTCAATAATAAAAACAAGAGGGGAGACAGACAGGTAAGGCAGCAAGTGGGCATTCCCAGAGCTCTGCAAGCAGAGGGAGTCACAGCCATCCCACCCCTGTTCCAGAGTGGTGTTAAAGAGCACCAGTCAACAGAGTGCTACCTCTAAAACAGAATATAGGAAGTGGCAGGAAAGGTTCACGGAAGATAAGGAGAATCATAACAACCGAACATGAATCGTCCGTGTGTGTTTGAGACAGCAAATTCCAAAGTCAATACTTTGCATTTAGGGCCAAAAGAAGGGGACATTCCATCATGATATGAGCTTCCGTCTCTCTACAGCTCCCTAACTATAACATGGGTCTCGCTCATTATGTAAAATAAAACTATGGGTTATCCAGGTATGATCATTGCAGTGGTGTCACAGGATGATGGATTCTTTCTGGCAGAAATGGAAGGAAGAGTGCCATGCAGCAGTGAGCTCCTTCACAGAGAGGGCAGCAGAATGTGTAGCAAGTAATCGCTCCTCTAGCCTAATGGTCAGCCTGTTCCTTCCCAGGGATACCTACATGACTTGGGACCCAGAGGAATACAACAAAGCAATCGGTGTGTGGTCACAAACAGCAGAGACCACAGTGACATGAGGGTAACACTGGTCTGTGGCCGTTAACTACTACACACAAATATGTGGTCAAGAGACGAAAATTTAGTTAAGTGGAGGTCTCGTCTATCAGCTCCACTATAAAAACACTACATGTTCCTGGCAATGAATCAGCAGGGGATGTAAAAGAATATCTTTTCTTACCCACAGTTTTAAAGGCACTGGTGTGAAAGATGGTAGGATCCTGACAACAGAAATGATTAGCACTGACAACATATCCAACTGCCAAGGAAAAAACAGAGCTATTAACTATTACCTCGGCATCAACCAAACCTTTGTCAGTTAAACACATAATGCAACACTGCATCTTAAAATGAAGCCCCACAGTCACGCAAATGTTGTTTCACAGGCAAAATAGGTGGCTGTTCTCCGTGCACAGCTTTCAGTAGAGTACGTCATGACTCACCACAGTATCCACACACAATGGGTTGTGGAAATAAAACTATAAATAAGAAATATTATGGTGAAGCTGCAAACAGTATTTTAAGTCTAGCATCAGTTTTTTCCACTTGAGAAACTAAATTTAATTATGGAGTATTATGACAACATGGCAACCTAAGAATAGTTTTCACATACCAGTAGCAGATAAGTCATCTGCCTACTAGGTGTTAAGTTACGAAATTCATTGCTACCTACATGTTATGCAACAAAACACATTTAATGCCCATCAACTTGAAACAGCAGAATAAGGTGAGTGGCAAAGAACTATTAAGTTTATACAGAAAGATGAACAACACATATTGCTTTTTTACAGTATAAATGCATATGTTGGTTGCAGCAAAAGGAGAGAGGGTAAACATTTCATACTGCTGACAAGAAGGATCACTGGTTTGCTGCAGAATAAATTTAATCTCTAATTAATCAAATAAGGATGTCAAGGAGATACTGAAGTAAGCCGATGGAAGACACTAGTTGTATGTCACAGAGATATGTTTTTAAAAACCAGTGGGCACATTTCAAGCAGACCGAAGTAACATACTCTATTATTTCCTCTCATACGTATCTCACGAAATGATACTCACAGCAAAATTAGAAATTCTAACTTAACCAGAAGCCTCTTGTCAGTCATTCTTCCTATGCAGTATTTGCAAATGCGGCAGGAAAGGAAGAAACATCAGTGATACACACGTACCCTTTACTGCACACCGTAGGTTGAGTTATGAAGTATAATGTTCACTGCTGCTTTTTGAATCATCCAGTTTCCATTCCATTGTTTACAAGCAACAATTGCTGCCATTTACAGAATAATGCAAATCAAAAATAGGAACCAAGACTACCAAGGTTACGAGGTTATTTCTCAAAGTAACTTTTGAGAAAATAAATCATTTAACTCTTTTTTAATGTAAACCTAATTTGCTCTTACCATTAGGTTAGTCTACATTTACACTGACCAAAAAAAGTTTTGCATCACTCCAGTTCCCAGAACTCCTGAAGATAGATGTTGACTGTGGATATTGTATCACAGACACCGTCCCTTTGACTGTTCAGATACGTCACTAAACCCGCCCAAAGATGTAAACAACCATGCAAGAGCAGCGCCTACTAGACAGAGGGGTCCAACAGCCTATCAGTTCCAGTCATTCCACCAGGAAGGAGGTACAAAGCTCGTTTTGTCTGTAGTTCAACCATGCCTAGACGGTCAATACTGCAGTTAGATTGAGTCCGCATTGCTACTTTGTGCCAGATGTTGTTCCGACATGGAGGAGATATAGAGAAACAGGAACTGTTGTTGACATGCCTCGCTCAGGCTGCCCAAGGGCTACTACTGCAGCGAATGACCGTTCGTAGGAACCCTTACAGTAATGCCATCATGTTGAATAATTCTTTTCGTGCAGCCACAGGACTTCATGTTACGGCTCAAACTGTGTGCAATGGGCTGCATGATGGGCAACTTCACTTCCGACATACATGGCGAGGTCCATCTTTGCAACCACAACACCATGCAGCGCAGTACAGATGGGCCCAACAACATGCCGAATAGACCGCTAAGAATTGGCATCATGTTCTCTTCACCGATGAGTGTCGTATATGCCTTCAACCAGACAATCGTCAAAGACGTGTTTGGAGGCAACCCTGTCAGGCTGAACACCTTAGACACACTGTCCAGCAAGTGCACCAAGGTGGAGGTTCCCTGCTTTTTCTGGTGGCATTATGTGGGGCCGACGTGTGGTAACGGCTGTACAATACGTGACTGCCATCCTCCAACCGATAGGGCAACCATATCGGCAGCATATTGGCGAGGCATTTGTCTTCATGGACGACAATTCACACCCCCATAGTGCAGATCTTGTGAATGACTTTCTTCAGGATAACGACATCGCTTGACTAGAGTGGCCAGCATGTCCTCCAGACATGAACCCTATTGAACATGACTGGGATACATTGAAAAGGGCTGTTTATGGATGACATGACCCACCAGCCACTCTGACGGATCTACACCGAATCCCCATTGAGGAGTGAGACAATCTGGACCAGCAGTGCCTTGATGAAGTTGTTGATAGTATGCCATGACGAATACAGGCATGCATCAATGCAAGAGGACGTGCTATTGGGTATTAGCGGTACCGGTGTGCAAAGCAATCTGGACCACCACCTCTGGAGGTCTCACTGTATGGTGGTACAACATGCAATGTTTTGTTTTCATGAGCAATAAAAAGAATGGAAATGATGTTTGTGTTGCTCTCTATGCCAATTTTCTGTACAGGTTCCGGAACTTCGGAACGGAGGTGATGCAAAACTTTTTCTTCTGTGTATGTTATAATGGCACTCTAACAAAACTGTATGCCATTTTGCAAACGACGACACAAAAATCTTCATCCATGCCTACACTCCACAAACAACTGACTTTGAGTGTTTTGTTCATATACTGTAAAATAGATGCTCATGTCATTCCAGTGATTGCCTTCAGATTTATGAAGGATAGTTCAATGTTAGTGAGCAATATATCAAATTTTACATTTACAATTTGATATTATGTCTAAGAAGAAACATGATTTCGTGAGGCTTAATGGAAGGTAATGGACAGGCATATGCTGTGTGAAAAAAAGAAATTGAGTGTTAAAATCTGACAGCCAAAAAAGGAAATTTGACTGTTTCTTTGATTGTTTCTCAAGTCAGGTGAAAGGGTGCTCTATGAAACAGTATCTTCCTACTCTGGATGATACACAAACACAGAAAGCAACTGCCCAAGTGGATTTTCAATCATCATAGCACCAGATAATTTATGAAATTCGGTATCGACTGTCACCCATACGCAATGGAAAAAAGGAAATTTTTGCAGAACAACCTCATTATAACTATACAAAATAATTTCTAATAAACTGCTTTGTATCATGCTTGTTGAGCACATTTTCTGTGGAGCACTGGAAGTCCATTAAGCCATGTCTTTGAAAGGCTGGGCTACATGGGAAAATATCAGAGCTATAGGTAGGCTACTCAAGAGTTCCTAGTGAACAGCAGTAAAATAATGCATAGAAATTTTTGGTCAATTTAACAGAGTAGCGAAACCTTGAATCAAAGGCTGGTTTTTGATCTTGGGTAGATCTGTATCTCAATGGAGGTATTAATCTGTATACAAGTTCCCCATAAAAGACGATATTCCCTTCATCACTAATCAGAAATTTTGACCGAGACATGCACATTAATTAAAAAAAAAATCTTGTTTTGTGACAACTGTGGAACATTATATCAATAAAGAAAGGTTTCCTCTGTTTCACTGCAAACTTTTGAGAATTCCTTGGTCCAGAAGATTTGACATGTCAGAGCATGCTAGGAATGAAGTTCTCTCTCTCTCTAATACTGCTTTGCAGAATGACGTGAATAGTACAGTTAACTGGTGGTTCCTTCTTGTGATATGGAACACATCAGCCATACTCCACAAGTTTTCTTAATGCAGAAACATTCTGTATCACAAAAATGAGAAGGTTCATTGAAGCAAGCAGCAAGCTCTCCATACTAAAGTTACTCTTTACAAGGCTTTTGACCCATCTAATACCCAGGATACTTCTCAAAGCCCTGCACTACTGTATGCCCTTTAGAAAGACTGCAGAGCAATTTTGCATGTAATATTTCTTTGTTATGCCATGACAACTCTTGATGATCATTTCTTTTACACCCATGTCTACACAACACAGGCAACAGTTCCTTTCTTGTTTAATTGATAATCAGTTCACAGTAAAAACTACTTTTAGTGCACCTCTGTGTATGTGCAAATTTATCTGGTTTTAGAGTCACTAAAGTTTTTTTAGGTATAGCATAGGTTAGGAAATAATATGCTGCTCAACTTTTCATATAAGTATAATAATTTATTACACCCAAGATTGCTAAAAATTTACAATATACACATTACAGTTCAGCACTTGATTTCCATCTTCAGATGAGATTAATCTAACAGCTTTGTCACGATGTATAACAATTCCAGATAAGCATTCTCATCACCATGAAGTGTCATAAAATATGTCAATGAATTAATCACTAAAGCACCAAAGAAACTGGTATAGGCATGTATATTCAAATACAGAGATACGTAAACAGGCAGAATATGGCTCTGTAGTCGGCAACACCTACGTAAGACAACAAGTGTCTGGCACCATTGTTAGATCGGTTACTGCTGCTACAACAGCAGTTTATCAAGATTTAAGTGAGTTTGAACGTGGTGTTATAGTCAGTGCACGAGCGGTGGTACACAGCATCTTCGAGGTAGCAATTAAGTGGGGATTTTCCCCATACAACCATTTCGTGAGTGTACTGTGGATATCGGGAATCTGGTAAAACATCAAATATCTGACATCACTGTGGCCAGAAAAAGACCCCGCAAGAATGAGACCAACGACGACTCAAGTGCAATCCTTTCACAAACTGCTACAGATTTCAATGCTGGGTCATCAACAAATGTCAGCTTGCAAACCATTCAACAAAACGTCATCGATACGGGCTTTCATGCCAAAGGCCCACTCATGTACCATTCATGACTGCACGATAAAAAGCTTTATGCCTCACCTGCACCCATCAATTCAGACATTGGGCTGTTGATAACTGGAAAGTTATTGCCTAGTCAGACCAGTCTCATTTCAAATTGCATCTAGCAGATGGACTTGTACGGGTATGGAGACAACCTCACGAATCCATGGACTCGTGCGTGTTAGCAGAGGACTGTTCAAGCTGTTGGGAGGCTCTTATGGTGTGCAGCGTGTGCAGTTGGAGTGATATGGGTCCCCCCGATACGTCTAGATATGACTCTGACAGGTGACATGTACATAAGCATCCTGTATGATCACCTGCATCCATTCATGTCCATTGTGCATTCTGATGGACTAGAGCAATTGTGGCAGAACAATGTGACACCCCACTCGTCCAGAAATGTTACAGAGTGGCTCCACGAACACACTTCTGAGTTAAATCATTTCTGCTGGTCACAAAACTCCCCAGACATGAACATTATTGAGCATATCTGGAATGCCTTGCAAAGTACTGTTCAGTGGAGATTTCCATCCCCTCTTACTCTTACAGATTTATGGACACCCCTGCAGGATTCATGGTGTTAATTCCCTCCAGCATTACTTCAGACATTAGTTGAGTCCATACCACATCGTGTTGCGGCACTTCTGCGTACTCATAGGGGCCCTACATGATATTAGGCAGGTGTAGCACTTTCTTTGGCTCTTCAGTGTATATCATATCATCACATAGCAGAAGAAACTGAAATTAATATTTAAGTAGGGCATGATAATACTTTAGTTTCAGTCTGTCCTAGTATGTGATTATGACAATGTGGGGAAAGTAAACCATAGGCTGTGATTTATTGATGGAACACCTAGAAAATGCAAAGGCTACTAAAGGGAGTGCTTACACTAGGTCTACACTTGCCCACCATCTTCTGGAGTGTCACTGTGCATGGGATCTGCGTCACATAGGACTGATGGAGTACATGGGAAATAAAGCCATTTTTCTTTGCAGAAGGATCTTCTCATAAAATTTTCATCACCAACTTTCTCCTTAGAGTGTGAAAATATTTTGTTGGTGTCCACCTCCATAAGGAGAAATCACATCTGGAGATGGAAATCAAAAGCTGAAACTGGTAATCTGAGTACTGTATATTTTAAGCGATCTTAGGTGTAATAAGATATTATAGCTAACATTTAAAAGGCTGTATATTTCCATTTGACAGAATGCTGATTTTTCTTGGCAGGTTATCTCTTGAAATAATTTTAACTTTAAACTTTTAAATGTCCTCTGTTACATTCCAAACATCTCAGTTGTGTGTCACAGAAAGAGTGCATGTGTGTGTTTCATGGTGATAGATCTGTCAGCTGGAATCTCTCTTTTCACCAATATGGTATCCTACAAATAGTCAGTGAAGACAGTTGCTCTTATGACACCTAACATGCGGGTCGTTAAAAATTGCACTAACTAGAAATGCTTGCAGTGCGCTGTGAACCATATGAGTACATAAATATACATGAAACGGAAGAGCCAAAGACCAAACAGGGATGAAAAATAATAATAAGCTACCTTGTAACACTATAGAGGGTACTATAGTAGGAAGAAACTGCTCAGAAAAATCACGGTAACTTTCATTTTTGTACAGAAGTTGTGTTCATTCAACAAATGATGTACCATTACTTTCAAATATCCAACTTTCTGAAAAAGTCAAGTTATTCACATATCCAGAAGAAAGGTAGGAAATTTAAATGGAGTTCATTGTTTGATTGGCAAAAAGGGAGTAATAAATTCAGGAAATATTAGAAAATACAAAATAGATTATTTGAAGGGTGATTTTTAATTTCTCGAACTGAGTAACAGTGTTTCCACAAAGTTCTAGTGCTGATAAACTTTAGTCTAACCTTTCATCACTATGTCTGCAGCATTACTTTGCAAGCCACCTGATAACATGTGATGGAAGGTACTTCTGACACCACTACCTGATTCCCCTTTTCCTGTCCCATTCATGAATGGTGTGGAATAAATGATTGTCAGTAAACCTCTGCAGTAGCCACAATTTCTCATCATGGTCATTTCACAAGACAAATGTGGGAGGATTTAATATGTTATCCACCTCATCCCATACTATCCTGGAATTTCAGTGATAAACCACTCTGTGACACAAAATGCTGCTCTTATAGTGCATGCCACTGGAGTTTGTTGAACATCTCTGTAATGCTCTACTGTCAACTGAACGATCCTGTGATGAAATGCACTGCTCTTCATTGGTTGGTGTCTCTCCCCCCCCCCCCCCCCCCCTCCCCATCAGTCCTACCTGTAAGGGTCCCAGAGTGATGAGCACTACTCAAGTATCGGTCATGCAAATGTCTTCTAAACCACTTCTTTCATGAATGAGTAACATTTCTGTAAGATTCTTCCTATGAATCGCAGTCTAGCATCTGCTTTACCTATTATTTGTTTTATGTGGTCATTCCTTTTAAGGTCCCTCTGGATGGTTACTGCTAGATATTTTATGGTAGATACTGTTTCCAGCATTTCATCGTCAATGGTGTAATTATAAAGTAGTGGATTTCTCTTCCTATGTTCACCGTGCAAGACCATAACACAGTCCCTCGTTTCAATCATCATACACACACAGAAATGGCAAATACCAAGGTAAGTGATCACAGAATATGTTACATTTATTTACATTCAGGGTCAACTACCAGTCCCTGCACCACTCTTCTGTCCTCTGCAGGTACTTTTGAAAATCTGGCATTGCTACCTTCCTGTAGACAACCGTATCAACTGCAAATAGTCTTACAGAATTTCCAACATTTTCTAGAAAAATCATTTGTATACATTGTGGACAGTAATGGTCCTATCACACTTTGTTGGGGTACCCCTGAAATTACCGTTACACCTGTCAATTTTGTTCCGTTAAGAGTGAAGTGTTGAGTTCTCTCTGCAAGGAAGACTTGAATCCAATTGCAAATCTAGTTCGATACTCAGTAAGCTTGTATTTCTTTCAGTAAACGGCAGTGCAGGAAGGGTTTATGCTGATCTCTACAGCGCTGGGTTCGCTGGGAGGAACAGAGTGAGCCGAGTTTTGCAAGATCTCTGTTTGCAGAATGAATATTTATTTTTCTTTTTTTTTTATTTATGTTCTACAAAAATTTTATAATAGATACCATGTAACATATTCAAAACTGAAGTCAGCAATATAGACCTACAATTATGCGTATCTGTCCTATGACCCTTTTTTCAAACGGAAATGACTCTCACTTTTTCTGGTTACTAGGTAACCTTTACTGATACAGCAACCTACGATAAACTCGTGCTGGTAGGTGAGCAAGTTCTTTTGCATAATTTCTGTAGAATCTTACAGGTATTTCACCTGGTCCTAATGCCTTTCCACTACTAAGCAATTGTAGCTGTTTTTCTATTCCACCATCACTTATCTGGGTATCTGCCATTTCAAGGTTCATACAATGATTGACAGGAGGGACTGTATCACTATCTTCCATAGTGACACAATTTTGGAAGACTGAATTCAGTATTTCAGGCTTCTCTCTTATTTCAATGCCAGTATAGTCCCCGAGTGACTCAACAGACGATTTCAATCTGCTTACTGCACTTATATAGACCAAATCCTCTCAGGGTTTTTAGTCAGATCAGTTGGAAAAATTTTAATTTTGAAGTCACTGATGCTATTCTCGTTGCTCTCCCTATGCTCATTTTTGCTTCGCTTAGCTTTTGTCTGCCTGCTAAGTTTTGACTTCTCTTGACTCAGTGATGAAGCTCTCTTTGTTTACGTAGTTTTCAAACATGGCTATTAAAGTAGGTCTTTCCCATTCATAAATAACTTGCTCGGAACATGTTTGTCTAATGCATACTGAACAATGTTCTTGATTTTTTTTTTCAATTTATACTCCACATATTCATCCTCAGCGCACTGAATACCTGATGTTGACTACTCAGACGCTCAGCAATCTACATATACATGGTTACTCTGCAATTCACACTTAAGTGCCTGTCAGAGGGTTCATCGAACCATTTTCATACTACTGCTCTACCGTTCCAATTTTGAATGTCATGAGGGAAAAAGGAACACCTAAATCTTTCCGTTCGAGCTCTAATTTCTCTTGTTTTATTATGATGATAATTTCTCTCCACATAGGTGGGTGTCAACAAAATATTTTCGCATTCGGAAGAGAAAGTTGGCAATTGAAATTTCGTAAATAGATCTCGCTGCAAAGAAAACCGCCTTTGTTTCAGTGACTGCCGCCCCAACTCACGTATCATATCAGTGACACTCTCACCCCAATTGCATGGTAACACGAAACTAGCTGCCCTTCTTTGATGTTCTCTGTCAACCCTACCTGGTAAGGATCCCATACCACGCAGCAATATTCCAGCAGAGGACAGACAAGTGTAATGTAGGCTGTCTGTTTAGTGGGTTTGTCGCATCTCCTAAGAGTTCTGCCAAATAAGCGCAGTCTTTGTTTCGCGTTCCCCACAATATTATCTATGTGGTCTTTCCAATTTAAGTTGCTCATAATTGTAATTCATAGGTATTTAATCGAATTGACAGCCCTTAGGTTTGCGTGATTTATCATATACCCAGACTTTATCGGATTTCTTTTAGTACCCATGTAGATGACCTCGCACGTTTCTTTGTTTAGTGCCAATTGCCACTTTTCGCACCATACAGAAATTCTCTCTAGATCATTTTGTAATAGGAATTGATCGTCTGATGATTTTACTAGATGGTAAATTACAGCGTCATCTGCAAACAATCTAAGGGGGCTGCTCAGATTATCACCTAGATCATTTATGTAAATCAGGAACAGCATAGGGCCTACGACACCACCTTGCGGAACGCCAGATATCACTTCTGTTCTCCTCGATGATTTACCGTCTATAACTACGAACTGCGACCTCTCTGAGAGGAAATCATGAATCCAGTCATACACCTGAGACGATACTCCATATGCACGCAATTTGATTAATAGTTGCTTGTGAGGAATGGTATCAAAAGCCTTCTTGAAATCTAGGCATATGGAATCAATCTGAGATCCCTTGTCGACAGCACTTATTACTTCATGGGAATAAAGAGCTTGCTGTGTTGCACAAGAACAATATTTTCTGAATCCGTGGTGCAATTTGTGCCCCATCACTCTCACTAAGTAAAAATATTTTCCTACGTTTCTCAACAATTCCTTGTAAAACTCATGGTCATAGTTGCTATCACAGCCTTACAATCACTGATACCCTTCTCTACATTAACTATCTGGAAAAGACAGGCCCATGTGTTGCTAAGAAGTCTAAGACATTACCTTCTCAAATTGATTCTCTATCTGCTTCAATTAATGTTTGGGCATGACATTCAGAATAATGTCACACAAATTCCTGCCCCTGGCACCAGTTTTGATTGAATTACTTTCCCATTCTATAACTGTCAAGTTGCAGCCACCCCAGATTTCAATAAGACGATCAGGAAACTTAGTCACAAAATTTTGCAAGTTGCCATTGAAGCACTATCACTACAGCTCCTGATACAGGCTGCCTATAAAAGCACCAGACTGCCATTTTTTACCCACCTTTGATGCTTAAAATCACCCAGATTACTTCGCATTTTGACTCCGTGATAACCACAGTAGATATTATAAGATTCTCTACAGCTATAAATACGCCGCCCTTTCAGTGTCTAACTTATCCTTATGACAAATGTTCCAATCTGAATTTAGTATTTCATGGCTATTCACTTCTGGTTTCAACTAACCAGTTGTTAATAATACTATCTGTGGATTATTACCTTTAATATGCGATTCCAATTCTGGTATCTTATCACGGATGTTTTTCCAGTTTTCTGATATCACATCAACCTTTTCTATTTCTGATATGCACAGATAAGCACACTCTGAGAATGATGTGGCTGATGTTTATTCTACTTTGATTGGCAATTCATCTCCGATCGATCCCAAGGAGGGAGGAAGGCACTTTAAGAAACTATGCAAGTCGGCAATTTTTACATTTGTAGTGCAGTGCCTGATTTGAGCGTTACTTCTCAGTATGGAATTCAAGAATCAAAACCTGAACATTTGGATTTCTTATCTGACTTCAACTGAGCCACCAAGCAAGAAATCTTAATAGTATACATACAAATCTTGTTTTATTTTTATGTAGCAGTTGTCTTAAAGCTCTTCTGTACGATACAAGAAATGACAGTATCATTGCTTCTGATTCTGCAATTCAAATAAATACTATGAAGTCACAAATGTGTTATTACTACTGAACAGCATACCTCCATTCAAACATGCAGGAACATAGGGTGTAAACACTAGAGCATCAAATGGTGTAAATCAGCACCTTTCAACTTTCATTTCTGCAATAGTTAATTTACTTTAACATTTTCCCAACAAACTTCATTAATTTTCCTTTGTATTCTATTTCTGACAACACTGGGTTTGCACACATTTATGAAAATTTTATGAACTAAATACTGAACAACCAGTGGGGTCAACTAAACCGTACTGTAACTCCTTTTTAGAATGTTGCTGGTTCCATAATTACAAAGGTATATGAACAGCATTTTCTACCTCTACATACGTATTCCACAAGCCACCATGCAGCACATGGCAAGGGCCACACTGTCCCACTACTAGTCATTTCCCTTCCTGTTCCGCTCACAAATAGCACAAGGGAAAACGACTGTTTATATGCCACAGTACGAGCCCTAATCTGTCTAATCTTACCCTCATGGTCCTTGTGTGAAATGTATGTTGGTGGCAGTAGAGTCACTCTGTAGTCAGCCTCAAATGTCAGTTCTCTAAATTTTCTCAATAGTGCTCATCAAAACGGATGTCGTCTTCCCTCCAGGGATTCCCATTTGAGTTCCCGAAGCATCTCTGTAATAGTCGTGTGTTATTTGAACCTACCGGTAACAAACCTGGCAGTCCACCTCTGAATTGCTGTGATTTATTACTTTAATCTGACCTGGTGCAGATCCCAAATATTATTATAATATGGGTCACACTAGTGTCCTACAGTGGGCACTTTAGAGATGAATCCCATTTTTTCCTAAAATTCTCCAAATGAACCAAAGTCAACCACTCGTCTTCCCTACTACAATCCTTACATGCTCATTCCATCTCCCACGGCTTTGCAGCATTATACCTAAATAATTAATCGACGTGACTGTGTCGAGCAGTACACTGCTCATGCTGTATTCGAACATTATGATTTAGTTTTTCCTACTCATCTGCATTAACTTACATTTTTTTTTACCTTTAGAGCTAGCTGCCATTCATCATATCACTTAGAAATATTGTTTATGTCATTTGGATCCTCCTACATTCACTCAACAATGACACCTTCCCATACACCGCAGCATTATCAGCAAAAATTAGCAGGCTGCTATGTACCCTCTCCACCAGACCATTTATGTACTGGGTGATCAAAATGTCAGTATAAATTTGAAAATTTAATAAACCACGGAATAATGTAGATAGAGAGGTAAAAATTGACACACATGCTTGGAACGACATGGGGTTTTATTAGAACAAAAAACACCCCATATTGCTAGACGCGTGAAAGATCTCTTGTGCGCATCGTTTGGTGGTGATCGTGTGCTCAGCTGCCACTTTCGTCATGCTTGGCCTCCCAGGTCCCAAGACCTCAGTCTGTGCGATTATTGGCTTTGGGGTTACCTGAAGTCGCAAGTGTATCGTGATCTACAGAGATCTCTAGGGATGCTGAAAGACAACATCCAACGCCAATGCCTCACCATAACTCCAGACATACTTTACAGTGATGTTCACAACATTATTCCTCGACTACAGCTATTGTTGAGGAATGATGGTGGACACATTGAGCAATTGCTGAAAAGATCATCATCTTTGCTTTGTCTTACTTTGTTATGCTAATTATTGCTATTCTGATCAGATGAAGTGCCATCTGTTGGACATTTTTTGAACGTTTGTATTTTTTTGGTTCTAATAAAACTCCATGTCATTCCAAGCATGTGTGTCAATTTGTACCTCTCTATCTACATTATTCCATGATTTATTCAGTTCTCAAATTTTTACTGAGTTTTTGATCACCCAGTATATAGAAAATAACAGCGGTTCTATCACACTTCTCTGGGCACTCCTGATGATACCCTTATCTATGGTGAATACTCGCCATCGAGGACAACATACCTAGTTCTATTACTTATGAAGTCTTACAGTCACGCACGCATCTGTGAACTTATTCCATATGCTTGCACCTTCGTAAACAGTCTGCAACAAGGCACCATGTCAAATGCTTTTTGGAAACACTGAAATATGCAATCTGCATGTTGCTTTACATCCATAGTCTGCAGGATATCATGTGAGCAAAGACCAAGCAGAGTTTCGCACGAGCTATGGTTTCAAATCCATGCTAATTTGTGGACAGAAGCTTTTCTCTTTCGATGAAATTTATTATATTCGAATTGATAATATGTTCAGGTATTCTGGAGCAAACCGACCTTAAAGCCACTGGTCGGTACTTTTGACAGTTTGTTCCTTTACCCTTCTTATAAACAGGAGTCAACTGCGCTTCATTCCAGTCACTTGGGGCTTGCGCTGTGCGAGAGATCCACAATAAACACAAGCTAAGTAAGGGGTCTATACTGTAGAGTATTCTTTGTAAAACCGAACTGGGATTCCATCAGGATGTGACAACTTATTTGCTTTCAACTCTTTCAATTGTTTTTATACACCAGGGATCATAATTACTATGTCCTCCACACAGGAGTTTGTGTGATGGTCAAACAATGGTATATTTGCATGATTCTCCTATGTGAACAATTTTTTTTAAATGCAAAACTTAAGACCTTGGCTTAATTTTGTTATCTTCTAATGCCACATCAGACTGGCAACAACTGATGGGCTAGAAGCCTTAGATCCACTTTGCGATTTTACACTGGACCTGAATTTTTTCAGGTTCTCACATAAGTCTTTTGCTAAGGCATGAAGTGGTGGTAATTGCAACCTTCGTGCATCGATCTTTTCACAGACATGCAAATTTATAGTAACTTTTACCTGATGTCATTTGTGTCTTCTCTTTTGAACTGCGAGTCCAACAGCCTTTGCTTCTTCTGCATTTAGCGAATTTCATTGTTAACCCACAGTGGCATCTTCCATTCTCAATCCACTTACCCGGCAAATACACTATGTGATCAAAAGTATCCGGACACCCCATAAATATACGTTTTTCATATTAGGTGCATTGCGCTGCCGCCTACTGCCAGGTACTCCGTATTAGCGACCTCAGTAGTCATTAGACATTGTGAGAGAGCAGACTGGTGTGCTCCCCAGAACTCATGGACTTCAACCGTGGTCAGGTGATTGGGTGTCACCTGGGTCATACGTCTGTACGTGAGATTACCACACTCCAAAATGCCCCTACATCCACTGTTTCCTATGTGATAGTGAGGTGGAAACGTGAAGGGACACATACAGCACACAAGCGTACAGGCCGACCTCATCTGTTGACTGACAGAGACCGCCGATAGTTGAATAGTTGAAGAGGTTCATAATGTGTAATTGGCAGACATCTATCCAGACCGTCACACAGGAATTCCAAACTGCATCAGGATCCACTACAAGTACTACGACAGTTCGGCGGGAGGTGAGAAAACTTGGATTTCATGGTCAGGCGACTGCCCATAAGCCACACATCATGCCGGTAAATGCCAAACTATGCCTCGCTTTCTGTAAAAGTGTAAACGCTGGACGATTGAACAGTGGAAAAAACGTTGTGTGGAGTGACGAATCACAGTACTCAATGTGGCCATCCGATGGCAGGGTGTGTGTATTTTGAATGCCCGGTGAACATCATCTGCCAGTATGTGAAGTGCCACCAGTAAAATTCGGAGGCCGTCGTGTTTTTCATCAAGGGGACTTGCGCTCCTCGTTTTGTGTGGCACTATCACAGCACAGGCCTACATTGATGTTTTAAACACCTTTTTGCTTCCCACTGTTGAAGAGCAATTCGGGAATGGCAATTGTATCTTTCAACACGATTGAGTAACTGTTCATAATGCACTGCCTGTAGTGGAGCGGTTACATGATAATAATACCTCTGTAATGGACTGGCCTGCACTGAGCCATGACCCAAATCCTACGGAACACCTTTGCGACATTTTGGAATGCCGACTTCGTGCCAGGCCTCACCGACCGGCATCAATACCTCTCCTCAGTGCAGCACTCCGTGAAGAATCGCCTGCCATTCCCCAAGAAACTTTCCAGCACCTGACTGAACGTATGCCTGCGAGAGTGGAAGCTGTCAAGGCTAAGGGTGGGCCAACACCATATTGAGTACCAGCATTATCGATGGAGGGCGCCACGAACTTTTAAGTCATTTTCAGCCAGATATCCGGATACTTTTGATCACATAGTGTATGACTTCAGAGCACGATTTACAATCCATATACACGTTGCCCATAATTCCTCTGCGTCCATTGCACTGGAACTGTCTAAGTGGGCGCTAGTAACTGTCTACCTGCTCTCTCTTATCAGAAATACTCTCCTAGCCTTCTAGATTAATTTATTCACTTTAGTAACCAAAGTTGCTATGATGATATCACAGTCACCAATCCTGTGTCTATACAGATGCCATTCATTAGGTCATGTCTGCCTGTAGCAACAATGTCTAAAATGAATGTTTCCACTGCGCGTGGGTTGTTGAATTAGCTGCTCAAGACAGATTTCAGAAAACATTTTCAAAGAAATGTTTAAGACAGTCTGTCTGTAACCCCTGCAGTGAATCCACAGACATCCCAGTCTATACTTGGTAGGTTGACGTGTCCTCCAATTAATATTTCATGATTTGGGTATTTACGCACCATTGAGCGTAGACTTTCTCTGAATGGTTCTAAAGCTGTCACACGGAATTTAGTAGCCGGTAAAAGCATCAGATAAGTAACTTGATTTCACCTAGACCTGTTGTAAGTGCCCAGATAACTTCACTGTCACATTTAAATTTGACCTCAATAGAGAGAATATTTTTGTCAACTGCAATGAACATACCCTCTTTGATGGGATCTAATTTCTCTTTCCAATGTATGTTCCATGACTCACTAAATAACTCTGAGCTGTTTACCTTGGGTTTCAGCCAGGTCACGGTCTTGAGAATAATTTGAGCACTGGAAGTATCCACACATTATCGGAAAGGTTTGGGTGCTCGACACTGTGATTGAACGTTTCGGCAATATTGACGTTACTGGTCTCGTCAGCTTTTTTTTTTTTTTGCCTATAAGAGGCATGTGTCACAGCAGCATCGTCTTTGTAACTGAGAAATTTAGTATATTCAGGAGAACACAGATAATGAAATGTGATGTGTCTTATGGTTATGATGATTTTCCTCAAGAGACAACAGATGATGATCAGAGTGAGAATGAAGAGATACTGTCACTACCCCTCCAGGTGTCTCAATTCTCTTCACAACAGCCGCAGTCAGAGAAGTGAACTGATAACTGATCCAACAGTGATGATGACTGCTGAAGATGGAGTGGAAAGGAAGCTTCCTAACATGCCATCATCTGGAAAGAGGGCCTCAAAGCATATACCTGTCACTGAGTACATGACTGTCATTAATGTTACTTGGGAAATTGGAGCCAATGACTGATATCATGTATGCCAGAGGTGCTTTTTCTCCTGAAGGCATTTCCCTGGATGACTTGATTGTGTATCTGGGGGCCAAATTATATCATGGGGTAAAATGACTAGAGAAAGGTTCCTCAAACTTATCAGATTTCTTCGATTTGACGAGATGTTCTGAGCTCATCACATTCCTGCTGACAAGTTAAATGTTATTTCTGAAATACCAGAAGATGAAATACTGCTATCCCAGATGCACACCTGCAAGGAAATGGAATATGGAAGAAGTTAATGCAAAATTACCTCAGCTGCTCCTGTCCCTGTGAGAGTATTACACTTTATCAGCAGTTACTTCCAAATAAAATCAGGTGCGGGTTTCTCCAATTTATGCCGAATAAATCTGACAGATGTGGACACAGGTTTTGGATAGCTATACGCAAGGCATCAAAGTGCTTTTGCAATTCCTTCCTCTACAATGGTGAGAACGAAGGCTGACCCGACAATCAGCTATTGATGTATCATACTTTTGTCTCATGGAACCATTTCTAAATGAAGGAATGGATGTCCCAGCAGACAGCTTCTTCACTTCCTTTCAGCTTGCAAAGGTACTTCAACAGAACGAAATGTAAGCAGCAAGAACAAACAAGCGTTCCTGAGAAATCCCCAACTGCGTGAAGAAGAACTGTTTTGATTTACGCTTCATCACCGTGAGAAAAAAATGATAAGCCAGAATGAACCCAAAGAGTTACAAAGGGAAGAGAAATGACAACTTCATTATTCTCAGTACACCACATCTGGAAGCTGCTATGAGTGACAAAGAAAGAAGAAAGCAGACAGTGTTACCATCTATAACACCATAAAATATGACGTGAATGATGTGGATCAAATGATTGACTACAACTCCTTGCAGGAGATGGCTGATGTATGTCTCTTACAATATCCTAAACATAGCAGCAATAAATGCATGTATCACTTACTAGCAAATAACCAAAAGGGGAAGGCATTCACCCTTCAACTGGTAAATGAACTCACAAATGGGAAACAACAAAGGGCAGTATAGCAAGAAGACTGTAATGAAGAGGCAGATGTCACACTGCACAACTAAAAATACGAAATACATATTTAAGGAATTTGCAAAGATAACTAGACCAATGACATCTAGAAAAAAGTGCTGTCAGCTGAAAATGGTTTCTGAAATTACCAATAATTCACTCCATGGCTAATCTCAATGTTTAACAACAAACAAGTAAAATAAATGAACAACTGTTGAACGATTTTAGTGATGGGCCACATTACTTGATAGACAAGTGATTTCTTTAAATCCAAAATGGTAATCTAAAAGTATTAGACCTTTGAGGTAAGGCTTTGATTACCATGTATATATGCAATATTAATGAGCACAAAAGTACAAGCTTTACTTAAATCATGATGTGGATTTTTAATGTAAATCTCTTTAGGGATCACAAGACCCCTTCATGCTGTTCTAGAGGTATCAAATTTTTTACTGTTATATTAAGCAGTTATTCATATTAACCCCCTTAGTAAAAGATAACATATTAAGTCAACATAAAGGATGAATTTTGAACAAGTAATGTGAAACTAAGATAAAAGCCATTAACTGCTATGAGAAGGTAATGCAAGGGGTCTAAATTTGGTACTTACAAGGGTGTGCTGATATGTAATGCCCCAGAATTTTTTAAGTGAAAACTCTTAAAGTTTTTTAAATAAACAAATGTTTTTAACATTCTATATAATTACTCTTCATGTCTAAATATTTATTTCCCAACATAGTGCCCATGGCAATGAGCACATTTCTCCCAACAAGATACCAGTTTGTTCACACCATTACTGCAGAATGTTTGATGACAGAGCCACAACCTCACCTCTGTTTGTACTGCTTCATCACTACTGAAGTGAATCCTCTAAAGTGTTCTATAATCCCATGGCACATGATCTGCACTGCGGTGAACAGCTTTTAATAGTCACTGCTCTGGCATTTTCAATCAGTCTTGAGACTGCAAATGCATGTACGGCACAAAAACACATGGGAGTGCCCGTTGCAGAGGACTGTGTGCATTTGCAGCCTCAGGACTGACTGAAAATGTCAAAAAAGCAAACATTAAAGCTGTCCAATGTAGTGGACACTGTGTGCCACACAGTTAAGTTCTGGAAACAGATGAAAATCGGTTACGGCCAGATCACGACTGTGTGGAGGATAATCGACGACAGTGAACCATTAGATTGTTGCTGATGCTGCAGCACCTGTGTGTGGCCTGGTATTGTCATACTGAAGGACGACCTCTTTGCATTCATGCATTCAGTTTTCCAAGGGTCTCTCAGCACTGTGCAGAGTTTATGGTGATGCCTTTAGATATGATTTCCAAATGCCCCACACTTTGAACACTCTAGAACACTGTAAGCATAACTTTTTCTGCTGATGACATGGTCTTTAGCTTTTTTGGGCTCGGTGAACTTTCTTAGTAGAACTTTACTGTTGCTCTGTTGTTTCTAGGGGTCAAAACGTTGAACACCCAACACTGCAGGTTAGGCTACTGATGTCGATACAATGATCAGCATTCACAGGTCTCATTCTTCTTAGAAATTTCGATTGGAGGCACATTTACTGCAGTTTTAAACTCGATTACAGCATGCTGTGTCTCGTGTACCAACATAGTTAAGTAAAACACTGCCATGTTACATGCTATAATTTGGAGCCCTCTAGTGGTAGAAGGCTGCAACCGGCATCAGTGAAAATCAACTTAGTAATATGCATGATACACACTACCTCAAACAATACTGAGAACAGAATAAAAGATTCGGAGCGGTGTCCCACCGCACAAGCTGGAAATTAAAGTAACAGCTTATTTATGAAAATTGGAATGTTTAAAGCCTACTTTTATCATTGTTAAGAAAGTCTCACAATCTCGTGGTGATTCTGAACACACAATTCAACATAGTATTGCAGTGTTGAGCATGATAAATACCACCAAGAATGAGCAATAGTGTGTATTAACATGCTTATCTTTATGAACTTCCAACATGCTGTAGTAGCTTGGGTGAGCAACTTCTGTTAAGCAGCAGAACAAAAAACTAGGCCAAAATCGCAAATTTTTACTTTTTTATTCACTTGATGACTAGTTTTGGGCCAAGATCCATTTTCAAATCATCGTAACATAGACAAAAATGGCACTTCTGAAGATGCCAAAATGTGCAATGGACATTTACAATGCATACACATAGCAGTAAGTGTTCATTGCACACTTTTGACATATTTGGAAATGTCTTTTTGACTATGTTATGATGATTTGAAAATTTGCCTCTGCCAAAAAAAAAGTAAAAATTTGCAACTTTGGACTGTTTTTTTTTTTTTTTTTTTTTTTGAGTGTTTGTCTTTATTTGCACACTCAGAAATATGTTACTTGTCCAATCACCAACAGAAGCAAGAATGACGGTAAACATCCACAGCATACAAACTTCACGGATAAGGCTGAAATTGCACAGTATCTCACAGACAAATGTGTGATACAAAAGTAACATAGTGATATAAGATCAAAACGTCCAAGAAGTTTGTACTCCCAGAGAACAGTTCTTTGATTAATGATGAAATGAGGTTTTCTAACCTTTATACTACTTGGCATGAAGGGACTTAAAATGGGAGAATTTAAGAACGACTACTGGTGTATTTTCTTGTTTCATTTTTTTTCTTTTTTAGGTCTGCCTATCAGGAATGTACGGCATTTATGATTACAACAGAATAATCATCATTTGTTAGGATCACAAGCAGAGACATTTTACTGAATAATCGTTTTCTTTTATTGAAAACACAAACATAGTATACTCTACAATACAGTTATGATAGACCTACTGCTGCTGTACTGGAAAATGGCTATTAAGAAAATGAAATCCAGTAATCACAACAATGATCTGCGCTTGTGAACCAGACAGACAAATATTATGGTAACAAGAATTGATCATGGTGATTTAGAGACTCAATTTCTATAAATAATACACTATACTCCCAAGTCCAACTTAGCTTCAACATATGCACCCACCGGAACAATTATGTGCATATACTATGCTGCACGGCTTTCCGACATTGTTAGCAACGGGTTTTAATAATGAAAATTTTTATTTAAGCTTCCCTTCGAAACATCTCATGAGCCATTTCACAATATGGTAAATTTGTTGCAATGACTTAAAAATAACATGAACTACCACCATCCAAAACAAAATTATGCCACTATCACTAAAAAACACTTCAAAGAATTTTGAACAAGAGTGGAGCATGAAATCCAATCTAGATATTAACAAAAGAAAAACTGTTTGGGCAGCAGTTTGCTAGGTAGCTAACAAATGTCCTTTGTATCTTGTTTTCATACTGAGTGTAAAATAGAACACACTATGACACTTGAAACTATATTGTGTATAGAACTGTATTCAAATATTTTGTCACTGCATCAAATGTAAGGAGAAAGTATAAAGTAGTTTCTAATTAATATTCCCTCAATAATGCTGGAGTATTACACACCACCCCACCTGTAAACTTGGTTGTGGCAACACGACTGATCTGTTGCATAACCCAACTGACGATCAGGTTAGAAAATGACAGTTTGGTTGCGAGTTAGTGAATTCAACAAATGTGAATGCAGAAAAAAATGGATGTATTGAGATACAGTTCCATAGAATAACCCACCACTTATGCCTGCACCATACTTAATGCACTTTATGCCACACAAATTAAAAACGCACAGCAAGTATTTTGTGTAAGTATGTTATGGACGTGTATCATGCATAAACTATAAAAAATCTACAATGTAGTCCAGTGATGTACACAAATTAAGGACTCTGCTACCACCAGCACAACCAACACCACTATTATTGAACAGTTATGATAATTTTCTGACACACTGTGCTGAGGCTCTTACATCAAGCAAATAGGGTGAACATACATCACACAAATTTATTCCAAAATTCATATATTTACTTTCATTTTTCCAGTTCTGTTCCCAAACACAAATACCTGTAGTAGTTATTTTGTACCCACTGACATATGGCCTCCTTATGCTTACTCTTGTAAAAGAGCATTAGCAGAAATATTGACTCTTCTAAAAGAATGAAATCAAAAAAGGAAATAAAATAATTTCATCATTGTGTGGTCATGAGTTTCCAAACCATTAACACTTTGCAAGACTGCACTAAACAAAAATGGAAAGGCACTGTGTGTGTGTGTGTGTGTGTGTGTGTGTGTGTGTGAGAGAGAGAGAGAGAGAGAGAGAGAGAGAGAGAGAGAGAGAGAGGAATAAAATACATTAATCTTCACAAAAATCTGAATTTATAGCATCTTCAAACAGTATCATACACACTTTGGAAGACACGACATCAATGGTTTCATGTAATGATGCATGAAAATATGAGTCCCAAACAAAGTTCTCATGGGACAGATATTGTGAGGATTGTTATTGTTGTGTATTTTAGAATGAAACAGTCAACTGAGAGATTATTTGTGGAAGAGTCCGGATTTCTCACGATTCCATCACAGGATTCTCACAGAAGGGAGTACAGAAACATTTGATTAAGCTACATTTCGCATGTCAAGGCAATAGCACTCAAACAAAGCATTTAATGAACAGTGCAATGTAGATAACTTCATTCTACTGCTTCAAAAACATGATTTAAAGAGAGATATATCCATTCACTTTGTACAAGACAGCGACAGCAGCATTAACCGCACAAGATGGCGGTGCACGTGGGCTCATTCCAATCTACATGTCATGGCTATTTTCATTTACAGACGCTCATAAGGCACCATTATGACTGTTTCACAGAAAGTTAACACAGTAGTGAAATGAACAACCTCCACCCTTCAACATATGGTAATCCATAAAAGGAACTCATGCATGGGTAGTAAATGTCAACTTCCCGTATCACGTTACAAAACCATTAACAAAAAGTTTTATGTCTGGCCAAGAAAGGGAGCCAGTGGGCCATTTCAGTCACCGTTAAAATCTCACATTTCCTGTGAGCTTATTACCAATTAGTGTGACAGTTACAGTCCTCTATAAACCAATCACACAATACTACAGAACGTTACAGCTAATGCTGGAGCAATTGTTTTAAAAATAAACTAATCCCGTGAAATAGTACTCATTCTGCAAAGGATACCAGAAGAGCAAAATAACACAGTCAAACATATACTAACCCTATCAATGTGTGTGCATAAAATTCATCGATTGACATATGCATGTTTACCAAATACACTTAAGACTTCCTAAACAATTATGCCAAAATTTATGTACACAGTATCTAATCTGAGTACTATCCACTTAGACTAGTGTTTACATTTACACAAAGCAGAATGTAAATACCTGCAAATATTTATCAACACAACTCCCAATATAATATTAGCCCTGTCAACAAGTGTCTCAAACATAATACAGGTAAAACTTGATGATGAAATACTGTGTTTAAAGAAAATCGAAACAAGATGAAAAAAACCAGTGTGCTCAAGAAGCTATATAAACAACTTAATTGACTTCATTTCATTAAAACTGTAATTACAATTGATGTTTACAGGTCCAATTTTTTTTACCTTAGATCAATGTTTTAGAGAACATAATACACACTAGGAACTTGAAATAGACTCAATTGTCACATTTCATACTGCTTGAGTCGTTCACACCATGGGAAGTAACATTAAGAGATGAAAGTAAATCGCACGTTTTCTTTACAAGAAAATTAATCTTTTATTATAAGGCTATCATTCTAAAAATATTTCGACATTTCTAATCGTACTACTTCATTATTATTGTAAATTTATCAGTTCACTTTAGTCATTGACATATACACTGGACTAAGGAAATGTTTCCAGCAGATTTATGTCAATTCAAATCCATTATACCAGCTTGTGGATGATAAGTATTTTGTTGTCAATTTCACGTATAGTCAGCTACTCAACGACAACGAGCACTATATGACATGAGCGTTGTATCTGGAGAAAATGTCTGTCAGTATCACACTGTCACGCAAAGAAGCCACAGTATAAACATCGAAAGCAAACAGCTGGCGGTACGTTATATTGGAAACGTAGCATATATGGTGTCTGTGTGCAATTTTCTTTACTTTCAGACAATTGTTGGGCTTCATACCGCAGTCTGTGACGACCTTCCAAAACCAAAACAATGTCGATACCACACCAAGTTGTACGCAACAAATGTATGAACGAATCATATATATCAAGATATATCAGCCACTTGTTGTTAGAAAAAGTTTCTATGGAACAGTCAGACTTTAATTTTCAAGAATTCCGCCAAACGCCTGTCAAAAACCTCTGTCAAAACGTCTGAGACAGAAACCAAACAGAGAAGCGAAATGATGCATGCAAGACATTCTACAGCATTTCTCATTGTCAGCAGCCCCATTATATATGTAATGATATCGGTCGATTAATTTCAAATGGTAGACTTACCGGGTTGTTTATTTGCAATCTTATTAAAACAATTTTGAAACACTTCGTATAGGTGCATGGGCTCGTCGTCGCTGGTCGCCATCTTGATTCTCACAGCACAGCAAACTGTCTCTCTGAAAGACTCAATGCCGACATCTTTTACTATATCCATCAGAGATGGCAGCACAACGCACTTTACACTTTGTAGTAAGTCTCGCGAACACCGTGAGAAAAGACCACGCAACAATGAACTGAATAAAAATCGTTTTTATTATTTCATTTGCAAATATGTGTCGATTTGTGCAATTCGATAAAAGTTTGCTAGTTTGTATCTCAGTGCAATATGACGCCTAGAATTCGTGCTAATACTCTTGGTCGTTCATTTTATAGACCATTGACATTTGCGCGCATACAGCAACTTTCATTAAAAAATCATTTTAGAGTTCAGCCGAAATTATTTAAATACAATAATATTACTCTGCCGAATCTGGCAACGATGTTAAAGGATAGATCTCTCTTAACGTTATGGCTCTAGCATCACATACGGTCAATAATATACTCGACAAGTTGTAATAAATACGTCATTTTATAACCGTTCGTAGATGTAATAAGTAAGTGTAAACTATAATGACTATGAAACATACAAAAGACGGCAAGAACGCACTATTTTACTTTGAATGGAAGATTACCCACTAACACGGAGTTATTTTCTGCAGGTGCCACAGCCAAAAGAAAAAAGGCCACCATTGTTAGCGTCATATACTTATCACGCAGAGGATCCTGTTAACTGTCGACTCAAAATTTTCACAAGGAACGTATTTGTTTTTGAGGACATGTTACCGGTGCCTGACATTCCGACAAAAATTATATAAATCGGCTCACACGCATTCGGCAGTTTCTACCTGCTGGTGGAAAACCAAACACGGATTCGGCTTCTGCAGGATTTCTGCAGGTGCCACAGCCAAATGAAAAAAGACCACCATTGTTAGCGTCATATACTTATTTGGTAACCGTGATAGCGTTACGGAGATGTTTAGCAAACTCAAGTGGCAGACTCTGGAAGAGAGGCGCTCTGCATCGCGGTGTAGCTTGCTCGCCAGGTTTCGAGAGGGTGCGTTTCTGGATGAGGTATCGAGTATATTGCTTCCCCCTACTTATACCTCCCGAGGAGATCACGAATGTAAAATTAGAGAGATTAGAGCGCGCACGGAGGCTTTCAGACAGTCGTTCTTCCCGCGAACCATACGCGACTGGAACAGGAAAGGGAGGTAATGACAGTGGCACGTAAAGTGCCCTCCGCCACACACCGTTGGGTGGCTTGCGGAGTATGAATGTAGATGTAGATGTAGATGTAGGATCCTGTTAACTGTCGACTCAAAATTTTCACAAGGAACGTATTTGTTTTTGAGGAAATGCCTGACATTCCGACAAAAATTATATAAATCGGCTTACACGCATTCGGCAGTTTCTACCTGCTGGTGGAAAACCAAACACGGATTCGGCAACTCTCCTATCAGTCCCCGAACGGAACACCTGAATTTGGCAACTTCTACCTGCTGCTATTGTTTGCAGTGGTTTGAAAACAATATTGAAAACAGCGATACAATGAAAGAGATCTAAATGAAAGCAAAATGTACATAGAAACAAAGATTTTATTTTACATTAGACATACTAAAATATTTCATGAAAACAACTGCATTTATTTGACATGCTCATGCTATTTTTGAGGCTGCTTCGATACGCAGTAACCCTCACTTATGTTGTATGAAAGCTTGCCTCTCTTTGGTGTTTGCATTCGTTGTGCTGATGTGGCCATTTCTGGCAGAATTAATTTTTATGTGCGTATCGGTTTGTGCATGTTTCAAACTTTTTAAAAATTTGAAGACACTTGGGTGTGAAAACTGTCACAAGCGTTAGCAGTCCGTCGCAAGGACCCAGAATCCGCTGCCCAAATGTATGGAGGAAACAATGCACGTTTTTCCACACCGATGTAATTTTCCACTATGCAATCTGCAAACTTAGTAAGTTTTTCGTCTTGCGGCTGTATGCTGACCAGGTCGCAAAAAACAACAGGATCATGTTGTGGGATTAGTGCAGCCACTGTCCTTTTTCCGCTGTTCTGGTCTTGGTACAACGATGACAAACCAAGTTTTTGTATTTTTCGCCACATGAAACGTATAGAATATTTTTATTATTTCTGAAAATTTAAGAGACAAAAGTTTTTTGAGGTAAAGTTTGTCACTTAAGCATGTTCGCTATTTCTGGTAGCCCTGAGCAGAGAAGGCGCCAAAGTTGTATTGTTTTAGACCGGTAGTTATCAAACTGTGGCCCGCACGCCGCGTGCGGCCCCGATCAAATGTTCATGCCGTCTGTGGCTCTCAGCTGTATCTTACACGCTTCTAGCAATTAACAACTGAACCCGAAAACGCCAGCAAACGTTAAGAGTTTAATAGCATATTTTGCTTGCTCAGAGACTAACAAAAATACTTACAGAGACAGTAATATTCCAAGTTGTGCTTCATTTTAATTGAGGTTGGTGAATTCGGCCGTGAACTAAGATAAAATGCAGCTTACGTCAGGGGCACAGTGATATTTAGAACAGCCACTGAGGGGTTAATAGAAGTGAGAGGGAGAGTATTTTATTGTTTGTCTTCCAATGCTGTCAACTCACGAGCGTGCGCTACTAGCACAGAACAGCTTCTGTATTCCGTCATAAGTGACAGACGGATGTAACATGGTTTCGTGAATTCGTATTACAGAGACAGTCATTTTCAAATGTGGTACATGTCTGTACCAAGTAATACGCAATCATATTAAGGTTGTTGTAATAAAATGCAACGAGTAAAAGAAAAACGACATTCAGAACGTTTAGTACACATTTGTGATGGTGTCTCGTATTGTAATTACTGTTATTAATTAGCATAAAATACTGAAACTTTCTGGCAAATTAAAACTGTGTGCGGGACCTTGTTTTTAACGTATATAAACTTTTATTTACAGATTTTAACAATTACAGATTTTTACATGAAATGTTCTGCTATATTATTAAGCGAAGTGAGCATTTTCTCGTTTTTCTTTTGTTAGTCTTCTTCAATTGTCTTTTGTTATGTAACAACAGTTTTATTCGTTGAATGTCCTTCAGATAATTTTTGCATAATGTGTTCACGCATTTGTTACACACTTGTCTTGCTTTGGTTTGTTGTATTTTGAGTTTAAATATTTTTATTTTATTTTAGATGTATGCTGTATGGTGATAGAAACTGCAAATATTGAATCATGTCCGCTATATATATATATATATATATATATATATATATATATATATATATATATATATATATATATATATGACAAAGGAAAAAAAAACATTTATGTGAATAAATAAATCAATGGTACTAATGTACTGCATTTAGGTGGGCGCAACAAACTGCACACATATTAATGAGTCAAAATATATATAAGGTGAAAAATATAGTAAATCACAAAGAAACTTGGTACGTTTAGGCACATGATGGATATATATATATATATATATATATATATATATATATATATATATATATATATACACTACTGGCCATTAAAATTGCTACACCACGAAGATCACGTGCTACAGACGCGAAATTTAACCGACAGGAAGAAGATGCTGTGATATGCAAGTGATTAGCTTTTCAGAGCATTCACACAAGGTTAGCGCCGGTGGCGATACCTACAACGTGCTGACATGAGGAAAGTTTCCAACCGATTTCTCATACACAAACAGCAGTTGATCGGCGTTGCCTGGTGAAACGTTGTTGTAATGCCTCGTGTAAGGAGGAGAAATGCGTACCATCACGTTTCCGACTTCGATAAAGGTCGAATTGTAGCCTATCGCGATTGCGGTTTATCGTATAGCGACATTGCTGCTCGCGTTTGTAGAGATCCAATGACTGTTAGCAGAATATGGAATCGGTGGGTTCGGAAGGAAATACGGAACGGCGTGCTGGATCCCAACGGCCTCGTATCACTAGCAGTCGAGAAGACGGACATCTTATCCGCATGGCTGTAACGGATCGTGTAACCACGTCTAGATCCCTGAGTCAACAAATGGGGACGTTTGCAAGACAACAACCATCTGCACGAACAGTTCGACGACGTTTACAGCAGCATGGACTATCAGCTCGGAGACCATGGCTGCGGTTACCCTTGACGCTGCATCACAGACAGGAGCGCCTGCGATGGTGTACTCAACGACGAACCCGGGTGCGCGAATGGCAAAACGTCATTTCTTCGGATGAATCCAGGTTCTGTTTGCAGCAACATGATGGTCGCATCCGTGTTTGGCGACACCGCGGTGAACGCACATTGGAAGCGTGTATTCGTCATCGCCATACTGGCGTATCACCCGGCGTGATGGTATGGGGTGCCACTCGTTACACGTCTCGGTCGCCTCTTGTTCGCATTGACGGCACTTTGAACAGTGGACGTTACATTTCAGATGTGTTACGACCCGTGGCTCTACCCTTCATTCGATCCCTGCGAAACCCTACATTTCAGCAGGATAGTGCACGAAAACGTCTGGTCAATGGTGGCCGAACAACTGGCTCGTCACAATACGCGTCACTACTCTTGATGAACTGTGGTATCGTGTTGAAGCTGCGTGGGCAGCTTTACCTGTACACGCTATCCAAGTTCTGTTTGACTCAATGCCCAGACGTATCAAGGCCGTTATTACGGCCAGAGGTGGTTGTTCTGGGTACTGATTTCTCAGGATCTATGCACCCAAATTGCGTGAAAATTTAATCACATGTCAGTTCTAGTATAATATATTTGTCCAATGAATACCCGTTTATCATCTGTATTTCTTCTTGGTGTAGCAATTTTAATATATCACATGAACAAAAAACAAAACTTGAGTGGAGTGAGAGAGAGAGAGAGAGAGAGAGAGCACATCAATATATGAAAGACACTATTTAAATTTCGTTGTTACATTGATACACTTGTTTGGTACCTTTAGCACTTTGTTTACGGCCGATTATTTTCTTTTTGCCTGCTTTATTTGGCTACGAGGAAAGGACACTGTATCGATAGGATCTGCACACGTGACACTCACTTTGGTACTGCACACTTTCACTTTGTACTTTGCACACATTTTAGCCCACGCTTTTCGCACTACACCGCTCTTGACGTTGGGGTTTCGGAGGGATGGGTGGGCGACGTTCTTGGGGACTGGGGTGTGGGTATTGTGGGAGGGCGTCGGTCTCCGCGTGTGGCAGGCTTCTTGGAAGGTGGCGTCCAGCGGGACCTGCAGGAAGTTCTGGGAGGTCTCGCGGTACGTGGCGCGTTGTTTGGCCCTCTTGTGTTCCTCCCACAGGTCCGTGAGGAACTGCGCCTTGTCGGCCTGCCGTTTGCTGCCGATGGCGTGTGCTGTCGTGGCGAGAATCCACATCGTGGCCAGGTGTTTTGGGTTGGGGTTGGGGAAAGGTTTTGCTTCCGGGACATTGACAGCTGTGAGGTGTATTGCCCTTTCGTCACTTCTGCTGATGTGGGAGATCATTTTTCTTGTTGTCGCCCATATTCCCTGCTCTCTCTGCAACTAAAGCGATGCTCGATGGTGTCGGTCTGGTTGCAGAGTTCGCAGTTGGGCGATTCCCGCATGTTAATGCGTGCCGGTTTCTCGTCGGTTGGCACTGTCTGGTGAACGATTTTGTACCAGGTGTCACTTGCGTGCTCGGGCAGTATCCGTTCAGAGATGTTCTTCCAGACCTGTGGCCAGTCGTGGTCCTGAAGTCTCATCTCAATTTTGGTTTTGCTTGTGTTCCCCCTAAGGGCGCCGCAGGTCGTCCTCGCCGTTATTTGTTGCGGGTTGGCAACAACTGCGATGATGTAGCTCTTGCCGATAGTGATCTGTTTGACGTGCCGCAGCTTAAACTGGATGTGGGCGGTGTCCACTGGTGCCTCTTCCGATTGTGGTTTGTAGGCGTTGAGCAGGCTGGACGTTATGCAGGTATCGTTCTGGTTCTCAATTTTCAGCGCTCGGTGTAGAAGTTGTGCCGCGGTCAACCCGAGTCCGCCTTCTTCCCTCGACAGGAAGCACGTAGCCTGGGAGACTGAAAATTTCCCGACTGCACAGCAGGTAGAACGCCGCGCTTGCTATCGCTCGCGCAGTTTCTGCCGGTGCACATAGGATTTGCTCCATGTACCACGCTTTCGACACAATCGTTTCATTTGTCAGTTGCACTCTTTGGCTCAGCGTCAGGTTTCTGTTCGCGTGTGTCCTCACGAGCCCTCTTGTATTTAAGAGGATGCACCAGTTTTCTGTAGCCATTTTCAGTGGGCACTGTTGAATTTCTACTCCGAGTACCCTATGGTTATCTGCCACTCCGTACCACCCTCTCGCTGTTCTTAATCTGCCGTTGCTCAAAAATGGCTCAGAGCACTATGGGACTTAACTTCTGAGGTCATCAGTCCCCTAGAACTTAGAACTACTTAAACCTAACTAACCTAAGAACATCACACACATCCATGCCCGAGGCAGGATTCGAACCTACGACCGTAGCGGTCGCGCGGTTCCAGACTGCAGCGCCTAGAACAGCTCGGTCACACCGGCTCTGCCGTTGCCTATCCGCCGTAGCACTGTCCTCCTCGCATTCGTTTTGGCGCCTGAAGCTCTATCGAAAGATTCCATGATTGGCTGAATCTTTTCAATTTCTTCTTCGTTTTGAATGAAAATGCCCATGTCGTCGGCATAAGCCATACATGCGATGTTTGTTATTCCTGACGTGTAGCCTCTGATGTCGCGTGTCAGCTTTCGTAATAAAGGGTCCAGCACTATTGTGAATAGTGCCATCGATAAAGGGCACCCTTGCCTGACGGATTTCCCTAGTCGTATTGATTTTGAAGTCCATCCGTTTACTGATATTTTAGAGGTGGCGTTCGTGATGATGTTCCTGATGGTTCTTGTGAATTTTGGTCCGAATCCGAAGCGTGTGGTAGTTTTCAGTAAGTACCGGTGACTGATCCTGTCGAAAGCCCTGTGGAAATCGACAGAAATTATCGCTGCAGGTTTCCTGGTTGTTGCGGCGTGAGCTATGATGTGCAGACGGCGTCGAAGATATTCCTGCCAAGCGCTGCACAGGTCTCCCATGTGCTAATGGCTTTCCTCAATGCGACTTTGATGTTGGCAACCAGGCATTTTGCTGCTATTTTATAATCAGAATTTAGGAGCGTTATGGGCCGAAAACCTTCAATTTTATTGGCTGCCTCCTTTTCGGGGAGTAGAATCATGGTGCCTTGCAGAAATTTTGGTGGTATTTCTGCCCCGTTTAAGACTTCATTTACTATTTCCGTAAGTACCGCGCCGACTGTGTCCCAGAGCGTAGTGTAGAATTCCGTTGGGATTCCGTCTGCGCCTGGTACTCTTCCGTGCCTGCTGTCTTTGAAAACGGCTCTGGCGTAGTCTTCTGTCACATTTTCATTTAAGAGTGCCCGGTCTGCGTTGGTAAGGATCCGGCGGGTTTCTTGCAGGATCCTATATCTACATCCATACTCCGCAAGCCACCTGACGGTGTGTGGCGGAGGGTACTTTGAGTACCTCTATCGGTTCTCCCGTCTATTTCAGTCTCGTATTGTTCGTGGAAAGAAGGATTGTCGGTATGCCTCTGTGTGGGCTCTAATCTCTCTGATTTTATCTTCATGGTCTCTTCGCGAGATATACGTAGGAGGGAGCAATATATTGTTTGACTCCTCGGTGAAGGTATGTTCTCGAAACTTCAACAAAAGCCCGTACCGAGCTACTGAGCGTCTCTCTTGTAGAGTCTTCCACTGGAGTTTATCTATCATCTCCGTAACGCTTTCGCGATTACTAAATGATCCAGTAAACAAGCGCGCTGCTCTCCGTTGGATCTTCTCTGTCTCTTCTATCAACGCTATCTGGTACGGGTCCCACACCGGTGAGCAGTATTCAAGCAGTGGGCGAACGAGTGTACTGTAACCTACTGCCTTTGTTTTCGGGGAGCATTTCCTTAGGATTCTTCCAATGAATCTCAGTCTGGCATCTGCTTTACCGACGATTAATTTTATATGGTCATTCCATTTTAAATCACTCCTAATGCGTACTCCCAACTAATTTATGGAATTAACTGCTTCCAGTTGCTGACCTGCTAAATTGTAGCTAAATGATAAGGGATCTTTCCTTCTATGTATTCGCAGCACATTACACTTGTCTACATTGAGATTCAATTGCCATTCCCTGTACCACGCGTCAATTCGTTGCAGATCCTCCTGCATTTCAGTACAATTTTCCATAGTTACAACCTCTCGATTTACTACAGCATCATCAGGAAAAAGAGTCAGTGAACTTCCGATGTTATCCACAAGATCATTTATATATATTGTGAATAGCAACGGTCCTACGACACTCCCCTGCGGCACACCTGAAATCACTCTTACTTCAGAAGACTTCTCACCATCGAGAATGACATGCTGCGTTCTGTTGTCTAGGAACTCTTCAATCCATTCACACAATTGGTGTGATAGTCCATATGCTCTTACTTTGTTCATTAAACGACTGTGGGGAACTGTATCAAACGCCTTGCGAAAGTCAAGAAACACGGCATCCACTTGGGAACCCGTGTCTATGACCCTCTGAGTCTCGTGGACGAATAGCGCGAGCTGGTTTTCACACGATCGTCTTTTTCGAAACCCATGCTGATTCCTACATAGTAGATTTCTAGTCTCGAGAAAGGTCATTATACTCGAACATAATACGCGTTCCAAAATTCTACAACTGATCGACGTTAGAGATATAGGTCTATAGTTCCGCACATCTGTTCGACGTCCCTTCTTGAAAACGGGGATGACCTGTGGCCTTTGCCAATCTTTTGGAACGCTACGCTCTTCTAGAGACCTACGGTACACCGCTGCAAGAATGGGGGCAAGTTCCTTCGCGTACTCTGTGTAAAATCAAACTGGCATCCCATCAGGTCCAGCGACCTTTCCTCTTTTGAGCGATTTTAGTTGTTTTTCTATCTCTCTGTCATCTATTTCGATATCTACCATTTTGTCATCTGTGCGAGAATCTAGAGAAGAAACTACAGTACAGTCTTCCTCTGTGAAACAGCTTTGGAAAAAGACATTTAGTATTTCGGCCTTTAGTCTGTCATCCTCTGTTTCAGTACCATTTTGGTCACGGAGTGTCTGGACATTTTGCTTTTATCCACCTACCGCTATGATATAAGACCAAAATTTCTTAGGATTTTCTGCCAATTCAGTACATAGAACTTTACTTTCGAATTCGTTGAACGCCTCTCGCATATCCCTCCTCACACTACATTTCGTTTCGTGTTATTTTTGTTTGTCTCCAAGGCTTTGGCTATGTTTACGTTTGCTGTGAAGTTCCCTTTGCTTCCGTAGCAGTTTTCTAACTCGGTTGTTGTACCACCGTGGCTCTTTTCCATTTCTTACGATCTTGCTTGGCACATACTCATCTAATGCATATTGTACGATGGTTTTGAACTTTGTCCACTGATCCTCAACACTATCTGTACTTGAGACAAAACTTTTGTGTTGAGCCGTCAAGTACTCTGAAATCTGCTTTTTGTCACTTTTGCTAAACAGAGAAATCTTCCTACCTTTTTTTAATATTTCTATTTACGGCTGAAATCATCGATGCAGTAACCGCTTTATGATCGCTGATTCCCTGTTCTGCGTTAACTGTTTCAAATAGTTCGGGGTCTGTTTGTCACCAGAAGGTCTAATATGTTATCGCCACGAGTCGGTTCTCTGTTTAACTGCTCAAGGTAGTTTTCAGATAAAGCACTTAAAAAAAATTTCACTGGGTTCTTTGTCCCTGCCACCCGTTATAAACGTTTGAGCCTCCCAGTCTATATGTGGTAAATTAAAATCTCCACCCAGAACTATAATATGGTCGGGAAATCTACTCGAAATATTTTCCAAATTTTCGTTCAGGTGCTCTGCCACAACAGCTGCTGAGCCAGGGCGCCTATAAACACATCCAATTACCATGTTTGAGCCTGCTTTAACTGTGACCTTCACCCAAATTATTTCACATTTCGCATCTCCGTCAGTTTCCTTCGATACTATTGCACTTTTTATCGCCATAAACACACCTCCCCCTTCACTGTCCTCGCCATTTCTGCGTCGTCATTTTCTTCCCCTCGGAACAGGTCGCTGAAATGGTCTTCGACGTAGCTCATGATGTCTTTCGTCGTCGATAGCCTGTTTCCGTCCTTGTCGACGACTTCCCTTATTCGCTTACTGTTAGCCCTCTATCTGTCACTGTGCAGGCGGTGCAGCGTATCGTGGCAGGTTCATCCTCGACCTCGCCGTTTGTCTGGCTGCGGGCGATGACACCTTTCATTTGCTCCATTTTCGGGCTCAGTATACGCGCATTGAGTCGTTTAATTCGCGGCAGGAGCAGTTCGTCATCCACAGGGGCGCCCATCGCGTCTCGTAAACATCTTGTGTAGCAGTCTGCTATGATCGTGTGATGTAAGGAAGTCGCGTATATTATTCTTGTTACCTCACTTGTCTGGAGAGTAATAATTTTTTACCACGTCAATGTTTGAACAACTTGTTTTGGCGGCCTAAAATGTAATTCCTTGTTATTTATTTCAGTGTGATGGTTTTTTCTGAGAATCACTAATGTCGACATGGCATCCGATGGGGAAAAGTGGCCACAGTATTAGTCGGGAAAAGTGACCAAGGCGTTCACCCCAATAAGAGTTAGTTAATTCCAAAAAACACACATATTACGACAGATTAAACTGACTTCCCAAACCTTTTATACACAAAGCTATTGTCCCCCAGTCTATCGCCGGCCGGTGTGGCCGTGCGGTTCTAGGCTCTTCAGTCTGGAACCGCGTGACCGCTACGGTCGCAGGTTCGAATCCTGCCTCGGGCATGGATGTGTGTGATGTCCTTAGGTTAGTTAGGTTTAAGTAGTTCTAAGTTCTAGGGGACTGATAACCACAGATGTTAAGTCCCATAGTGCTCAGAGCCATTTGAACGCAGTCTATCCCTTTGTGACAATTTGGCATTAATTAGGTCATATTATTTAACACGGTCTCTTTTTTGTTATATTTCGCCTAGTACAAGAGTTCGATTGAAAACGATCAACTGCAGCCGCTTGGAACTCTTACAGATACTAGGGCGTGAAGACACCTAGAAAATACATCCGGACATCAGGAAAACAAGGAAAAAAAAAGTTCAAATGGCTATAAGCACTACAGGACTTAACATCTGAGGTCATCAGTCCCCTAGGCTTAGAACTACTTAAATCTAAGGACATCACACACATCCATGCCTGAGGCAGGATTCGAACCTGCGACCGTAGCAGCCGCGTAGTTCCGAACTGAAGCGCCTAGAACCGCTTTTTTTTTTTTTTAATCTCATTTTGTTCGTTATAGTTCGTTGCAATTGTTCGTGGCGGACGTCCCCAGACGCGCTTTGAATTTCGTTATTGATCCATTCACTCAGTTTTTTTTTATTACAGAGGGCAGCTAACCCTCTGACCGAACACGCTGAGCTACCGTGGCGGTAACGTTTTACTTTTTTTTAGTTGGTTCAAAATGGCTCTGAGCACTATGGGACTCAACTGCTGTGGTCATCAGTCCCCTAGAACTTAGAACTACTTAAACCTAACTAACCTAAGGACATCACACACATCCATGCCCGAGGCAGGATTCGAACCCGCGACCGGGAACCGCTCGGCCACCGTAGCCAACTAGGAAAACAAACACGCGATTCTGTTCCAATGGCAGTGATCACCGTGGCCAGTGGGTAGCTTAGTTGCGGAAAACTAGTCACTGTGTAAGCTTTCCGAAAAATGCAAGTAGTTCCAATACATACAGAAGCGCCAAAGAAACTGGTACAGGCGTCCGTATTCAAATACAGAGATATGTAAACAGGCAGAATACGGCGCTGCTATCGGTAACACCTATATAAGACAAACAAGCGTTTGGCGCAGTTGTTAGATTGGTTAATGCTGCTACAGTAGCAGGTTATCAAGATTTAAATGAGTTTGAACGTCGTGTTATAGTCGGCGCACGAGCGATGGGACACAGCATCTCCGAGGTAGCGTTGAAGCGGGGTCTTTCCCGTACGACCATTTCATGAATGTACCGTGAATATCAGGAATCCGGCAAAACATCAAATCTCCGACGTCGCTGCGACTGGAAAAAGATCCTGCAAAAACGGGACCAACGACGACGGAAGAGAATCGTTCAACGTGACAAAAGTACAGCTCCTCCGCAAACTGCTGCAGATTTCAGTGCTGGGTCACGAACAAGTGTCAGCGTGCGAATCATTCAACCAAACTCCATCGATATAGGCTTTCGGAGTCGAAGACCCACTCATATACCTTGATGAATGCACGACACAAAGCTTTACACCTTGTCTGGGCCCGCCGGCACCGACATTGGACTGTTGATGACTGGAAACATGTTGCCTGGTCGGACGAGTCTCGTTTCAAATTGTATCGAGAGGATGGGCGTTTACGGGTATGGAGACAACCTCATGATGGCTTTGAGCACTACGGGACTTAACTTCTGGGGTCATCAGTCCCCTAGAACTACTTAAACCTAACTAACCTATGGCCATCACACACATCCATGCCCGAGGCAGGCTTCGAACCTGCGACCGTAGCGGTCGCGCAGTTCCAGACTGTAGCGCCTAGAACCGCTCGGCCACCCCAGCCGGCGGCAACCTCATCATCCCATAGACCCTGCATGTCAGCATGGGTCTGTTCAAGCTGGTGGAGGCTCTGTAATCGCGTGAGCGTGTGCAGTTGGAGTGATGTGGGACCCCTGATAGGTCTAGACACGATTCTGACAGGTGACACGTACGTAAGCATCCTGTGTGATCACTTGCATCCATTCATGTCCATTGTGCATTCTGACGGACTTGGGCAATTCCAGCAGGACAATGCGACACCCCACACGTCCAGAATTGCTACAGAGTGGCTCCAGGAACACTCTGTTGAGTTTAAACACTTCCGTTGGCATAAAACCTCTCCAGACATGAACATTATTGAGCGTATCTAGGCTGCCTTGCAACTTGCTGTTCAGAGGAGATCTACACCCCCTCGTACTCTTACGGATTTATGGAAAGCCCTGCAGGATTTATGGTGTCAGTTCCCTCGAGCACTACTTCAGACATTAGTCGAGTCCATGTGGCTTCGTGTTGTGGCACTTCCGTGTGCTCACGGGGGCCCTATACGATATTAGCAGGTGTACCAATTTCTTTGGCTTTTCCGTGTTTTATTTTCCCTTGCGATTAAAATATTTGGTGTGATACTTTACAATGTATGTAGAATCGAAATTTATAAGTAGTAAGGGTCTATCAATAACCATGCTTTGGTGGAAAATGAATTTCTGTTTAAATGGCCAGTTCCCCCGTCGGCCGCGGTGGTCTCGCGGTTCTAGGCGCGCAGACCGGAACCGCGCGACTGCTACGGTCGCAGGTTCGAATCCTGCCTCGGGCATGGATGTGTGTGATGTCCTTAGGTTAGTTAGGTTGAAGTAGTTCTAAGTTCTAGGGGACTTATGACCACAGCTGTTGAGTCCCATAGTGCTCAGAGCCGTTTTGAGCCAGTTCCCCCCATCCTCTTCCCCACACCCACTCCCGCTATGCTGCTCGATGTGTCGCTCTACAATGTCAGTATTGTCTCTTAAACAAAACTGTTTGACGGCCACTGTTTTAGACAATTTTAGGAATAAAAAGAGATATGTGTTCAAAATTTAAAAAAGAAACCAATACAAGCGGCTTGAAGTGTGATTCTGTGTGGCGGAAGAACATATGCGATGACAGAATTCAGGACGGGGTATGCAAATGGTCGTTGCACTCGAGAACCGGATGTTCGTTTCATAGATACACTCTATTGCTACGTATTGCTATATATATTTCTCCAGTTCCTCAAAATTAGGAATATGCATGGCGATGACAGCGGATCACGTCTGGAAGTTTGTCGCCAATGCTCTCTTTTGCAGTTGCTTCCTAAACTATAAGTTTAACACCAGATTATATGCTATCAGACAGTAGAGCTCGAAAAGATCAACACAAAAGTTAGCGGTATTGGTGTTGACCCACAATGATCATTTTCGACTTTTCAAATTGTCTAGTGCGCCTTGTCTTGACTCAGCCGTAATAGTAGATGTATGCACTTCCTTACATTTATTTAGAAAGTTTTCAGATCTACAATTCGACACTATACAGTTTACTGAATCTCACATTGTTTACGCAGGGTCTTGCAAGAAAGCGCGCTGTCAGTTTACTTTTTTATTGGTTATTGCTGATGACCGTTAAACGAGTGAACAGGTTGTTATAGAATAAAACTAAGAGCTACCCCGGTTGCACCAGTTTTCAAACTGCGCTAAAATCGCTCCACTGGTTTGCGAGCACCCATGCCAGACAGACACACAGACGCGACGAACTTGCAACCCACATTGTTTTTACGTCAGGGGTTAAAAAGGATGAATAACATTCTATTTTATGAACTGAAATACACGGTATTAATGTTCCATAAACATCAAACCTGTCTATGTCAATTCATATTATGTCCATGTTCTTCCAAGTAGACGGAAGATTCCATAAGCCGGCCGTAGGTGGCCGAGCGGTTCTAGGCGCTTCAGTCTGGAACCGCGCGACCGCTACGGTCGCAGGTTCGAATCCTGCCTCGGGCATGGATGTGTGTGATGTCTTTAGGTTAGTTAGGTTTAAGTAGTTCTAAGTTCTAAGGGACTGATGACCTGAGATGTTAAGTCCCATAGTGCTCAGAGCCATTTGAACCATTTTTTTTGAAGATTCCATAAACATTCTGCATAATTTATAGCCGTTTATTGTCTAACAAAATTATCTCCTTCATAATACAATACTTATAATTGTACTTACCAAGCTGGTGAAACCGACAACCAACAATCTTGAATGATGGGAAAATAATCCTCCCAATCGCATGGATGGATTCTTCGAAGTCAATGACCAGCGTTTTTGGTGCAAAAGACAGTTGTCCCCTCCTGCATTCATCATGAATAAACTTCAGAATCTTCATATAAGTTTCCTTCTTCGTATCTTCCTTGAAGCTGAATACTAATGGTATGTAAAAATCTCCAGAGTAACAGTGTATTGTGAATAGCTTGAGAAAATATTTTGCTGTATACTGGAAAGTAGCACCGATCAATATAACTTCCTGCTGACATACAAATTCTAGATTTGAGGAGACAGAAAAAATAACATGGCCATTTTATATGTCATTATTAAGAATAAAAGTTTCGCCTTTTATAGTTGTTACCTCCATCCGGTGTAATGCAATCTGAACTTCCGCTTCAAATGAGCGTGAATAGTGTTGCGTATATACTCTACATCGTTTCTGGTTAAAGTGTTTCTTGTTGATGAATTGCCACCTACTTCTTCACGATTACGCTTTCATCGACTTTCACCCAAAGCTTCGCCTTTTCTTTGAATAGAATTTTATAACATTCTTCTGTTTATTAAGTGTTCTGGAACTGGTGTGTGCTCATGTTGGCCTTCCAAACGCTAAAATAAGTTTTCACTGCCTATAATCAACAATTTCACGGAACACAACGAAATGTTACCGCAGCATCGTCATCCACGTTCTTCATATTCTAAAACGCCTTTATAAGGTTTGAATTTTTAGCCATCTTAAACTAAGTGTACATTACCCGAAAACTGTAAACCGGTCGCAAAATCTGTCTATTTGCCATATTTTTCTCTTCGATAAACTTAACCTGAAGAACACAATGAATCACTATATAAGCCTGCACAGACGCTAACCAGTTGATGGGAAACACGGAACTGACAAGGTATGTTCAGCGCCAGAAGTTCCTTCCATTCAATGCAGAGTTGCTGAATTCGAGTGAGGGCTTCTGTACACCGTTTGCCTCGATACCACACGTCCAGAGGACGCTGCGAGGTCAGATGCCAGTTGCAGTGCAGTACTAAGGCGGTAACGTCGTGCCCTTACAGCCAAATAACGACCCACTCTTTCTAATGTCACACGTGGTCGGTCCTGTCCTGGTCTCTGGGATACAGTTTCGGTCTCTATAAACTATCGCCTCATCCGGGAAACAACGGAGCGATTCACATTAAACCATCGGGCCACATCAGTTTGCTATTGTACTGCTTCCATTCTTCCTACGGCCATCCACAGTAGAGTGTCTGTAGGCGTTTTCTCTGTGCCATGCTCCACCGTCTGTGACTGTGTATGCAGCGATTGTGGGACTGCAAACACTACCGCGCTTAGTTGGTGTGCTGACGTCATTGCTGGCGTGGTTGTCCATTGATCGCAATGCTATCTTCCGAGCAGAACACGATCGTAACGACATTTGTTGACAATTTGTATGATTATACGTGTATTAGACACAGGACGGAGAAATAGCAGTTTCTTGCTTTCCAGAATGAGGTTTTCACTCTGCAGCGGAGTGTCCGCTGATACGAAACTTCCTGGTAGATTAAAACTGTGTGCCGGACCAAGACTGGAACTCGGGGCCTTTGCCTTTCGCAGGCAAGTGCTCTACCAACTGAGCAACCCAAGCATGACTCACACCCCCTCCTCACAGCTTTACTTCCACACCAGTACCTCGTCTCCTACCTTCCAAACTTTACAGAAGCTCTCCTGCGGACCTTGCAGGACTAGCACTCCTGAAAGAAAGGATATTGCGGAGACATGGCTTAGCCACAGCTTCTGTAAAGTTTGGAGGGTAGGAGACGACGTACTGGTGTGGAAGTACGGCTGTGAGAAGGAGGCGTGAGTCGTGCTTCGGTAGCTCAGATGGTACAGCACTTGCACGCGAAAGGCAAAGGTCCCGAGTTCGAGTCTCGGTCCGGCACACAGTTTTAATCTGCCAGGAAGTTTCAGTTTCTTGCTTTAATTTTGGACACCATTGTAAAAATGATAAAATACTCACTTTATTCGAACATTCACAGTTTGTGCTAACACGACCAAAATAATCAATTAGTGTACCTACTTTTGTGGGGCCCTGTATCTGAAGTTTCAACTTTTCTAACTGTCGCACCGAGGACCCGTTATTGATTTTTGGTACTCGCAAGGAATCACTCTTCGCAGCAGAAGTGGGACCAGGCCTACTGAACCCAAAAATAAAATTGAGGCCATACTTATAGGTGAAACAACGTTTCTGGCTCCAAAAACAGCATTAATTACCGCCAGATCTCGAGTGCAACTACTTGTAACCAGTCACACGGACCACACTACATAATTAGCAGGTTTATACACGCAATGCCAAGAGCATGTACGCGGTAACATGGAAGTTTTCTTTGGGGATAGAAATTTTCATGCCGTTTTGAAAGGTAGACAATCCCAGAAACGAAGTTAACGTCCCGTGTAGTTCGTGGAAGTTTGATAGGATCATTACGATTCAGGATATTATACACTACTGGTCATGAAAATTTCTACACCAGGAAGAATTGCAGATGATAAACGGATATTCATTGGACAAATACATTATACTAGAACTGACATGTGATTACATTTTCACGCAATTTGGGTGCATAGATCCTGAGAAATCAGTACCCAGAACAACCGCTGGCCGTAATAACAGCCTTGATACGCCTGGGCATTGAGTCAAACACAGGTACATCAAGAGTAGTGACTGGCGTATTGTGACGAGCCAGTTGCTCGTCCACCATTGACCAGACGTTTTCAATTGGTGAGAGATCTGGAGAATGTGTTGGCCAGGGCAGCAGTCGAACATTTTCTGTATCCAGAAACGACCGTACAGGACCTGCAACATGCGGTCGTGCATTATCCTGCTGAAATGTAGCGTTTCGCAGGGATCGAATGAAGGTTAGAGCCACGGGTCGTAACACATCTGAAATGTAACGTCCACCGTTCAAAGTGCCGTCAATGCGAACAAGAGGTGACCGAGACGTGTAACCAATGGCACCCCATACCATTACGCCAGGTGGTACGCCAGTATGGCGATGACGAATACACGCTTCCAATGTGCGCTCACCGCGATGTCGCCAAACACGGATGCGGCCATCATGATGCTGTAAACAGAACCTGGATTCATCCGAAAAAATGACGTTTTGCCATTCGTGCACCTAGGTTCGTCGTTGAGTACACCATCGCAGGCGCTCCTGTCTGTGATGCAGCGTCGAGGGTAACCGCAGCCATGGTCTCCGAGCTGATAGTCCATGCTGCTGCAAACGTCGTCGAACTATTCGTGCAGATGGTTGTTGTCTTGCAAACGTCCCCATCTGTTGACTCAGGGATCGAGACGTGGCTGCACGATCCGTTACAGCCATGCGGATAAGATGCCTGTCATCTCGACTGCTAGTGATACGAGGGCGTTGGGATCCAGCACGGCGTTCCGTATTAACCTCCTGAACCCAGCGATTCCATATTCTGCTAACAGTCATCGGATCTCGACCAACGCGAGCAGCAATGTTGCGATACGATAAACCGCAATCGCGATAGGCTACAATCCGACCTTCATCAAAGTCGGAAACGTGATGGTACGCATTTTTCCTCCTTACACGAGGCATCACAACAATGATTCACCAGGCGACGCCGGTCAACTGCTGTTTGTGTATGAGAAATCGATTGGAAACTTTCCTCATGTCAGAACGATGTAGGTGTTGCCACCGGCGCCAACCTTGTGTGAATGCTCTGAAAAGCTAATCATTTGCATATTACAGCACCTTCTTCCTGTCGGTTAAATTTCGCGTCTGTAGCACGTCATCTTTGTGATGTAGCAATTTTAATGGCCAGTAGTGTATATACACTGACTGACGAAAAAGTAAAGCACGCAGAAAGGGAGGAGAAAATGAAATGAAACTTCAGAGGCTGAGAAGGTATGTGATGTTACTGCAGTGATTACAAAATCGAGTTACATTTACAAAGAACTTCGCAATATTAGCCCACTTACTAGTATCACTATGCACCCTCTATGGCCTGGGAGCATGTACTGGTTCGGATGGCAAGGCAGTCGTAAAATCGTTGTATCCTTTCCTGTGGCAACAATGCCCATAGCTGTTGTGACTGGTCCTTGATAGCCTCGGTATTGAGACTGGGACGGAGCTGACGTTCAAGCTGATCCCACACATATACAGTCGGGGTCAGATCAGGGGAGCTTGCTGGCCACGGGAGTACTTCCACAGACGTTGGAACGTCCCCTTAGAAAAATTATAAATGACTGTGCTGGTAAACCTCTACGTTATTTGATTTTCAAACAGCTGAGCAAAACTCAAACTACTCAAACATTTCTCTCTTTACTTATTATGATCAACACTAAACTGACACACAATATTTTTAGCGCAACGAAATCTGACTTTCAATCATCCCTACAAAAGAATGGCCCTGACTAACAATAACCTATACCTTTCATGAATCACTTACTCACAAAAATCTTCGTTACTCGAACTACTGCAATACAGCGAGCGCCAATACTGACAGCTAAATGAAAGATTCTAACTACTGAAGGCACTAACTACTGATAGGCATAGTTAGCAAATGAAAGATTTTGATGGAGAACAAACAATGTATTTACCTTAATAGTGTTCAAAAGTTAAATATATATGTATAATTTGTGACATCCAGTTTGGCAAATTTCGTTTTTCTGACGGACACACGTCCAGCTCGTCCGATCATATTAGCATCTGAGAAATCTGGCTACTCTCTCCCCACATCCACCACTGCTGGCGGCTCACCTCCAACTGTACAACGCTACGCGCTGTTCACATCCAACTGCCTAACACTACAATAGCAAATATTCCAACAATGCAAACCAGCCACAGACTGCACACAGCACAGTCAGTGATTTTCATACAGAGCGCTACGTGGCATTACCAACATAAAAACCTAAACAGCCTACTTACAACGTAGACACGCGCGACGCGTTAACGAGCACCGTCGCACTGAAAAATGGCACCACGATACTGTCACATACACAACCACTACGAGCCATGACCTGAAGCCATTACCGATAGCTCGCCACATCATCAAGCCATGAGTAACACTGCTGTGCCTTTGCAAGGAATGAGCACACACCCCAGGTGGCCGCCATAGTCACCAATGATAGTCATCGGGGGTAGTGCAGAAAAGTGATTCCTTGTTGAACACAATGCGACGCCACTTATCAGCACTCCATGCTTCCTAGTCACAGCTCCATTCAAAACACAGCCATTTGGGTGGCGGGTTTAATGGCAGCCAACAAGTGGGACGGTAATTCCCTCGTACGGTTGGTGCTGGTCTGCGATCAATTGTGCAAGAGGACACAGAATGTTGTAAGGAGTACATTAATTGCTCTCTAATGGCGGGCGCAGACGTGAAGGTGTTATGAGGTGCTTTGAGCACAGCACGTTCGTTCTCCATTGTGGCTGTGAGATGTGGTCGACAGGAACCTTGGCAAAGAGTAAGTCTGTCCTCGAGTTCCCATACAGTCCAGCACTGGACCACTGTCGTGGTTTAATGTCCCACGAATCTGGATACTGCACAATCATCGACCAGCCAACCAATAAGGCCCCTTTCAAACACTACTACGTCCTGATAACGCTGTCTCATACGAGTACGTGGCATCTCCATGTCATTCGACCCTCTAATCATTTACATACTCTCTGTCTTATGGGTGCAGGCAACTGTGTCCGATTCCCGGGTTCGATTCCCGGCGGGGTCAGGGATTTTCTCTGCCTCGTGATGGCTGGGTGTTGTGTGCTGTCCTTAGGTTAGTTAGGTTTAAGTAGTTCTAAGTTCTAGGGGACTTATGACCACTGCAGTTGAGTCCCATAGTGCTCAGAGCCATTTGAACTGTGTCCGAGCGGTTTTAGGCGCTTCAGTCCGGAACCGCGGTGCTGCTACGGTCGCAGGTTCTAATCTTGCCTCGGGCATGGATTGTGTGATGTCCTTAGGTTAGTTAGGTTTAAGTAGTTCTAAGGCTAGGGGACTGATGACCTCAGATGTTAAGTCCCATAGTGCTTAGAGCCATTTTTTTGTCTTACGGGTGATTATTTTTTTGTCACGCAGTGTATTTCCCAAGTGTGCAAAACGTAAGGAAGAAAGTAAATTTCACATTAGGCGTGACTGCCAACATAGCTCGATGAAACCTGGACCATACGTAGAAAGAACTACCACTGTACAGAATGTAACTGAAAGAAAGACACAGTGAGGCGAACAGAAATGACTTTATTTGAAGGTACTAATTATACTAAAGTCACCGCAGTTCATAATGGCCCGCTGGACATTACAAGAGGCGAGAGATGGTACTTAATAGGGTGTGTGATCACCATGGTAGGCAGTGCGTGCTCTGCTACTTGCTCACATGCTGGCCACAAGGTTGGGAAGGAGCTCTTGTGGTAGGCCATTCCATTCCAACAGCAGCGCTGTTAACAACTGCTAAATGTTCTATGGTGCATGTGCACGTGCTGCGGTGCGTCTTCCCAACGCATTCCACAATGTTCGGTGGGTCTTCAGTCGGGGGGACGGGCATGAAACTCCATTCGCCGAATATCCACTCGTTCCAAGAGTTCCTCCACCTGCACTGTTCATTATGGTCTCGCTTTGTCATCCATAAATATGAAGCTAGCACCGGAAACACCCCTAAAATGATGCACATAGGCGAGGAGTACAGTGGCACAATAACGCTGACCGGTGATTGTTCCGTTTTCAAAGATCAGTACACCCATGTAACAGTATGCCTCCCCACACTACAACACCTGGGCCACCAAAACGATCATGTTCAGCAATGTTCCTTGGTGCATTACGTGTTACCATCTCCCGCCATATAAGGGTACGACTAGCACTAAAGACTGGTACTGTTACCGACGACTGTGCCGCTAAAGCGGGGTTATTGAACGCAGTTTTCCGAAATTCCTTCACCAGGGAAGATGAATGGAATATTCCACAATTTGAAACACGAACAGCTGCTAGCATGAGTTTCTTACAAGTAGATACCTTAGGGGTTGCGAAGCAACTCCAATCGCTTGATACGGGCAAGTCTTCAGGTCCAGATTGTATACCGATTAGGTTCCTTTCAGATTACGCTCATACAATAGCTGCCTACTTAGCACTCATATACAACCGCTCGCTCACCGATAGATCTGTACCTACAGACTGGAAAATTGCGCAGGTCGCACCAGTGTTTAAGAAGGGTAGTAGGAGTAATCCATCTAACTACAGACCTATATCATTGACGTCGGTTTGCAGTAGGGTTTTGGAGCATATACTGTATTCAAACATTATGAATCACCTCGAAAGTAATGATCTATTGATACGTAATCAGCATGGTTTCAGAAAACATCGTTCTTGTGCAACGCAGCTAGCTCTTTATTCGCACGAAGTAATGGCCGCTATCGACAGGGGATCTCAAGTTGATTCCGTATTTCTAGATTTCCGGAAAGCTTTTGACACCGTTCCTCACAAACGACTTCTAATCAAGCTGCGGGCCTATGGGGTATCGTCTCAGTTGTGCGACTGGATTCGTGGTTTCCTGTCAGGAAGGTCGCAGTTCGTAGTAATAGACGGCAAATCATCGAGTAAAACTGAAGTGATATCAGGTGTTCCCCAGGGAAGCGCCCTGGGACCTCTGCTGTTCCTGATCTATATAAATGACCTGGGTGACAATCTGAGCAGTTCTCTTAGGTTGTTCGCAGATGATGCTATAATTTACCGTCTAGTAAGGTCATCCGAAGACCAGTATCAGTTGCAAAGCGATTTAGAAAAGATTGCTGTATGGTGTGGCAGGTGGCAGTTGACGCTAAATAACGATAAGTGTGAGGTGATCCACATGAGTTCCAAAAGAAATCTGTTGGAATTCGATTACTCGATAAATAGTACACTTCTCAATGCTGTCAATTCAACTAGGTACCTGGGTGTTAAAATTACGAACAACTTCAGTTGGAAAGACCACATAGATAATATTGTGGGGAAGGCGAGCCAAAGGTTGCGTTTCATTGGCAGGACACTTAGAAGATGCAACAAGTCCACTAAAGAGACAGCTTACACTACACTCGTTCGTCCTCTGTTAGAATATTGCTGCGCGGTGTGGGATCCTTACCAGGTGGGATTGACGGAGGACATCGAAAGGGTGCAAAAAAAGGCAGTTCGTTTTGTATTATCACGTAGTAGGGGAGAGAGTGTGGTAGATATGATACGCGAATTGGGATGGAAGTCATTACAGCAAAGACGTTTTTCGTCGCGGCGAGATCTACTTACGAAATTCCAGTCACCAACTTTCTCTTCCGAATACGAATATATTTTGTTGAGTCCAACCTACATAGGTAGGAATGATCATCTAAATAAAATAAGAGAAATCAGAGCTCGAACAGAAAGGTTTAGGTGTTCGTTTGTCCCGCGCGCTGTTCGGGAGTGGAATGGAATGGTAGGGAGATAGTATGATTGTGGTTCGATGAACCCTCTGCCAAGCACTTAAATGTGAATTGTAGATTAATCATGTAGATGTAGATGTAGATGTATTCTGTGGAGATCTGATAGGACCGTTACGGTTCAAGATAATACAGGGTGCGGCGCTTAAATCCGAACAAATAAAACTTCTTTTTAACATCTACATCTACATCTACATCTACAAGGATACTCTGCAAATCACATTCAAGTGCCTGGCGGAGGGTTCATCGAACCAATTTCACAATTCTCTTTTATTCCAATCTCGTATAGCGCGCGGAAAGAATGAACATCTATATCTTTCCGTACGAGCTCTGATTTCCCTTATTGTATCGTGGTGATCGTTCCTCCCTAGGTAGGTCGGTGTCAACAAAATATTTTCGCATTCGGAGGAGAAAGCTGGTGATTGGAATTTCGTGAGAAGATTCCGTTGCAACGAAAAACGCCTTTGTTTTAATGATTTCCAGCCCAAATCCTGTATCATTTCTGTGACAATCTCTCCCATATTTCACGATAACACAAAACGTGCTGTCTTTCTTTGAAGTTTTTCTATATACTCCTCCAGTCCTATCTGGTAAGGATCCCACACCGCGCAGTAGTATTCTAAAAGAGGACGGACAAGCGTAGTGTAGGCAGTGTCCTTATTAGGTCTGTTACATTTTGTAAGTGTCCTGTCAATAAAACGCAGTCTTTGGTTAGCCTTCCCCACAACATTTCCTATGTGTTCCTTCCAATTTAAGCTGTTCGTAATTGTAATATTTAGGTATTTAGTTGAATTTACGGCTTTTAGATCAGACTGATTTATCGTGTAACCGAAGTTTAATGAGTTCCTTTTAGCACTGATGTGGATGACCTCACACTTTTCGTTATTTAGGGTCAACTGCCACTTTCCGTACCATTCAGATATCTTTTCTAAATCGTTTTGCAGTTTGTTTTGATCTTCTGATGACCTTATTAGCCTATAAACGACAGCAACATCTGCAAACAACCGATGACGGCTGCTCAGATTGTCTCAAAAATCGTTTATATAGATAAGGAACAGCAAAGGGCCTATAACACTACCTGGGGGAACGCCAGAAATCACTTCTGTTTTACTCGATGACTTTCCGTCAATTACTACGGACTGTGACCTCTCTGACAGGAAATCACAAATACGGTCACATAACTGAGACGATATTCCATAAGCACGCAATGTCACTACGAGCCGCTTGTGTGGTACAGTGTCAAAAGCATTCCGGAAATCCAAAAATACGGAATCAGTCTGAAATCCCTTGTCAATAGCACTCAACACTTCATGTGAATAAAGAGCTAGTTGTGTTTCACAGGAACGATGTTTTCTAAACCCATGTAGACTGTGTGTCAATAGACCGTTTTCTTCGAGGTAATTCATAATGTTCGAACACAATATATGTTCCAAAATCCTCTTGCATATCGACGTTAACGATATGGGCCTGTAATTTAGTAGTTTACTCCTACTACCTTTCTTGAATATTGGTGTGACCTGTGCAACTTTCCAGTCTTTGGGTACGGATCTTTCGTCATCGAGCGGTTGTATGTGATTGTTAAGTATGGAGCTAATGCATCAGCATACTCCGAAAATTTATTAAAACATACAAATGAAAATGAAAACCCCTTTAAATATAAGTAGTGGTATCTTTCAAGAGTAACATTACTCAATGTAGCCTCTTCGGCCGGAATGACCGCCTCCAATCTTCTCGTGAAGCAATCGCTCACGTTCTTAAAAACGGCGCTGTCAATGTTGGCGAATGCTTCTTTTGCCGTGGGCCTCAGAAATCAGCGCCTGAGCCTTTTCGATGACTGCCGCAGTTCATGACCCGCGTTTCCTCGAATGAGGTTTCCTCCCCGCGTGAGCGGAACCTTCCTCAGACTTCTCCGAAGCATTATACACTACTGGCCACTAAAATTGCTACACCAAGAAGAAATGCAGATGATAAACGGGTACTCATTGGACAAATATGTTATACTAGAACTGACATGTGATTACATTTCCACGCTATTTGGGTGCATAGATCCTGAGAAATCAGTACCCAGAACAACCACCTCTGGCCGTAATAACGGCCTTGATACGCCTGGGCATTGAGTCAAAGAGCGCTTGGATGGCGTGTACAGGTACAGCTGCCCATGCAGCTTCAACACGATACCACAGTTCATCAGGAGTAGTGACTGGCGTATTGTGACGAGCCAGTTGCTCGTCCACCATTGACCAGACGTTTTCAATTGGTGAGAGATCTGGAGAATGTGCTGGACAGGGCAGCAGTCGAACATTTTCTGTATCCAGAAAGTCCCTTACAGGACCTGCAACAAGCGGTCGTGCATTATCCTTCTGAAATGTGTGGTTTAGGAGGGATCGAATGAGGGGTAGAGCCATGGGTCGTAACACATCTTAAATGTAACGTCCACTGTTCGAAGTGCCGTCAATGCGGACAAGAGGTGACCGAGACGTGTAACCAATGGCACCCCACACCATCACGCCAGGTGATGCGCCAGTATGGCGATGACGAATACACGCTTCCAATGTGCGTTCACGGCGATGTCGCCAAACACGGATGCGACCATCATGATGCTGTAAACAGAACCTGCGTTCATCCGAAAAAATGACGTTTTGCCATTCGTGCACCCAGGTTCGTCGTTGGGTACACCATCGAGGCACTCCTGTCTGTGATGCAGCGTCAAGGGTAACCGCAGCCATGGTCTCCGAGCTGATAGTCCATGCTGCTGCAAACATCTTCGAACTGTTCGTGCAGATTGTTGTTGTCTTGCAAACGTCCCCATCGGTTGACTCAGGAATCGAGACGTGGTTGCACGATCCGTTACAGCCATGCGGATAAGATGCCTGTCATCTCGACTGCTAGTGATACGAGGCCGTTGGGATCCAGCACGGCGTTCCGTATTACGCTCCTGAACCCACCGATTCCATATTCTGCTAACAGTCATTGGATCTCGACCAACGCGAGCAGCAATGTCGCGATACGATAAACCGCAATCGCGATAGGCTACAATCCGACCTTTATCAAAGTCGGAAACGTGATGGTACGCATTTCTGCTCCTTACACGAGGCATCACAACAACGTTTTACCAGGCAACGCCGGTCGAGTGCTGTTTGTGTATGAGAAATCGGTTGGAAACTTTCCTCATGTCAGCACGTTGTAGGTGTCGCCACCGGCGCCAACCTTGTGTGAATGATCTGAAAAGCTAATCATTTGCATATCACAGCATCTTCTTCTTGTCGGTTACATTTCGCGTCTGTAGCACGTCATCTTCGTGGTGTAGCAATTTTAATGGCCAGTAGTGTACTTGGCCACAATGTCGTAAACAGTTGATCTCGGGTACCCGAAGAATCGAACTATTTCAGTGGACGAACGTCCAGGGCGAAAACTGTCGATAATCGCCGCTCTTCGTTTGTACCCCACACTTGTCCGTAACATCTGGGCCATTTTGAGGTTCTCACTGTTTACTACGCGCCTATGGTTTTCAAGAACGCCATTCACGACCTCCGAAGGAACTACAATATGGAGGGTAATTCAAACTGAAATTTGTCCGGATTTATGTTCAAATGTATGTGAAATCTTATGGGACTTAACTGCTAAGGGCATCAGTCCCTAAGTTTACACACTACTTAACCTAAATTATCGTAAGGACAAACACACAACCCATGCCCGAGGGAGGACTCGAACCTCCGCCGGGACCCGGATTTATGCGCCGCATCCTGTATACAACGTGACTCACCTAAAACTTGCATCGCACATATTTCGATAATGGAAGGTGCCATTGATACGCGGATTTCACAGATCTGAATGGTAGGCAGCAGCCCGCCTTTCCAGCCCATATACAAAGTGTTAAGAGTTCCCAGTGTTTATTTATTGACAAAAGGATGGAATTATTTCAATAGAGCAATGTCTATTTATAGTTGCACAATCAAAGTGGACTAAATTAGAACGTCAGTGGTGTTTGTTGCAAGAGTCTCATGCAAGTAGATTACGAGATACCGCAGTCTGAACATTGTAAACGCCGACAGTTGCTGTTCCATGTTGCAGCCTAAACGAATGTGAATTTCACATGAGTGCGTATGTGCAGCCCTACACAGTTGTTAGTACGTCTCCGTAGGTGTCGTGTTGCAAAATGGGACATTGCCTGGGACAAACGAAAGACAAAAAAATGGTTCAAATGGCTCTGAGCACTATGGGACTTAACATCTTTGGTCATCAGTCCCCTAGAACTTAGAACTACTTCAACCTAACTAACCTAAGGACATCACCCACATCCATGCCCGAGGCAGGATTCGAACCTGCGACCGTAGCAGTTCCGCGGTTACGGGCTGAGCGCCTAGAAGCGCTAGACCACCGCGGCCGGCAAACGAAAGACAAACGTAGGTGAATAGAGTACTTCTGTCGGGTCTGACTCCTAGAGAACCAATGTACCCTCAAAGCCCGTGCTCAAAATGACCACTACCAGCGTCAATACAAGCTTGCAGTCTGCCGTGCAACGATTTCTGCACACGTTGTAGCATTTCAGTGGATATTGCAGCGCAGGCCGCAGTAATACATCGTTTCATGTCATCTGTAATTGTTTCAAGAGGTTGATGTATATAGGAATATCTTTGGCAACGAATGGTATACTTCCTACAATCACCGCCAGACCATGAGCTTGTCCGATTCTTTCGTGTCCGTAGCTCGTGGTCGTGCGGTAGCGTTCTCGCTTCCCGCGCTCGGGTTCCCGGATTCGATTCCCGGCGGGGTCAGGGATTTTCTCTGCCTCGTGATGACTGGGTGTTGTGTGATGTCCTTAGGTTAGTTAGGTTTAAGTATTTCTAAGTTCTAGGGGACTGATGACAATAGATGTTAAGTCCCATAGTGCTCAGAGCCATTTGAACCATTTTTGCTTCTTTCGTAATGGGAAATGCCGTCTTTCAAGCACCTCCTGCTACGTCCGCTATCACAAAGTAAGTGACACGACCGTCACGAACCAACTGCAGTGTACACACAACACAATGCAAACAAACGTAACCTCGTCGCCTAGCATCTAAGCAATAGGATGGAACAAACAGTAGTCGGTGTTTACAATGTTCAGAATACGATAACACGTAAACTGCTTGCACTAGCTTCCTGCAACAAACATAATTGATATTCTCATTTACGCTACTTCTAGGATTTCATCGTCAGCAGGCATCATCCCATTTAAAAATTTGTGACGCTTGTCAAAAATCTACACTTTCACGCACATCTAAAATATGTGTATTGGCTGCAAATATGTGCCCTTTCCTACAATTAAAATCTGTGGAAACCGCATATCCATAGTGCCTTCGATGTCGGAAATACTTGCGGTGCAAATGTTAGGTAATTCACCCTATATATACAGCGTCTGACAAAAGGAAACTTCAGAGGTTGTGAATGTATGCAATGTAATTGAAGTGATTACAAAATCGAGTCACATTTGCAAAGAACTTGGCAGTATGAGCCTGCTGATGAATACTACGTCGCACCTTCTATGGCCTGGATGCATGCCCTGGTTCGGTTGGAAAGAATGTCTTACAGTCGTTGGATCTTCTCCTGAGACAAGGTGGCCATCTAAACTGATCAGCCAGAACATTATGACCACTGAACTACTATCGATATAAACCTGTCCAGGCGGTAGCAGCAACACCTGGCGAGGAATGCCTGCTAGTCAGACACAAGCACGGTGCATGTAGTATCAGTGAACGTGCTGTCCGTGTGTAGAATGGAGAAGGCGCACGATCTGTCTGAGTTTGACCTAGGGTAGATTGCGATGGGCCGGAGGCTCGGCACGAGCTTTTCGGAAGTTGCATAACTTGTCGGGTGTTGGAGGAGTGCTGGTGAGTGTCATCAACACCACGACCAGACGTCGTGAAGTGGGGCAGCCACCCTCATTACTGATGTCGGACGTCATAGGCTGGGCACACTGGTAACACAGAACAGGCGGCAAACTGTGGCGGAACTAACATCAGACTGTAATGCTGGGCAGGGTGTAAGTGTCTGAACACACAGTGCACCGAACACTCCTAACGATAGGTCCATGCATGTACCAATGTTAACACCACGACATCGGCAACTACGACCGGGAATGGGCACGTAACCATTGACACCGTACGTTGGCGCAGTGGTAGAGCGTTGCATGGTCTGATGAATCCCGATACCTTCTCCATCACGAAGATGGGAGGGCGCGAATTCGTCGTCTTCCAGGGAAACAGCTTCTTGACACCTGTACTGTGGGATAGAGAGAAGTTGGTGGCGGCTCCATTATGCCCTAGAAAACACAGAGGTGGGCATCGATGGGACCAGTTGAGCTCGTGTAAGGCACCATGACGGCCAAGGTGTATCGTACAGTGGTTGCAGACCATGTACACCCCTTCATAACGATAATGCTTCCCAACGGCGATGGCATTTTTCAACAAGATTAAGCGCCGTGCCACAAGGACAGAAGTGTGATTGAGTTCGAGGAACACAGAAGCGAGTTCCAATTGATGTGCTGGCCCCCCAGCTCTCCAGATCTGAACCCGATCGAACACAAGAGGGATGTGATTGAAAGTGTCGTCAGAGCTCAACGACCCCCTCTCCAAATTTTACAGTAACTAGGTGACTTATGTGTGCAGATGTGGTGGCAACTCCCTCCAGCGATCTACCGAGGCCTCATTGCTTCCATGCCACGAAGCGTTGCCGCTGTTATCTGTACCAGAGGTGGATACACCGGCTACTAGATAGGTGCTCATAATGTTCTGGCTGATCAGTGAATATATGTGAAGATTGTGACTTGTAGTCAAGTCTGGAATCAGGTTTCCTTCAGCAGTGCACGAGAAATAGCTGAGGGCAATGAAATAATTAGTGGTGTTGCAATTCATTGGTATTACAATCCTGAATCACCTAAATGTATTTGTTTTGTAATCAAAATAATCTACTGCTGATGTGGTCTTCAGTCCGAAGACTACTTTGGTTCAACTTTCCCCTCCAGTTTATTCTGTGCAAGCCACTTCATCTCCGTATATACATCCGTTTGAACTGTTTACTATAAGTAAGGCTTGGCCTAATCTAAAATCCCCCCCCCCCTTCCCCTACCTCACTCTTTCACCTCCAACGTTCCTCTGTTGCCAGATTTACTATTTCTAGGTAATACTATGTGAATGCTGCCAACCGATCCTTTATTTTAGTCAAGTTGTGCCATAAGATCATTTTCTTCCTCCCATCAGGATCAGTACCTTTTCATCTAATGTTAAGAACTGTTCTGTGTCACCACATTTCAAAAACATATATTTTCATGTAGTCTGTACTGATTACCGTCAAAGTTTCACTCCTGTATAAAGCTACGCCGTTGACAAATATTTTCAAAATAGTTTTCTTAATGGTCGACTTGAGTTGGATATTAATTTTTTCTGGAAGGCTTGTATCGCTATTGTCTTTGTGCATTTTATATCCGTTCTACTTCGGCCATCGTCAGTTATTATGCTGCCCAAATACCAAAACTCATCTACTACTTTTAATGTCTCATTTTCTTATCTAATTCCATAGCACCAGCTGATTTAATTTGACTGCACTTCATTGCCCTTGTTTTATTATTCTTGATGTTCTTCTTAAAAATTATTTTCAGGAAACTATCCATTCCGTTAAACTATCTTCCAGATTCTTTGACGTCTCTGATACAATTACGTGATCAACAAACGGTAAAGTTTTCATTTCTTCTACAAAACTTTAATTCCCCTTCCAGGATTTCTCTACGTTGTCCTTCATGGAATAACAACTGGGATAGGCTACAACCCCGTCTCATTCCCCTCTCAACTAGTACTTATCTTTCCTTTGATTCTTTACATAAGCAGTCTGATTTCTGTACAAGTTGCAGACAACCTTAGGCTCCCTTTATTTTAACCCAGCTACCTTCAGAATTTCATTGAGAATACTCTACACAACATTGTCAAAATCTTTTTCTAAGTCGACAAATGTTATAAACGTAAGTTTGCCTTTTCTTAGCCCATCTTCTATGAGAAGTCGTAGGGTCATTATTGCCTCGCGTGTTCCTACATTTCTCCGGAATTCAAACTGATATTCCCCATGAGAATTTCTGCAACCCACCATATGATGTGTAGCGAAAGGTCCTTTGTGTATCACTATCACCATAAGCAATGCTCCACGATACACACGCATCGCGGACCTTCACCGGGAATACCGACTTGAGACTCTCACGGAGGTAATCCACAAACTCACCACAAGACTATACAGAAACTCCAGACATTCGCAGAACCCGTTTATTCTGAATCTGAGGAACTACGACCACAACCATAGATGGAAACATAAAAGACCAAAAGACATACTTGCAAGGACATAACATCTATGGCCAGGCATACGCAAACATAACGGCACAGGCGAGCCCCTGTTAATCAGACGCATTTACTGGATATCCAGCTGAAATACACTGCCGAATAACTGGCACCACACAGGGAAGCCGTACCGTACACTGCATGCAAACAAGCTCCACACATCCCCCACACAGTGAGATGATCTACGGCCGATCTCCCACTACTGTATAATGATCTTGATTGTTCCAGGAATGTAGCAGCTGCAGCAACTGGGACACATCGCCATCGCCTGCCACGGTAATGATGCATGATACCTATACTAACAAATCCTACCTTGCATGAGCTATCGCAGCTAGTAAGCCACTACTGCTCTTACTACCCATCCCACTGTCGCAGAGGTTTTTTTCCCACGACACGAGCCATGGCACTTTTTTCCCTCTGCTCTTCAAATCGCTACCCTCACTCGCGTTTCGTCCACTATCTATCACCTGATGGAACGTGTTAATGCGTAGCCTTGCCCAGACGCACGGACAACATCACAGCCCAGCATCCTGTGATCCACTTACTAGATAACTAACATTGGTTTGGTCACCACGTTGGTGCGGGCGTGGAGGGGCCCCATCTCTATTTTTCCTGTTCCATTCGCGAATGGTTCGCGGGAAGAACGATTGCTGGTAAGCCTCCGAGTGGGCTCCAGTCTTTCTAGTTTCATTTTCGTGGGTCTTTTCGCGAGATATACATAACGAGAAGCAATAAAGGGATGTGACAAAAGTAATAGGATATCTCCTAATATCGTGTTGGACTTATTTTTGCCCGGTGTAGTGCAGAAAATCTACGTAACACCGATATAACAAGCCGTTTTACGTCCCCTACAGAAATATTGAGCCATGCTGCCTCTGTAGCCGTCCATAACTGCGGAAGTGTTTGTTGTGCATGATAGTATGCACGAATTGACCTCTCGATTATGCCCCATAAATGTTGGATGGAATTCATGTTGAGCGATCTGGGTGGCCAAATCATTCACTCTAACTGACCAGATGTTTCTTCAAACCAATCGCGACCAATTGTGGTTCAAATGGCTCTGAGCACTATGGGACTTAACTGCTGAGGTCATCAGTCCCCTAGAACTTAGAACTACTTAAAGCTAACTCACCTAAGGACAACACACACATCCATGCCCGAGGCAGGATTCGAACCTGCGACCGTAGCGGTCGCGCGGTTCCAGACTGTAGCGCCTAGAACCGCTCGGCCACTCTGGCCGGCGCGAACAATTGTGGCCTGGCAACATGGCGCATTATCATCCATAAAAATTCCATCGTTGAAGGGCTGCCAATGGTCTCCAAGTAGCCGAACATAACGATTTCCAGTCACTGATCGGTTCAGTTGGGCCAGAGGAGCCAGTCCATACCATGTAAACACAGCCCACACCATTACGGAGCCACCACCAGCTTGCAAAAGGCTTTGTTGACAACTTGAGTCCATGGCTCCGTGGGGTCTGCGCCACACTCGAACCCTACCATCAGCTCTTGTTAACTGAAATCGGGACCCATCAGACTAGGCCACGGTTTTCCAGTCGTCTAGGGTCCAACTGAGACCAGGAGGCGCCGCAGGCGTTGTCATGATTCTACCAAAGGCACTCGCATCGGTCGTCTACTGCCATAGCCCAATAACGACAAATTTCGCCGCAGTAGCCTAACGGATACGTTCGTCGTACGGCTCATGTTTAATTCTGTGGTTATTTCATGCAGTGTTACTTGTCTATTAACACTGACAACCCTAAGCAAACGTCGCAGCTCTCAGCAGTTAAGCGAAGGGCGCCGGTCATTGCGTTGTCCATGGTGAGAAGCAGTGCCCCGGCACACTTTTGACATTGTGGATTTCAGAATACTGAATTCTCTAAAGATGTCTGACATAGATGTCCAGTACGTCTAGTTCCAACTACCATTCCGCGTTTCAAGTCTGTTAATTCCCGTTGTGCGGCCATAATCACGTCGGAAACCTTTTCATGTGAATAACCCGAGTACAAATGACTGCTATGCCAACGCACTGCCCTTTTATACATTGTCTGCGCTATACTGTTGTCATCTGTATATGTAAACTACTGATCATTAAAATTGCTACACCACGAAGATGATGTGCTACAGACGCGAAATTTAACCGACAGGAAGAAGATGCTGTGATATGCAAATTATTAGCTTTTCAGAGCATTCACACAAGGTTAGCGCCGGTGGCGACACCTACAACGTGCTGACATGAGGAAAGTTTCCAACCGATTTCTCATACACAAACAGCAGTTGATCGGCGTTGCCTGGTCAAACGCTGTTCTGATGCCTCGTGTAAGGAGGAGAAATGCGTACCATCACGTTTCCGACTTTGATAAAGGTCGGATTGTAGCCTATTGCGATTGCGATTTATCGTATCGCGACATTGCTGCTCGCGTTGGTCGAGATGCAATGACTGTTAGCAGAATATGGAATCTGTGGGTTCAGGAGGATAATACGGAACACCGTGTTGGATCCCAACGGCCTCGTATCACTAGCAGTCGAGATGAGAGGTATCTTAACCGCATGGCTGTAACGGATCGTGCAGCCACGTCTCGATCCCTGAGTCAACAGATGGGGACGTTTGCAAGACAACAACCACATGCACGAATAGTTCGACGACATTTGCAGCAGCATGGCCTATCAGCTCGGAGACCATGGCTGCGGTTACCCTTGACGCTGCATCACAGACACGAGCGCCTGCGATGGAGTACTCAACGACGAACCTGGGTGTACGAATGGCAAAACGTCATTTTTTCAGATGAATCCAGGTTCTGTTTACAGCATCGTGATGGTCGCATTCGTGTTTGGCGACATCGCCGTGAACGCACATTGGAAGCGTGTATTCGTCTTCGCCATACTGGCATGTCACCCGGCGTGATGGGATGGGGTGCCATTAGTTACTCGTCTCGGTCACCTCTTGTTCGCATTGACGGCACTTTGAACAGTGGACGTTACATTTCAGATGTGTTACGACCCGTGGCTCTACCCTTTATTCGATCCCTGGGAAACCCTTCATTTCAGCAGGATAATGGACGACCGCATGTTGCAGGATATAGAAAATGTTCGACTGCTGCCCTGGCCAATACATTCTCCAGATCTCTCACCAATTGAAAACGTCTGGTTAATTTTGGCCGAGCAACTGGCTCGTCACAATACGCCAGTAACTACTCTTAATGAATTGTAGTATCGTGTTGAAGCTGCATGGGCAGCTGTACCTGTACACGCCATCCAAGCTCTGTTTGACTCAATGCGCAGGCGTATCAAGGCCGTTATTACGGCCAGAGGTGGTTGATCTGGGTACTGATTTCTCAGGATCTATGCACCAACTTTTGTGAAAATGTAATCACATGTCAGTTCTAGTATAATATATTTGTGCAATGAATACCCGTTTATCATCTGCATTTCGTCTTGGTGTAGCAATTTTAATGGCCAGTAGTGTAGTTATTGCTATCCCGTGACTTGGCCCTTCAGTGTATATTTGTTGACTCTTCTAGGAAAGTACGCTCTCGAAACCTTAACAATAGATCATGTCGTGGAGCAGAACGCCTCTTGCAGCGGCTGCTGCTGAAGTTGGCTGAGCATCTCCAGGACGCTTTCGTTCTTACTAAATGAACCTGTGACGAAACGCAATGGTTTTCTCTGGTTCTTTTCTGTTACCTCTATCTTTCATAACTGGTCGATCGACGAGCAAAGTTCAAGTACCGTTACAACTAGGGTTTCGCAAGTTACCTCGTTTGTTGATGAACTACATCTTGTGAGGATTATTACAATGGATCTCAGTCTGGCATCTGTCTTAACAGCAGTTAATTTTATGTTGTCGCTCCACTTTAAATCGCTCTGTACGCATACTTCCTGTGGTTGTTCTGCAATCGTGTAATCGTACAATAACGGGTTTTTCTCTGCTTACGCAATAAGTTACATTTGTTGATGCTGTGGGGCATTTACCACTTCGTGCACCAAGCGTCGATAATCTGCACATCTTCCTGCATTTCGCTACAATTTCGTAGGTTGCGACTTCTCTGCGGATAACAGTACCATCTGCTACACGGCTCATATAATTTCCAACGTTGTCTACTTGGTCATTTATACATGGGATACCAGGAGGAATTGTCAGTAATCAAGGATATGTAAGGAACAATCATTCGAAACAAAAATGTCAAGTACACGTAGGCTCGAAAAGCCGCAGCTGAAGAGTTACCAACTCTTCTTCCTCTTCAATACTGTGAAACAAATGTCGTCTATACCAAGCTCTTTGCTTTCTGTATTTGGAGAGGTACTTGTTTGGACCACGGCCTTGCCGTAATGGATACACCTGTTCCCGTGATATCACCTAAGTTAAGCCCTTCGGGCGTGGTAGGCACTTGGATGGGTGACCATCCAGGCCGCCATGCGCTGTTGCCATTTTCGGGGTGCACTCAGCCTCATGATGCCAATTGAGGAGCTACTCGACCGATTAGTAGCGGCTTCGGTCAAGAATACCATCATAACGACCGGGAGAGCGGTGTGCTGACCCCATGCCCCTCCTAACCGCATCCTCCACTGAGGATGTCACGGCGGTCGGATGGTTCCGGTAGGCCACTCGTGGCCTGAAGACGGAGTACTTGTTTGGACCAAAACAAGAAAAAAATTGTCCATCGAACATGGGATCTAAAGTGCATACCGTAAGAGCTATGAGCACTTAGTCATTTTAGATAGTGTGAAACATACACCTTTCACTGAACAAGTGTTCATAGCTCTTAAGCTATGCTTTTAGAGCCCATTTTTACTAGATTTTGGTGAATGTTACGTGAAAACTGACGGAAAAAATCCCAACACCAACAAATAATTTATTTAGAGTAATGAAGTTCCGGGTATACATTTGTCTAGGTAATGTATGTAAGTGATTAGCGTTGCTAGTGTACAGGTTAATGTAAGCGCGAGATAAGCCAGTACAAATGTGAAATGCTGGTAAGATAATAACTGAATGTTGAATATAAGTATGTAAATGTGCATGCTTTGTGTTGTACAGGTGTCCGATGTCAGTTTGTGGGCTGGAGTTCCATGCCTGTTGCACTTGGTCGGTCAGTACAGGGACGGTTAATGCTGGTTGTGGATGGCATTACAGTTGTCGTCTGATGATGCCCCGCATGTGTTCGATTGGAGACAGGTCTGGTGATCGAGCAAGACACGGCAACGTGGTTGGTTGGTTGATTTTGGAGGAGGGGACCAAACAGCGATGCCATCGTTCCTATCGGATAAGGGAAGGTTCAGATGGCACCAAGCACTATGGAACTTAACATCTGAGGTCATCAGTGCCCTAGACTTAGAACTACTTTAACCTACTAACCTAAGGACATCACACACATACATGCCCGAGGCAGGATTGGAACCTGCGAGCGTAGCAGCAGCGTGGTTCCGGACTGAAGTGCCTACAACCGCTCTGTCACAGCGGCCGGCAAAGGAAAGGATGGGAAAGGAAGTCGGCCGTACGCTTCCAAAGGAACAATCCCGGAATTTGCTGGAGTGATTTAGGGAAATCACGGCAAACCCTAATCAGGATGGCCGAACGCGGGTTTGAACTGTTGTCCTCCTGAATGGGAGTCCAGTGTCATAACCACTGCGCCATCTCTCTCGGCAAAGGGAACATGTTGACACTGTGTATAGCATGCTGGATTACAACAATCGCATGTGGGCGAGCGTTATCCTGTTGGAAAACACCCACTGGAATGCTGTTCACTAACGGCAGCACAGTAGGTTGAATCACCAGACTGACGTACAATTTTGCAGTCAGCGTCCGTGGAATAACCATGTGAGTGCTCTTGCTGTAGTACGAAATCACACTCCAGACCATAACTCCAGATGTAGGTCCATAAAGGTTGGTTGCTGGCCCTTAACTGGTCTCCTTCTAACCAAAATACACCATTAGGGGCACCGAAACAGAACAAGCTTTCATCACAAAACACAACAGTCCTCCACCCTCCACGAAGCTCTCGCTTGACCATTGAAGTCGCAAACGGCGGTGGTTTGGAGTCAGTGGAATGCACACTACAGGACGTCTTGCTCGGAGCTGTCCTTATAGTAACAGATTTTTGACAGTTCGTTGTGTCGCTGTGGCGCCAACAGCTGTTCAGATTGCTGCTGCAGATTCAGTACGATGCGCCAGAGCCATACACCGAACACGACGGTCTTCCCTTTCGGTAGTGCGACGTGGCATTCCAGAGCCCGGTCTTCTTGCGACCGTACGTTCTTATGACCACCGTTGCCAGCAATCCTGTACAGCTGCTACTTTCCTGCGAAGTCTTCCTGCAATATCGTAGAAGGAACATCCAGCTTCTCGTAGCTCTATTACACGACTTCTTTCAAACTGAGTGAGTTGTTGAAAATGGCGTCCTTGTCACCTTAAAGGCATTCTTGACTAACATCAGTTCACCAAGTCCAGTCTCAAAGGTAACTTACGCTCACGACCGTTACATGGTGTATTTAAAGAAAACCTGATTTGCATCCTCATAGTGGCGCTGCTGGCGTCTCTCTTATACGACTGGTACGAAAACTGAATAACATAACCTTTCAGATGTAGAAACACGCCCAGCAACTTTCGTTTATGTCGCACAACTTTTTGTTGAAGTTGCGATTTTTTTCTGTCAGTGTATATTAACATTTTATTTCTTCAGTCTTCAATGGATAATCCTACCCTCTCTGGAATCAGAAGGCATCTTATAGACCTTGCGCAGGGATTTCTCTATCCTAAAAAAAACAAATGTGCACGCCAACTGTACTCCGCTAGCGTAGTACCCGCTTCCCGCGTGTCATGCGCGCCTAATATATTAAGAGGGGTCCTACAACCCTCCACCTGTCACATTATGTCGAGAAATCCGCATCCAACGTCGTCACAGAATCGTCTCAGCCTCTGGTTTAAGCGTTCCACCAAATTCCAAACGAGCACTGGTTCTGGGAACGATGCTGCAGAACGATAGCTCTACTACCACTCTGAGAGTGACGCTAGCTGTCTACACGGCCGCTGAGCTCAGGCCGCAGGCGTCATTGATGCCAACATGAGTCATGATTTGCAGCCGGGCGCACGCAGGGCCCTCAGTCGCTGCCTGCAGAAGCTCCTTTACATCTCGGACAACACCCATAGTGGACACTGGCCTTTTTTCCCGACCTGCCTGATATTTATCTGAGGAACTCCATCACCAGCCTGAAGCTGGGGTTCCCATGAAAAGCAGTTCCATCCTTTGAACTTGTCAGTACCTTCCCAGAAAATCGTCCGCAGTCCCAACAAACGAAGCATCCCATGCTGGCTCTGATGTAGTTTAGCAGTGGGCAATACTACGGCCCTCAGGCTGTCGACATGCTGTCGGATGGAATCATCCTGTTGCAAGATAACGCCTGTCCCCACACTACCAATCGAACACAGGCTACGTTTCAGCAATGTGGTTGGGAAACACAGCAACAACCTCCGTACAGCGCAGCTGCTACGGTCGCAGGTCGAATCCTGCCTCGGGCATGGATGTGTGTGAGCCGGCCGGGGTGGCCGAGCGGTTCTAGGCGCTACAGTCTGGAACCGCGCGACCGCTGCGGTCGCAGGTTCGAATCCTGTCTCGGGCATGGATGTGTGTGATGTCCTCAGGTTAGTTGGGTTTAAGTAGTTCTAAGTTCTAGGGGACTGATGACCTTAGAAGTTAAGTCCCATAGTGCTCAGAGCCATTTGAACCATTTTTTTGATGTGTGTGATGTCGTTAGGTTTAAGTAGGTCTAAGTCTAGGGGACTGATGACCTCAGATGTTAAGTCGCATAGTGCTTAGAGCCATTTGAACCTACGTACAGCGAGGACTTTTCACCATGTGATTTTCACATCTTTGGGGACCTGAAGAAAGATGTGCGTGGACGCCGGTTTCTATCGGATGAGGAAGTGCAAGAGTTGGTGCGGTTGTGAATCCGTCAGCGGCCGACCACATTCTATGAAGCATGAATTGATGGTCTCGTCTCTAAGCGGGATAAATGTCTTAACGCATGTGGTGGTTACTCTTGAATGGAACCATTCCATGGTCATGTTGTGAGAAGTGTTCGGTTTTCATTTAACTACCCCTTACACATACATCGAATATTCCAGAACATACAAACATAAGACATTTCGAGAACGTTCCAGAATTGATAAATACTAAATGTCAAATATTTGCGGGTGGTCGGGCTTGAAGTGGCCATCTATAGCCCACCAACCAGCGACACTAACCGCTAGCCACACTACATGCAGCATAGTTCGTCGCCATATTGTCTTCCAATTTCTTCCTTTTGTATTGGCCTTCTGTATATTCCTCCCATCTTTCATCCTTCCCATATCTGCTTCGTACTGGCTTGCCATATGAACCCATGACATTCATACAGTTCCCTTATATCTATAGATTTCCTTCATTTTTCTATACGTGGCGTATATCGTATCCAGCGCCACGCGTGCTTTTCATGCTTCCTCTTGCCATTCCTGCTTTGTCAGTTTGCCCATCCTGTCAGTCTCACTTTGTAGGCGTTAGTATTCAGTTTTACTTGGTTCATTCGCTGCATTTTTATACACGGATGGGAAAAAGTCGCTGGCACACAAAGGAGTCGGGCGACATAAACGAAAGTTGTTAAGCGTATTTCTACATCTGAAAGATGATGTCTACTCAAATTTCGCGCCAGTCACATAAGAGTGGCGCTAGTAGCGTCACCATGAGGATGCAAATCAGGTTTGCTTTAAATACACGCTGTAACGGTCGTGAGCATTAGTTACCTTTGATACTGGACGTGGTGAGTTGATGTTAGTCAAGAATGCCTTTAAGGTGACAGGCGCCTTTATCAACACGCCACTGAACGATGCCATGTAATAGGTCTACGAGAACCTGGCTGTTCCTTACGCAGCACTGCAGAAGGATTTGGCAGGAACATAGCCACTATACATGACTGCTGGCGGCGGTGGTCACTAGAAAGTACGGTAGCAAGAAGACCGGGCCCTGGACGGCCACGTGACAGTACCAACATGGAAGGCCATCGTGCTCTGCGTATGGTTGTGGCACATTGTACTGCATCTGCAGCAGAAATTTGAGCAGCAGTCGGCACCACAGTGACACAACGAACTGTTACAAATCGATTACTGCCGGCTCGGTGGCCGTGCGGTTCTAGGCGCTGCAGTCCGGAACCGCGGGTCTGCTACGGTCGCAGGTTCGAATCCTGCCTCGGGCATGGATGTCTGTGATGTCCTTAGGTTAGTTAGGTTTAAGTAGTTCTAAGTTCTAGGGGACTGATGACCACGGATGTTAAGTCCCACAGTGCTCAGAGCCATTTTTTTGAAATCGATTACTTCAAGGACAACTCCGAGCCAGACGCCCTGTAGGGTGCATTCCACTACCCCAAACCACTGCCGGTTGTGACTTCTGTGGTGCCAAGTGAGAGCTCATCCGCTGCAGTCCGGAACCGCGGGACTGCTACGGTCGCAGGTTCGTATCCTGCCTCGGGCATGGGTGTGTGTGATGTCCTTAGGTTAGTTAGGTTTAAGTAGTTCTAAGTTCTAGGGGACTTATGACCTAAGATGTTGAGTCCCATAGCGCTCAGAGCCATTTGAACCATTTGAGAGCTCATCATTGGAGGGCGGGGTGGAGGTCTGTTGTGTTTTCTGATCAAATCTGGTTCTGCTTCGGTGACAGTGACGGCCGTGTATTGGTTAGAAGGCCAGTTGAGGGCCTGCTACCAACCTGTCTACATGCTGGACACACTGGGATTTTACCTGGAGTTGTGATCCGGGATACGATTTCTTATGACAGCAGCAGCGCTCTCGAGGTTATCCCACGCCACCTGACTGCAAATTTGTATGTTAGTCTGGTGCTGCAACTTGTTGTGCCGCCATTCATGAACCGCTTTCCAGGGGTGTTTTCCAACAGGATAACGGCAGCCCACATGCCGCTGTTGTAATGCAACATGCTCTACAGAGTGTCGACATGTTGTCTAAGCCTGTTCGATCACCAGATCTGTCTCCAATCGAGCACATATGAGACATCCTCGGAAGCAACTCCAGCGTCATCCGCAAACACCATTAACCGCCCCTGTAGTAACCGACCAAGTGCAACAGACATGGAACTTGTAAATTGACCGCCAAAATCGTTGATACCTTGCTAATTGCTGTAAACGCACTATTTCACTCCCATTTACGGAGCTTGTTAGCACTTGATGTTAGGTTGGCGCCATTACAATGTATTGTATTGTAGTAATCGCTGCTGCTTGCTGGATCGCTGCTGTGTCTCGTTGCTGATGCTGGCTCTAAATCTGGTTGTCTAGGGTAAACACATGAGGTTCCGTGTTTTTCATGTGCTTTTGATGATAAAGAACGAGCGAAACCAACACATATGTAAACATCAAATATTTATTACTTTAGTGGCCATATTAATTCCACTGTCCACCAAAGACCATAACACAACACAAAGTAGTACTTCTTTTACATGTTCTTTGCCTTGTTTTGCCAAACAATAACACATAAACACACTTCACCAAAGTGACATTCCGACTGCCCTACTGCCTCCGACTGCTCTCTCGACCCTTCTCGTTGCTTGTATTTATAACATTGTCAAAGAACTACTAAAAAGAGATATAGCTTATGAGTCACATGTACATCTGTTATCATAATTTGTGCAGAAAAGTTATTAATTTGCATCGAGTGACATAATTTAACATGTTATTAAAATGACAGACAGATTTGTTGACTTGACAGAATAATTCTTTGTTACAAAAAGGCTGTTTTTTAGAAGTTTGTCAATTGACTTCTCTAATTTGCATAAATAAGTAAGTAACATGAATTATGAAGAATTACATAGGTTTTCGTCTAAAATAGGATTGATTACGTGAATACTGAGTGAAAACGCTCCTAGTGAACAAATAGGTTTCACTGGGTGATTTTTATTTAAGGAGATCCAAAATATCTATGTTGGCCACTATTTTTCGTACTTCATATTAATTATTTAAGATGAACTTAGTGTTTTTACATGATGACATTTGCTGTATCAGTGATCAAGTGATATTAACTTTTGTATGGGTCAGTTATTCAGTATAATTTAATGGGTTGACTGTTTATGGAGACATGTTGTGCAATCATTGTTAACATACACAATAACTTTTCTATAATCATAAATACTCGTTAAACTGGTTGAATTTGGAAGGGATCGCATACTTCATTAAAGTAAAGCCTTTAATATGTTCCGTTACAATACCCCCCTCGGGTAATATCATTTACAGAATGTTAATGATATTAGCCGACTAGGACAAATGTGTCAATTACTATGCATAATGTGTATGTATACAACAACCGTTACACCGTTTCAAAATGACTTTTTCCTGAAAATATTTTAGTTGTGTCGTTTCAAATGCACTTTGTGTTATGTCAATCAGTATGACAGCATAATAAAAATATTTAGTAATACATGAAAGTAAAAATAAAATGTTAATCTTTGCTCCCAGTGAGCCACATGGAAAATGATCAGAAACAGACACAAATATATCACATGCGATTTTAAGATATATAAAAAATATATGTAAATTATTTCAAAGTCAGTTCTCATTGAGTCACAGATTAATCAAGATAATAGAAGGAACATAAATATATTACATAGATGGACAGGTCAGATGTCCATAGCAAAATTTTGCAACTGTCTGCTCGTTTTGAGCCACATAAAGAAAATGAAAACAAAGAACATAATTATAAGTATGGACATGATATATAAACACAAACACTAGAGAAGTCACATGTATGAATATAATATGCCTTTAAAAAAAAAAGAAAATATTTAAAAAAAAACTTGTCTCCCATTGAGACACATATTCAAGACAGTACAAGAACATATGAATACTAAAATTGGACACTTAAATTGGTCACAACATAACACAAACATCAAACTTGGTGAACATCTGATTAGCTGTAGAAAATTGTCCACAAATCTTATGTCTAAGAAAACAATAGTAACACAATGATGGGTCTTGCACAACAATTTTTTCATTGTCTTTTATATTTGGTGTAAGTATGTCCCATATTCAACAATACAAAAAGAAAGTAATAAATGTTGGTCACCTTCTTGCCCATTGCAAGTAAAGAAGATATCACAATATTTAATATTCAATGGTGACAATAAAAATATAAAAACATTCTCTCAGAAATCTGGAACTTTTCCAGGGTCTGTAGTATGAGTGGTAGTTGCTACTTGACACATCCAGTAAAAATCTTTGCTGATCACATGCTTTATGGAAAATGGGTAAGTAACTGTATTTAAACAGGGAAATGTGCTTAATCATGTTTATATGGTTTCAATTCAGTGATGTTTCTTAGTCCAAATAACCTTCTTGATCTGGGGAAGATAAGTCTATACGCATTTGGATGTGGGCTTTCTTTTATTTCAAATGGACTAATGTCAATGTTTACTTTAACATATAGCCAACCTAGATCAACATCTTTGTCTATTTCAGTATTTTCAAACAATAGATCATTTTCAATTTCTTTAGTTCCTAAGTCTAATGTCTCTTTCCTACATTTAGCCACATCCCTCTCTGTTTGCAAAGCATTGACATTTAAACATAAACCTTTGTTTTCATCTGTTCCTTTTAACACTGTGTTGTCACTTAACAACCTACTGTTTTCACCCCCTTTTTTATAAAGTCCACTACGGATTTTTATCCACCATATAGGATACAAGGTTGCACTTACCTTTGCTAATTCTTTCCAAAAGGCATCTTTGTTTATACAGTTTCCATAGTTGTTCCACAAAACTTCTAAAAACTTTTCCCCTTTTTCTTGAAAACACACATTTACATTCAATCCCTTTATATTTTCTTTAATATTATTATTATTACCATTTTTATAGATTAGCGTTTCATAGTTCCCAATAGGCAATAGCTTGTCCTCAGATACACATTCCCTAGTCTGCATTTCACTTAAATTAACCTCATTATTACCCATGTTTGTCACATCACTTACCTTTACCACATCACTTTTCAATTCTACAAATACTTTTATTTCTTCCTCCACACTCTCATCAATAACATCACTTGATTTAGGATCATTATTTAAATGTCCCTCTATTACTTCTTCCTCCTCCTCAACAACAACCCCATCTGCAGTTTCCCCCCTATGTATCTGAATCTCAGCAATTGAGTCTTTGGCTCCATTAAACACTTCGTCATCCCCCTTCTTATCAAATAAACCCCCCAAAATAGATTTTACTTGTGGTGTGTCTGACTTGTTATTCACACCAGTATCCTTTTCAGCCCAACTATGGAACTCTGCAATACCTTCAACTTCTGCACTTTCACTAACTACCTGTGCTTGAACACAGTTTTTATTAACTGTATCACTTTTACTCATAGTATCCCAAAACCTTTTATTAAATTCTAATTTATTCATTCTAACAACATCAGTATTTTCATGGTATTTACTCTTTACATTGTATCCTCTCCTTTTCCAGTTTCGGTTATGTGTTGTCCTGTCATAATATTGTCTAGCCCCAAAACTACGGACATCTAGTGGGACTGTCCACCGTTTCCCGGCTGGTTTCCTTGGTCTGTCCGTTTGTAGCTGTCGTTTTGTTCACTAGTTTCAACAAACCCCCTTCTATCTTGTTCTCTTCCCCAATACCTATTTCTATCATTCCTGTTATCTCTCCTCCATCCTCCCTCCTGCGTATTGTTTCTGAAATCATTTTCATATCTCCTATCTCCCCTATTTGGAGCATTATTTCCAAAATTTTCAAAGTCTCTCCTCCCATAATAATCTCTATTTACATTCCTGTTCCACCCCCCATACTGGTTGTTGCCAGAGCCAAAACTTTGGTTACTTTCTCTTTCCAAGGCCCTATCTAATCTATCTACAAATTTCAGGAACTCTTCCATTGAATCGTCTGGTCCATGGACCAATTCCCACTGCAGTCTCTCTGGTAATCTTCTTTTTAAAACATCAATTTGTGTCATAATATCAAAAGAGTTATTTAAATGAGCAAGTTTTTTCAGTTGATCTCTGCAAAATTTTTGCATTCCCCCTACTTTCCCTCTATACACTGGTCCATTTAGAAATTCTGACTTTAATCTGGCTTGTATGGATTGTGACCAAAATTTGCAAATAAATTTAGCTTCAAACTCTTCAAAAGTATTCCAAGAATCATTATTCTCATTTGCCCAGGATAGGGCCTCCCCTTCTAGAAACCGTTTTACTAACTTAATTTTTAGGTTATCTGACATTCCTACAACAAACATATCCTTACATTGGTGAATAAAGTCAATAGGGTGCAGATTTTCACCAGGAAAGCATTTCACTTGGATGTGCCCATACATTGTATTTTGATTGTAAATCGTTTGTTTGGACATCAATGCATCTTCCAATTGTGAATATTTAGTGTGCATATTTTCTACTTTTGTATCTACATTAGTGGTGTACAGGTTGTATTCTTGTTTAAGGTCTTCTGATGTTTTGTCTATTCTTTGATCTAATCTTTTAGCTTCAGCATCTACTCTGTTGTAGATGACAGCAATGCTGTCTGTGTTAGCTTGTATGTTTTCATTTAAACTTTCAACTTTAACTTGAAATTCTTTTCTGAAGTGTATCAACTGTTCGCTAGTGTTCTTACTGAGGGTAGTTTTAATTTCCTCACACTTCTCATTGAGATGAGTACTTAATAGATCAAAATCCAAACTTAACTTATCCAGTCTATCTGTGTTTTCTTTACTTGATTGTTTAAAATCCAAACGTACTTGTTCACTTGATTGTTTAAGTTGCGAGTTTATTTGAGTTGCAAACTGTGCTAGCCACTCTGTTAAGTTTAATTGTTCACCATCCCCTGGTTCAATTTTTACATTTCCTACGATCTCACCCCTCTCAGGTAGAGACATGTTAACAATGAATTATTTTAAATGACAACAACAACAAAATACCTTGCTTTATGGTTATGCTATGATGTCGTGATCGGTGTTCTTGTTGGCTTTCTTCACTTATATTCGGTTTTATTGAAGCTGAAGTCTTGATTGATGAAATCCATTGACATAATCCAGACGTTAATCTTCCGAGCGGTGTGATGATAGTTTTTCGTAGTCGCACAAACACACTTTATTTATTTATTTATTTAATTTTGACATATTTTCACTGTTGCCACAATGCACAAATAAAATTTTTTTTGGAGTGCCAAGCACTTACGAAATTTATCGCTGCACTATTATCATCGATGCACTTAAAGATCCCGGACGAGCCCCCACTTTTGTAAATTGACCGCCAAAATCGTTGATACCTTGCTAATTGCTGTAAACGCACTATTTCACTCCCATTTACGGAGCTTGTTAGCACTTGATGTTAGGTTGGCGCCATTACAATGTATTGTATTGTAGTAATCGCTGCTGCTTGCTGGATCGCTGCTGTGTCTCGTTGCTGATGCTGGCTCTAAATCTGGTTGTCTAGGGTAAACACATGAGGTTCCGTGTTTTTCATGTGCTTTTGATGATAAAGAACGAGCGAAACCAACACATATGTAAACATCAAATATTTATTACTTTAGTGGCCATATTAATTCCACTGTCCACCAAAGACCATAACACAACACAAAGTAGTACTTCTTTTACATGTTCTTTGCCTTGTTTTGCCAAACAATAACACATAAACACACTTCACCAAAGTGACATTCCGACTGCCCTACTGCCTCCGACTGCTCTCTCGACCCTTCTCGTTGCTTGTATTTATAACATTGTCAAAGAACTACTAAAAAGAGATATAGCTTATGAGTCACATGTACATCTGTTATCATAATTTGTGCAGAAAAGTTATTAATTTGCATCGAGTGACATAATTTAACATGTTATTAAAATGACAGACAGATTTGTTGACTTGACAGAATAATTCTTTGTTACAAAAAGGCTGTTTTTTAGAAGTTTGTCAATTGACTTCTCTAATTTGCATAAATAAGTAAGTAACATGAATTATGAAGAATTACATAGGTTTTCGTCTAAAATAGGATTGATTACGTGAATACTGAGTGAAAACGCTCCTAGTGAACAAATAGGTTTCACTGGGTGATTTTTATTTAAGGAGATCCAAAATATCTATGTTGGCCACTATTTTTCGTACTTCATATTAATTATTTAAGATGAACTTAGTGTTTTTACATGATGACATTTGCTGTATCAGTGATCAAGTGATATTAACTTTTGTATGGGTCAGTTATTCAGTATAATTTAATGGGTTGACTGTTTATGGAGACATGTTGTGCAATCATTGTTAACATACACAATAACTTTTCTATAATCATAAATACTCGTTAAACTGGTTGAATTTGGAAGGGATCGCATACTTCATTAAAGTAAAGCCTTTAATATGTTCCGTTACAAACTCCATCCCAAAAACTGACATCCAGCACGTTTGCATGTCTGATGGTTACACCAGTTACTGACGTATCAGTGTTTCACATTTGCAATGTCTTATCTGACATTAACCTTTGATCTTGCAATGTTAATCACTTACATATGTTACCTAGACAAATGTATTCCCGAAATTTCATTACCCTACATTATCTTCTGGTGTTGCGATTTTTTCCGTCAGAGTATTTTCTGCTTTCGTCAGTTACATTCAATATGTCGTTGTGTATCCAAGAATTTCTTCTAGGCTTTGTCTGTTGGTCATTTAATCCTCTACCGCCTCGACTATTTGAGTCCGCAGCTCGTGGTCGTGCGGTAGCGTTCTCGCTTCCCGGGTTCGATTCCCTCCGGGGTCATGGATTTTCTCTGACTCGTGATGACTGGGTGTTGTGTGATGTCCTTAGGTTAGTTAGGTTTAAGTAGTTCTAAGTTCTAGGGGACTGATGACCTAAGATGTTAAGTCCCATAGTGCTCAGAGCCATTTGAACCATTTTTTTTTTCGACTATTTAATATCTGAAAGCTAACGGCTTCTCCTGTATCCCTTTTTTCTCTTTCAGTCAGTTGTAACTTAATGGTCCTTTTCTGCAACTTCTTTTTGTTTCAGTTGATTTACATTCCATCTCTTTCATTTTTACCTTTCAGCGACTTCTTCAGTTTTAATCTGCAGCTCATAACCAATAAATTAGGGTCATAGAAAACATCTGCTCATGTAAACGTTTTGCTGTTTCAAATCTTGTTTCTAAATATTTGTCCTGCAATTATACAATATGTCTGAAAGATTCCGGAGTCTTCGGCTTTCTTCGACGTATGCGAAGTTCAAGGAAAATAAATCACAGAAAGCTGAAGATCAGCTGCATTTCGCCCGAGGCTTCGAAACGAGTCAAGTAATTTATTACATCGTCCAACACGAGCTCACCGAACAAGCGCCCATGAGCACTGCGTAAATGAAGAAGCACGATTTGTTGGTGTACCAACGCGGACTGTCCAATTCGTCTACAAGTAGTGGTACACCAGTCACAGCCATATAACACAGCGTAAGAACGGTTATCATTCAAAGACTTCACTGGGCCAAGCAACACAGGAACTGAGCTGATGACTGAAGGCGTGATGTGTGGTTCAACAGGTCGCGATTTTTTCTCTTTTCAAACAACACATGGCGTCCAGTGCACCGACGGCCTATTAGGCGTTTAACCCGCAGTGTGTTGTACCACAACGCATATGATAGAGAAATCGGATAGTGAGCAGTTTTGAAATGTATAATGAGACTGAGTTGTGGCTGCCGGGGCTTTCCATTTAGCCGACGTGCATCGACAAAAGACCGGCCGGCGGTGGACAATAGGAGGGCCTTTCCCCCATTAGAAGGTACAAAGCGGCGGACCTCCCGGGTGGGTTCCAGTGAGTGTCTGGTACAATAGCAGCTTTTGCTGCAGTATGAAAGATGACCGTATTGAAATACTTCAGAATTCCATAATAACTTGATGTTTCACTATCCCTAACGTTTTCTTATAAGATTAATAAACACAACAGACACACATAACAGAGACTTTAGTCATCAATAGTATATTCTCCCTCACTGTTTTCAAACTGTGTTCATCAGTTTGGATTCCGTAGAAATATTGGAACACGTGAGGCAATACTGACCTTACGACTTATCTTAGAAGAAAGATTAAGGAAAGGCAAACCTACGTTTCTAGCATTTGTAGACTTAGAGAAAGCTTTTGACAATGTTGTCTGGAATACTCTCTTCCAAATTCTAAAGGTGGCAGCGGTAAAATACAGGGAGCGAAAGGCTATTTACAATTTGTACAGAAACCAGATGGCAGTTATAAGAGTCGAGGGGCATGAAAGGGAAGCAGTGGTTGGGAAGGGAATGAGACAGGGTTGTAGCCTCTCCCCAATGTTATTCAATCTGTATATTGAGCAAGCAGTAAAGGAAACAAAACAAAAATTCGGAGTAGGTATTAAAATCCAGGGAGAAGAAACAAAAACTTTGAGGTTCGCCGATGACACTGTAATTCTGTCAGAGACAGCAAAGGACTTGGAAGAGCAGTTAAACGGAATGGACAGTGTCTTGAAAGGAGGATATAAGATGAACATCAACAAAAGCAAAACGAGGATAATGGAATGTAGTCGAATTAAGTCGGGTGATGCTGAGGGAATTAGATTAGGAAATGAGACACTTAAAGTAGTAAATGAGTTTTGCTATTTAGAGCAAAATAACTGATGATCGTCGAAGTAGAGAAGATATAAAATGTAGACTGGCAATGGAAAGGAAAGCGTTTCTGAAGAAGAGAAATTTGTTAACATCGAGTATAGATTTAAATGTCAGGAAGTCGTTTCTGAAAGTATTTGTATGGAGTGTAGCCATGTATGGAAGTGAAACATGGACGATAAATAGTTTGGACAGGAAGAGAATAGAAGCTTTCGAAATGTGGTGCTACAGAAGAATGCTGATGATCAGATGGGTAGATCACATAACTAATGAGGAGGTATTGAATAGAACTGGGGAGAAGAGGAGTTTGTGGCACAACTTGACTAGAAGAAGGGACCGGTTGGTAGGACATATTCTGGGGCATCAAGAGATCACAAATTTAGCATTGGAGGACAGCGTGGAGGGTAAAAATCGTAGAGGGAGACCAAGAGATAAGCAGATTCAGAAGGATGTAGGTTGCAGTAGGTACTGGGAGATGAAGAAACTTGCACAGGATAGGGTAGCATGTAGAGCTGCATCAAACCAGTCTCAGGACTAAAGACCACAACAACAACAACAACATTGTTTTCAAGTCTACAAAAGATGGGATTAACTTTTCGATTCCGCAACTGTAGAAATCTGGTGGTTTTGAGGCGGAGAACTCGTCGAACCATGTTCGGAGTGTATCTTCATCCAGAAAGGAAGTTCCTTGGAGGCTGGTCGACAGAGAGCGGAAAAGGTGAAAATCTAATGGCGCAAGGTCAGGTGAACAAGGTGGGTAGGGAATGACTTTCCAATAGTGTTTTTTGTCAGACTAGCAGCGTGCGGGCGGGTGTTATAGTCGAGTGACATCACTTAACGCAGTCTTCCTGGCCGTTGTTCTTGGACTGCGTCTGCAAGACGTCAGTTGTTGACAATATACGTCAGGAGTGATGGTTACATCTCGGGGAAGCAGATCGTAGTACACCACACAGTTGTGCGGCATTCAGACTTTCATATTATAAATATCACAAAAACTGTAGAGCTAGGCTGAACTCAATAAATATACTTACAATATGAGATTTTCACTCTGCAGCGGAGTGTGCGCTGACATGAAACTTCCTGGCAGATTAAAACTGTGTGCCCGATCGAGACTCGAACTCGGGACCTTTGCCTTTCGCGGGCAAGTGCTCTACCATCTTTTTTTTTGATCGTTGTGTTTGTTCGTTGCGGACGTCGCATGACATCCGTTAAAGTTCGTTTGTTGATCTTTCGACTCAGTTTTTTATTACAGAGGCCAACCAGCTCTCTGACCGAACACGCTGAGCTACCGTGCCGGCGACCATCTGAGCTACCGAAGCACGACTCACGCCCGGTTCTCACAGCTTTACTTCTGCCAATACCTCGTCTCCTACCTTCCAAACTTTAGCAGGAGAGCTTCTGTAAAGTTTGGAATGTAGGAGACGAGGTATTGGCCCATGCGAACTTCATAAATGAAGTATTGGATGAGAATTTAGGACCCTAGCTATCATTCCTGAAAGTCACAAGATTATTGCGTTTATGTCCTTTTGTTACTTAATGTGTCAGATCATAATATCCTCCAAAGGTACACAGCAAATGAAAGCAGTATGGCAGTTCTGAGGTCTAGCGATACAGAATATGTTACGTTTATCCGAATTATTAACTGTTTCTGAATGGTGACTAAAAGCTATCTTGGCCAGTATTAAAAACTTTTTAAATTAAACCGGTAAATGATCCGTAACATTTAATGCCATAAATGGACTGAGCATGAAAAGACGCATCAGCTGGGCAGGCCAAACTTATGTTTCATACGTTTTAACGAGTATTATTTACTATTTGTTATAAGCGCGTATGCTCTACATCATATCTGATTAATTTTGTGGTTCAAATGGCTCTGAGCACTATGGGACTTAACATCTGATGTCATCAGTCCCCTAGAACTTAGAACTACTTAAACCTAACTAACCTAAGGACATCACACACATCCATGCCCTAGGCAGGATTCGAAACTGCGACCGTAGCGGTCGCGCGGTTCCAGACTGAAGCGCCTAGAACCGCTAGGCCACACAGGCCGGCCGATTAATTTTATCTTTGCTTTTATATGTAAAAAATAGTCTTTGGTCTCTACAGAAGAGGGAGAAAATGATCTTTAATTTAAGATATATGTCTAACCTGCAAATTTATTTCTATGCAGATGGTAGTCCATTTTATAGATTTCAGTAAATCATGTTCTTTGGTGGGAGAGCGAATGTTTGTTATTGGCGCCAGCGGTGAGGCTCTATGACATTCTGTTTCGTGGAATGGCTCTTGAGTGCAAGGTGGGATTTCTGGGAGAGGTAGAAAGTTGAAACATTTTGTGTCGAGAGGTGATGGAGAATGGAAAACTTGCTGTGGAGATGTGCTACAGTGAACTTCGTGTCGAGAGCGGATAGAGGGAAGACTTGGTGTCGAGGTGATAGAGAGTTCAAAAATGGCTCTGACCCCTATGGGACTTAACTTCTGAGGTCATCAGTCCCCTAGAACTTAGAACTACTTAAACCTAACTAACCTAAGGACGTCACACACATCCATGCCCTAGGCAGGATTCGAACCTGCGACCGTAGCGGCCGCGCGGTTCCAGACTGTAGCGCCTAGAACCGCTCGGTCACACCGGTCGGCGTGATAGAGAGGAGAGGCTTCATGTGTAGAGCAGTTAGTGTGGTAAAGTGATTGTTTTTGGGCGGCTAGCCGGCGCGCATACTTTTAACTCTGTTCGTTCTTAGTAAAATTCCGAGGCAAGTGAGACTTTGACTTAGTGAGTTAGTATGAACTTTAACTGTGACCGATCATCGTAAGACGTGCTTCAAGGACATTGACGCGATTTACTTGTTGCTCTGGGATTATATGTGCCCAGTTGAAAGCTTGAGACTATTATTTGGGGAAATAGTGTGGATTTATTGATTTCTAGAGAACCTACTACCATTATGAATATGCAGTGTTACGCTGCCTCAACTGAAATTGAATATTTATCTGTTTGTATCTTTTAAACTGAATTATTGTAGGGTCAACATTTCTATTCTTTCATGTGATTAATTGTAGAAATTATTACTTTATTCAGCATAGATTTGTGGTGTCATCTACATCGATTTATGGTCAAGAGATAATAAACTTTCATTCCGATACATCATTATTCATTTAATTGCAATTCGTGTCTGTTTAAAATTTCACTGAACTTCCCATTGCTTTAGCTATTTGACCGAATGATCATAATATGCGATAGCTAGTTCAGCTATCTTAAGTAATGAGCATGAAAGCAGACATCCATGGCTCGACCCTACGACAACGTTGAGCCACATTTTCTGAACAGTCGTGCATAGCCCAGATACCAACCGACCACCAGACCTTTAATTTGCTAAGTAGCAAATATGGTATGGAATCCGATCAGAAAATCTACCTGTATTCTTTAACAATCGGTACGTCGCTATTTGTAGAGTCAGTTCAGGTCTTATATGGTACTGTGATGGGTTGGGGATGTTTTTCATGCCATGTATGGGGCCCACTCATTCACATTCGCAGAGAAGGCGAAACAGGATGTTTATCGACATTAGTGATCGTGAAGAGTGTGGACACTCTCGTTTTGCAAGATGACGACAGTTTTTTTTTCACGGGGCTGCACTCATACATTTCTGGTTTGCTTAACATTGAGGAACACTATCGCCTCTCGATTGGCCCACTAATTCACCTATTTTTAATCCCATAGAAGCACATCAGATTAACATACACCAGCTTTATATCGACTTTAAACAAGCCTATGATAGCATCTCAAGAGTGGCATTGCAGAATATAATGGAAGTGGCTGGAATACCTAAGAAACTCATTAAACTTCCTATGATGACCCTCACCAAAACCAAATGTTAAGTAAAAATACAGGACGAAATCTCCAGAGAAGGAGAAGTGAAGAAGAAAGTCGAGACAAGTCGCATAAGAGGAGCAACAAAAAGGCGCATTTCCGGTACCGGGAATCGAACCCGGGCCTCCTGGGTGAGAGCCAGGTAGCCTAGCCACTTTTTTTTTTTTTTTTTTAATCTCGTTTTGTTCGCTTTTGTTCGTTGCATCTGCTCGGGGCGGACGTCGTAAGACATCCGTTTAAGTTCGTTGTTGATCGACTAGCTCAGTTTTTTTATTACAGAGGGGTGCTAACCCTCTGACCGAACACGCTGAGCTACCGTGCCGGCAGCCACTAGACCACACCGGATAAACTAACCTAACCTAACCTAACCTAACCTAAGGGGAAGTGAAGAAGGGACTTAGACAGGGTGATAATATCTCCTCATAGCTATTCACCCTTTACCTAGAAAAAGTCGTAAGTCAGATAGAGTTAGATAAAGGAGGAACCTACAGTACCTAGCCTACGCTGACGATGTGGCATTACTCGCACGAACGTTGCTGTGCTAGGCGAAGGCTATCAACAACTGGAGAAAGGCGCAAGGGAACTTGGCCTAACAGTCAACGCCGAAAAGGCCAAGTATATGGCAATGACCAACCAACAAAACCTACCAAATCTCAGGATAGCCGACAGTGAGTTTGAAAGGGTGAGAGACTTCAAGTACCTTGGGTCAACTATCACTGAGACAAATGACATTGGCAGTGAGGTGAAAGCCAGAATAACAGCAGGTAACAGATGCTACTTTGCCGCATTACCCATGCTTAGGAGTTCGCTTCTATTACGAAAATCCAAAATCCTCATTTACAAAACAATTATAAGACCAGTTGTTATGTATGGTGCCGAAACGTGGACTATGACTGTAACTAAGGAAAGGATCCTTAGCATATGGGAGAGAAAGGTGCTACGTAAAATATATGGCCCAGTATATGAGCAAGAAGGTTGGCGCATTCGTACGAAAGCAGAACTACAACTCCTTTTTGAAGAGCCTGACATTGTTACTACCATTAAAATAAGAGGACTGCGGTGGGCAGGCACGTGGTCAGATTAGAAAAAGACAGAGCATGTAAGAGGATTTTTGATGGCAAGGCCGGAGGCAGACGGCGTAGGGGACGCCGCAGGAAGAGATGGGTGGATGGAGTTGAAGAAGACATGAAAAAGGTGGGTGTCAGAGGATGGAGACGGAAAGCCATGGATCGGATAGAATGGCAGGATATTGTGATGCAGGCCAAGGCCCTTCAAGGGCTGTAGAGCCGAGGAGTAAAAGTAAAATCCCATAGAAAATGTCTGGATCTACAGAGGGTGACACGTAGCTATTAACTTCCCCGAAAGTTGATAGCTCTAAAAATGGCTCTGAGCACTGTGGGACTTAACATCTTAGGTCATCTGTCCCCTAGAACTTTGAACTACTTAAACCTAACTAGCCTAAGCACTTCACACACATCCATGCTCGAGGCAGGATTCGAACCTGCGACCGTAGCAGTCACGCGGTTCCGGACTGAAGCGCCTAGAACCGCACGGCCACCGCGGCCGGCGTTGACAGCTCTACGGAATCTAACTACCGCTTACTGGTTTCAGCTGAATACGGCATACGGGAAGAAATTTGTGGAATTTCTTCGTCAGCGAACTGAGACCATTATCAAGGTCACAGGCGGTGTTACCGAGATATCTCCTAGCGCTGACTTATTTTTTGTTATATCTCGTGTAATGACGACGACAGCAAAATAAGAGAAATTCCGACTCATACAGGCGGGTGTCAAAGCTCTTTCTTTCTGTGTATCATGGGCGATTGGAACAGGAATGTAATAAATGTGGTACAATATGTAATCTTCTGCGCTTGTCGTGTGGTGGCTTGCGTAGTAGGCCTGCACATATATGGTGCAGATATAGTCGCTCGTTATCGTCTCCCACATAACCTTATAACTGAATGAATGATTTTATTTACAAATTTTCTATGCGTGAGTAAGTGTGTATATAACTGTTTTATTGTGTAAGAGACTATATAAACATTACTTTGTGATCGATGCTATACATTTTAAACAGTTATCTGCGGAACGCTATAGGACCGTTACTTTTCGCAGTATATATAAATGGCCCAGTAGATAACATCGGATGTTGCATGACGATTTTCACGGATGATACTGTTGTATATAAAAAAAGAAATTTAGCGAAATGCAGGAAGATAGACCGAGGATCGACGCTTGGTGCAGGGATTCGCAATCGACCATAGTGCCCTATGTTGTATGATTACACAATTGTAGAACCGTCACTGGCACCAGTTACTTCCATAAATACCCAGGAGTATGCCTACAGAAAAATTTTAAATGAACAAACACTTAAAATTAATCGCGAGCAAGGAAAATGCCAGACTGAGATTCATTGGAAGAATGCACAGAAAATGTAGTGCATGAACGAAGGAAATAGCTAACAAAATACTCGATCGACCAATGCTGGAATACTGCTCATGAGTACGGGATCCGTACCAGATAGGACTTATTATAGAAAACATTCAAAGAAGGGGGACGCATTTCGTTACAGGTTCATTTAGTTAGCACGAAAGCGTCACAGAGATAATCAGCCAAATCTCGCGGGAGACGCTGCAAGAGAGGCGTTTTGCATCAGGGAATAGTTTATTGTTTAATTTCCTACAGCCCACGTTCCTAGAAGATTCAACAAATATATTCCTTCCTCCTAAATATATCTCCCGGAAAGTCCATCAAGATAAAATTAGAGAGATCCGAGCCCACATGCACGGTAATGCGCATAAACACTAGAAATGAAATATCCGACGAGCTGAAATACACTCCTGGAAATGGAAAAAAGAACACATTGACACCGGTGTGTCAGACCCACCATACTTGCTCCGGACACTGCGAGAGGGCTGTACAAGCAATGATCACACGCACGGCACAGCGGACACACCAGGAACCGCGGTGTTGGCCGTCGAATGGCGCTAGCTGCGCAGCATTTGTGCACCGCCGCCGTCAGTGTCAGCCAGTTTGCCGTGGCATACGGAGCTCCATCGCAGTCTTTAACACTGGTAGCATGCCGCGACAGCGTGGACGTGAACCGTATGTGCAGTTGACGGACTTTGAGCGAGGGCGTATAGTGGGCATGCGGGAGGCCGGGTGGACGTACCGCCGAATTGCTCAACACGTGGGGCGTGAGGTCTCCACAGTACATCGATGTTGTCGCCAGTGGTCGGCGGAAGGTGCACGTGCCCGTCGACCTGGGACCGGACCGCAGCGACGCACGGATGCACGCCAAGACCGTAGGATCCTACGCAGTGCCGTAGGGGACCGCACCGCCACTTCCCAGCAAATTAGGGACACTGTTGCTCCTGGGGTATCGGCGAGGACCATTCGCAACCGTCTCCATGAAGCTGGGCTACGGTCCCGCACACCGTTAGGCCGTCTTCCGCTCACGCCCCAACATCGTGCAGCCCGCCTCCAGTGGTGTCGCGACAGGCGTGACTGGAGGGACGAATGGAGACGTGTCGTCTTCAGCGATGAGAGTCGCTTCTGCCTTGGTGCCAATGATGGTCGTATGCGTGTTTGGCGCCGTGCAGGTGAGCGCCACAATCAGGACTGCATACGACCGAGGCACACAGGGCCAACACCCGGCATCATGCTGTGGGGAGCGATCTCCTACACTGGCCGTACACCACTGGTGATCGTCGAGGGGACACTGAATAGTGCACGGTACATCCAAACCGTCATCGAACCCATCGTTCTACCATTCCTAGACCGGCAAGGGAACTTGCTGTTCCAACAGGACAATGCACGTCCGCATGTATCCCGTGCCACCCAACGTGCTCTAGAAGGTGTAAGTCAACTACCCTGGCCAGCACGATCTGCGGATCTGTCCCCCATTGAGCATGTTTGGGACTGGATGAAGCGTCGTCTCACGCGGTCTGCACGTCCAGCACGAACGCTGGTCCAACTGAGGCGCCAGGTGGAAATGGCATGGCAAGCCGTTCCACAGGACTACATCCAGCATCTCTACGATCGTCTCCATGGGAGAATAGCAGCCTGCATTGCTGCGAAAGGTGGATATACACTGTACTAGTGCCGACATTGTGCATGCTCTGTTGCCTGTGTCTATGTGCCTGTGGTTCTGTCAGTGTGATCATGTGATGTATCTGACTCCAGGAATGTGTCAATAAAGTTTCCCCTTCCTGGGACAATGAATTCACGGTGTTCTTATTTCAATTTCCAGGAGTGTATTTCTGGAAATGTGTAGCGCTATGTGAAGACTGTCTTATGGCCTCATGTTGAGTACTGCACTTGGAAACGTTGTGAAGGAGTAAATCAATGGAATTCAGGAAGGTGTTGCTAGAATTATAACTGATCGGTTTAACCCACGAGTATGTGTTGCAGAGATGCTCAAAGACCGCAATATCTTGTAATAAAGGCTGAGTTCCTCTTACGGCATCCTATTGGGTAACAACTTCCAGCAAAATTCCTACCAGCATAGACGTAGCCAGGATTTTATTTCTGGGTGGAAGGGGGGGGGGGAGGGTTCAACAAATGGACATTGTAACAAAGTGGACTTATAATAGAACACAAAGCGACACTATATTGTGTGTATTTCCATATCAAATTTAAGTTATTGTGGATCATTTAGCTAATAAATTATAACATTCGTCATCAAGCAGAACTCGGTTAGTAAAATTCTTTTTCCGTTGTTATCTCCACGGAGATGTCTTTCTGTATCGCAGCAAACTTTTTAGAGATGGTAGCGAACATTTGCGCATACGTGTCGGCAATACAATAATGAGGTGCCGAGCGAGGGAAGCAGCACAGCGACCGCCACGAAGAGAGGAGAAGTATATGGAAAATAATTTCCATCTTGATCACTGTTGACAACAGACGCACAGTTTCCATTTCGTAGGTCCATAGGTCGTTTACTATGGTAGAAATAAGGAAGTGAGTTTAGTGTTTTATGTTTCGTCAGACTAGGTCATTGGAAACGGAGCACTGTTCGGACTTTTTTAATACTGGAATGGAAGGAAGGGGCGTGGTATTTTCAAGGAACCATCCCGGTATGCGCCTAGAGTGAGCTGGGAAACTACGGAAAACCCAACCAAATCTGGATGGTTGGCTCTGGGGCTAAACCCGGATCTCCGGAATGCTAACCTGGTGCATTAGGCACTATGCTACCACACTCAGTTGTAAGTCCTCTTTAGTTGACGCCACATTGGCGACTTGTGAGTCAATGATGATGATAATGATGATGAAGGACACACAACACCCAGTCCCCTGCCGGGAATCGAACCCGGGCCCCCTGCGTGGTAGGCGGTAACGCTACCGCTACGCTACAGAGGCGGACTGTGGTACTGATTAATAGTAACGAATATCAAATTACATTACGCGTATTGTAACAATACTAGGTCGCATAGGTTGGCAATGGCCGGCTACTACACGAAGTTTGCTGACATTTGCCGACACATAGGCCTACTGGTTTCTGATATAGCTTGTAAAGATTTTCTTGGGAGTTTCGCCCCCTTTACCTGATCAGTGCTCGACATTAGAAGCCGGAAATCGTCATGCCGTTCGTGTTCTGTTTTAGGCCCCTGCAAACCTTAGCAATGAACTGAATAAGTGTTAGAACAGGATTAATTTAATTTCTCCTCAGTACTCCATACAAGCACGACATTTGACTGTGAAAGCATCTATAATACACTGTCACGAAACGTTGGTACTTCCACGCCTTCAACGCTATATCAAAAAACTCTAGTGTTTCACCTTTCGATAAACGCCTGTTTCGTTGCTATAAAACGTGCAATATCAGAGAATTTCCCAATTCGAAGGAAACATTTTTATGAGAAAAGTTGCAGAGCATTTAAATGTATTTTCGAAAAGTGAAAGAAAGTGTCGAAAAACCTAGTTGATGAGTAAATATTGCCATTTTTCAGTTTTATGGAAATAGAGTGATTAATGATCGTCATTTTTTACTTTCCATTTAGTTCTGTTTTCCAATAATCATTCTTGTTGTTTTCCCCATTTATCAGTAAAATCATTGTGTGTGTTTTGGTGCTCCGCTGTCGAGGATGCGAGCTTTCTGCCGGGTCTTTCATTGGCCACTCCTTAACCTTACAGTGGAGGAGGCATCAGTCGTCCACTGACCACTGTTTAATTACGTTCGTCAGTGGAAGTCAGCGCGAAGTCTGAATGTTTAATTTGTGTGAAAGGGCTACGGACGGGGTTGATCTGACACAGTGAAGGAAAGACATACAAACGTTTGCTGAAAGGACTAAGACGAGAAAAGATGGCAAACTCATTGTTTTGGTGAAATGTACCGTTGTTGTTGTTCATGAAGAGCAGGAAATCTTAATGGAAGGATTACTGTGCTACAACGGGTACAGTGGAATATAAATCCCACATTTATCGATCGTCAGTTCAAAAATTTTAGTTTAAACCCAACTGTTTATTTTGTGGAAAAGTCACGTTACAGGACTTTTTCAGAAACAAAGTGAAGACGCTGCTTCTTCCTTTTTCTTCTTTTTTTCTTTTTTTAAAAAAAAATGCTTATACTGGCTACACAAACCGCAGTCCAGCCTTTCACACTTTCCTGTCACCTGCATCTTCATCTCCCAAACCCAGTATCTGCATGTCTGCCATGATATTATCCTTCCATCTCATTCTCGGCCGTCCCACTTGTCTCTTTCCAGCAGCTTCTCCATCCATTACAGCCTTTATTACCGTTTTCTCCCCTCTCCTCCCCACAAGTCCGCACCATCTTAGTCTCTTAATTTTCACACTCGCTACGATGTGAGGCAGTGTGTATAATTGTCGAGTTCCCTGTTTTTCCTTATTCTCCGCTATTCATTTTATTTCATTGCTCCATATATTTTTCTCAGTACTTTATTTTCAAATGTGACGAGTCTTTCTCTCTGTTTTCTTTGTCAGGGTCCATGTCTCACTTGCATAGGACACTATTGGCTTGGTGGTGGTCTGATACATTCTTATTTTTGCCTGCCTAAATAGTAACTTCGATCTTATGATGCTGTGCATAGGTCCTAGACATCTTCCTCCAGCTTGAATTCTTGTTACTATATCTTGTTCTACAAGGTTTTGTTGGTTTAAAAAAAATATATATTGGTCGTAATGTTACAAAGACATTTTCAAGATCGAAAACGGAAATGGTAACAAAATGGCACAATGACTGGGGCACTCCAGTAAAATTTCGGGTAGTGCACATCGAAGATCTTGTAATTGAGCGACAAAGTTTTTCAAATCTGATGTTGCAATTCACAGTACAGTTGAACGACGAAAATATAAATTATCTGCGTGGGTGAATTTCATTTGCAAGCATCTGGAAGCTAATGACGATGAATGAAAGTTCGCGCTCTAAGACAGTATGAAGAATTATAATCGATACTTTCCAGACACGGGCACGATACTAAAATGGCTGTTCTTAAAGTCCTACGACGAAGATTTGTTATTAAATAGTCTTCACAGGTTTGCAGCCGTTGGAAAAACAAATCAGTTCAAGAAAACCATGATAAGCTTTCGAAACACAAGTTATTCCATCTTATCGGATATGTGGTATAAGACCAAAAGCAAAGACCAAAGACAGAAAACGCATCCGATTTGTTGGAAGTGCTACAGAAATCCTGGAGGACGTTAGACCACGAGTTTATGAAGTGGAGACATATCTCCCTTTAGAAATGTTATTGCATAAAGTTGAAAGATCACTGAAATTACTTCTTAGAATGATCATTTGTCCTAAAAAGAAAATGGTTCAAATGGCTCTGAGCACTATGGGACTCAACTTCTGAGGTCATTAGTCCCCTAGAACTTAGAACTAGTTAAACCTAACTAACCTAAGGACATCACAAACATCCATGCCCGAGGCAGGATTCGAACCTGCGACCGTAGCGGTCTTGCGGTTCCAGACTGCAGCGCCTTTAACCGCACGGCCACTTCGGCCGGCTCCCTAAAAAGAAAGGAAACCGTTCAAACCTAAAGACGACTACAAACTACTTTTCACATTATGTTATTTCAGCTCCAAGACTGAGATCCTTCGATTCTAATTCACAGCTATGTGCTGAGAAAATTATATTACAAATATAGATCAAGAGATCTTGTAGATGTGCCGTCAGGTTTTGACTTAACCCTATAATGATGTCAGACAGTGTGAAGTATCCACGTACGCAAAAAACAGTAGAAATCTCGCAAGACAATTCTTTTTTCCACTTTTTGCTAAACAATGTGGACGTCCATCTTAGCAAAATTAATAACAAACATTACCAGTATCCATGTAAGCAAATGTTTTGTGCTTTATTTAATGTTATTCTGTGTTTTATTGTTTTCAAAACTACACGCATGTGCCAAACGTAAGGACGAAAGTAATATTCGCATGACGCGTCACGGCAAGTAACATGGCTCGATGAAACTTGGCCCATACCTAGAAACAACTGCTACAGTATGGTAAAAAGGAAACTGAAAGAAATGCGCAATGAGAACAACAGAAATGACACTTTTAATAAATACAGTAATTACACTGAATTCACTGTGCTTCATCTACATTTACATATCCATTGCTACTCTGAAAATCACGCTTGAGTGCCTGGCAGAGGGTTCATCGTACCACCTTGACACTAATTCTCTAATAATCCACTCTCGAACAGCGCATGAAAAAAACGAACACCTATGTTTTTCCGTGCGAGCTCTGATTTCACTATTTTATTATGATGTTCATTTCTCCCTATGTAGGTCAGCATCAACAAAATATTTTCGCATTCGAAGCAGAAAGTTGGTGATCGAAATTTCGTAAGAAGATACCGCCTCAACGAAAAACGTCTTCGCCGGCCTTATTGGCCGAGCGGTTCTAGGCGCTTCAGTCCGGAATCGCGCGACTTCTACGGTCGCAGGTTCGAATCCTGCCTCGGGCATTGATGTGTGTGATGTCCTTAGGTTAGTGAGGTTTAAGTAGTTCTAAGTTCTAGGGGACTGATGACCTCAGATGTTAAGTCCCATAGTGCTCAGAGCCATTTGAACCATTTTTTTGAAAAACGCCTTTGTTTTAATGATGTTCATCCCAAGCTTGTATCATGTCCGTGACACACTCTCCCCTATTTCTCGATAATACAAAATGTGCTGCCCTTCTCTGAACTTACTCGATGGACTTCGTTAATCCTATCTGGTTAGGATCCCACACAGTGTAGGAGAGGATGGACAAGCGTAGTTTAGGCAGTCTCTTTGAAGATCTGTTGCATCTTCTAAGCGTTCTGGCAATAAAACTCAGTCTTTGGTTCGCCTTCCCCACAATATTTCTTTCAAAATGGCTCAAATGGCTCTGAGCATTATGGGACTTAACATCTGTGGTCATCAGCCCCTAGAACTTAGAACTACTTAACCCTTTGTTGCCTGACGGTACTTAAAAGTACCAGTAACTTTTGACTCTCATTATTTTCTTGTGGTGCAGTTTCGTGATCTGATAGCCTGTCGGTACGTAACAGTAACTCTGCTCTACTGTTTCATAGATGTTATTGTGCAATACATAGACCTCTCTGGCGGTGAGAGCTTGAAATTGTTTTTCGCGCACTGCTGCGAAAACAGAAGATTGTATGTGCTTGTTTCCATGGTGTTGCCTGAATTTGTGTGCAATTTATTGAAACTTCCGTTGAGTTTTCCATTGTACGTACTTATCTTCTTTGTTTTTGTATAATAGTTTGAAGCATTACGTTACATGTGAATGAGATAAAGTGGAAAATATAAGGCGGACTTATTAGTACCGTCAGGTTGTGCGAACACTTTATTGTAGCAACAATGCGTTACCTCTCACTAGTTGTTCTGTCCACTTTTTCTCACACAGAAATCCGTAAATGCATTTGCCTGTGGAACAATTAGAACAAACAGGACAGGTTTGCCAGGGAATTTACCTAAAGAAAAATGTCTAAACCGTGGGGAATCAAATCACAGAGTCATCTTTAGACCTAACAGTATTTCAAAGGAGAGAAAATAAAGTAGTGTATTTTGCGTCAAACTTCCATGGCACTGAACAGAGCGTAGTGACAAGAAAACAGAAAGATGGAACTAGTATGACTATACCATGACCAGTTATTGCATGTGATTACAATAAACTTATGGGTGATGTGGATCATGCAGACAGATTACGTTCAACTTATGGTCTTGACAGGCGATCAAAGAAATGGTGGCACCGTCTCTTCTGGGGAGCAATAGAAATTGTTTTGGCAATGCTTACGTCATTTTCAGTGATCTACATGGGGCACTGCCACTGCTGGAATTCAGGAGTGCTGTGGCACTAGGGCTAATGAATAAAAAGCAAGTGCCAAATCTCAAAAAGAGAAACTCTGGTAAAGATAAAATAACTCCCTCAAAGACAAGAAAAGATAACTTTTCTGTTCCGAAGAATGTACGTCTTGGCAACCGAGAAAACGATTTTGTAGTGTTCAGTTGTAAAAGAGGACGATGCGAAATGTGTGCGGAAAATAAAATTCAGTCGAGACCACATTCACAATGTAGTACATGTAAAGTGTATTTGTGCTACAATGAGAAAAAGAACTGTTTCCTACAATTTCATGAGGTATCACTAACACTAAATATGTGATATGTATATATTGCCAAAATGTATAGCTAAGTTACTATGTATCGTGAAGTTGCTCTAGAATAAATTTATGCGAAATTTAAAAAATAATTCAGAAATATCATATTTCTGTTAATTAATTTTCTAATGTAAAAATATTTAATATTCATGTGGAATAAAGTACAAGTTATAAAAATTGGAGCATTTTTCTGCGCATAATGTGATTCTGTCCATGGAGTCTGACGGTACTTCTGAGTACCAGGAGAGAAAAAAGGTGTGAAAAATAAAATAAAATTTTACAAAAAATCCTACCGTCATTTGAGGCCACAATAGCATAAATTCTGCAAAGAAAATATTAAAAAGTAAATTTTTTCTTATGTCAGGAAACAAAGGGTTAAACCTAACTAACCTAAGAACATCACACACATCCATGCCCGAGGCAGGATTAGCAGTCGCGCGGTTCCGGACTGAGCGCCTAGAACCGCTAGACCACCGCGGCCGGCAAAATTTAGGCAGTGGCGGAGATCGAACCCGGGACCGAAGACGTTTTGATTATGAATCAAAGACTATTCTTTCCAATTTAAGTTGTTCGTAATTGTAATTACTAGGTATTTATTGAATTTACCGCCATTAGTTTTGATTGATTTATCGCGTAACCGAAGCTTAACGGATTCCATTTAGCATTCATATGGTTGACGTCACACTTTTAATTATTTAGTGTCAACTGCTAAATAGTTTTGCAATTGGTTGTGATCTTCTGATGACTTCATTAGACGATAGACGACAACATCATCTGCGAACAACAGATTGTCTCCTACATCGATATACAGATAAGGAACAGCAGAGGGCCTATAACACTACCTTGGGGAACGCTAGAAATCACTTCTGTTTTACTCAGTGTCATTCCGTCGGTTGCTACTAACTGTGACCTCCCTGACAAGAAGTCACAAATCCAGTCGCTAAACTAAGACGATATTCCATAACCACGCAGTTTGGTTACAAGCCGCCTGCGCGGTACGGTTTCAAAAGCTTCTGAAAAATCTAGAAAAACGGAATCAGGTTGAAATCCTTTGTCAATATTACTCAGCACTTCGTGTTCCACAAGAACGACGTTTTCTAAATACGTGTTGTGACAATAGACCGCTCTCTTCGAGGTCATTCATAGTGTTCGAACACACTATGTGTTCCAGACCCTGCTGCATTTCGATGATAATGATATGGACGTAATTTAGTGGATTACTCTTAGTGCCTTACTTGAATATTGGTGTGAGCTGTGCAACTTTCCAGTCTTCGGGTGTGGATCTTTCTTCGAGCGAACGGTTGTATATGATTGTTAAGTATGGAACTACTGCATCAGCATGCTCTGAAAGGAACCTAATTGGTATACTGTCTGCGCCGGAAGACTTGCTTTTATTAACTGATTTAGATTGCTTCACTACTCCGAAGATATCTACTTCGAAGCTACTCATGTTGGCAGCTGTTCTTGATTTGGATTCCGGAGTATTTACTTCGATTTCTTTTGTGAAGGAATTTCGGAAGGCTGTGTTTAGTAACTCTGCTTTAGCAGCACAGTCATCGATAGTATTTCCATTGCTACCGCGCAGAGAAGGCATTGATTGTGTCTTGCCGACATCATACTTTACATACGACCATAATCTATTTGGATTTTCTGCCAAGTTTCGAGACGAAGTTTCGTTGTAGGAACTATTATAGGCATCTCACATTGAGGTTTGCGCTAAATTTCGGGCTTCTGGAAAAGACTGCCAGTCTTGGGGATTTTGCGTTCCTTTAAATTTGGCATACTTTTTCGTTGTTTCTGCAACAGTGTTCTCACCTGTTTTGTGAACCATGGGGGATCCGCTCCGTCTTTTGTTAATTTATTTGGTGTAAGTCTCTCAATTACTGTCGACACTGTTTCTCTGAATTCAAGCCACATCTGGTCTACACTTACACTGTTAATTTGGAAGGAGTGGGAATTGTCTCTCAAGAAGGCGTCAAGCGAATTATTATCTCTTTTCAGAATAGATATATTTTTCGTTTATTTTTAGAGGATTCCGGAGTTACTGTATTCAGTCTCGCTACGACAACCCGGTGATCACTAATCCTTGTATTCGTTTTGATGCTCGTTATTAGCTCCGTATTATTCGTTCCTAAGAGATCAAGTGTGTTTTCGCAACTGTTTACTATTCGAGTGGGCTCATGAACTAACTGCTCGAAATAATTGTCAGAGAATGCATTCAGCACAATTTCGGATGATATTTTATGCGTACCTCCAGATTGAAACATGTATTTTCGCCAACGTGTCGAAGGTAAATTGAAGTCTCCACCAACTACAGTTGTATGAGTCGGGTATATGTTTGAAATTAGACTCAAGTTTTCTTTTAACCTTTCAACAACTGTATCATCTGAGTTGGGATGGCGGTAAAATGATCCAATATGATTTTGTTCCAGTTGCCAAAAATCACCTCTACCCATACTAACTCACAGGAACTACCTGCTTCATTTTGCTGCAAGATAAACTACTTCTAACAGCAGCAAACGTGCCACCGCCAACTGTATGTAGCCTATCCTTTCCGCAGACCGTTAGGTCCTTCGCAAAAATGTCGTCTGTACTTATGTCCAGCTTATCCAGTTTTAGTGCCTATAACGAACTGAGCCTCAGTGCTTTCTAGCCGGCCGATATGGCCGAGCGGTTCTAGCCGCTTCAGTCCGGAACCGTGCGACTGCTACGGTCGCAGGTTCGAATCCTGCCTCGGCATGGATGTGTGTGATGTCCTTAGGTTAGTTAGGTTTAAGTAGTTCTAAGGTCTAGGGGACTGATGGCCTCCGCTGTTAAGTCCCATAGTGCTCAGAGCCATTTGAACTATCAGTGCTTTCTATTAATACTTGGAGCTCTGCTACTTTCTCAACACAGTTACAACTATTTATAACTGTTATACCAGTGGTTGCTAGATCTACGTTCTTCCTGTGTTTGACCTGCACTCTTTGAGACTGAAACCCTTTTTCTGATTCTCCGAGACCCTCTAACCCAAAAAACCGCTCAACCCACGCCACACAACCTACGCTTCCCTTGTAGCCACTTCCTGTGTGTAATAGACTCATGATCTACCTAGTGGAACCCCAAAACCAATCACCCTATGACGGAAGTCGAGGAATCGGCAGCCTACACAGTAGCAGAACCGTCTGAGCCTCTGATTCAGACTCTCCACTCGCCTCTGTGCCAGAGGTCTGCAGTTGGTCCTGTCGACTATGCTGCAAATGGTGAGTTCTGCTTTCATCTTGCAAGCACAACTGACAGCCTTCAAAACCTCAGATAGTCGTTAGGAACCAGAAAGAATCTCCTCCGTTCCAAAGTGACACACATCAGTGGTGCTGATGTAAGCCACCACCTGCAACTGGAGGCACCATGTGCTCTTATGCCATCGAGAAAGACCTGTTCCACGTCTGGAATGACTCCAGCCGGTATGCACACTGGCTTTCTTCCCCTCCTTTGCAGCCATGTTCTTAAGGGGCCCTATAACACACCTAACACTGGATCTCCAAACTATCAATAATTCCACCGTCTGTGACTGTCCGGATCTCACAGGCTGAGGGGTTTTCTCTGAAAGAGGACAAGCGACTCCGTTTGGCTGAGCGGCATTGTCAGTCACAGAAAGCACAGGAACTTGTTTGTCAAATTAACTGTGGAGGCCTTACGTCCGCCCCCCCCCCCCCCCCCCCCCCCCCCAGGACGTCTGTCGTAGCCTGACACATCCTACTGACACTTCCTACTTAACCATGGGTGATGGTCAATCTCAGTGCAAGCAGTGACTGGTCAGCCAACTCGTGGGTAGTGTTGGACGTCCGTTGGATACCCACGGCCGATCCACAATAGTGATGCCCATCCCTTGAGGCCTCAAGTCCGTGTAACCGAAACCAACAAGGCCTGGAGCTGAGAGTGAAGTGTCACCAACTCAGCTCACATCCGCACACAGCAATCATAGCTGTTATCCATACTAAAGACGGTGCGAAGGGAAACTACTCTACACAGACAAACAAATGACTATAGACAGGTACTGCAGAATTCTACTGTAGACAATAACGAAAACGTAAGAACTGTGTCTAATAAATTAGGTTAACACGCAGAAATTCAAAAACTAAACTACAAAAGCTCATTGATGAAACTATATAATTCGCTCCTGGCTAGGAACTCGTGAACTGTCACAAAATCAGTTACTTCTCTGTTGCGGCTGTTGCTTGGCTGCCAGCTCCTGTACATTACAAAATTCGAGACTTCGTGGCCAGCCTAGGATGACATTGCAGAGCATGCACTGACGTCCATGATAACCACACACCCTATTAAGAACCATATGTTGACTTTTGTAATGTCCGGGAGACCATCATAAATTGCTGTGATTTCAGTGTGATTACTGTCTTTGAATAAAATAGTCATTTCTGTTCGTCTCATTGATGTCTTGTAGTTACCTTCTGTACCAAAATACAGCAGTTCTTTCTACGTACGGTCCAAGTTTTGCCGAGCTATGTTACTTGGTAGTGACACATTATGCGGAAGTTACAATTGTCGTTAAGTTGTGGTTAACAGTGTATTATCTTGATGCATGCGATTTCAGTTAAATCAATGGTGATATGTACTTATCAGTGACGTTTTTTGTCACTTTCTTTGACTTTTTGGAAACCTTTTTGATGCTCTACAACTATTCTCCTATAATTGTGCGTCAAAGAGGTCAGTTCTCAGATATCGCACATCTCACGAAAATATAGAAAAGTAATTGTAAAAGAAATAAAAATAAAAAAATAAATGACAGAGCGCTTATGATGTTGTGCACCTAGCCGTTCCTGTGTCCTACATAACATGTACTCGCTTCGGCGGTACATGTACTAGGATTGGAACGATACAGAGAAGATTAGCATGACCCCTGCGCAAGGACGACAAAAAAAAAAAAAAAAAGTGCCGGCACGGCAGCTCAGCGTGTTCGGTCAGAGGGTTAGCTGCCCTCTGTAATAAAAAACAAAAAAACTGAGTGAATGGATCAATAGCGAACTTCAACTTGCGTCAGGTGACGTCCGCCACGAACAATTGAAACGAACAATAACGAACGAAATGAGATTACAAAAAAAAAAAAAAAAAGAAGTTTGGTAGAACACTTGTCCGCGAAAGGCAAAGGTCCCGAGTTCGAGTCTCGGTCCGGCACACAGTTTTAATCTGCCAGGAAGTTTCATATCAGCGCACACTCCGCTGCAGAGTGAAAATCTCATTGTCATTCTGGAACTCGAAAACTGTCACAAAATCGGTTATTTCTCTGTTGCGGCTGTTGCTTGGCTGACGGCTCCTGTACATTACAAAATTCGAGACTTCGTGGCCAGTCTAGGATGACATTGCAGATCATGTATTGCTGTCCATGGTGGCCACGCACCCTATTAAGATCCATATGTTGACTTTTGAAATGTCCGGGAGACCATCATAAGTTGCTGTGATTTCAGTGTAATTACTGTCTTTGAATAAAAGGGTCATTTCTGTTCGTGTCATTGATGTCTTCTGTACCAAAATGCAGTAGTACTTTCTACGTACTGTCGAAGTTTCACCGAGCTATATTACTTAGTAGTGACACATTATACGGAAGTTACTCTTGTTAAGTTGTGGTCAACAGTGTATTATCTTGATGCATGCGATTTCAGTTAAATCAGTGGTAATATGTACTTATCAGTTACGTTTCTCGTCACTTTCTTTGACTTTTTGGAAACCTTTTTGGTGCTCTACAACTATTCTCCTACAATTGTGAGTCAAAGAGGTCAGTCTTCAGATATTGCACATCTCACGCAAATACAGAAAAGTAATTGTAAAAGACATAAGAATAAAAATTAAAAAAACAGAGCGCTTATGATGTTGTGCACCTATCCGTTCCTGTGTCCTACTCAAATGTTTAAAAATTACAAAATAACAACAATTTCCGCAGTTTCCAGGAAGTGCGACGACTGTTTTCTGACTGTGCCCAGCCTTAGCAGCTGTGACGATTCTTACAATTCTTAGGGTAGCCCTCATGGTAGGACAATTCTGCCTCGACTTTCCAGGACTACAGCAAACCACATTCCTTTGAGGCTTGTCACCAACGCTGGCTCATCGCTGCCGCATTCCCCTCAACACACAACGTCATACTGCCAGTGGCCGCGGTTTGATATGGCGGTAATTTTGAAATATGGATTACATTGCAACAGATCGTTCGATACAGTTCCCCACAGTCATTTAATGAACAAAGTAAGAGCATATGGACTATCAGACTAATTGTGTGATTGGATTGAAGAGTTCCTAGATAACAGAACGCAGCATGTCATTCTCAATGGAGAGAAGTCTTCCGAAGTAAGAGTGATTGCAGGTGTGCCGCAGGGGAGTGTCGTAGGACCGTTGCTATTCACAATATACATAAATGACCTTGTGGATGACATCGGAAGTTCACTGAGGCTTTTTGCGGATGATGCTGTGGTATATCGAGAGGTTGTAACATTGGAAAATTGTACTGAAATGCAGGAGGATCTGCAGCGAATTGACGCATGGTGCAGGGAATGGCAATTGAATCTCAATGTAGACAAGTGTAATGTGCTGCGAATACATAGAAATATAGATCCCTTATCAATTAGCTACAAAATAGCAGGTCAGCAACTGGCAGCAGTCAATTCCATAAATTATCTGGGAGTAGGCATTAGGAGTAATTTAAAATGGAATGATCATATAAAGATGATCGTCGGTAAAGCAGATGCCAGACTGAGATTCATTGGAAGAATCCCAAGGAAATGCAATCCGAAAACAAAGGAAGTAGGTTACAGTACGCTTGTTCGCCCACTGCTTAAATACTGCTCAGCAGTGTGGGATCCATACAAGATAGGGTTGATAGAAGAGAAAGACGAGATCCAACGGAGAGCAGCGCGCTTCGTTACAGGATCATTTAGTAATCGCGAAAGCGTTACGGAGATGATGGATAAACTCCAGTGGAAGACTCTGCAGGAGAGACGCTCAGTAGCTCGGTACGGGCTTTTGTTGAAGTTTCGAGAACACACCTTCACCGAGGAGTCAAGCAATATATTGCTCCCTCCTACGTATATCTCGCGAAGAGACCATGAAGATAAAATCAGAGAGATTAGAGCCCACACAGAGGCATACCGACAATCCTTCTTTCCACGATCAATACGAGACTGGAACAGGAGGATAGGAGGGAGAACCGATAGAGGTACTCAAGGTACCCTCCGCCACACACCGTCAGGTGGCTTGCGGAGTATGGATGTAGATGTAGATTTTAAGATCATTTCTCACTTTCTTTTAGCCTCGAGAATATTTCGGGAGGGGTTTGAACCCCCAAACCACCCCTCCCTCCCCCTCTCTCTCTGGTTATGCGTATGCCTATGAGTTTTAGTGCCCGTTTCAAGAACTGTGAAGGGGAGACGATAGAGGTGAATCGATGAAAACTGCGACCAGTGAAATTTGCGCCCTACCAGAATTTGTGAAATTTGCGCCCGGTACCTGCTCCCTTTGTGACGCGGCTTACCTTGGCGCCCGGACCATCGTAATCACACTAAACTACCTGTTTCCGAGACACTGCCGAGCTGCGCCCCGATAGACCTTCTCTACCACAGTAGCCGACTGTCTGGGAAAAAAAAAAAAAAAAAAAAGAGCCAGCCTTGGTACCGCTCTAGCTGTCCTTTAGTTGACATCGTGCGACTTGTGTATTTCTGTCGCAATAGTTCCGATATGGAAGTTTCAACGATCATTCATGGTAAACTATGTTGCCACTACGATGGTTATTCTTACATAGGAAGAGAACGAAAGAAGAAGGGACTTTGACGTGGCGCTGTTCAAGACGGAACGCAAACCATTGCCGAGGAATACTTTAAACTAAGGATTCGACGGTGCTTTTTTCAATCGAGTATCAGTGTGGAACTCCGGATTACCCTTAGTCGAAAGTAAAAAAAGACTGGAACCGGACAAAGAAAAGGGTACGAGAAGAAGAGACTTCTGTTTCCAAAATATATTCGTAGGAGCTGTGTTGCCTGCATAATCGAGAATATGATTTTGTCACCGAAATGCCAGAGCAACAAGCGACTAAAAGAACTTTATTCTACCAGCGGCCTAAATCACAGGAAAATACAGGCAAGAGGCCGGCCGAAGTGGCCGTGCGGTTAAAGGCGCTGCAGTCTGGAACCGCAAGACCGCTACGGTCGCAGGTTCGAATCCTGCCTCGGGCATGGATGTTTGTGATGTCCTTAGGTTAGGTTTAACTAGTTCTAAGTTCTAGGGGACTAATGACCTCAGCAGTTGAGTCCCATAGTGCTCAGAGCCATTTGAACCATTTGAATACAGGCAAGAGAAGAAATTGGCCTCAAGGGAGAGTTACTAGCTATGAGTGATGGGAGCAGCTGTCTATTAAGCGACGTTCTATTAAGAGAAAGGACAACAGTTTTTAGCGGAAGAGCAAGGAAAGAGGTTATAAGAAGTAAATGGGACTTCTTTACGGATGGTACGTTCAAGTGCTGTAACGAAGAGTTTTCCCAGGTGTACACAATTCACGAAGACTTTGCGAGTACAAATAATGAGACAAACACATATCCAGTTGCCTTTGCATTATTGTCCAACAAGAGAAGAGAGACATACATCCTTCTTTTCGGAAATTTGGTGGAAAATACTCCCGAAGGGAATGACCGCAGATTTCGAATCAGCGGTGATTTCTGTGGTTGAAGTTAGCCGAAGTACGTGGATATTATTTCCACATGAAGAAGACTCTCTGGAGAAAAGTACAAGATCTACGACTTACTCATGAATACAAAGAAAATGAAGAAGTGAGACAAGAAATTCGCATGTTTACAAAAGCTAAATTCCTAACGATGGCAACAGTTGACGCGACATGAAGCACCAAACGCAAAATTTGTCTTTGTTAGGTTGTTATGACTATGAGTGAAGATATACTGAGCTAAAATTAAACATATCAGTGGAATGAAAACTTTGTTTCTGTACGTGAAATTGTCATTCACTTTATAGAGCTCCTAACACACATTATACACACTGTAATGACGTAAAGATAAGACTCATGAGGTGTTTAAATGTTATTGAATGTCTTGCGATATTTACTGTGATCAATTTCGAACTTCTACAGAACTGTACAAAGAATTCCGTATTTGTTACGTACACATTACTCTGGTTCAGACTGACGTTTACGCAGTGGCGTAGACAGATAGTTTGGTACCCGGTGCAGATTAATTTGTGACATCCCCCCGCCCGGCGCCCCAAAAGAGAAGAAATTGTGAACCTCACAAAAGCATAAAATGCAACATTTGTGAGTAGGAGCTTTTTCATATGTGTGATTATGCAATCAAAGTACAATGTTAACTGCTTCGCAAACAGTTTTGTATGGATGATAACAAATAAGTACAAAAAAAAAGAAGGTTCAAATGACTCTGAGCACTATGGGACATAACTTCTGAGGTCATCAGTCCCCTAGAACTTAGGTCTACTTAAACCTAACTAACCTAAGGACATCAGACACATCCATGCCCGAGGCAGGATTCGAACCTGCGACCGTAGCGCAAATAAGTACAGCGCATTAAAAAAAGCAGACGCACTGTTAACCGATTATTAAGAAAGCAGAACAAGTAACCGAAGATTTCTTTAGTGACAGATGACCAGTACGTAGAATTTCTTCATTCCTTTTCTGCTGCAAATTTTGAAATTACCTCATCAGTATCGATATCTTTAGCTAGCCCATTTTTTAGTGACTAACTGCTAAATTAGACATTCGTACCTTACTCATAGGGGACTAACGGTGATTCTTTATTAATTTAACTTCTGAAAAATGGAATTCTCTTACATAACACTATCGAAACACGCAAAGTTAAGAAAACTCTTAGTGCCAAAATAAAGTTGGCAACAGTTCTAGCAAAAAAAATTCTTATTCGTGAAATTTGTGCAAGGAATCTCATAATAATTGTCAACTGATTTTTATACAATCGTGGGAAGTTTCGTTTATGAAGTTTTAATGAAATGATTAGGATCTGTAACAGCAAGTGATGTAAGTTCTACGGTTTTGCAAAGTGTATCGATTTCTTGTGCTCTCTTAACATTGATCTTCTCAGTTCGCAACGTTCTGTGTAGTATGGCTTTGAAAATGCGGGCCAGTAAACCTCTAGGTAGCGTCCTTCAGCTCTTCTACCTGCAGGACAAAGGGATTAGTGAATACCTGCAGGACAAAGGGATTAGTGGACCCTTCCTCGACCCTTTCTGTGCGCAACTTTCACTGGGCGCAAATCTCAGTGGGCGCAGTTTTCAGTACACCAAGAGATATGAGAGCACGCACGTATACTGACACATATTTTTCGTTCACGTTATACGACGATGGTGTCAAAGAGAGAGCGATTAATAACTGTTCCGACTACTCTCCGCCGTACACCGTCCTGTCGCTTGCTGAGTATTTTGTGCGTTTGGAACACCACTGTACTGTCAAAACAGTCTCAATTCAGTTCAAGCTGTAGATAACTCTCAAGAATTCTACTAATTCCTTAACTGCTCGGTTTCTGTGATGCCGAATATCGACAAGGGGAATCTTAGGCTGACATAATGCTTAAAAACCCAGGACTCTGATGAGGAAATAAGGCTATTGTATCCCCTTTCAGAAACTCTACTTTTTCCCTCTGTTAAAAGTTCTCTGCTGCATTATCTAGCCACTCCACGAATCACATTTACTGTGAAGAAGACATGTAACAATCTGAAGGAAATGAAAACATCACTAATGAGATCGACGAGTCACTTCTGTCTGTTTAGTTTCTTGATGGTGCTGGTAGTATTTGAACTTGCTGTCATAGATGTCTGTTCTTAACTTACTTTTTCAGTAAGATATTACCTTGGCCAAACTCTGCAGCTGCAATTTACTCCCGTATTTTTTAAATGACTACTTTTTCCTTAATTAGGCTATATTTATTATATTTATTTATTATTCTAGCACGATTTTGGGATCTATGACCATTATCAAGTGACCAACACGTACAGCCAAAATACACTGACGGAAAAAATCGCAGCATCAAAAAATAATTAATGCAGAGTCATGAAATTTTGGGAATACGTTTGTCTAGATAACATATTTAAGTGATTAACATTGCAAGTTGACAGGTTAATTTAAGCACGGGATAAGCCATGACAAATGTGAAATGTTGGCACATTAACTGTAACTCTCATAAAAGAATTTTTTTTCAGCATATCTTTATGTACATTCTGTTATAGTTTGATAATCAAGATAATTTGAATTCCACACCAAGACCCATGTTTCTTTAACTATTTAAGAAATTTTGAAGATGATGCTACAAAAACTTGCAGAGGGAAGTATACCTTTGAGTTGAAAAATGTGGATTTGAGACACAGTTTTGAGTACATGTAGAAAAATTTCCGCTACCAGTCATAATTATTGTGACTGGTAGCGGAAATTTTTCTACGCAATATAAAGGAACAGTCATGGAGTTCAACAGCATCCACTATGTATAAAAGTTTTACTGTTTTCAACAAAAACTTGATTCATCAGATTTAGCAAGCACCGCATTAATTTGAATGGACGTATTCGTCTCCTTTCTTTTACTTATTCTGTTTTGCAATCTGGCGCTCATCTAGTTCAGAAACTCTTATTTCGGCCTTCAGTATACCCCTCTGAACAATGTCGGTTGACAGGATCACATAGAACGATCCGAGGTTCAACACCAGATTTTTTTAAGCTCGCTAATTCCGCTCACTCTTCCTTCATTAAAATACAGCAAAGAATGAGAATTTTATATAAAGGAAATGAAATGATAGTATGGCATTGTTAGCCGGGAGGTCCCATCCGGGGAAGTTCGGCCGCTGAGTATAAGTCTTATTTCAATCGACGCCACATTGGGCGACTTGCGTGCCGGTGATAAGGATGAAATGATAACTAGGACGACACAACACCCAGTCCACGAACGGAGAAAATTTCCGGGAATCGAACCCGGGCCCGCTGCATTGGAGGCAAGCACATTACCACTCAGCTAAGCAGGCGGACAGAAGCTCATATATTTAGCACTTTTGCAACATAGAAAGTTGGTTTTGGACATCTTAACAAAATTAAATTATAAAACTTCCGTTGTTATTCTGAATTTCTCCACGCAACCACTTTCGTAGCAATTCAGGCCCTGCAATGGATCTGAAGATCGTTTTTATGGCAGTCATGATTGCTTAAGATAGTGAGTGCTTACGCTTGTGCAAGAGCGTTTCTGGATGAGGTATCGAATATATTGCTTCCCCCTACTTTTACCTCCCGAGGAGATCACGAATGTAAAATTAGAGAGATTCGAGCGCGCACGGAGGCCTTACGGCAGTCGTTCTTCCCGCGAACACAGTCGTTCTTTCCCGAAAAGCCGCATGGAACTTCCGACACTATCTACTAGGACATTTATATATATTGTGAAAAGCAGTGGTCCCATAACACTGCCCTCGAATTTTTTTTGTGAAAGCCCTTAAATTTTTTGAAATAACATTCCACATCTTTACTCTTCGTGCCTACATGTCTCTCAACATAGTCACCCTGGTTATGAACATATTTCTCGCAACGAGAGAACAGTTTGTCGATACCATCACTATAGAATGTTTGATTTTGATGACGGAATGACAACCTCATCTCTGCTTGCACCGCTTCGTCACTAACATCTACATCTACATTTATACTCGCAAGCAACCCAACGGTGTGTGGTGGAGGGCACTTTACGTGCCACGGTCATTACCTCCCTTTCCTGTTCCAGTCGCGTATGGTTCGCGGGAAGAACGACTGCCGTAAGGACTCCGTGCGCGCTCGAATGTCTCTAATTTTACATTCGTTATCTCCTCGGGAGGTAAAAGTAGGGGGAAGCAATATATTCGCTACCTCATCCAGAAACGCACCGTCTCGAAACCTCGACAGCAAGCTACACCGCGATGCAGAGCGCCTCTCTTGCAGAGTCTGCCACTCGAGTTTGTTAAACATCTCCGTAACGCTATCACGCTTACCAAATAACCCTTTGACGAAACGCGCCGCTGTTCTTTGGATCTCCTCTGTCAACCCGACCTGTTACGGATCCCACACTGATGAGCAATACTCAAGTATAGGTCGAACGAGTGTTTTGTAAGCCACCTCCTTTGTTGATGGACTCCATTTTCTAAGGACTCTCCCAATGAATCTGAACGTGGCACCCTCCTTAAAAACAATTAATTTTATATGATTATTCCACTTCAAATCGTTCCGTACGCATACTCCCAGATATTTTACAGAAGTAACTGCTACACAGTCTTTGTTCCGCTATCATATAATCATACAATAAAGGATCCTTCTTTCTATATATTCGCAGTACATTGCAGTTGTCTATGTTAAGGGTCAGTTGCCACTCCTTGCACCGAATGCCTATCCGCTGCAGATTTTCCTGCATTTCTCTGCAATTTTCTAATGCTGCAACTTCTCTGTATACTACAGCATCATCCCCGAAAACCGCATGGAACTTCCGACACTATCTACTAGGTCATTTATATATATTGTGAAAAGCAGTGGTCCCATAACACTCCCCTGTGGCACGCCAGAGGTTACTTTAACGTCTAATGGCTCTGAGCACCATGGGACTCAACTGCTGTGGTTATCAGTCCCCTAGAACTTAGAACTACTTAAACCTAACTAACCTAAGGACATCACACACATCCATGCCCGAGGTAGGATTCGAACCTGCGACCATAGCAGTAGCACGGTTCCGGACTGCGCGCCTAGATACTTTAACGTCTGTAGACGTCACTCCATTGATAACAACATACTGTGTTCTGTTTGCTAAAAACTCTTCAATCCAGCCACACAACTGGTCTGATATTCCGTAGGCTCTTACTTTGTCTATCAGGCGACAGTGTGGAACTGTATCGAACGCCTTCCGGAAGTCAAGGAAAATGGCATCTACCTGGGAGCCTGTGTTTAATATTTTCTGGGTCTCATGAACAAATAAAGCGAGTTGGTTCTCACACGATCGCTGTTTCCGGAATCCATGTTGATTCCTACAGAGTAGATTCTGGGTTTCTACACTCCTGGAAATTGAAATAAGAACACCGTGAATTCATTGTCCCAGGAAGGGGAAACTTTATTGACACATTCCTGGGGTCAGATACATCACATGATCACACTGACAGAACCACAGGCACATAGACACAGGCAACAGAGCATGCACAATGTCGGCACTAGTACAGTGTATATCCACCTTTCGCAGCAATGCAGGCTGCTATTCTCCCATGGAGACGATCGTAGAGATGCTGGATGTAGTCCTGTGGAACGGCTTGCCATGCCATTTCCACCTGGCGCCTCAGTTGGACCAGCGTTCGTGCTGGACGTGCAGACCGCGTGAGACGACGCTTCATCCAGTCCCAAACATGCTCAATGGGGGACAGATCCGGAGATCTTGCTGGCCAGGGTAGTTGACTTACACCTTCTAGAGCACGTTGGGTGGCACGGGATACATGCGGACGTGCATTGTCCTGTTGGAACAGCAAGTTCCCTTGCCGGTCTAGGAATGGTAGAACGATGGGTTCGATGACGGTTTGGATGTACCGTGCACTATTCAGTGTCCCCTCGACGATCACCAGTGGTGTACGGCCAGTGTAGGAGATCGCTCCCCACACCATGATGCCGGGTGTTGGCCCTGTGTGCCTCGGTCGTATGCAGTCCTGATTGTGGCGCTCACCTGCACGGCGCCAAACACGCATACGACCATCATTGGCACCAAGGCAGAAGCGACTCTCATCGCTGAAGACGACACGTCTCCATTCGTCCCTCCATTCACGCCTGTCGCGACACCACTGGAGGCGGGCTGCACGATGTTGGGGCGTGAGCGGAAGACGGCCTAACGGTGTGCGGGACCGTAGCCCAGCTTCATGGAGACGGTTGCGAATGGTCCTCGCCGATACCCCAGGAGCAACAGTGTCCCTAATTTGCTGGGAAGTGGCGGTGCGGTCCCCTACGGCACTGCGTAGGATCCTACGGTCTTGGCGTGCATCCGTGCGTCGCTGCGGTCCGGTCCCAGGTCGACGGGCACGTGCACCTTCCGCCGACCACTGGCGACAACATCGATGTACTGTGGAGACCTCACGCCCCACGTGTTGAGCAATTCGGCGGTACGTCCACCCGGCCTCCCGCATGCCCACTATACGCCCTCGCTCAAAGTCCGTCAACTGCACATACGGTTCACGTCCACGCTGTCGCGGCATGCTACCAGTGTTAAAGACTGCGATGGAGCTCCGTATGCCACGGCAAACTGGCTGACACTGACGGCGGCGGTGCACAAATGCTGCGCAGCTAGCGCCATTCGACGGCCAACACCGCGGTTCCTGGTGTGTCCGCTGTGCCGTGCGTGTGATCATTGCTTGTACAGCCCTCTCGCAGTGTCCGGAGCAAGTATGGTGGGTCTGACACACCGGTGTCAATGTGTTCTTTTTTCCATTTCCAGGAGTGTAGAAATGACATGATACGCGAGCAAAGTGAAGTCCTTGAAAGCGTTCTTTAATTTTTGGTAACAGATGAAAATCTGATGGGGCCAAGTCGGGACTGTATAGAGAATGATTGATGGCATTGAACCTAAGGTATCGGATTGTTGAATACGTCACAGCGCTCGTGTGTGGTCAGGTATTGTCATGCTGAAGGAGAGGGAGCTCCATGTGTGGACGGATTCTTCGAATTCAAAACTCGATTACAGCATGTAGGCTCTAACGCACCGACACAATTAAGTTACACATCGCCATGTCACACGCTACAGTTCGGAGACTTCCACCAGCAAAGGGCTGCAAATATGCGGCCACGAAGAATGAAGATGTAGAAGCTTAATAACGTCTGATTTACTTAAAAAGCTTTAAGAGTTTTGACATAAAAAATTCGGATGTATTCCTTTTTAGCACGCCTTCATACGTTTAGCTGTGTAGATTATACCTAGGGCGTAAAGAATGGCAAAGACAAACATCTGTGGACAACGTGTGAACAAATATTGGTCACACTGCTTTAGGTATAGTTTCCATACTGTAAATACAATGAAATTGTATGAAATTTGTACAAATTACTTAAGTGCTGGATATATTTAGGGAGATTCGAAAAATACAATCCTGTAACTTCGCAACAAAATCGCTCGGAATTTTCGACGTAAGTACCATAACCACTTAACCTTACATATTTATTTACACTGAATTAATTGTTTGGAGGTTAGTTATTTTCACATAGGGCGCTTCTAACACAGTTTTCTACCGTAGGGCAACAACACACCAAAAATACTTCGCCACTGTAGAATAAAGATTCCTTGTCTCAGATCCACCACACTTAAACAGTTCATATTTTTAGAACTTACACATGCGTGATGTGTGAATAGCAGAAGAGCGTATTTCTAAATCTATCAGTCTGTGTTCAGCTGTGTTCAGCCGTTTGTCAGTCTCAGGTACATTCACTGATCAAAAGTATCCAGTCACTCCTAAGTAATGCCGAATCGACCATTAGATGACACGGGAGGCAGACCCGCCAGTGTAAAAGGAGGTGGGAATATTGTGCTGTCAGTAGAGAAGCAGTAAAAACAGAGTGGGTGGGTCAGGAGAACTCATTGACTTCGAATACGGAGTGGTCATTAGATGAGACTTGAGTAACAAAACTGTCAGAGACATTTAACCCTTCTAAAGCTGCTCAAGTCGACTGTTGATGTCACTGTGAAGTCGAAACGCGAAGGTACAATCACAGCTAAACCAAGATCAGACAGACCACATGTACTGACGGATAGCATAGCTGTGAATGGTTCTAAAAAATCAGATCAAATCGGCGGAGTGAACAACTCTTGAGTTCCAAAGTGCTACCAGTAATCCAGCTAGCACAATGACTATATATAGGGAGTTAAAGAGGGCTAAATTGTCGAGAAACTCCTCATAAGCCATACATTTCTGTAGTCAGTTCGCCCTGATAGCTGAGTGGTCAGCGCGACGGTCTATCACGCCAAGGGGCCCAGGTTCGATTCCCAGCTGGGTCGGAGATTTTCTCCGCTCAGGGACTGGGTGTTGTGTTGTCCGCATTATCGTTTCAACATCATCAGTGGAAGGCAGGGGGAAACCACCACTGGAATCACTTCCCTAGACGCTCATGCGGTGGACCTCTATGACGAGCTTCCCCCAGGACAAGACCTGCCCTAAGGTAGAACACAAAGTTAAGTCTGTAGTCAGTCCTAAGTTACATTTGAGGTGGTGTAAAGAGCGACGCAACGGGACAGTGGATGGCCGGAAACAAGTAATTTGTAGTGATGAATGACGCTTGCCCCGTGGCAATCCGATGGAAGAGTTTGGTTTTGGCAAATGCCTGCCATCACCAGTCAAGTAGGGGGAAGTTTTCAGTGGTTGGAATATGGTCCCCTTATTGTGCTTAGGAAAACACTAAATGTGGAAGTGTGTGAACACGTTGTACAGCATAGTGTGCTGCATCGGTAAAAGGACTGTTCGGAGACTCTCACTGTCTGTATCAACGTAACAAGGCACCCTGTCATACAGCAGCGTCTGAGAGGTAACAGACTGTGGACAATAACATTCCTGAAAGGGACTGCCCAGAGACCGGCATGAACGCAGAATAACTCTTTTGGGATGATTGTAAGTGTAGGCTTCCACGGCCGTTGTCACTGTCAATAAAACTCATCTGAGCCGTTGATCGCATTGCCACTATATATAATTGTCCAACGTTTCGGCCACTATTGCGAGTGGCCTTCCTCACGGCTTTGTGCTGAGCATGGATCAGTTCAGCACAAAGCCCTGCAGATGGCCACTTGCAATAGTGGCCGAAACGTCGGACAGTTTTACATATGGACAATGCGGTGAACAACCCAAAGGAGTTTTATTAGCTTTTGGGATGAGTTAGAACGTCAACTTTTCTCGAGACCCCAGCGTCCAGCATCACTGCCTTCTCTCGTTTCGGCTGTTGAGGCTTCCTCAGCATATTCATTACATACGAGGGTGAGTCAAATGAAGACCTTAAATTTGTAATGACAAATCTAAATTTCGCGCCGTTATCCTGTAAGTTGGCAAGCGCGCTACAAACAGTGTGCAGAATGGCCTGTAGGTGGCAGCATAGTGCAGATGCACACACACCGTCGCAGTATCAGTATCAAGATGCCGTCCCACTTGCAGGGAGGAACAGCGTTCTGTTATTCGGTTTTGGCGTAGTCAAGGTGTGAAACCTATTGAAATTCATCGACAAATGAAGGTTCAGTACGGTGATGCATGTTTGTCACAGCAGCAAGTCTACGAATGGAGTAGGAAGTTTGAAAATGGTGTGACTTCAGTGGAAGATGCTCCCCATCCAGGTCAGGCACAACGAGTTATGACTCCACAGAACATTGCAGCAGTTGAAGCCATAGTGAAGGAAAACCGCCGAGTGACACTGAATGACATTGCAGCATGTTTACAGATTAGTCATGTGTCAGCACACCACTTTGTGCATGATGTGCTCCAGTTTCACAAAGTGTCTGCAAGATGGGTGCCATGGCAGCTGACTCCTGAAATGAGAGAACGACGTGTAGATGCTTTTGAAGAATTTCTTCGGCACTTTGAACGAGAAGGTGATGGCTTCCTTGCCAGAATTGTTACTGGGGACGAAACCTGGGTTCACTTGCACCAACTGGAAACGAAGAGAGCAAGCAAGGAATGGCGCCATTCCTCATCACCAAAACTAAAGAAGTTTCGAACAGAACCATCAACAGGGAAGGTTACGTTGATTCTCTTTTGGGACGGAAAAGGCGTCATTTTGGGGCATTACAAGCCTAGAGGGACCACTGTCACCAGTGCTTCACACACAGATCTTCTAAAAAATCATCTGCGGCCTGCAATCAAATCAAAGCGACGTGGATTGCTGCCAGCAGGTGTCCTTTTGCAACATGACAAGGCACTGCCCATACAACAGTTGCAACAATCACAGACCTGCATTTTGAGTGTCTTCCTCATCCACCATACTCACCAGACCTTGCCCCAAGTGATTTCTATATGTTTGGACCACTCAAAGACTCAATGGGAGGAAAGAAGTTTCGTTCTGATGAAGAGGTACGCCATGCGGTGCATGAGTGGTTGCGCGGACTACCAAAAGATTTTTTTTTCTAAAGGAATTTATGCACTTTGTAAGCGCTGGAGGACTTGCATTGAGCGTGGGGGAGATTATGTTGAAAAGTGATACAGCTTTGTACCACTTCTGCACAATAAATAATATTAAAAAAAAAGGTTTTCATTTGACTCACCCTCGTACAAACGCTGTAACAATTATGTAGACAAAACTAATACAGAAAAGGACACACACTCAACAGAATAAGATACCCGTCGCAGCTAAAGAGCGTGAACAATACAACGTAGTTCCCACTCGCTGGTCAGTGCAAATACGATGTATATACAGAGACAACAGTTATAATACTTGCTAAGCAAAGAAGCTGGGAGATGCAGATAATTTTCGTAATTTCTGTGTAAATTTTAAGATAACTGCGACAGGGGTGTCTAGTCATTTTGTGCACTGCTTTGACTACCTACGTTTGTAACCTGTTTTCATCCGTGTTGAAAGCTAAAATTTGAAGAGAATATAGAGCGGCTTTCAGGGATAAAAATTGAGCACTAGTCAGAAAATGTGTTTTGGACGCTCGCCGTTTACATTCTCACTTAATCCTAGTCCGCCTCGGACCAGGTCCACGCAATATCCGTGAGTTGAAGATGGAGGTTTCGCGGTCATAGATGAGGATGGCTCCCCAGTGATTTCAGTGTCTCGTGAGGCCCATGCCACGACGCATTGTCACAGTCTTCAGAGCTAAAATGTATGCAGTATATTAGTAGGTTGAGGGTTCTGTGATTCAGTTATTGTAAGTGTAAAATACACTCGGGGAACTAGCTGCGTCGGTTGTGAACTATCACCGAATGTTCCAATATTTTCCTCCTTGTTAGTTACAAGACACCACTGTCACTTCTTTACGTGTCTTATGGAATATATACTAGACTGTTGTCAACGGCGAATGACGTCTGTATCAGGATCTTCTGTATTTCTATAACGTAATATTTATTCTGCCTGTGATTTTTTTTTTTTTTTGTATATGTGGCGTGTGTTAGAGGCGAAAAAGAAAACAATCCTCCAGTCGCCTAAAGGTTTTGGAATGACGCTGACAATAAAAAAATCACCTTTGATTAGGGACTACATCTACGTCGTTAAGCGTAGGAATGCATCCTAATGGGGCACGCCTTGTGTTCTCGTTTATAAGCCAAGTATGAATGCTCTCGGCTATTCTGGCAACTGACGAATATATTTAAGTGAACGGAAAAGCTTCCAGTGAACGTATAAGGATCACAAATACTCACCAAGAAGTTGATGTGCTTTCTCTGTAGATAATAGAAATGTGACCTCCCTGTCACCCAAATTTCATTCACTAGCTTGTTTAACTCTTGTTCTGCCTTTTGGCCTGATGATCGTTTGAGTTGTGATGGCTTTGCATAAATGCCTGGTCATTTGTTCCCACAGAATCTGTGTAACGCTGTTTTAAATTCAGTAATAACTATTGAATCTACCACACATTCTTCATACAATACGTCCTAATTTTCAGTTGGCCTAATTATTTCTGGACGACTATAAAGTTACTCTGGTATCGTTCCCGTCTTCTCAAGTTATTTCTGCTTCTGTTCCCCAAAGACCAATTTCATCTCTTATCGTTGTGCTCCTTGTTTTGCACTCCTTGAAGCTGTTATTTATTACCAGAATGAGATTTTCACTCTACAGCGGAGTGTGCGCTGATATGAAAATTCTTGGCAGATTAAAACTGTGTGCCGGACCGAGACTCGAACTCGGGACCTATGCCTTTCGCGGGCAAGTGCTCTACCAACTGAGCTACCGAAGTCCAAGCATCCTCGCAACTTTAATTAATTGGAAAGTAGCAGACGAGGTACTGGCGAAATTAAAGTTGTGAGGACGGGTCGTAAGTCGTGCTTGGGTAGCTCAGTTGGTAGAGCACTTGTCCGCGAAAGGCAAAGGTCCCGAGTTCGAGTTTCGATCCGGCACACAGTTTCAATCTGCCAGGAAGTTTCAGTTATTTATTAGTTTATGTGCAGCATCTACATTATCCTGTTTCAGTTTTGTATCTATCTCATTACACCATTCCTCCACTCATTCTTTTTCAACTTTCCTATGTTTTATAATATACTTAAATGACCTACACTTTTTCAGTACACTTGCAACAATTTTAAATTTTAGTCGTTTATTTATTAATACCAGTATCTCATCTGCTATCCATACCTACCTGTTTACTGCCTTTTCAATTTTAGTACTTATTCTACTGTGTACACAGCCTGACAAAAAAGGTGAGCACCCCGAGAGGGAGGAGAAAACTAAATGAAACCTCACGATTTGAGAGGGTATGCGATACTATTTCGATGATAACTAAATCGAGTCAAATTTGCAAAGAACTTGGCAGTATGAGCCGACTTATCAGTATGAGGTTGCACCCCTTGTGGTCTGAATGCATGCACTGACTGGTCGGATAACGTGTCATCTACGCTATGAGACCAACTGACACAAATCCACAGCCTCAACGTGTTTTGAGAATTAAAACATGGTACAAGTAGGCTGTATTCTTTAATTATTCTTGGAATTGGCCAGTTTAAACCGTTGGTCATTTTCAAGCACATATCTTAAGCATCCAGCTTCATTTCACATTCTAATATAAGTACATAGCTGGTCCAGAGGTCCCAGAGATGTATTAGACTGTGATATGAAGTTGAAAGCTTAAGATATGTGCCTTAAAATGAACCACAGTTGAAATTGACCAGTTGCACTGATAATTAAAAGAGCACAGCCTACTTGGACCATGTTTTTATTCTCATGATACTAATTGCATCTGGATGTCGTTTGAACTGTATACTTGTAGGATTACAACGTCAGTCGCATATTCACACAATTTCACTAGCAATTTCTTTCAGTTTGGTGCAGATAACCCTTTACTGTGTTGCTAGTTTACTCATTCATTATTATTCCTGCTCCTTTTCTATCGTTATTTGACATAGTGTGAATAATCCTATGATTCCAGCACTTCAGGGATTGCTTCTCATTGATATGCATCCTTCCAGTGACTAAGAATGCCTAGTTTTCCCTTGCGATCACTTGTCCACTTTAACTAACATTCTGTTTTTGACTGAAAGAACCTCCCAACCAGTTCTGAGCTGGAGATGAGAATAAGGGACAATTTTACATCCGGATAATTTGTCCAGGAGAAGCCATTATGATATTTCTTAGTAGTGAACTGAATGTACTAGGGAAAGATAATGTTGTGGTTTCCCGTTGCCTCACACACTGCAGTACTGCACCCGCTTAAATCGTCCTGACCATACCATCAGATAACATCACAGTTACTGATCTCATCTTCTTGGTTTTAACCAATGTAATTAATGAACTGATATCTTCCTCCAAAATGAAGCTACTCTATGTTCCAGTCCCAAGAGAGAGGTTTCCTACTCACCTACAGTGGACTGTAGAGGTGATCACTCGGTCCCAACGCCTCACAGATCGTTGCAGTCTCCACCCTAATTCTGGCAAGAGGTTCTAACAAAATACGTTACCAGCCGGGCCAATTGGATCAAGACTTTTTGGAGGGGTATTACACCTCCAAGACTCATCCATTATCCTGCCAAATCGGAGGAAAAGCCTAGCCTCCAAGAGAGAGGTCAAGTTCTACATCTACATAATTACTATGTAAGCCACAGTACGGTGCCTGGCGGAGGGGACCGCGTAGCACTACTAATCGTTTCCTTTCCTGTTTGACTCGCAGTCAGAGTGAGCGAAAAACAGCTGTCTACACACCTCTGTACAAGCTCTAGTTTCTCTTATCTTATTTTATCTTCGTGGTCCTTAAGAGAATGTTCGTTGGCGGGAGAACAGTCGTCCTGCTGTCAGTTTCAAAAGCCGGTTCTCTAAATTTTCTCAATAACGTCTCTTGAAAGGAACCCCGCCTTTCCTCCAGGGATTCCCCTTTTTTATCCCCTCAGCATCTCCGTAATACATGCGCGTTGTCCGAAACTATCAGTAACAAATCTAGTAGGCCGCCTCTGAATTGCTTCGATGTCTTCCTTTAATCCGAATTTGTGCGGGGCCTGGTACGGATCCATCCCAAACACTCGAGCAGAACTCAAGAATGATTCCCACTACCGTCCTATAAGCGGTATCCTTTACAGATGAACCACACTTTTCTAATATTCTTCCAATAAACCGAAGTCGACCATTCGCCTTCCCTATTACTATCCTTACATACTCGTTCCATTTCATATCGCTTTGCAACTTTAGGCCTACATCTAGATATTTAATCGTTTAATCGCTGTGACTGCCTCAAGCAACAAACACACTACTAATGCCTTTATTTTAATATTACTAATTTGTTTTTCCTATTCATCTGCATACATTTACGGTTTTCTTCTTTTAGAGCTAGCTAACATTCATCACACCAACTAGAACCGTGATAGCGTTACGGAGATGTTTAGCAAACTCAAGTGACAGACTCTGCAAGAGAGGCGCTCTGCATCGCGGTGTAGCTTGCTGTCCAGGTTTCGAGAGGGTGCGTTTCTGGATGAGGTATCGAATATATTGCTTCCCCCTACTTATACCTCCCGAGGAGATCACGAATGTAAAATTAGAGAGATTCGAGCGCGCACGGAGGCTTTCCGTCAGTCGTTCTTCCCGCGAACCATACGCGACTGGAACAGGAAAGGGAGGTGATGACAGTGGCACGTAAAGTGCCCTCCGCCACACACCGTTGGGTGGCTTGCGGAGTATAAATGTAGATGTAGAAAAAAAATCTTGTCTAAGCCATCTTGTAACCTCCTTCAGTCACTCAATGACAACACCTTCCCGTACACTACTGCATAATCAGCCAGCAACAGCAGACTGTTGCCCACCCTGTCCGCCAGATTATTTATGTACATACGAAGTAATAGCGGTCCTGTTATACACTTGCCCGGGCCACTCCTGTCGATACCCTTGTCTCTGACGAACACTTGCCGTCGAGGACAACGTACTGGGTTCTACCACTTACGAAGTTTTCTAGCCAATCACAAATCTGGGAATCTATTATCTATGCTAGTATCTTCGTTATCAGTCTCCAGTGGTGCACCGTGTGAAATGCTTTCCGGAAATCTAGGAATATGGAAACTGACAAACTGCCTATTGGCTTCTGTCTCGGGTTCTTCGGCCGACGTTCATCTAATGATTTTTCTGACGTTTCGCCAGCACGAGTGGCTGGCATTGTCAAAGCTTCACCCTCCATTGCCGGTGGCCACCGGCAATGGAGGGTGAAGCTTTGACAATGCCAGCCACTCGTGCTGGCGAAACGTCAGAAAAATCATTAGATGAACGTCGGCCGAAGAACCCGAGACAGAAGCCAATAGGCAGTTTGTCAACAAGTGGCCACGAAAGCCTTAACAATTTTGTAATATGGAAACTGCCTGTTGCCTTTCATCCATGGTTAGGAGAATATCATGCTTTCTAAAACCGTTCTGTTTCGTGAACAGAAGCTTTTCCGTCTCGAGGAAATTTATTGTATACGAACTGAGAATATGTTCAAGAATTCTCCAGCAAACCGATGTTAAGGACGTTGGTTTACAATTTTGCGGGTCCGTTCTTTTACCCTTCTTGTACACAGGAGACACCTGTGCTTTTTTCCAGTCGCTTGGGACTTGGTGCTGATCGAAAGATCGCGATAAATGCAGTCTGAGTAAGGGGCCAATGCCGTAGAGTACTCTTTGTAAAACAGAATTGGGGTTCCATCCGGATCTAATGACTTATTTGCTTTCAACTCCTTGTGTTGTTGTTTCTCTATACGAGGGATGTTTATTACTATATCCAACTTAGGGGACGACCGTACGTTAGTGCGACTCTTCTGCGTGAATTGTTTCTTAAATGCGAAACTGAAAACTTAGGCTTTCCTTTTGCAGTTTTCCGCTGCTTCCATCAAAGAATAACTAACTCTTGGCATTCCGGTACACTGATAGCTGATCGTTGCTAGTCGACGTCATGGCGAATGCTAAGCTGCTTTTGTGCATCAGACAAAGAAAAAGTTTTTTTTCTATAGGATGGGGCCCCTCCACGCCCACACCGACGTGGTGACCAAACCAAAAGTTCTACTGTCACCTCCGTATAACATATTAGTTTTCGAATCAGGAGTCACAGGATGTTATCCATACGTCTGGGTAGGATTACTCATTGACATGGTCCATGAGGAGGCAGAAAGTGAACGAAAGCGATCGAAGGGTAGCGGTTTGTAAGGGCAGAGGAAAAAAAAAGCGCCAAGGGAAAAAACCCTCTGCGACAGTAGGGCGGGTAGTAAGGTCAGTAGGGACTTGGTAGCTGCTACAGTCCATACAAGGTGAGGTTATGTTAGTGCGAGGTATCGTACATCGTTACCTTTGTCGTTGCGGGTGCTCGTTGTAGGGCCTGCTGTAGCGGCTGCGTGCTTGTAACACTCCGAGGTCGTCATACATTAGTGGGCGATCGGCCATAGATCAGCTCACAGTGTAGGGGGTGTGTGTGGCTGATTCGCCTGTTGTGTACAGTGCGGCTTCCCTGCGACTGCCTGTTTTTAGGCGGGTCGAGGATCTGGGGTTACCAGTAGTAGCTGTGTTGCAGGGGTTCGCCAGTACTTTTGTGTTAGCGTGCTATGTACCATAGATGTTTAGTTCCTGCCAATAGTGTATGTGGCACGCTTATAAATGCGGAAAATACGAGCGACAACAGTCAGAATGGAAGGCAGCTGCAGCATGCAAAGTGCAGTCTATGTGTTAATGATATGCTAATGAAGATTTAAGTATGTATTACGCCAACTGAAGACATGCGAAAGCCCGAAACGCGTATTGGTATAAATAAAAACATAAAAACTTGCTGACTGCTCTACTTCTTAAAATAAAATACACTGAGATGACGAACGTCATGGGGTACCCCCTGAAATCGTATCGGACGTCCTTTCGCCGGGCTTAGTGCAGCAACTCAACGTGATATGGACTCCACAAGTTGTCGGAAGTGCCATGCAGAAATGCTGAGCCATGCTGCCTCTATAGCCGTCCATAATTGCGGAAGTGTTGCCAGTGAAGGATTTTGTGCACAAACTGACCTCTCGACTACGTTTCATCAATAATCAATGCGTTTCATGTCAAGAATGTTCTTCAAACCAATCGCAAACAATTGTGGCCCGATGACATAGCGCACTGGCACCCACAAAAATTCCATCATTGTTTAAGAACATGAAGTCCATGAATGGCTGCATATGGTCTCCAAGTAGCCAAACATAACCATCGATTCAGCTGGAACAGAGAACCCAGTCCACTCCATGTAAAAACAGCCCACACCACTGTGGAGCCACCACCAGCTTGCACAGTGCGTCGTTGATAACTTGGGTCCACAACTTCGTTGGGTCTACGCCGCACTCGAGGACTACCATCAGCTCTTATCAAGTGAAATCAGGACTCATCTGACCACGGAGCGGTTTCCTAGACTACTAGGGTTCACCCAACATGGTCATGAGCCCAGGAGAGGCGCCGCAGACGTTGTCATGCTGTTAACAAAGGCACTCGCGCCGCCGTCTGCTGCCATAGCCCATTAACGCCATATTTCGCCGCACTGTCCTAACATATAAGTTCGTCGTTCGTCTCACGTCGATTTCTGCAGTTATTTCATGCAGTGTTGCTTGTTTGTTGGCACTGACAAACCTAAACAAACGTCGCTGCTCTCGATCGTTAAATGAAGGACGTCGGCCACTGTGCTTTTCATGATGAGAGATAATGACTGAAATTTGGTATTCTCGGCACACTCTTGACACTGTGAAACTCAGAATATTGAATGCCTTAACGATTTCCGAAATGGAATGTCCAATGCGTCTAGCTCCACTACCATTCCGCGTTGGAAGCCTGTTAATTCCCGTCGTGCGCCCATAATCACGTCGGAAACCTTTTTAGATAAATCACCTGAGGACAAATGACAGCTCTGCCAACGCCTTTTTATACCTTGTGTACGCGATACTATCTCCATCTGTAAACACTGAAGCGCCAAAGAAACTGGTATAGGCATGCGTACTCTAATGCACAGATATGTAAACACGTAGAGTACGGCGCTGATATCGGCAACGCCTATATAAGATAACAAGTGTCTGGCGAAGTTGTTAGATCGCTTACTGTTGCTACAATGGCAGTGTATCAAGATTCAAGTGAGTTTGAACGTGGCGTTATAGTCGGTGCATGAGCGATGGGACACAGGTAGTGATGAAATGGGGACTTTCCCGTACGACCATTTCACGAGTGTACCGTGAATATCGGGAATCCGGTAAAACATAAAATCTCTGACATCGCTGCGGCTGGAAAAAGATCCTGCAAGAACGGCACCACCGACGACTGAATAGAATCGTTCAACATTACACCAGTGCAACCCTTCCGCAAATTGCTACAAATTTCAATGCAGGGCTATCAACAAATTTCAGCGTGCGAACTATTCGACGAAACATCATCGACATGAGCTTTCTGAGCCGAAGGCTCTCTCGTTTAACCTTGATGACTGCACGACAGAAAGCTTTACTCCCGGCCTGAGCCCGTCAACACCGACATTGGACTGTTGATGACTAGAAACAAGTTGTCTGGTCGGACGAGTCTCGTTTCAAATTGTATCGAGCGGATGTACGTGAGTGGATATGGAGACGACCTAATGAATCCATGGACCCTGCATGTCACCAGGAGACCGTTCAATCTGATGGAGGCTGTGAAATGGTGTGGGGCGTGAGCAGTTGTAGTGATAAGGGGTCCCTGATACGTCTAGATACGACTCTGACAGGTGACACGTACATAAGAATCCTGTCTGATCACCTGAATCCATTCATGTCCATTGTGCATTCCGACAGACTTGGGCAATTCCAGCACAACAATGCGACACCCCACAAGTCCAGCCAGACGTTGTGGCCGTGCGGTTCTAGGCGCTTCAGTCTGAAACCACGTGACCGCTACGGTCGCAGGTTCGAATCATGCCTCGGGCATGGATGTGTGTGATGTCCTTAGGTTAGTTAGGTTTAAGTAGTTCTAAGTTCTAGGAGGCTGATGAAATGGTTCAAATGGCTCTGAGCACTATGGGACTTAACATCTATGGTCATCAGTCCCCTAGAACTTAGAACTACTTAAACCTAACTAACCTAAGGACATCACACAATACCCAGTCATCACGAGGCAGAGAAAATCCCTGACCCCGCCGGAAATCGAACCCGGGAAGGGGGGGGGGGCTGATGACCACAGATGTTAAGTCCCATAGTGCTCAGAACCATCTGAACCATTTACTCTCCACGCCTCCCCACAATACTAAATTGGTGATCCCTTGATGCCTCATAATGTGTCCTACCAACTGATCCCTTCTTCTAGTCAAGTTGTGCCATAAATTTCGCTTCTACCCAATTCTATTCAGTACCTCCTCATTAGTTACGCGATCCACACAGTGTTCTTCTGTAGAAATACATTTCGAAGACTTCTATTCTCTTCTTGTCTAAACTATTTGGCGTCTACGTTCTCTTCCCTACATGCCTACACTCCATACAAATACATTCAGAAAAAAATTCCTAACACTTACATCTATAGTCGACGTTACCAAATTTCTCCTCTTCAGAAACGCTTTCCTTGTCATACCCGCTCTATATTTTATATTCTCTCTACTTCGACCATCATCATTTATTTTGCTTTCCAAATAGCAAAACTCATCTACTACTTTTAAGTGTCTCATTTCCTAATCTAATTCCCTCAGCCTCACCTGATTTAATTCGACTACATTCTATTATCCTCGTTTTGCTTTTGTTGATGTTCATCTTATAGCCTCCTTTCAAGACACTGTCCGTTCCGTACAACTGCTCTTCAAAGTCCTTTGGCGTCACTGACAGAATCACAATGTCGTCGCAAGCCTCAAAACTTTTATTTCTTCTCCATGGATTTTAATTGCTACTCCAAACTTTTATATTGTTTTATTTACTGCTTGCTCAATATACGGATTGAATAACATTATAGAAATCTATGAATACCTAAATTTGGACTACCGACAGGGATTTAAACTACCGCCCTCCTGAGTACGATCCTGTGTCTTAAAACTGCAGCACCTCGCCTCGTTTACAGAGAAAGAAGTCCGGAGCTTAAAATTCCAATCAAATCATTATAGACGAAGCAACAGCCTACAATGGGTAGAGAATTTTTTGAATGAACAAAACCTGAATTCTCCAGAGTTATTTATAGAAACAACAGAAAAAGTCATTCGGAACTACCGGACAAGAATTTGAATACCGCTTCTTCTGAATGCATCGCAGCATTAAGGTGTTATGAGGAACCTAAATTACAAGAGAGATTTTTCATTCTCCCCTTTTCGGTGGTCCAACATTCCACTCTTTCAACCAACACAGTTGTATAATACGGTGGTTGACTTTAAACAACTTTAAAAAGAAAGTTGTGATATTTAGGTGTGTTTTAAAATTATTAGGGAGATTCTCACGGCTATTCCAACACATTTCCCTATAGTCCGGTTCAATTCAGCATTGTCTGTCATGTTGCTATTAAGGCTTGCTTGAAACTCTTGCCTTCCCTGTAATAGTCGCCTCGTTATAATTGTGATTTTGTTTTATTTTGGCATCTTCATATCTACACCAACTTTTGCTATTTTCATAAACACTTTTGTTTAATATTCGGACATGTCATATTTTTACGTACAAGTATCATCTTCTACACGTACATGATTGCTTTGCAATTCACAGTTAAATGCCTGGCAGAGGGTTCATCGAACCACCTTCAAGCAGTTTCTCTTCCGTCACACACTCACAGCGTGCTGGAAGAACGAGCACTTAAATCTCCTCGTGAGAACTCTGATTTCTCTTATTTAATTATGATGCTCTGTTTTCCCCTACGTAGATGGGTGTCAACACAATGTTTTCGCATTCGGAGGAGAAAGCTGGTAATTGAAATGTCATAAGAAGATCCTGGTGCAATGTATTAATGACAGGCCCTCCAATTCTCGTGTCATATTCGTGGCACTCTCTTCCCTATTTCGCGACAGTACAAAACGAGCTGCCCTTTTCTGAACTTTTTCGTTGTCCTCCGTCAGTCCTACCTAATGCAAATATGTGGGTTGTCCAGAAATTAAGTCCAGATCGGTCGCGTAATGGAAACCACAGTGAAAACCAGAAACGTTTTATTTTCAACAGTTAGGCACACCTTCCACCTACTTCTCTACATAGTCGCCGCTCCAACTTCGTCTTTTGTCGTAATGTTGTATCAACTTTCTAATATCCTCGTCACAGAAACGAGCCGCCTGTGCTTTCGGACAGTTATCTGCACTGGTCTGCAGCTCTTTGTCTGTGGAAAAAATTTGTCTTCATAGCCAGCGGTTCTTGTGAGCAGAGAGGAGACTCAGGGGGAGCCAACTATGGACTGTATTGTGGGTGATCAGACACTTCTAATCGGAAACGCTGCAGGAGCGTCTTCATTGCCCTTATAGTGTGCGTCCGAGAATAGGCATTAAAAAGGAACTGCTCGGCAGTTGTGTTATGTGGGCTGCATGAAATCTCTAACCAGGCCCTCATACTTGGCGAGAGACGCTATTCCCTACGCATCTTTACGTGCTCACTGTTCACTCAAAAGCCGGCCGTGGTGGCCGAGCGGTTCTAGGCGCTACAGTCTGGAACCACGCGCCCGCTACGGTAGTAGGTTCGAATCCTGCCTCGGGCATGGATGTGTGTGATGTCCTTAGGTTAGTTAGGTTTAAGTAGTTCAAAGTTCTAGGGGACTGATGACCTCGGAAGTTAAGTCCCATAGTGCTCAGAACCATTTGCACCATTTTTTTATTTTGTTCACTCAAAACTGAAAAGAGCGACGCGACACGATCAATGGGCATACTAGAGACACTGCTCAACACATCTGCACAAAGCTTTACCGGATTTTTCCCAGTGGTTTCCATTTCGCGACTGATCGGAACTTGCTTTCTGCACAACGCTCGTACAACACCGCGTAGCAATACTCCAGAAGCAAACTGACAAGCGTAGCGTAGGCAGCATCTTTTGTAGACCTGTTGCATTTTCTGAGTGTTCTGCCAAATAAATCACAGTCTTTGCTTAGCTTTCGCCACAAAATTATCTATGTGATCGTTCCAATTTAAGTTGCTCGTAATTTTAATACATAAGTACTTAGTTAAACTTATCGTTTAATTTAGTACTAAATAAATTCTCAAATCATTTCTGATGTGTTTGTCTTTTTTTAGTTTTGTATTTACTTTTATTCTCCACCTTACTAGTCTATGACCACCTGAAATTCTAAAATGGTTTAGAACCGTCATAACTTATAAGATATCTGTACCTATATAAATGTTTGTCCCCTATGTGTTTCTAATCCATTCATCCGATTGCGATGAAACATTGACACTTAGTTCAAGAGATATGACGTCTTAAACAATGAGATGCCACCACGCGAAAATACCCAGATTTATGCATCCACTGTCCGGCCCCGGTAGCTGAATGGTGAGCGTGACGGATTGTAAATCCTTTGGGCCCGGGTTCGATTCCCGGCTGGGTCGGGGAATTTTCGCCGCCCAGGGACTGGGTGTTGTGTTATCATCATCATTTCATCCCCATCGACGCGCAAGTCGCCGAAGTGGCGTCAGATCGAAAGACTTGCACCCGGCGAAAGGTCTACCCGACGGGATGCCCTTGTCACACGACATTTACATTTATGCATCCACTATATGAGAATGAGAGAACTTAGTGCCTGGCAAAACTTCACATAATTTATAATTTCAGACTTTTATGAAAATTTTTCTCGCTGACACCCCACACAAAATGGTTCAAATGGTTCAAATGGCTCTGAGCACTATGGGACTCAACTGCTGTGGTCATCAGTCCCCTAAAACTTAGAACTACTTAAACCTAACTAACCTAAGGACATCACACGCACCCATGCCCGAGGCAGGATTCGAACCTGCGACCGTAGCAGCAGCGCGGTTCCGGACTGGAGCGCCTAGAAACGCACGGCCACCGCGGCCGGCACACACAAAATGAAAAAAATGAAAAACGTTATCGCTTACTACACTTTCGCTGTACACGCCGTTAAACTGCCGCATCAGGCAAGACGTGTTAATGTGTTACTTCCTTACTACTAACTCTACTCGCAACATATTTTGCATACAGTAGCCAAATACACACATCAAAAAGTGTTTTGCATCACCCCGGTTCCCAGAACTCCTGAAGATAGACGTTGACTGTGGATATTTTATCACAGACATAGTCCCTTTGACTGTTCAGAGATGTCACTAAACCCGCCGAAAGATGCAAACAACCATGCATGAGCAGCCCCTATTAGACAGAGGGAGTCCGACAGCTGATCAGTTCAAGTCATTCCACCAACAAGGAGGTACACGGCTCGTGTTGTCTGTAGTTCAACCATGCCTAGATGGTCAATACCGCGATTTGATCGCGCCCGCAGTGTTACTTTATGTCAGGAACGGCTCTCAACAAGATAAGTGTCCAGGCGTCTAGAAGTGAACCAAAGCGATGTTGTTCGGACATGGAGGAGATACAGAGAGACAGGAACTGTCGATGACATGCCTCGCTCAGGCCGCCCAAGGGCTACTACTCCAGTGGATGACCGCTACCTACGGATTATGGCTCGGATGAACCCTGACAGCAACGCCACCATATTGGATAATGCTTTTCGTGTAGCAACAGGACGTCGTGTTACGACGCAAACTGTGCGCAATGGGCTTCATGGTGCGCAACTTCACTCCCGACGTCCATGGCGAGGTCCATCTTTGCAACCACGACACAACGCAAAGCGGTACATATGGGCCCACAACATGCCGAATGGACCGCTTAGGATTGGCATCACGTTCTCTTTACCGATGAGTGTCGCATATGCCTTCAGCCAGACAATCGTCGGAGACGTGTTTGGAGCCAACCCGGTCAGACTAAACGCCCTAGACACACTGTCCAACAAGTGCAGCAAGGTGGAAGTTCCCTGCTGTTTTGGGGAGGCATTATGTGGGGCCGACGTATGCCGCTCGTAGTCGTGGAAGGCGCCGTAACAGCTGTACGATACGTGAATGCCATCCTCCAACCGATAGTGCAGCCATGTCAGCAGTATATTGGCGAGGCATTCTTCATGGACGACAATTCGCGCCACCATCGTGCACATCTTGTGAATGGCTTCCTTCAGGATAACGACATCACTCGTCTAGAATGGCCAGCATGTTCTCCAGGCATGAACCCTATAGGACATGCCTGGGATGGATTGAAAAGGGTTGTTTGTGGACGACGTGATCCACCAACCACTCTGAGGGATCTAGGCGAATCGCCGTTGAGGAATGGGACAATCTGGACCAACAGTGCCTTGATGAACTTGTGGATTGTATGCCATGACGAATACAGGCATTCGTCAATGCAAGAGGACGTGCTACTGGGTATTAGAGGTACTGGTGTTTACAGCAGTCTGGACCATCACCTCTGAAGGTCTCGCTGTATGGTGGTACAACATGCAATGTGTGGTTTTCATGAGCAATAAAATGAGTGGAAATGATGTTTATGTTGATCTCTATTTCAATTTTCTGTACAGGTTCCGGAACTCTCCGAATCGAGGTGATTTTTCGTCGGCCTTGGTTTATTCCTTAAAATGAAACATATGTTCTGATTTTAATTCTGTTTGGTCTACATTTTTCTGTTGCACTTCCGAAAACTCCACTACAACGCATCTAACGTTATTTAAACTGCTTTTCCCACTCCACAAACCTGTGTACTGATCCTAAGATTTTGCATTTTGTTGTTATTAAGTAAAAAGCAGTAGAAGCAGTTGAGGTCATAGATTTATGCCGTCGTGTATTTACCGAAACCGTGTTTGGTAAGGTACAGTCTCAAGCCATTTTCTGAGTTCCTTCCATCCATCACTCCGTGCTGATCGCCTGTCACCAGTGTCCAGTCAGCCTTTGTGTGACATATAATGCGCTAAAGTTTGCAAGTTGGTAGACATTCACTCTCCAGCCTACGTGCAGCGTGGACTGGCGAGCAGCGCATCCAAACTGTTCGTCACAAAGCGATCCAATAAGATACGAGGGTTGGAACTTTAATAGTGGCAACTATTTATTTACAGCTCGTGCGAAATAGATACTTGTTTCAAAGTTTCACTGACCTTCAAAGTAGTCACCAGCATTGAGTATAACCCGTTGCCAGCGTTGTGGAAGTCGTAGGGTACTCTTAGCAGTGCCACTTGTGTTGACGGTTCAAGCGGCGCGTTCTATTGCCCGACGAATTTGTAGCAGTTCTGAAGCGAATGCCGTGAAGTGTTTCCTTCAGTTTAGAAATCTAGTTGAACTTACGAGAGCTTAAGTCAGGGGTGTGCAGTAGGTGGTATAGCACTTAGCAGCCCCATCAGTCAAACAAATCAGTAACAGCTTGCACTGTACGTGCTTGAGCATTGTCCTGCAAAATGATGGTCAGGTTCTGCAGAAAGTGTCATCGCTTCTGTCTCAAAACTGGTTGTAGGTTGTGTTCGAAAAATGAACAGCATAGAGACAGAAGTGATGAAACTTTCTGCAGGACCTGCCCATCATTTTGCAGGACAATGCTCAAATACGTACAGTGCATAATTTGTTTGACTGATGGGGCTGCTAAGTGCTATACCACCTAATGCACTCCCCTGACTTAAGCCCTCGTGAGTTCAACTCGATTTCTAAACTGAAGGTAACATTTCACGGCATTCGCTTCAGAACTGCTACAAATTCGTCAGGAAATAGACTTCGGCCGGCCGGGGAGGCCGAGCGGTTCTAGGCGCTACAGTCTCGAACCGCGCGACGGCTACGGCCGCAGGTTCGAATCCTGCCTCGGGCATGAATGTGTGTGATGTCCTTAGGTTAGTTAGGTTTAGGTAGTTCTAAGTTCTAGGGGACTGATGGCCTTAGAAGTTAAGTCCCATAGTGCTCAGTGCCATATGAACCAATAGACTGCGCCGCTCGAACTATCAACACAACTGGCACTGCTAAGAGTATCCTACGACTTCCACATCGCTGGCAACGGGTTATACACAATGCTGGTGACTGCTTTGAAGGTCAGTAAAACTTTCAAACACGTATCTATTTTGTACGAGCTGTAAATAAATAGTTGCCACCATTAAAGTTCCAAACCTCGTAGTTACCTCAAGCATAGGCTATTGTGAGATACATACACTACAAGACTCGCGTGTGAGATTCGATGAAAGGAACGCTAAATTATGATGGACGGGAGCTTTCACCGAAATTTGGTGCGATAAGTTTCTCCTGCCTACGTTGTCAAGTTGCTACGGCAGACAGGATAATGTGCAGCCAATTAGAGAGAGCGCTCTGATGAATGTAAGCACTCTTCTGTTCCTGGTAGTGTAGCGAGTGAATTCGCAACGCGCTTACCGGTGACGACATATAATCATCCTGTCAGCTGGACTGTCGTTTTAAGAGGTTATTTAAAATACGCTCTATTACTCGAACAGTATGTAACGTCATCATTATGTTTTATTTCTGTGTTATGTCTTGCAAAACTGATCAACCTATCCATACCTTACAATGGTGACATCATATTCTCTCCAAATTTACAGATCACATTAAGCCACGATGACAGACTTATTTCATTTTAAATGAACGTTCGTTACATGTTATGTCTATAAAATTTCAAAATGGTTCAAATGGCTCTGAGTACTATGGAACTTAACATCTGTGGTCATCAGTCCCCTAGAACTTAGAACTACTTAAACCTAACCTAACCTAAGGACATCACACACATACATGCCCGAGGCAGGATTCGAACCTGCGACCGTAGCAGTCGCGAGGTTCCGGACTGAGCGCCTAGAACCTCTAGGCCACCGCGGCGGCATAAAATTTCAGCTATCATTGTTGAATGTCAGATAAAAGTACCGTTTTTCTCGTTTTAATGTGACAGCAGACTGCAAAAAGCAACTGAAAATTGTACACTTATGGAGTATGTACACTGACTCTTTGTCCGAATGTTCGTAAGTGCTGTATAATGATATTAATGATATTTTCACGCAATTAGGGGATAATTAAAGGATATATGTAACATATGTTTAAACAGTGAAGCACGCTGCTTTATCAGGCTTTGACAGAGTGTCTCAATCATATTTGATTTGTAAATAAAAAACGCCTTCTCTTGCAGCACTGTTTTTATTCTCCCAGACGTGTTTCGCCTTTTTTGACTTTAAGGCATTATCAGTGGGATCTATAATGATACAGTTATTATATACTTTTGTTTTGATGTGCATTATTCCTAGATTATAAAACACTACACTTCTCACTTTTTACGTACAGTTCTTCTCGTTTTTAGTTGGCAAAGCGTTTCCTCTCGTCTGGTCACATGCTGGACGTCGCACTACCGCACTACGTACGAAACATAAGCCTGCTTTTTATTTTTCAAATATTTTTCTTCCCACTTTTCATTTTGTTTGCTCTTGTTGTAGTGATGCACTATCAGTATTCTGTCATTAACGTAGACATTTCATCCAAAACTGTAACTTAAAGATGTAAATACCCGCAGTTCACTGTGTATTCCATCTTGTTTGGTTTGTTTACGTATATGTTTCGAAGTGTATGTTGAAAACTAAGGCCTACTCTTCATCTTTGTTATGTTTATATCTGTGTATGTGTGTGTGTGTGTGTTTGTGTGTGTGTGCGAGAGAGAGAGAGAGAGAGAGAGAGAGAGAGAGAACGCAGATGCCAACTAAAAACGCGAAGAACTGTAGCTACTTATTTACATAAAAAGCGAGAAGCGAACTGTTTTATAATCTACGAATAATAAATATCAAAAGAAAAGTATATCATAACTGTATCATTATAGATTAAAACTGTGAGCCCGACCGAGACTGGAACTCGGGACCTTTGCCTTTCGCGGGCAAGTGCTCTACAAACTGAGCTACCGAAGCACGACTCAGGCCCGGCACTCACAGCTTTACTTCTGCCAGTACCTCGTCTCCTACCTTCCAAACTTTACAGAAGCTCTCCTGCGAACCTTGCAGAACTAGCACTCCTGAAAGAAAGGATATTGCGGAGACAAGGCTTAGCCACAGCCTGGGGGATGTTTCCAGAATGAGATTTTCACTCTGCAGCGGAGTGTGCGTTGATATGAAACTTCCTGGCAGATTAAAACTGTGTGCCCGATCGAGACTCGAACTCGGGACCTTTACCTTTCGCGGGCAAGTGCTCTACCAACTGAGCTACCGAAGCACGACTGAGGCCCGGCACTCACAGCTGTGGCTAAGCCATGTCTCCGCAATATCCTTTCTTTCAGGAGTACTAGTTCTGCAAGGTTCGCAGGAGAGCTTCTGTAAAGTTTGGAAGGTAGGAGACGAGGTACTGGCCGAAGTAAAGCTGTGAGTGCCGGGCGTGAGTCGTGCTTCGGTAGCCCAGTTGGTAGAGCACTTGCCCGCGAAAGGCAAAGGTCCCGAGTTCGAGTCTCGGTCGGGCACACAGTTTTAATCTGCCAGGAAGTTTCATATCAGCGCACACTCCGCTGCAGAGTGAAAATCTAATTCTGGAAACATCCCCCAGGCTGTGGCTAAGCCATGTCTCCGCAATATCCTTTCTTTCAGGAGTGCTAGTTCTGCAAGGTTCGCAGGAGAGCTTCTGTAAAGTTTGGAAGGTAGGAGACGAGGTACTGGCAGAAGCAAAGCTGTGAGTGCCGGCCGTGAGTCGTGCTTCAGTAGCTCAGTTGGTAGAGCACTTGCCCGCGAAAGGCAAAGGTCCCGACTTCGAGTCTCGGTCGGGCACACAGTTTTAAGCTGCCAGGAAGTTTCATATCAGCGCACACTCCGCTGCAGAGTGAAAATCCCATTCTGTATCGTTATAGATCCCACTGATGATGCCTTAAAGTGAAAAAAGGCGAAACGCTTCTGGGAGAATAAAAACAGTGCTGCAAGAGAAGGCGTTTTTTGTTTACAAAACAAATATTTCTGTGCTTGTTGCAGAGCATGGCCACGCAAACAAACTCGTGTCCCAATCATTTTTGAGAGCCCTAAAGATAGATCTCACACTCTGAAATATGTACAGTTTCAATAAAAAACTGAACTATAGACAGCTGCCAGTTTTATTAAACAGCGTATATCATTAACTGTCTCTGTTTCGCTATGTGAAGCCAATATGGGATTCTTTGTAGCAAGTTAAGAAGGTACATTTTTTTGATAACCGAAAAAAAGACGTGACATAGGATCAAGAACATGTAAATCTATATGACTACTCTGGAATTCACAATTAAATGCCTTGCAGAGGGTTCATCGAACCACCTTCAGACTATTTCTCTCCACTCGCGGCGAGTGCTCTGATTTCTATTTTTAAGTACTCGTCTACTCTATTTAGTGCACTTTTAAGCTGTTATTTGACAAAGAAATCTAACTCATAGAACTGTGCAGTAAGATCAAGGTAAGCAGACTGGTCTAGTGAGATCAGCACATAAAGCGTTCCCTTGAAAAGCCCCTAGGGCGACGCCGAGCTTAACGTCCCCAACCAGCTGTAACATTTTACATGCCGCCACTCTATGAGAGGTTGTGGAGCTGTGTGGCATTCAAGCCAAGACAGAGGTGCCAAGTTTGAAGGTCAGGAATTGTACGCCTCCAAATAGTAACGATGAAAACTTCTTTCATCCCAGGATTCGTACCGACCACCTCTGAGATGAGCCGGCCCCTGTGACCGAGCGGTTCTAGGCGCTTCAGTCCGGAACCGCGCTGCTGCTACGGTCGCAGGTTCGAATCCTGCCTCAGGCATGGATGTGTGTGATGTTCTTAGGTTAGTTAGGTTTAAGTAGTTCTACGTCTAGGGGACTGATGACCTCAGATGTTAAGTCCCATAGTGCTTAGAGCCATTTGAGCCCCTGAGATGAACGTCACCACGCAGTGAGCCTTATTGACACAGGCTGGTCCCATGCAGCTTAATAGGGCACAAATTCGGTAACTCTTCATCATGTACAATGATAGAAGGAAACAGAAAGCAAACGCTGCCACATATTCCTGCCCTCTTCCTTATCGATACAGTTCTTTCATAATGCTATTCACCTTCTCATAAATCTCATTCATACCGGGTGATTACTATTAAAGTGAAACTAATCTCGGTGGCCCAGTTGAAGTGTAATTATCGTATGACAGCGAGACTTGTAGATATTTCAATGCGTTAACACAGAATCGAGACCGTGCACTGTTAGTGAACCTTTTTCGTGTGAACGGCGGCAATTACAGTGCTGCATTGAGAGAGTATCGTCGACTGGAAGGTATGAGGAGAAGCCTGGTGTCATTAAATAGTTTAAAGAAATATATGAAGATGGTATCTGTTCTTTCGAAAGAACAGATAGCATCGGTGACCATGCAGCTCGTTAGAATGAAATTACAATGAAATGAATACCCCTAGCTGTATACAGGCGTTGCTATAACTCAACGGAGACAGTTGAAAAAGTGTGCCCCGACCAGGACTCGAACCCGGGCAACAACTCGTGTCAAGAATGGTTCAAATGGCTCTGAGCACTATGGGACTTAACGTCTGAGGTCATCAGTCCCCTAGAACTTAGAACTACCTAAACCTAACTAACCTAAGGACATCACACACATCCATGCCCGAGGCAGGATTCGAACCTGCGTCCGCAGCGGTCGCGCGGTTCCAGACTGAAGCGCCTAGAACCACTCGGCCACCCCGGCCGGCCAACAACTCATGTCCCTCGCGCAATGAAATATCTGCTTAATGCAACCTTTCACGAACGTATTATCTTCGGAGAATTTTCAGATTCATGGCCTGCAAGATGACCTAATCTGAATCCATGACTTTTAGCTGCGGGGATATCTACAAGAAAGCGTTTACCAAAGGCACATTCCATCTATACCCCCACAGGAACTGCTGCGAGCCACTGCTGATCACTTATTTTACGAATGCAGCATCTCGTCGACTTCTTCGGTGCCCATATCGAACAAATTTTAGAAGCGACAGTTAATAACAAAATCAACATCATGCCTTATCACGTGTTTTACCTTTTCTGCCCACGTCCCGTTCCTAATCCAACACGTATGGAAACATTTACATTCGTCTTTCTTGCATTCACAGCGCCAGAGTTTCACCTGGTGGCCAAAACTGGAACTAATTTTTTCCAGAGTAAATTGGTTCTGCGCTAACGCAATAAAGTACCCATCAAATTTTTACTGCCATATGATAATTACGGCCCATGCTGGACCTCTGTGAGTAGCTGCACTTTAATTATAAACTCCCATAGGTATTATCTCAGATGGTTCAGATGGCTCTAAGCACTATGGGACTTAACATCTGAGGTCATCAGTCCCTTACACTTAGAACTACTTAAATCTAACTAACCTAAGGACAGCACACACATCCATGCGCGAGGCAGGATTCGAACCTGCGACCGTAGCAGCAGTGCGGTTCCGGACTGAAGCGCCTAGAACCTGCCACAGCGGCCGACCTGGGTACTAGTCTTTCAAACATGTTATACGCTACACAGCAATTAAAACAGACTTCCATCTACTGGTGTGCATCATTGTTTATCGTGTTGACACAGAACACGAAAGATGCGAGGACAATTGGGGAGACATCTGTCTGCACTCATGCAGACTGGCGAGAGCGGAGTTTAAGGGGAGGATCTGCGCGAGAGGCACGAAAAATGTGTGATGTTTAGAATTTTTTTTCATACAAGGATTATTTTTATTAAAATGTGGATCTTTCCACTTTATTATATACATATTTTTGTGTGAAAATAATTTTTTTTACTTCATAAAAAATTAAAAATGGCTGCTACAGCCCTTGTCGAAGTATGCACTTCGCTGCATATCCTGGTTTGTGCGAAGCGTTGTACACACTCGTGGCTATTTCTCAAACCCATACAACTAGATTATTCTTAAGTTAGAATAAATTTGGAGAGTCTTTACGATGGGGTTTTGAAAAAATCTCGAAAACAAAAAATTGGAAGTAGTTTGGAAAACATGGAGATTTCCTTGCATGTTTTTGTAAGTTTCTAATGTTTAAAACTAATATTTATGTTTCCAATTAAAAAAGCTCTACTAAAATCCCCTAAATTAAATTACCTTTCATTAAAAAAATTCAAATGAATCAGTAAATGTATCGAGCATATAGAGCGCTTCGAGAGCTGAAAAATGTTGTTTCGAGAAAAACGCATTTAAATTTTGGAGTAACAAAAAATGTTGTTTCGAAACTTAGGGTTAATCTGCGATCCCTTGACCAGATAGGCATCCGCGAAATGCATTCGCAATTGCGAATATGGACAGTCGTCAGCTATATAATAGAATGACGAGAACGAAAATTTTTCCTGGACCAGGAGTCGAACCCGGATTTCCTGCATATCGCGAACGGTCGCCTTACCATTTGACATCGGGCAAGCGACTTTCGTGTAAAATGTCTTGCCCGTACGTGAGTATACATAATGAATGTACGAGTACAGGTTGCAGGCAGATGGTTGACGACTTATGGAAATTTGAGTCTTGCCGTGAGTCCTATTCGGATAGCCAAATGCTAAGGCGAGCGCTCGCTGTAAGCGGGAAATGCGGGTTCGAATTCCGGTCCGGCACACACTGCGTTGTCTCATTCCATTATACAGATGATGGTTGTCCACATTCGCAATCGCTAATACATTTCGTGTATTTCATAATGGCTGTAGTCGCCGCGGTGCCTGCTTCTTTGGACATGCGGGTCCAAAGAAACATTGCGCCGTATTTAGGAATAACACAGGTACTGCAATATCGTATAGAGGCATCCTTCCTGTTCCTCAGATATGCCCTGGTTCTGAATCTGATGCTGTATTTTTTCAATCCGGGCTCTTTTAACAAATTGAGACATTCCTCGTTCCACAGCGGCTACGCGTTTCTGTCAGAGGACTCTGCGAAGTTTTTGCTGTTCGTCCCTATGACGATTCCAAACACGTTAATGGTCTTCGGAACAGATGGATAACCTTCGTTGAATATACCTGCAGCCATATTTGCAACTGTTTCAATAGTTTTTGCTCCAAAACGAAGATGTTTCGTTACCACTTTCCAAATGCGTTCAAGCTCTCGTTGTTATTTTGCGTATGGGCCTGGTTCTTCTGTTACGTAAATTAGACAGAAATTTGTATACTACTTGAATTATTTTCTCTAACTAATTGATTGAGCGTTTACAGCTGCCCACATTTCTGGTGGCGCAAGGCTACATTCGACACGATGTAACATTTAAAATACATTCACAATAAAAAATCTTCGTGCAGGCATAATCTATGCAGATTATATAAAAAAATCCATTTTTTTCATCAGTCTCGACCAAAACATCCCCTTAAGTCAACTACACCCTTTTCCGATGGTGCCGCGTGGGGTAGCCGCGTGGTCTAGGGGGGTCTTGTCACGGCCCGCGCGGCTGCCCCCGTCGGAGGTTCGAGTCCTCCCTCAGGCGTGGGTGTGTCTGTTGTCCTTAGCGTAAGTTAGTTAAAGTTAGATTAAGTAGTGCGTAAGCTTAGGGACCGATGACCTTAGCAGTTTGTTCCCATAAGACCTTACCACAAATTTCCAATTTTCCGATGGTACCCCAGATGTTTTAAACACGACTGGGGTCGGTTTACGTCCTCTCAAAGGGAACTCATTCAACTCTCCTGGTGCCTAAACCTGTGGCGAGGTTTTCAGCAACCATACAGGTGCGCGAGCACTTAATTTGAGGTGAGCTATATTTTAATCAAATGAAATGCGTGGGGACATGAAAGGAATGCTCCATTCCCCTTAAAATTAATTTGACTCTATTTATCTTGTAACACCCCACCCATCACTTATCTGGTTTTGGCGTGTGTTCACCCCAGCTAATTGACTAACAGATCAACAGAGAGTGCAAAACTGCCGCAATATCGGATAACGCAAAGAAAGTAATAAGGCCCTGTGACTCCTGATTGAACTGCGGTGGCAGTGTTGACATTAATTGATTCAGAATTGATCACTTTTAATTAAAAAGGGGTGCACATTGATGTTATATGCAGCTATTTGAACACCAGATGCAGATGTTGAACATAAAATTAATTAAGAAAGTGACTTGGGATTTCAACTAATTGATTGAAAACAGATGCAGTCAATTATTACAAATTTATTTTAACTCACGACCTTCAATCATCACATTACATGACTCTCCTACCAGGCAGTGGTAATAAATTGCGTTTGCGTGGAGTAAAGCTCGGTAACTCAAAAGTAATTCCTATCGACTGACCCAGGCGTAATGCGAAGTGCAAGAAGAATTCTACAGTACATGGCCCATGAAACCCTTGTGGAAACTTTGCCGACGTGATCCAACGGAGCGGGCGCAATATCACAGAATACAGCATGGCGGAGCGGCGTCGTTGTGTAGACGTCGGCCGACCACGTGGTGCTGCAAGGCTGCGCTCGTCTATTCACCCCTAGCTATCTTGCTCAGTACATAGCTGAACCAAAACTTTCTATCTCCAAGCTCAATCATTCCATTTGCTAAGTCCTAAACTGCAGAGATGCTCACTCTTTCTCAGGCAAGCTGAGTAAAGAACGCCACGTCTGCACTCTAGGCAAGCTGGGAATGGAAGATCTCTACTGAGACTTCTGACAGTCTGCTCTTCGCCTCGGTTTCCCCTCCAGCAAAATCACTTACGCCAATTGCAGCGTAAGTCACGTTAATTATGTGTCGCTTCACAGCGCCGACCAATGCCTCCTCTGGGAAGTGAACAAATTCCCACAAAATTTCCCTTCCTCTCAACTTCTTCTATTTAGCTCCCCCCAGGCCACCCATCAAGGTTAGCGTCTGCACAAACACCAAGTTTTCCGGAATTCTGACTCCCAGGAGAGTACTTAAAATTCCTTGGTCCTACGTTCCCATCGGAGTCCGGCGTATTTCATGCTGTCGCTCTTCACCTGATTTACTTCAGGCTCTGCGGACCGTGAATTCAGCGTGAAGTTGCTATAGTCACAAACACGCATATTTTGACCTCTGTTGACCGCTCCACCGTAGCTTTGCGCGGCTTTGTCGCATGTTTCACAGAAAACAGGACGACGGACATTTATCAACTGGCGTACAAGTTCTCCGTCTGTTTCCCGGTACACCAGCATAGAGTCGGGGTCAACCACCCACTCACTGTCACTCATCTTAAGGCGGCTGTAGGCCGCGCCGCGTTACCGCTTCCTCAGAGCTTGAGCTGCCCTAAGCTGCCTATTGTCGGTTCCCTTCGCCATTCCCCAGCCGGCCACAGTCAACTCCTAATGTTTCCCAGGGGTAAACTAGCGTCCAGTAAATCGACTCGTTTCCACAAAGTTTTCATGTCATGTGAATTACTTTAAAACCATCACTCGACATTAATTATTCCAATACGGCCATACTATACCCTCTACAAGATGCATTGTGCCTTGTCAGTCATTTTTTGTTCAGCCCTACTGTTCGCTCAATGTGAGTTAGGTGATCTTTAATGACTTCATGTAAGTTCTTGCCATCTCACAATCTGAACGTATCTACTTTACGTTTTCTTGATTAATGCATCAATACTCCTTACGCTTAGCCGAGTGGTGAACGTGGCTGACTGCTACGTGGGGCACCTGGATTCGATTCCCGGTACAGCCACGTTTTTTTTTTTTTTTTAATTTAATTGGTGGGACGAATGAAGTGGAGTGGCTCAAATGGCTCTGAGCGTTATGGTACTTAACTTCTGAGGTCATCAGTCCCCTAGAACTTAGAACTACTTAAACCTAACTAACCTAAGGACATCACACACATCCATTCTCGAGGCAGGATTCGAACCTGCAACCGTAGCGGTCGCGCGGTTCCAGACTGTAGCGCCAAGAACCACTCGGCCATGAAGCGGAGCGCACTAAGTCTTGTGAAGCCGACTGAGGAGCTACTTCTTTGAGAAGTAGAGGCTCCAGAGGGGAAACTGACAACGGCAGGGAGAACGGTGGGATAACTCCACCCCCCTCCGTGCCTCATGTAATGACGCCATCGGCGGAGGATGACACGGCCAGTCGGCGGGTGCTGTCGCGCCTGCCAGAGCCTGTGGACGGAGTTTATTTATGTTACGCCTGCAAGAGAGCGAGGAGAATGTTATTGCCTTTCTGATACACTCTTACGCGACCCCATTGTAGCCACGATCCGCATCGCAGAGAGTTTGGCGTCATTTTATACTGTTGGATCTACTACGCTGGGCTTTTATACACTGCTACCCAGTACAATTACAACGCCATGAAGACGGCGGTCGCAGGTTCGAATCCTGCCTCGTGCATGGATGTGTGTGGTGTCCTTAGGTTAGTTAGGTTTAAGTAGTTCTAAGTTCTAGGGGACTGATGACCTCAGAAGTTAAGTCCCATAGTGCTCAGAGCCATTTGAACCATTAATCTTGAAGTGCGAATTAAACAAAATTCTCCAGAAAGTGAACAAATAAACAATAGATCTCCAATAGCAAACACAGGTTATTTGCCTTGGCGCGCCTATAAACACATTAGAAAACTCACCCTACGAATATCTCACTCGAACTACTGCAGCATGTCCACTTCGGTCATATGCTTGATATTGACATTTAAGAGTTTAATAATCACATCCCACGAAAGCACTGGCACTGTGTAGTAGAATGCAGGATCCACCGACTGTCTTTCCACGAAAACACACCGTAATCAGTCCAAAATGTCTAGAAGTCAGTAAACACAGGTGTCCATATAATGACGACCGTACTCCTCTAAATTCAATTTAAATAAAATGTAAAGATACTTATTTAAAAAATGCAATGAATATGACAAATGTAACTGTCAAAAACCATATATATTCCTATGTCGTCTTCTACTACATTCCGGTAGATCATTAGTGCCTAAACTGCAGTGTAAACATCTCGATGTGTGAGGAACCTGCTGGTGTCCGTTTGGGCAATGATGATCTGCACTGCAGCCAGAAACAGCATCGCCGGCCAGAGTGGCCGAGCGGTTCTAGGCGCTACAGTCTGGAACCGCGTGACCGCTACGGTCGCAGGTTCGAATCCTGCCTGGGGCATGGATGTGTGTGATATCCTTAGGTTAGTTAGGTTTAAGTAGTTCTAAGTTCTAGGGGACTGATGACCTCAGCAGTTAAGTCCCATAGTGCTCAGAGCCATTTGAACCATTTAGAAACAGCACTGTCTTGCGCTGGTTGAGGAGCAATGAGTATGGATCCTAGATAAACAATGTATAACAGTTTTATTGGGAAGTGCATAAACTAAAATGCTCCTCTGTTGGAACAAAGTTAGGCAACGGCTTTGCCGCAGTGGATACACCGGTTCCCGTGAGATCACCGAAGTTAAGCGCTGTCGGGCGTGGTCGGCACTTGGATGGGTGACCATCCAGGCCGCCATGCGCCGTTGCCATTTTTCGGGGTGCACTCAGCCTCGTGATGCCAATTGAGGAGCTACTTGACCGAATAGTAGCGGCTTCGGTCAAGAATACCATCATAACGACCGGGAGAGCGGTGTGATAACCCCACGCCCCTCCTATCCGCATCCACCACTGGTGATGACACGGCGGTCGGATGGTCCCGGTAGGCCACTCGTGGCCTGAAGACGGAGTGCTTGGAACAAAGTTAACCACTACAATTTTGAGGTAGTTCGTCACTAGCATTGAATTTATAACTTGGGCTGAAGGCCGTAATGATGAAACAGTCAAAGTCAGATGTCACTCGGAAGTAGGACAAAATAACATAATGAAGGTCGTCGGCCGTTACCAAGTTCCTAGACGTATCCAACGCAGATGCCAAGTGGCAGTGACGGTGACGGCGGGCGCTGGGGGCTCCGTCGGTCGGTAGTCGCTTTTGCAGCATAGCGGTGTGCGTATCGAAGGTTCAAATCGCGGCGCTGATTGTGGAACTCCGGGTGCAGATGGCACCTGGCCAAGAGCTCGACGGAAGACGCTTCGGAGTGGCCTTGCGCCACCCTAAATACCCACGACGCGTAGAGATACCAGAGGAACTATATACGATCACATGGCCTGCAGAGGCAAACAGGTCGACAGGGCCACTTACCTCTAGCGGTGCTCACGCTGCCGCCTGCTGGCCTAAGCGGTGTGCATTATTGAGCTCTGTTACCTGCTGAAATAACCCCTTTGAAGTTAGGCCAGCTGGCATACCATTGCTGTGAGAAGGATCGCCGGTTCGTGGGCCGTACACAGTATTCCTCCCTGTCCCCTCCCCCCCGTCCCCACACACCCTCGAAGAACGACGGGTGTAGTACATCTAGTTATTGGGGAACCTGTTGCTTCTTCGTTAGTCGCCTCTGGAACATGTGACCAGGATGGGCTGAGATCGATGTCCATTGGACTTGGTGTGTGAACTAGGGACAGGCTGCCCCTGTCAGAGGCTGGTGGGTGTGGACTCAGTGGCTGCAGAAGTGGAGCTTAGTTAACCAAGGTTCCGGCAGTAGGACGTCTGACTCTTGAACAAAAGACCGTTACAATCCGGTTCTAGCAAGCTCCGCTGCTTTCCGTGGGCGCACCTGGTTGATATGCTTGCGGCAAATTGAGCCGTTGTGTAGTGATAATTCCACCATGTCCTGTTCCAATAAATGGGTTACTACTGCTGGGGCCAATCGGCGGCGTTTTTTGGAGAATACAGACGCCTAGACGTCGTCTTTGACGGAATAACGGGGTGTCGAGACGGTGGAAGATCTCGTAGGGTGGAAGATGTAGAGCTGATTGAGTTTTTCGGTCGAGCTGACACTGTCCTGAGGGGCAGAACAATAAGATGACAAAAACAGAATGATGACTTCATCTAAATCATGATAGGTTGTAATTTTGCTAATTATGACTGTAACGTACGACAAAAGTATTCTGATAATCCACTGGATGCGCTATAAAAAGGTGCAGTTTGCTATAGGTCAATGCCATTGGAAGAACAGAAGAAGGTAATTGAAAGTGTAGGCTTCCGCAGCCATTGTTACGGTCAATAAAAATTGTCTGGGTATGTGACCACATTGTCAATGTACAAAATTGTGTAAGGTTTGAGCCAAAGTTCCAAATGGTCTCCCTGAGGTGGGTCATTTGCAACGGTTGCCAAGATGTCAGAGAATTTTACACATTGACAGTGTGGTTACATACAAAGAAAAGTTTTTGTTTTGAAAAGAGGTTTCTGGAAGTGCTTCTAGAGAGAAGATGATCTGTGCCAGAGCCAAGATAGTCTGTCTTCAGGACGATGAAGACATCCGAGAAACATTGCGGAATCTGGTTCTCACATTATTTACAGTAAGCCAAGCATAGCCAAGGAAAATGCCTACAAAGTCTAAATGGGATCACGATCTGGGCGCTGAAAGATCTGGTCACGATAAGTATCTGTGAGCAGCTGCAGCCTGTTTGTTGTGGCAAGTTTCACATGCCACCAAGATGTTGGTAGCATCTGCATCGATCCCTCACCAATACACATTCTGAAGGGACACCCTCTTCGTGAGCACAACTCCCAATTGGTCCTGATATAGGAGAGACAGGATCCGTTGCTGCAAGGTGGATGGGATCACGACACAGGTGCGATCATTTTCTCCACGCAACAAAACGAATCCGTTGATGGTGGAGAAGTCTTGGCATTTGTGCCAGAATGCATCGTATTCTGGATGAGCCAACTGTTTCCGATCTGTCGGCTACTTAGGTAGAGTAGTTCCCGGATAACTGGGCCCTGTGAAGAATGACGCGCGATTGTTTTGCATACAAGGGAAGGGTGTCCGCAGTTGCTTTCGCTTCAGTGTCCATCTGATCTCATATGAGTAGCTAGACAAAATCAATGCCCATCTCTAGAGGCGATGTACTAATTTGGTAAGAATATTGAAGTACGCCTTGTGAAACTTCGGCCCTACTAATAACCGTGGAATTTATTGAGTGTGAACACAGTGCCCAATGCCTCCTTTTCTATTTGGCAGTAGTTGCATTGCACCTGTCAGAGTTTCAGATATGAAAACTATAGGACCTTAGATATCATCTATTTCGTGAGATAATGTCATGCCCAAGCCATAATCAGAAGTTTTTGATGGACTGTAGGCCATAACGCATGTCAGACGTAGCGGGGCTTGCTTGAGATCTCCGAAGACTTTATCGTAGACGGAAATCGAATTCTACCTCACATTTTTGCGTAACAACTAATGGTGATGTTCCACTTTGCCACGGCATCTGTGACGAACTTCGGGTAGTAATTAAAATGGCCAAGCAGATACTACAGTTGCTTAATATCCCTTGGGACTGGAAGTTGCTGGACAGCTTGAACAAATTGTGGTATTGGTCGCCAACTCATGGGTTTTTTTACCAGTGCGGTCCAGATAGGTCACCGTGCCAGGCACATCCCGCTTCAGCTGTTCCAAGTACCGTTGAAAAATTGCTGGGGCTCTGACAATGCCAACAGGAATGTCAACGACTAAAAAAAAAATGGAAATGAGCGAGCGTATGGCATAGTTGGCCGGGAGGCCCCAGTGGGGGAAGTTCGACCACCAAGTGCAAGTCATATTTCATTAGACGCCACATTGGGTGACTTGCACGCCGCTGATGAGGATGAAATAAGGATGAGGACAACACAACACCCAGTCCACGTGCGGAAAAAAATCTCCAACCCCGTCGGGAATCGAACCTGGGCCCACATGTATGGGAGGCAAGCACTTTACCACCCAGCTAAGCAGGCGGACATCAGTGAGTAAAATTTTCCATGATGGCTCGTCCAGAGGGAGCTGAAGGAAAGAATCCCACAAATCAGTTTGGCGAAAACCTTGCCTCCTGCAAGTCTTGCCATAATGTCATTCACTTTTGGAATTGAGTAGGCGTCAGTGACTGAATTACGTTGATTGTGGCCTTGAAATGACCACATATCCGAAGTGACCCATTCGGTTTCTCCGCAGTAACGATATGGGTTGCCCACTGACTGCTGGTAACTGCACTGAGAATGCCTTCCTCCTGAGGGCGCTGGAGTTCTAAACGCAGCTTGCAAAAGGAACAATCCGAGCTTTGAAGAAGCGGTGTGTAGCTGTTCTAATGACATGAGCCTCAAAATCAATCACGCCGGTCGTAGGCTATAAGTAAGTCTCTGACGTGGCGTCCTTGAGTTTGAGGAGGTAGATACGAAGCTCGTCATTTGGTAAATGAACAAGAATCATGTCTCTGGTAAGGAAAGTTGGGTAAGGCTGTTTACATTGAATGTTAGTACACAAGAACCGACAGTCATGGGATAAACCCTACAATTCGGCTATCCACTCCGTGTAAGGTTTTCCAGCAAGCTTGTGGCAACTAAACAACTTATGAAAGGGCACTGTAACGTGCACTTGCAAATCAAAATGTTCTAGTAAATAAGACTTCAAGCAATCGTACAAGAGGGCACGGGGCTCCACTTCAAGACTGAGTTGCTGTAGCAAATGGCAACGTCTAGGCCTGCACCGGCCAGGAAGAACGCGCGGTCCTAGGTGTCACCTGTGATTCCATGGGCCAGGAGGTGTTGTTCCAGTCTGGACGTGTAGTTCGCCCAGGCCCTATCTTCCGGTCAAACAGCCGGAACGGTGGCGACGCTCCTCTGAATCCGTTTACCAATGAGTCGAAGTGGGACAGCCGGGTGGATAGCTCCGTGTAGGATCTGGTGATTTCGTCAACGATTGCATGACCTGTTGCATACAGTTATCTCTTTAATTGCAGACCATGAACTGTGAGGAGGATGTTGCAGGAGGAGATAATGACGATTAGTCAGTTTTATCCACAAGCAAATTACACAACACCGAAAGTAAAAAATGAAAATTCTGGTCTGTTGATGCTACGTGAAACATACTATTTAGATCAGTGGTCGTCAAACTGCGACCCTCGGATCGCACGCGACCTAAATCGAGCTTTCCTGCGGTCCGCAGCTCTCAGCTGTGTTTTACAACAATATGTTTCTATTGAGTAACAGTAGAGTCCAAAAACGTCAAATAATGTTAAGAGCTTCTTAATAGTGTATTCTTCCTGCTCAGCAACAAACATAACTACTCGCAGAGACAGTAATATTTTGAAATGTGCTTAATTTTAATTGCCGTTAGTGATTTCGGCCTTGAGCTAACTGAAGTTTGCCCTCTTACGACGGCGGAAGCGTGGTATGTAGCGCGATCGCTGCGGGATTAATAGAACTGAGAGGGGGAATGTTTTATTGTTTGTCTTCCAGTGCTGACAACCGACGAGTGTGCGTGGCTAGCGCCGATCAACTGCTATAGTTCAAACATGGTTCAAATGTCTCTGAGCACTATGCGACTTTACATCTGAGGTCATCAGTCCCCTAGAACTTAGAACTACTTAAACCTAACTTCATTACACACATGCATGCCCGAGGCAGGATTCGAACGTGCGACCGTAGCAGTCACGCGGTTCCGGACTGAAGCGCCTAGAACCGCTCGGCCATCGCGGCCGGTTAGAAAGCACTGAGTCTCAGTTCGTTATAGGCACTAAAACTGGATAAGCTGGACATAAGTTCAGACGACATTTTTGCGAAGGACCGTTAACGGTCTTCGGAAAGGATAGGCTACGGAATAGCCAGAATAGCCAGAAATGTACTTTTATATCATTTTATATTTTGTTAACGAGTCAAGTACTGAAGCCATGCGAGCTCAAATCATATACTGTCAACTGCAGTTACTGCAAAGCAGACCAAATGGAAAGGAAGGATGGTTAAGGTCTGGCGTCCCGACGACAAACTCGTCGGAGATGGAGTACAAGCTCGTGTAGCGCAAGGGTGCGATGGGCTGCATGTAGCGCAAGGGTGCGATGGGCTGCATGCATCCTGAATAAACCATACTAGCATTTCCCTTGATCGATTCAGGAAAGTCACGGAAAATCTCAATCCACGTGAGCGGACGGGGATGTGAACCCTGAACGTTCTAGCTCAAACACTGCTGTTACAGGGTGACAATTATTGAACACTTTCATTTGGATGGATTCGTCAACGAGCAAAAGTGGCACATTTGGAGGACTGAGAATCCTCATTTCGCGATCGTTAAGTCTTTCACCCTCAACGGATTATTGTGTGATGTGCAATCGGTGCGATATTTCTTGATGGCTCGGTGACTTATCCAAAGCGATCCTGATTTCAACAATATGTGGTTCATGAAAGACGGAGCTGTCTGCAGCTCGTGGGCTAGTGGCTAGCATTGCTGCTTCTGGATCACGGGGTCCCGGCTTCGATTCCCGGCCGCGTTGGGGATTTTCTCTGCCCAGGGACTCGGTGTTTGTGCTTTCCTTATCATTTCATTACTATCCTCATTATTCGTGACAGTGAATAGATTGGACAGTGTACAAAATTGAACTGTGAAAAAATTGGGAGTTTGTACGGGCGCTGATGACCGCGCAGTTGAGCGCCCCAGAAGCCAAACGTCATCATCATCATCATCAAGACGGAGCTCGACCCCATCGAAGCAGGAGAGTGTTTGATATCCTGGAGGAGCACTTTGGGAACCGCATTCTGGCTCTGGATATCCAGAGGCCACTGGCATGGGCCTCGATTGACTACCATGCGAGTCCTTTTTGTGGGGATATATTAAAGACAAGGTGTACAGCAATGACTCCAAAACCATTTCTGAGCTGAAAACAGCCATCCAGGAGGTCATCGACAGCATCGATGTTCCGACACTTCAGCGGGTCACGCAGACTTTTGCTATTCGTCTGCGCCACATCACCGCCAATGATGGTAGGAGTATCGAACATGTTATAACCTAAATCTGAATATCTGTAGTAACTTTTACACGTTGAATAAAGTGTGTACACGCCGGATTTTGTAACTAATTTTTCACATAGTTCAATGATTGTCACCCTGTAGTTAGTTTTACCTATTAATGTCAGACACTGATAATATTCTATGTCGATGGCGACATATAGCATTTAAACATTAGGATTCTAGATTGCATTCTTCTTTCGTGTTATTCCTGGTTCGTGGGGATGCACAGAGGGCCTGTTCCAGGTCCAAGCGACACATGTGGCAGCTTGGGGCCGGCAAGCTGAGAGGGGTGCCAGTGGGAATTTCATTTGACACAAATGATGCAGTCATTTAGACTACAAGATTTCGCTTATCTGTTTTGCCTCTGTGACATCGCCAAAAGTTTGACGATCTTCATGTGAAACTTCCTGGCAGATTAAAACTGTGTGCCCGACCGAGACTCGAACTCGGGACCTTTGCCTTTCGCGGGCAAGTGCTCTACCAACTGAGCTACCGAAGCACGACTCACGGCCGGTACTCACAGCTTTACTTCTGCCAGTACCTCGTCTCCTACCTTCCAAACTTTCCGCAATATCCTTTCTTTCAGGAGTGCTAGTTCTGCAAGGTTCGCAGGAGAGCTTCTGTAAAGTTTGGAAGGTGGGAGACGAGGTACTGGCAGAAGTAAAGCTGTGAGTAACGGGCGTGAGTCGTGCTTCGGTAGCTCAGTTGGTAGAGCACTTGCCCGCGAAATGCAAAGGTCCCGAGTTCGAGTCTCGGTCGGGCACACAGTTTTAATCTGCCAGGAAGTTTCATATCAGCGCACACTCCGCTACAGAGTGAAAATCTCATTCTGGATCTTCATGTGGTTGTTGGTCTTATGTACTGTAAATGAACTATAACAATTGCTCCAGTATTAAACTGGTGTTCCCTTGACATCTCAGAACATGTCCTATCAAGCTATTCCTTCTTTTAATTACGTTATGCAACAAATTTCTTTTCTTTCCAATTCTCTTCAGTACTGGCAGAAGTAAAGCTGTGAGTAACGGGCGTGAGTCACCATCTAAACTTCACCTTCTATTCTCTCCTTGTTTCAACTGATGATAGTTTACGTTTCCCTTCAGTAGAAGATTACACTACAGACAAATGGCTTCAGTAAATATGTCCTAACACTTAAATTTGTATTTGATAGTAACAAATTGCTATTCTTGTGAAACGCCTTTCTTGACGTGGCCAGCCTGTTTTATGTCCTCTCTGTTTCGGCCATCATAAGTTATCTTCTTGTCCAACTATCAAAACTCATCCTCTACTTTCAGTGTCTCATTTCCTAATCTAATACTGTCGGCACCCCATGATTTAACTCGACCAGGACGCGGTGGACGAGCGGCTCTAGGCACTTCAGTCCGGAACCGCGCGACTGTTACGGTCGCAGGTTCGAATCCTGCCTCGGACATGGACGTGTGTGATGTCCTTAGGTTAGTTAGGTTGAAGTAGTTCTAAGTTCTAGGGGACTGATGACCTCAAATGTTAAGTCCCATACTGCTAAGAGCCATTTGAACCAATTCGACTGCATTCCATTACCCTTGTTTTGTTTTTGTTGCTGTTCATCTTATATCCTCCATTCAAGACACTATCCATTCTATTCAAAAGCTCTTCCAAATTCTTTGCTGTCTCCGACAGAATTACAATGTCGTCGGCACCATCAATTTTTTTTTTAGTTTTTGTCCCTAAACTCTAATTCCTTCTCCAGTCAATTGGTACGCGCATGGTATGCAGGGCCTGTGGCCGATGTATATGTGTTAAGTGATAACCCATATAAATTAGTTTGTTATGCGCTCCTAATAAATAATCTATAGCAAGGGAAGTATCAGCTGGCCATTGGCCACCATGTACTGATCGTTAAAAGCAGTGCTTAATTTCTAAAATTTTAGATGCCGTAATGCACGTCTTCAATCATACGACCCCCTCAGTCAGCTATAAAAACCACTAGTTTAGATCTTTGAAAACTTGTGATAAAACTTCGCTGAGAAATATACAGGGTGATCAAAAAGTCAGTATAAGTTTGAAAACTTAATAAATCACGGAAAAATGTGGATAGAGAGGTACAAATTGACACATGCTTGGAATGACATGGAGTTTTATTAGAACCAAAAAAATACAAAAGTTCAAAAATGTCCGACAGATGGCGCTTCATCTGATCAGAATAGCAATAATTAGCATAACAAAGTAAGACAAAGCAAAGATGATGTTCATTACAGGAAATGCTCAATACGTCAACCATCATTCCTCAACAATAGCTGTAGTCGAGGAATAATGTTGTGAACGGCACTGTAAAGCATGTCCGGAGTTATGGTGAGGCATTGGCGTCGGATGTTGTCTTTCAGCATTCCTAGAGATGTCGGTCGATCACGATACACTTGCGACTTCAGGTAACCCCAAAGCCAATAATCGCACGGACCTGGGAGGCCAAGCATGATGAAAGTGGCGGCTGAGCACACGGTCTTCACCAAACGACGCGCGCAAGAGATCTTTCACGCGTCTAGCAATATGGGGTGGAGCGCCATCCTGCACAAACATCGTACGTTCCAGCAGGTGTTTATCAGCCAGGCTGGGGATGATGCGATTCTGTAAAATATCGGCGTACCTCCCACCCGTCACGGTAGCAGTTACTGACGTTTTGCTGTCCAGCGCCATCTGTCGGACATTTCGTGAACTTTTTTTTTTTTGTTCTAATAAAACCCCATGTTATTCCAAGCATGTGTGTCAATTTTTACCTCCTATCTACATTATTCTGTGGTTTATTGCGTTTTCAAATTTATACTGACTTTCTGATCACCCTGTATTTAAAAAATGTTCTGAAATATAGGCTTTTAAAACCTAATTTCTTAGAATCGAAACAATAAAATCACGCGATTTAATACAAACAATAGGTACTACCGTCTGTCCCCACAGCAGTACCACTTTGCTCCCTAGTTTTACTGATGTTACTGGCAGTATAAACAGAAGAAAGTAGACGCGAAGGTTACGTACGTCGTATACTGACGACAACTTCAGAACGAAGCTCAGCTTATCTTGTCTATAGTGTACACAGCCACACACACACACAAACACACACACATACACAGTACCTTGTCCCACGCCCCTACGCATCGCATCACATTGGCTGCCCGACATCGGCGCCCGCTGAACTTTTTCGGCAGCGGGTGGGGGCAAGACTCTAAAATTGTCATTTATTATTATATCACAGAGAAATTATGATTATGCACTCAATATTTGTTATAGCTAGGTTATCTTGGCCTGCCAGTGTGGCCGAGCTGTTCTAGGCGCTTCAGTCTGGAACCGCGTCGACCGCTACGGCCGCAGGTTCGAATCCTGCCTCGGGCATGGGTGTGTGTGATGTCCTTAGGTTAGTTAGGTTTAAGTAGTTCTAAGTTCCAGGGGACTGATGACCTCAGATGTTAAGCCCCAAAGTGCTCAGAGCTATTTGAACCATTAGGTTATCTTGAACTTGAAACATAAGCGTGATTTCACTATTACCTTCAAAGTAAAACTTTTTGTATTATTAAAATTACTATGGATGTGACACATTTTTGAAATTGATGATCTAAAATGAGATCCTTTTACGATTAAGTCTGATATAAATCCAACATAATGATCGACAAGTTAGGAAGTAAAGCAGCAAATTATTTACAAAAGACATTTTTAGTCATATTGCAATAATGTCAAAATGATACTGAATGTGAAAATTCTTAAGTAGGAAAAAATTAGAAATGAGAGTACTGTTAGTTGTAAACAAAAAATAACCAATCATGAAGAGCATTTGATTAATCTTCCTCGAAAGTGAAAACGAATAGCACAAATTTTAAAAATACTTTTTGACTGTTATAACTGTTTAAAAATACAAGCATTCACATTCACAAAAAGTGCAATTTCAGTGGTACCAAATGACAGCTTACAAATAATAAAATAGTCAATTGTTTTCCTAGTGAGAACTGATGAAGAAAAGACTAACCATGAAGAATCAAATGTGATATGAAGCTATACAGATTTTAATATTACACCTGATCAAATGAAAATGAGTTTAAAAATGCTGGTAAGTCGCAAAAGTAATGGAGATCTAGATGGTATTGAATCTTTTATTGTGTTCATGACGCGATGACCTGGTGACAATAATAAAAAGAAAGGCAAATAATGGTGTCATACAATACAGTCTAACCAAAGAAATGAGATTACGCAAATCTCAAATGAAATTCATTGTACACAATTTTGAAGAAGTAAATACATACTATCTAAGATCATTAAATGCAGTGATAAGGGCACTGAATAATGTCAGTACAAGGGACAAGCAAAAGCTGTGCTGTTCTGTACAATAAGTAGACCTGGTCAGTAGATGAATACAGTTACAGGGCCCAGGCACGGGTATGGGTTTTGTTTGGGGCAACATTTAAAGGAGAACGCACATAAGCTTAAAAACATTGAAGGTGACATGTCCATTTTGCATTTTGATAATGAAAGTATAGTACTGGACATTTCAGAAGAAATTGAGATATAGGCGAGTTGTCAGGTAGACCTAGAACTATTAATAAATGATGAGGTCTCAAGCAATCATAGGTGGTTCACTGATTTTTCAATGATCGACTTGTGTGTAGGAAATAAGAGTCCCCATCCGGCTACTCTTTCGTTTAACTTTCTCTTTGTTTTATGGAGTTCTCAATGACCCCGCGTAATTTTACTAGTGCACTGGTTTTCATAAGTCATACTTCAAACGTAAAGATTCCATGTTACAGTATGTTTGTTTTACGAAACCTGCATTATTTAATTGTGTTTTACTGTTGACGTGCAGGTAAAATCGCATTCATTATCTTAATTAACTTTGTTTTATTGAAAAATAATTATTTTGATTAACTTTGTATCGAATGTGATGCCATCTACTGAAATTATGAACAGATCATACCGAATGTGGTTCGATGAGACGTTGTTGTGAGAAAAATGTCTTGTACTATTTTAGTAATGGTGATTGAGCTTTTATTGTTTTGTATTAATATTTTGATTTTACACATCATCAGAAGTGGTGCCGTCTAACGATACAAGCTTACGTTATAGCTCCTTTAGCGATGCCTTGACGCTGTAACTATAATCAGATACTGGTTAGAGGTTAGATCTATTTCTTGTACACGACAGCACATGTTTTGCTTGACCTTTGTACAGACATTAATCAACGTCCTCGTCAATGCATGAAATGATCTTAGATGTCCTTCAAAATTATTTACAATTAATTTCATTTTAGATTTATATAATATTCATTTGGTTAAGCTGTCTTCTATGATATTACTTGCATTTCTTTTCATTATTTGTCATCAGGTCATCTGATGAGCGCAATAAAGGATTTGATACCATATGGATCTGTATTACTTAGGAGACTCCCGAGCATTTTTAAATTAACTTTCATATTTACTGTTATTATGGTCACACACATCTAGCAGGACTTCAGGTCCGATTTACAACACCCGGTCCTCTTTGAAGGTAAGGCTGTTCCTCAAATTTGTTAATGACTATGTTAGTAAAATCAGGTTTGTGAGTCAGTTTTTTCTGGGAACACTTACCATGTACAACTCACAAATCTGTTTTCACTCTTTGTACGAATAGAGATCAGGAACAGTTTTATTCTTCGCAGAGTACTGCAGGATCTTTCAGCTTTGCGTGTAGTTGCAGGCAAAACAAGAGCAATTAGTAGAGCCTTTCTCATGGCAATAAAAAAACTCTGTATATTTATCGATAACACAAGGATGGATAGATTTATTTATGTTTGTGCTCTCATCGACGAAAAAATTATACCGTAATGTTGCTACAGTTAAGAAGTTACGTTATAACATTTTTCAGCCGTTTGGCTCAGGAACCACTTATATTCGACGCGCTGTTGACTATCAGGTACACATACCACAGCATACTAAATTTCTTGTGGGCATTTTCGATAAGAGAAATAGTGGCAGCGATGTAAGGCACATCCTGATATCAGACACGTGCAGAAAATTGCAGAGCGAATCTTGCCAGTATTGTGATTTGGGAAAACGTGTAAAATATAACTTACAATGTTGGTAGCCACCTCCTTCACCGGAAACCGAATCAAGAGTATCGAATATGTGTGACGGAAGAGGATGTTTTTACAAAAGACGAAGAACTACTGGAGAACTCTCCAGAGAGGGTAAAGCAGACTGCTCTGCCCCTTCCCGTGCTAGAGGTATACATCCTTCTTCCTCAATATTGAATTACTTAGAAATGAGGTCACCTGACAACTTGTGACGAATTGTTTACCATTTAAACCGTCAGTCGCTGACTCCGATCAGGCCATGCCAGCCCTAAAAAATTCGAAAGATCGTTGTTTTCGGCTTTAGCTTTCCTTAAGTCCACATTTCGAGTCTGAATGTCCGGACCTGGGGGAAGCGTTCCCTTGTTGTTAGGTAAACACAATACACTAAATTAACTAACTAAGCTTCCTGACGTGGGCTACAATTCATTCTAACGCTATGAAATGGCGTAACATGCTCTCGGTTGTCTCCTCACGATGAAGACGAAAATGCTGCTGTGAAATCGGCCATTAAGGCACAGCGCAGTGTACACGGTTTTACCATACTTGGCGTTTTGTGAAACCAAACATTGATCCAGAAAGCGCTGCGTTTAGCTATCGTTGACTGCGTTAAAAAGGCTGCCTCGTAAACTAACTTGACAACAATAATTCGAAAAAGCTTTTTCCCGCCTTCGTTAGATCAGCTGTACAGCAGCGTGCTCATTATTATGGAAAGGAGAACGACTCACAAACAAATGAAGCCCGCGCTCCATAGTCGAGTGTCTGGTGTTACACTTTCTAAAGAGAAGATGGCAACTGCAGTCGTATCGTCTCACTGCGATCAGGCACATAATGCTACAACTGGCTAAACGAGAGGTTTCACGGAATCGCGGCAATTCACTTCTAGAAGTGTATGAGAGTTCTTTAATGAATAAAAACTCTGTACTCCAGATCGGGATGGGGGGGGGGGGAGGGGGTGGGGACATGAGCCCCTCTTGTAATATTTTAAATTTCCGCGGGGCGGACGAAAACTGATTCAGGCCGCACGCGGCCCTCAGGCAGGAATTTTTCGACCGTTGATTTACAGCCTTTAACAATGGCCATGAGCAAGAAAAGTACGGTACGTTTCAATTGTCGAAAACGAAACAGCGAATTTCTCATAAACTATCACTAACGTTGGTTATTTTTCAGCCACCGGGCGAGGTGGCGCAGTGGTTAGCACACTGGACTCGCATTCGGGAGGACGACGGTTCAATCCCGTCTCCGGCCATCCTGATTTAGGTTTTCCGTGATTTCCCTAAATCGTTTCAGGCAAATGCCGGGATGGTTCCTTTGAAAGGGCACGACCGATTTCCTTCCCTAACCCGAGCTTGCGCTCCGTCTCTAATGACCTCGTTGTCGACGGGACGTTAAACACTAACCACCACCACCACCATATTTTTCAGCTAAAAAGGAAGTATTTTGTAATGACCCGATACTCTATTTGATCTGTGTGAAGGAAATGCGCTATATATGTCCACCGTAAACCGTGTATACTTTGACCACCGTGGTTCCTCTGACTACACATAAATCAAAATTTTACAGTTCTCTGCTGACTCTCAGTTTGGTGTTTAGTATATACTGTTTGGTGGTAAAGTTCCATCAATATACGCTAAATGGCGCCATATGGTGCCGATTTTGTTGAGTAAAAGTTGGCGAATCTGTTGCGACTTATAACTGTATACGAAAAAGTGTGTTAAAATCTGGTTGTGCAAAATCCACCGATAACATGTACCTGAAAAGCCATCATTGTTTACAGCTACTGTACATCATTTACACTGATCAGCCAGAACATTATGACCACCTACGTAATAGCCTGTACGTCCAAGTTTGTCACGAATAACAGCCGCGACGCGTCGTGGCATGGAAGAAATGAGGCTTGGTGGGTCACTGGAGGGAGCTGGCACCACATCTGCACACACACAAAACACCTAATTATCGTAAATACGGGGAGGAGGCGGGGGGGGGGGGGGGCATGGACAATGAGCGCTGACGCCACGTTCAATCACATGCCAGATGTATTGGATCATGTTCAGATCTGGCGGTCTGGGGGGCCAGCACATCAATTGGAACTCGCCACTATGTTCCTCGAACCACTTCATCACACTCCTGGCCCTGTGAAATGGCGCATCATCTTGCTGATAAATACCACTGCCGTCGGGAAATATGATCGTCATGAATGGGTGTACGTGGCCTGTAACCAGTGTACGATACTCCTTGGCTGTCACACTGCCTCATACGAGCTCCACTGGACCCATGTATGTCCACGGGAATGTTCCCCAGAGCATAATGTAATGGAGCAGCCGCCAGCTTTGTCTCGATCCCGCGGTGCAGATGTCAAGGTTCTGTTCCTCTTTAAGTCGAAGGATTCGCGGCCTCCCATCGGCATGATGAAGCAGGTATCGGGATTTATCAGACCATTCAACGCTCTACAATTGCGCCAACGTCCAGTGCCTATGGTCACATGTCCATTTCAATAGTCGTTGCCGATGTCGTGGTGTGAACGTTGGCACGTGCATGGGTCGTTTGTTGCAGAGGCCTGTCTTTAGGAATGTTCGGTGCACCGTGTGTTCAGACACACTTGTATTCTGCCCAGGATTAAAGTCTGATGTTAGATCGGCCACAATTCGCCGCCTGTCCTGTCTTACCAGTCTGCCCAGCCTATGACGTGCGACAACTCTAATGAGGGGAGGCCGCCCAAAGCCACGACTTCTGGTCGTGGCGTTGAAGACATTCACCACAGCACTCCTTGAACGCCCGAAAAGTCGTGCAGTTTTAGAAATGCTCGTGCCGAGCCTCTGGCCCATCACAATCTGCCCTCGGTCAAACTCCGATAGATCGCGCACCATTCTTCTACACACGGTCAGCATGCTCACTGATACTACATGCTCCATGTGTGTGTCTGCCTAGCAGTCGTTCCTCGCCAGGACGGGTTCATATCGATGTATGTCGGTTGCCGTAATGTTCTGGCTGATCAGTGTATATTATTCGATTAATTCTCAGAACGGACCACAGATTGGTGTTTTGTTCAAATGTGTAAGTTCGCTAGTATATTAAGATATTTGAGGTCATGTGCATGACTTTTCTTTTTTGGGGTTACTTTGACCATTGGTCTTTGTTACCCCAACATTACAGATACACAGTATTTTAACAGTGTTGATGCCAATGACAATGTGGAACTAAAGTTATACAAAAATTAACCATCAGCATATAGAATAATGCCCATTTGTAACGGTTAATGTGCCTACAACTAAGAAAAGCAAATGTCAGTCATATATTGCTTAAATTGCAAGCTATTACGGTTCAGGCGCGATTCAGGTATAACGTAGTGTTAGATATCTACAGAAAGAAGAACTGAAATTTGTTGGTCACGCGTTCCAGATATTGACTCAATAAATGAAGAATGGATAGCCCAAGTTCTAACTGCACTGAATATTTTGAAACACGGATTTACGTTTAAGATGGATGAAATTTGAGGCATTATTATGAACTAAGTTTGGAACTATGTGTGTGGTACTCCATCCTTGTATCTTTCATTATATTTATAATTTTGATGATGGATCATACTGTTTAATTTACGTCCTATGCTACGTTTTTCCCTTTATGAGACTTGGTAAAGCACTGAAGAATATTGTAGATCGGTGTATTTACTTCTGAGTGGTCGTAGTTTTATTGCGTGTTTGAAATATTGACCACAAATGGAATGCTAGTTGACAGTTGTAGTGGAAGTATAGGTCGGTCAATGTATCCCCAAATCCACGCTAACTTTGATCACTTACAATTTTTTAGGTTACTTCCTCTGCAGTTTAGAAAAATGTATTGTACTAATTAGTATGAAATACTTTCACGTAAGTCCCTATGTTCACTAACATAAATATCACAGAAGTTGAAAAACAGTCATGATAATCACATTTGAATCTGAAAATCGGTCACTGTTTACCCGTTTTACGGTACTTAAAAAGTCGTATAATATTCAGCATATCACACTGACACGTAACTTACACTACTGCCCAACACGCCTTCTTCTTTCAAAAGGCGAAGCCTTACCTCTGCATCTACAGCTTCCTCTGTGCAGCACTACTCTTCACCTCCATGTATGAATAACATCTCAACTCCCTGTTCATATTTTTTTAAATGGGGTGTTCTCGGTCGTCCCCTCGTTCCCGTTCCTCCGATATTGCCATCGGAAACGTTTTGTAGCAGAATGTCGTGTCTGATTAAGTGCCAAACAAGTTTTGATTTACGTTGGCCCATAACTTTCACTAGTTATTTTTCTCACCTATTTGCTGTAGTCAAGAAGAATATAATAATTACAATCCCAAAGAAGGCAGGTGTTGGCAGATGTGAAAATTACCGAACTATCAGTTTAATAAGTCACAGCTGCAAAATACTAACGCGAATTCTTTACAGACGAATGGGAAAACTGGTAGAAGCCAACCTCGGAGAAGATCAGTATGGATTCCGTAGAAATGTTGGAACACGTGAGGCAATACTGACCTTACGACTTATCTTAGAAGAAAGATTAAGGAAAGGCAGACCTACGTTTCTAGCATTTGTAGACTTAGAGAAAGCTTTTGACAATGTTGACTGGAATACTCTCTTTCAAATTCTAAAGGTGGCAGGGGTAAAATACAGGGAGCGAAAGGCTATTTACAATTTGTACAGAAACCAGATGGCAGTTATAAGAGTCGAGGGGTATGAAAGGGAAGCAGTGGTTGGGAAGGGAGTGAGACAGGGTTGCAGTCTCTCCCCGATGTCATTCAATGTGTATCTTGAGCAAGCAGTAAAAGAACCAAAAGAAAAGCCGGCCGAAGTGGCCGTGCGGTTAAAGGCGCTGCAGTCTGGAACCGCAGGACCGCTACGGTCGCAGGTTCGAATCCTGCCTCGGGCATGGATGTTTGTGATGTCCTTAGGTTAGTTAGGTTTAACTAGTTCTAAGTTCTAGGGGACTAATGACCTCAGCAGTTGAGTCCCATAGTGCTCAGAGCCATTTTTGAACCAAAAGAAAAATTCGGAGTAGGTATTAAAATCCATGGAGAAGAAATAAAAACTTTGAGGTTCGCCGATGACATTGTAATTCTGTCAGAGACAGCAAAGGACTTGGAAGAGCAGTTTAACGGAATGGACAGTGTCTTGAAAGGAGGATATAAGATGAACATCAACAAAAGCAAAACGAGAATAATGGAATGTAGTCGAATTAAGTCGTGTGATACTGAGGGAATTAGATTAGGAAATGAGACACTTAAAGTAGTAAAGGAGTTTTGATATATGGGGAGCAAAATAACTGATGATGGTCGAAGTAGAGAGGATGTAAAATGTAGACTGGCAATGGCAAGGAAAGCGTTTCTGAAGAAGAGAAATTCGTTAACATCGAGTATTGATATAAGTGTCAGGAAGTCGTTTCTGAAAGTATTTGTATGGAGTGTAGCCATTTATGGAAATGAAACATGGACGATAAATAGTTTGGACAGGAAGAGAATAGAGGCTTTCGAAATGTGGTGCTACAGAAGAATGCTGAGGATTAGATGGGTAGATCACATAACTAATGAGGAGGTATTGAATAGAATTGGGGAAAAGAGGAGTTTGTGGCACAACTTGACTAGAAGAAGGGATTGGTTGGTAGGACATGTTCTGAGGCATCAAGGGATCACCAATTTAGTACTGGAGGGCATCGTGGAGGGTAAAAATCGTAGAGGGAGACCAAGAGATGAATACACTAAGCAGATTCAGAAGGATGTAGGTTGCAGTAAGTACTGGGAGATGAAGAAGCTTGCACAGGATAGAGTAGCATGGAGAGCTGCATCAAACCAGTCTCAGGACTGAAGACCACACCAACAACAATAACAAAATTTGCTGTAGAACCATCCCATTCGAGCTTTCTCCTTATTTGCTAACGTCCAAGTTTCACATCTGAATGTCACGACACTCCACATAACCGTCTTCACAAATCTTTTCTTGGTGTGGAAGCTGATGCGCCTGTCCAATAGAACGTTCTTGTTTTCGAAGGAACTTTTGGCCAGTGTTATTATTCTCTTGCTTTCTTTGAGGCATGGGTTCTTTTCTTCCACTAAGCTACCGAGAGAGTGAGATTCGGTTACTTCGTCGAGTCCCTCAACAGTGCCGGATTAGCCACGTAGCAGGAGTTATCAAATGCTACGGGCCCCGCGCGTTGGCGGCGCCCCGCGCCTGGGCGCGAAAACTCTTCTCAAGTTAGAGTTTTTTTTTTGTTTTCTCTTTCTTTTATGACAGACATTTCAAGTATAGCATTTATTTGTTGCAAGGAGACTAGTGAAAAAGCTGAATTATCTCACCATTCGATTAAGTTCGCAACATTCTGCCCACTGATTAATAATGTTTCTGGCGTCACGATGAAGAACAGGCTAATCGGTGTGTCGGAGCTAACCTCGATGGCCATGCAAACCCATGCAAACTCCTGTACTCCACCACCCTCCGAGCATCCCATTTGTTGTTGCTTTGGCGTGCAGTACACCGCTTGCCAGTGTAGTCGTGTACAGTGTAATGTACACACATGAAGATATGGTAGAAATGCTGCTGATCTATGGAGAATGTACGTTGACGGGAAATACGTTATGAGATTGCTTGTTTGTTGATAGTACTGTTAACGAACATTATGATTATTAATTTAATATGTCTGTTTTCTACCCTACTCTACATACCTGTACTGTACCCTGTTGTAGGTGGACGAAATGCTGTTCAGGTAGAACGACTGTAGAGAAAACGATTCCCTGACAAGCCATCGCCTTCGCGCCGGATGTTTGGTCGTCTCACATCTCGTCTACGTGAAACTGGAAGCTTAAATCCAAGACCTCGACATCGTCCTAGAACACGCACAGATGAACGTGCTGAAGTTGCTGTCCTCGCTACCATAGCTGTGAATCCTCAAATCAGCACACGTCAAATTGAACGTGAAGTTGGTGTGTCGAAATCAAGTGCACAGCGTATTCTTAAACGTCATAAATTTCATCCTTACCATGTTCATTTACACCAGAATCTTCATGGAAATGACTTCCGCAATACGGTAACATTTTGTCGGTGGGCTCAGCAAAAACTTCTGACTAATCCAAATTTTTTTGCAGATGTTCTCTTTACCGACGAGGCATCACTCTCCAACAAAGGAATTGTCAATATGAGGAATATGCATTATTGGTCCGCAGACAATCCAAAATGGCTCCGTCAGGTAGAGCATCAACGTCCGTGGAAAGTTAATGTTTGGTGTGGGATTATTAGAGATACCATTATCGGACCTTTCTTTATAAATGGCATCCAAAATGGCAGACATACTCCAGATTTATACGACACAATCTTCCTGTTCTCTTGGAAAACGTACCTCTGAACCGGAGAATGGTCATGTGGTATCAGCATGACGGATGCCCTGCACATAACGCCTTACGAGCACGACGACTTCTGAACCGTAAGTTCCCTGGTAGGTGGATTGGACGAGGTGGTCCAGTTAGGTGGCCTGCCCGATCTCCGGACCTTACACCGCTGGATTATTTTCTTTGGGGAGCAGTGAAGGATGCTGTTTACCAAGATGAACCAACAACACCAGAGGACATGAAGCAACGCATTATTGATGCTTGTACGGCCATCAAAGAGGAAACAGTAGCACGAAGTAGGGCATCCTTCATCCGCAGAGTGACCCTATGTATGCAAGCCAATGGGCATCACTTTGAGCATGAGATGTGAACGCTATGTTTAGTATGTAGTGCTGGTATCACAGTGGAAGTTTCTACAAAGGGCCATTTTACCCAGTGATGTTAAGAAACATTTGTTTGCAACAACTTGTCATTTAACGCATTAGATAAACATAACATTGATAATTATGTGATAATAAAACTAATTGGTAAAACATGTTTACATTCATCTTCTATGTCCTTCCTGAACTTCCCAAATCAAAACATTTTTACCTAAACAACGGTAAAACGTTGCTCGTTTCACTAAAACCATCACCATGAATTTTACTATTACGAGTGAATGATTAACTGTCACTTGCGCTAGATCTACAGTACAGTAAAGTTTTAACGTTGAACGGCATTACCTTTTTAGTAACGGATTAACGATAAGCGAAGTTAACTTTGTGACTAACGTTGCGGTACACAGATATGTTACAGAACCGCATCACCTCTGGCCTGTGGGATAAATACCTGCTGGAATGTACGACGTTAATGCAGGATGACAGCAGACCGTATTATTCGTTTCGGACCTCTTGATAAGTATGGAAGTGCGATTACGCATTTCAATCACATCGCGATTACGGGCAGCATGGGGTTCACGCCTGAGCCTCAGGACGTGCGCTAGCAGCGCATGTCGGGTGTTTTCAAGCGTCAACTTCGCGTCTTAATATCTCGGGATGTAATGGGAATATTGCGTTGCAATCAACGCCATTGTGTATGTGATTTGTCATGCTATGGATTACTGAAGAAAAAATATAGGAGGTCCATTTAAAAAAAAACATAAGTTTGTGTTAAAAACACATATGCTTTCGTTTTAGAATGTTTCCAAATATGTACATTCATGGACCCCAACGCTACAATGATACCGGTGAATGTCGTTTTCCAATAGCTGTTATTGTTCCAGAGATATTTTGGGTGGACAAGATAACTGGGACACCCTGTATATATATATCTTAGCATTTCTTCTGCCGGCCGCGGTGGTCTAGCGGTTCTGGCGCTGCAGTCCGGAACCGCGGGACTGCTACGGTCGCAGGTTCGAATCCTGCCTCGGGCATGGGTGTGTGTGATGTCCTTAGGTTAGTTAGGTTTAAGTAGTTCTAAGTTCTAGGGGACTTATGACCTAAGATGTTGAGTCCCATAGTGCTCAGAGCCATTTGAACCATTTAGCATTTCTGCAGTCAACTGGCCCTAGCTTCAATAGAAAATGGACGTATATTATTTATCATACTTATGGGTTACGCAGTCCGATTAAATAGCAGTGATCCATTTTATTTTGTAATTTATTTTCCCTTCTACAGAGATCGAGCTAACCGCCATGAGGAGTAGACAGACGCCACTACGTTCCTGGAAGTGCAAAGCGTAAAGCAAGAGATGAAAAGGAGAGAAAGACACATGCTGTTATATCTAAAACACGTAAACTGTCAGTTCTTTAATGTTCAGAATGATTTTGCCGAATATACAGGACATGAAGTACAACATACAAAATCTGTAGTTGATTATTAGGATGATAGTTATACTGCAGAAGATTCATCAGAATACGCAAGTTTTTCGTATGGATTTACGTTTTCCACAAGTGATACAGCAACTGAACAGACGACAAGTCTTTCCAGTTCAACCATATCGTTTGGACGCCAAACTGAACTGAAAAGCATAGGAAGTCCTATCCGTCCAGTGACCTCGTCTTCGAGGCAAAGAGAAGTCCAATAAATGTTACAGGCTTCTCATGTTACTGCATCTTGTACAGGTAGAACACAAAGTGAAAGTAAAATGTATTCTAACGATATTGGTGAGTGGCCAAACAATTTTGACAGAGATTATTGGATTATGAAAGGAAGTAGCGAAGTTCAGCATATGAAGAGTAGTTTTTTGTCTTCAATGAAAATAATGAGAAGGAAAATAAGACAAGATTCTGCAGAAAGTCGTTATTCACATATAAACATAAACTAACGAATAAAACTTACATGAGAGACTGGTTGTTCTATACAGAAAGCAAAGGGCGCCTGTTTTGTTTGCAAAGCGGCAGATTCTGACGGCTCCCCATAGTTTACGAAAGAGGGATTAGTACTGGAAAAATGCAAGTATTTTGCTGGAGAGACATGAAGAAAGCAGTTCGCATAGAAAAGCGATAATTTCCCTGTTAGTTCTAAAAAACAAGGATGCACGTGTCGACTCTCAACTTGTAAGCCAAATTAAGAGCGAACAAACGTATTGGCCAACACTCTTAGAACGAATTGTTGCAATTATAAGTTTTTTAGCTGAGCGAGGTAGTGATGAAATTGTTGGTTCATCCCACAATGGAAATTATTTAAGGTTATTACAGTTACTAGCCAAATTTGATGTGTTTCAGGCCCAACATATACGTATTCATGCAAATAAAGGAAAGGGACATACGTCGTATTTGTCAAAAACAACGTGCGAGGGATTTATCCATCTAATTGCATCAGCAATACTGGATCATATTATTTGCGAAATTAAGAGATTCAAATACTATTCAGTCTCACTGGATTCTGCTCCTGATATATCTCATGTAAATCAACTCTGATAGTGCGCTATGTCCTACCATTCGGACCAGTGGAAAGATTTGTGAAGTTTTTAGATATGGAAGGTTTTACTGCTGAACAACCCTCCCAAAGCTTACTGTCTTTTTTTAACAGAGAATGGCATTACTATCAAAGAGTGTCGTGGGCAAAGCTATGAGAATGCTAGTAACATGAGTGACAGGTACACCGGCTTAGAAGCACGATTTAAAGATACGCTGAATATATTCCTGTTTTTCCCATCGCTAAATTTGGTCGCCAAGTGTGCTGCAAAATGTTGTACAGAAGCATCAATTTTATTTCATTTTCTTGAAAGCCTCTATATATTTTTTCCGCTTCTACCTATCGATGGGGCCTTCTTTTGACAGCACTGAAAAATGATAGTGCCAAAATTCCGATTTTGAAAAGGTTATCGGATATTAGGTGGTCAGCCAGAGCTGATGCTAAAAAGGTGCTTCTATTTGGTTTTCATACAATCAAACGAGTTTTGAATGCCATATCTACTAATATGCGTCAAAAGGTAGAGTGCCGCAATCAGACTTACGGACTGGTTTTGAAAATGAGTAAGTTGGAAACGGGGATAATGTGTGTGGAATGGAACAGAATACTTGAATGCTTACAGGCGACTAGCGTTTCGCTGCAGTCGTCTGATCAAGATCTCAACACCGGATATGCACTTTATAACTCAGTATATGAATATATCCAAGCAATGAGGTTCATATTTTCAGAAATTAAGGAAAAAGCCAAATCGCTGACTTGCTGTGAAGAATATCAACAACAAACTTAAAGAGATACAAGCGAAATACAAAGTACGACCATTTTAGTGGGTCAACTACATTCCATGAAGTTTTATATAATCAAACGCCTGGAGAACATTTTGAATTTCAGGTGTTTATTGTGATAATTGTCAACGAAGTGGTTGCATTAGCTAAACGCATGAAAAAATGCCATCAGCCGATTAATGTCTTTGGTATATTACGAAACTTTAAACCTCTTGCAGCATAAGAGATCTTGAAAAGAACTCCTAATATCGTTAATGCTTACCCAGACGTTTTAGAAGAGTCGCTAGGCGACGAACTGGTACAGTCCGCTGAGCTGCTGAAAACGGACATAGCTGCTACCATTGACAGAAAAAAGAACGAAGCTTTGGAATTACAAATTTACAAATTTTTAATGGAAAATTTGTTAGGATCGTGTTTGCCAAATGTAGAAGTTGCCTTACGCATTTACTTATCTTAAATGATCACCAACTGCAGTGGAGAACGTTCTTTTTCAACGTTAAAGCGCATTAGAAATGAATTAAGATATACGATGGGACGGGAACGTCTAAATGACCTCGGTATAATTAACATTGAATACGATTTTCTCAGAGACATTGATCTAACTTGTATTATTTCTAAATCTGCTGAAATTAAATAGAGAAAAGTTTATTTTACGTAGGCCTACTAACCATACGACCTAAACAAACCAAGGGCCCCTTGTCAGAATTTACTACGGGCCCCGCGCTCACTTAATGTGGCACTGTTCCTCACTACATATTTTTACATCATTCTTGCCTACACCTCCTTTCTTGTCTGTGTCGATGACTTTTCCCTTCCTGGTATCTATTTTCAGTTTTAGTTTTATTATCTCTTGATCTAAGACATGACGCGTTTTACTTAATTCTTATTCTGAGTCTGTCACTATTGCAATGTCACCACCAAATCTGATGCAGTGAATATGGATACTATTAATTTCGATTCCAGTCGTCCTCTCTTCCATTGTTGGTATTGCCTTCTTGATGAATATATTAAATAAGTAAAGTGCCAGAGGGCACCGTTGTGTTCCTCTTTCCTGATTTTTGCTTCTTTCTTGCTAATATTAATATCCATTTCGGTACTTTCATTTTTGTATATACTCAAAATTAATCGCCTCTCCTTCCAGTCAAGCCCTGCTCTGCGCATTGTCTTAAATAATAACTTACAATCAATTATATTAGATTCTTTTTCTAGGAGAAGAAACGCTATATATGCTTTCTGTTTGCTTCTAATCTTCTTTCCATTATTTGACATGGAGCTAATACTTCATCTCTCTCTATTCTTAAGCCAAATTGATCATTGGTTCCCAGAATAATTTCTTTTTAATCCTCTCCTTAACTATTGACAGTACTATTTTTGATGCAAGTGGTGGAGGGGCTAGTGTTCTATAGCTTGTACTGTCGTTTGAAATTGCCCTCTTGGGTAATGCAATAGTTAAACTTTTCGCAAGGTCAGGTCACGAGATACGACACCCTTTTCATAAGATTTAGATACCACAGTAAATAATTTATTTGTGATGTCACTACTGTTTGGTGGTAGTATGCCATCCCTACCCATTGCTTTATTTGATTTTAACCTGTTTAGAGAAAGGAAGATCTCTTCATTTGTATCTGTGTTTTCATCAATTGGTTTTTCATCTTCAATATACTCATCTAAATTTCCAATATCAGAACCATTGCACATGTCTCCAATATACTCTTTCCATCTGTTACTTGCATTTTCTGTGCCAGTTTTCTATTTTTGTCTCTCACTATGTTACTCGTTGTTCTCCTTCCTCTTGCAACAGCTTAATCTTGGAGTAAGCTGCATCCTATTCCTCGCATTTAAATTCCTCTACTTCTATTTCTTTGCTAAATTTTTCCAGCCACTTTTCGTTCTCTAAGCGGTACATTATTGTTACCTTGTTTATTATTGTTTTATGTTGATGAGGGCTTTTTCTATTTAGTCTGTTTCTTTTGTCAATAAGTTCGAATATTTCGGAGCTCATCCAAGGTTTCCATGGCTCTAACTTTCTTATTCCTAATACGCCTGTGGTTGCATTTGTTTATTTGACTTGATAATATACTAGCTGCTTTCTTCACTGTCTGATTTCATTGTCATATGTTTGAATTCCTGCGCAGCATTTGCATCCTTAAATGTATACAGTGCCAATTTCTTTGGATATTTCTGCTGGTTTTTCTTAAATCTGATATTGTACTTTATCACAACACGTGTATGGTCACTATCTACATCAGCACCTGAAGAACTGTGAGTAACTTTCACTTGGTTCCTGTACCTCTCCTTTACTATTATATCATGAGTCTTATACGAGTTTTTTCCATTATCACCACATGTCTTCCACGGGTAGCGACATCTCTTTTGAAACTTTACAACATGTGTTCGTTATAACCACTTCGTGGTGCTCACAAATTTCTAATAATTTCCTCCCAGTCCGAAATCACCAGCACATTTGTGGTTCTCCTGTATCCCGGCTGATGCATTAAAATCTGCCAAGAGGATATGTTGTCTTTGGTGTTTATCAATTCAATTAATTCTTCAGGGGAGTCGTACATTTTTTCTGTCTCTTATCTTTACAGTTTGTCCTTGGTAAATATACTTGAAATTTTGTTATGTCAGTGAGCTAGCTTTCAAATTTATCATTAATATCCTATCACTCACTCGGTAGGTGTTCATTATATTATGCATCCATTTCTCTGTTAATACAATAGCTACTCTATTCTTACATGACTGTTGGTTTCCGCCGTGTATCCCGAAAGCTTGTGACCTAAAGTCAGCATTTCCAACCCATCTTGTTTCACATGGTTCTCAAATATCCATTTACACTTTGTCACAGTCTGTTTGACTTCCTCCAGTTTTCCGAGATTTAACAGTGTTTGCTTGTTCCATCTTTTCCTTCTTTCTCTGGTCTTTCACAGGTACCAACACAAAAAGATTTATTGACATTAGTACTACGCTGTGCCGAGGAAACAAAATTTCGATTGTGAAATAAATGTTTCAGGCGAATGAATCGCGGCAACTTGCCTTTCTTAATACACTTATTCTCTGTTAACTCTACTGTCATGCGTTCAGTAAAGTTCGCAAGACACCTGAAAGAAACAACTTATTTCATAAGGTTCACCCAGATCTCCAATCAACGCATTAATTTTTAGCATTAACGTTATACATATTTTGAACACTGGGAGTAAAACACTGTATCACAACTTTGTCAAGAAACAACGGAGACAAGAGGTACTTCCACTTTTGTCAGAATAAATGTAGGAAGAAAAAGTCTCATCGATCACAAGGGAATGGTTTCATACTTTGTTTATAACCTAGATTAGAGTCACTCCTCATTATTACAGCGTAAATTACAGGAAGTCTTATCTTTGACTGGAAAACAGGATGAAAGGAAAGAGCAACAGAAGTCATAAATAACATACTCTGCAGCGGATATCAAATCGAGCTCATTAGAGATAAAGTTCTTATTCTGCGACAATGCACACATTCTTCCACAAGGGCAGTGACTGCCCTTGTTAACTAGTCTGGCGATTTATCTGAGCAATTTTTCGCGTTTTGTTTACTGACCACTGGCAGGCCTTTGATTTATTCCCACATTCCCTAGTAAATTTATTGCATCCGTAAGGCAGCTGGCAGAGAACACGTCACTTCAACGATCCTTAGGTTTCTATCTTAACAGTTCGTTCTGGCAATATGCCCGCCAAGCTTTCCGCTCTCTACAAAAAAAAACAGTGGAACACCGCCACGGACGCGAAATTAAGACACGTAGCTTTTTATGAACCATGAACCATGGACCTTGCCGTTGGTGGGGAGGCTTGCGTGCCTCAGCGATACAGATGGCCGTACCGTAGGTGCAACCACAACGGAGGGGTATCTGTTGAGAGGCCAGACAAACATGTGGTTCCTGAAGAGGGGCCTTTTCAGTAGTTGCAGGGGCAACAGTCTGGATGATTGACTGATCTGGCCTTGTAACATTAACCAAAACGGCCTTGCTGTGCTGGTACTGCGAACGGCTGAAAGCAAGGGGAAACTACAGCCGTAATTTTTCCCGAGGACATGCAGCTCTACTGTATGATTAAATGATGATGGCGTCCTCTTGGGTAAAATATTCCGGAGGTAAAATAGTCCCCCATTCGGATCTCCGGGCGGGGACTACTCAAGAGGACGTCGTTATCAGGAGAAAGAAAACTGGCGTTCTGCGGATCGGAGCGTGGAATGTCAGATCACTTAATCGGGCAGGTAGGTTAGAAAATTTAAAAAGGGAAATGGATAGGTTAAAGTTAGATATAGTGGGAATTAGTGAAGTTCGGTGGCAGGAGGAACAAGACTTTTGGTCAGGTGATTACAGGGTTATAAATACAAAATCAAATAGGGGTAATGCAGGAGTAGGTTTAATAATGAATAAAAAAATAGGAGTGCGGGTTAGCTACTACAAACAGCATAGTGAACGCATTATTGTGGCCAAGATAGACACAAAGCCCATGCCTACTACAGTAGTACAAGTTTATATGCCAACTAGCTCTGCAGATGATGAAGAAATAGATGAAATGTATGACGAGATAAAAGAAATTATTCAGGTAGTGAAGGGAGACGAAAATTTAATAGTCATGGGTGACTGGAATTCGTCAGTAGGAAAAGGGAGAGAAGGAAACATAGTAGGTGAATATGGATTGGGGGGAAGGAATGAAAGAGGAAGCCGCCTTGTAGAATTTTGCACAGAGCATAACTTAATCATAGCTAACACTTGGTTCAAGAATCATGAAAGGAGGCTGTATACATGGAAGAAGCCAGGAGATACTGACAGGTTTCAGATAGATTATATAATGGTAAGACAGAGATTTAGGAACCAGGTTTTAAATTGTAAGACATTTCCTGGGGCAGATGTGGATTCTGACCACAATCTATTGGTTATGAACTGCAGATTGAAACTGAAGAAACTGCAAAAAGGTGGGAATTTAAGGAGATGGGACCTGGATAAACTGAAAGAACCAGAGGTTGTAGAGAGTTTCAGGGAGAGCATAAGGGAACAATTGACAGGAATGGGGGAAAGAAATACAGTAGAAGAAGAATGGGTAGCTCTGAGGGATGAAGTGGTGAAGGCAGCAGACGATCAAGTAGGTAAAAAGACGAGGGCTAATAGAAATCCTTGGGTAACAGAAGAAATATTGAATTTAATTGATGAAAGGAGAAAATATAAAAATGCAGTAAATGAAGCAGGCAAAAAGGAATACAAACGTCTCAAAAATGAGATCGACAGGAAGTGCAAAATGGCTAAGCAGGGATGGCTAGAGGACAAATGTAAGGATGTAGAGGCTTGTCTCACTAGGGGTAAGATAGATACTGCCTACAGGAAAATTAAAGAGACCTTTGGAGAGAAGAGAACCACTTGTATGAATATCAAGAGCTCAGATGGAAACCCAGTTCTAAGCAAAGAAGGGAAGGTAGAAAGGTGGAAGGAGTATATAGAGGGTTTATACAAGGGAGATGTTCTTGAGGACAATATTATGGAAATGGAAGAGGATGTAGATGAAGACGAAATGGGAGATATTATACTGCGTGAAGAGTTTGACAGAGCACTGAAAGACCTGAGTCGAAACAAGGCCCCGGGAGTAGACAACATTCCACTAGAACTACTGATGGCCTCGGGAGAGCCAGTCATGACAAAACTCTACCATCTGGTGAGCACGATGTATGAGACAGGCGAAATACCCTCAGACTTCAAGAAGAATATAATAATTCCAATCCCAAAGAAAGCAGGTGTTGACAGATGTGAAAATTACCGAACTATCAGTTTAATAAGTCACAGCTGCAAAATACTAACGCGAATTCTTTACAGACGAATGGAAAAACTGGTAGAAGCTGACCTCGGGGAAGATCAGTTTGGATTCCGTAGGAATGTTGGAACACGTGAGGCAATACTGACCTTACGACTTATCTTGGAAGAAAGATTAAGAAAAGGCAAACCTACGTTTCTAGCATTTGTAGACTTAGAGAAAGCTTTTGACAATGTTGACTGGAATACTCTCTTTCAAATTCTGAAGGTGGCAGGGGTAAAATACAGGGAGCGAAAGGCTATTTACAATTTGTACAGAAACCAGATGGCAGTTATAAGAGTCGAGGGGCATGAAAGGGAAGCAGTGGTTGGGAAAGGAGTGAGACAGGGTTGTAGCCTCTCCCCGATGTTATTCAATCTGTATATTGAGCAAGCAGTAAAGGAAACAAAAGAAAAATTCGGAGTAGGTATTAAAATTCATGGAGAAGAAGTAAAAACTTTGAGGTTCGCCGATGACATTGTAATTCTGTCAGAGACAGCAAAGGACTTGGAAGAGCAGTTGAACGGAATGGACAGTGTCTTGAAAGGAGGATATAAGATGAACATCAACAAAAGCAAAACGAGGATAATGGAATGTAGTCAAATTAAGTCGGGTGATGCTCAGGGAATTAGATTAGGAAATGAGACACTTAAAGTAGTAAAGGAGTTTTGCTATTTAGGGAGTAAAATAACCGATGATGGTCGAAGTAGAGAGGATATAAAATGTAGACTGGCAATGGCAAGGAAAGCGTTTCTCAAGAAGAGAAATTTGTTAACATCGAGTATAGATTTAGGTGTCAGGAAGTCGTTTCTGAAAGTATTTGTATGGAGTGTAGCCATGTATGGAAGTGAGACATGGACGATAACTAGTTTGGACAAGAAGAGAATAGAAGCTTTCGAAATGTGGTGCTACAGAAGAATGCTGAAGATAAGGTGGGTAGATCACGTAACTAATGAGGAGGTATTGAATAGGATTGGAGAGAAGAGAAGTTTGTGGCACAACTTGACTAGAAGAAGGGATCGGTTGGTAGGACATGTTTTGAGGCATCAAGGGATCACAAATTTAGCATTGGAGGGCAGCGTGGAGGGTAAAAATCGTAGAGGGAGACCAAGAGATCAATACACTAAGCAGATTCAGAAGGATGTAGGTTGCAGTAGGTACTGGGAGATGAAGAAGCTTGCACAGGATAGAGTAGCATGGAGAGCTGCATCAAACCAGTCTCAGGACTGAAGACCACAACAACAACAACAACAGCTTTTTATTTGAGAACATTAATCAGTTCGTTTGTTCTTTTCAATTAAGCCAAAAATGTGTATGAATTTCACACAATTGCTACGGTGTTCCTCACGCAGTGATGGGAGCAGACATTTTCCGGAAGACTGACAAATACGAGGGTTGGAACTTTAATAGTGGCAACTATTTATTTACAGCTCGTACAAAACAGATACGTGTTTCAAAGTTTTATTGACCTTCAAAATAGTCACTAGCATTGTGTATAACCGGTTGCCAGCGATGTGGAAGTCGTAGGATACTCTTAGCAGTGCCAGTTGTGTTGACAGTTCGAGCGGCGCGGTCTATTGCCCGACGAATTTGTAGCAGTTCTGAAGCGAATGCCATAAAGTGTTTCCTTCAGTTTAGAAATCGAAGTGAACTCACGAGGGCTTAAGTCAGGGGAGTGCAGGGGAGTGGTATAGCACTTAGCAGCCCCATCAGTCAAACAAATCAGTAGCAGCTTGCACTGTACGTGCTTGAGCATTGTCCTGCAAAATGATGGTCAGGTCCTGCAGAAAGTGTCATCACTTCTGTCGCTATGTTGTACATTTTTGGAACACAACCTACGACCAGCTTAGAGACAGAAGTGATGACACTTTCTGCAGGACCTGACCATCATTTTGCAGGACAATGCTCAAGCACGTACAGTGCAAGCTGTTCCTGATTTGTTTGACTGATGGGGATGCTAAGTGCTATACCACCTACTGCAATCCCCTGACTTAAGCTCTCGTGAGTTCAACTCGATTTCTAAACTGAAGGAAACACTTCACGGCATTCGCTTCAGAACTGCTACAAATTCGTCGGGCAATAGACCACGCCGCTCGAACTGTCAACACAACTGGCACTGCTAAGAGTATCTTACGACTTCCACATCGCTGTCAACGGATTATGCACAATGATGGTGACTACTCTGAAGGTCAGTGAAACTTTGAAACACGCATCTAGTTTGTACGAGCTGTAAATAAATAATTGCTACTATTAAAGTTCCAACCCTCGTACACATAATTTCATGAAACTTTCTCACAAAGTACTTACTCTCCTCCACACGCTTCGCAAAAGTTTTGTCAGGCAACGACTGCTGAATCGTCTAGCAGCTCTATGAATGATAACGTTAGATCCTGGTTGTTAGATTCACACTGGCACGCTTTTAAGATTCGAACGGACACTCCAATGAAGCAGTACCGCCTCTTAAGAATTAACAGTTCTGGATGTAGAGTATAAACAGTACCTAATTATTTAAATAATAAACTTAGTGTACCATTCACTTTTGTCACGCTTAATACAACGCTTTTCGGATTCTGTGGAAATTTACATAGTATGTGAATATGATTCCTGTGTGTGTGGTTTGCTGCAGTCGTCTGTATGTTCTCACTACAATCGGAGGAATGGAGAAAACTAGGTACATTATTGTCACTTATATCTTGATGGTACAGAATAACAATCTTTTAGCAGCACTTCCAAGTACTGTGACTCTTTCATTACGCAGAAATTCATACACGCTAAACACATTATCCACGGAGTGCGTTTGCGGTAAATGATAATATAACACAAAGATATAGTGACAGAATTGCCAGACAAAAAGTCGGGGTACAAACAAAGATGTCCATTTTAGTTGATTTAATTTTTTTATTTGGATGAAGCTTTCGCTGATAATTGCTGTTAGTACAAATAAATACTATTTCTAAAAAAGAACACCATTTATTCTTTATGTCATGTTTCTTTACTATTTTTTTGCTTAGGATCTTTACTCTGCGACAATAGTTATTACTTATCAGAAATTTTAGTCAAATATTGACGAACTTTATAGATTTCCTGCAGTATTACGTACAAAAGAACATTTAAAAATTAATGGATTCGTTATCGAGATTCTGTTTAAGATTTCTTTCTGCTATTTCATTGTGATGTGCAAAAATTTTAAGATTTTTTTTCCAGTTTTTTCCGATTGTGGGGGTTTCGATGCCCAGTCAGCTCTATGGTTTTAATCTGTCACTTATCACTTGTTTCACCTCTAGCGATGTTTGTTGATGTCATATATGTTTTGGAATCCACATTAAGCTGTAGGTCCTCCTATAACTGGCTGGTAGGGTGCACCGGGCCTAACGTTTGGAGCAAATTTTGATGATCTCAGTGTTGGAAATTTTTTTTAGAAAAATTAGGAACCGTCTATTCAAACAATTTTGTAATAAAATTTGCAAATAAAGATAACATAAAGTAATATATTTCGTTTGTTATATCAATAAACTAAATGTCTTTTTTTGTTTCCTTGATGACAAATCTTATAAATAAGTTGGGCTTCATCGCCCTCAACATCTACGTCAGCACACAAGTTATGAGCCCACTGCTTCCAATGCTTCCTTAAATTTTAGTCGTGGTGGCGAGTTAGAAATCCAGGGACCCAATTTCTCCAGGCGTTTTCGTTTCGTTGTGCAATTGTTGCGGACATCTGTTTCACTCTGCGCCATGGTACTCTGATCTGCACAGTTCTTTCATAGTCATATCAAAACGTCTCTTCTCCAGATCCTTAAGATATTTGACAAGTTCTAACTCCTGCTTCTTATTGAAAATACACTGATATTTACCGCAGGTTGTGTCGGTTGTTGAAATGGGATTTTCTTTTTCACGTATCTTTTTAAAGTAGTCCAAGGTACTACAATTTGGTTCGATGCTTTTTCGTGGAACACCGTTTTATTAATTACCGATTCAACAGCTTCTTCTATGTTTTTCGCGGACCAATTTTGTCTCTCCGTTTTCCGTACATAATGACGTACCATCTGCAAAAGAGAAAGGCAAACCATGCGGTCGAATTCGTCAAATGAAGAATTACAGTCGACCGGAGAGGTACGGACTGCACCTATAGACCATTCCTCCCGAAACGCTTAACTGTTAATAAAATATTCAGTAACCATATAGGCAGACTATGCAACTAGCGCACGACAACAGTTGCAACGTTACTAAACGATAACAGACATCGGCTTGTTAAACACTTGTCGGTCTGACTACACCCTAGCGCCTCTAGACGAAATTTGACGACCGAGACCGTTCTGCCCCTGTAGTCCATTCCACCCCGGTTTCCCCTAAGTCAGTTAAAGGTGAGAGGAAGGCTACGGTACACCAACTCCAACATGGTATGCCTAGTGCAACACTGTGGTGCTCAAACCAATCTTCGATCTGATGACAGTTTTATCTTTTTGGTAGAAACATGGATATATCACTGCAGGGAAACCCAAGAAGAAGACTACAAACGTAGATGTTATACTTCAAAAATTATGTTATCTTTCCATAGCACTCGAAACGTGCGAATAAATTCTCGAAACGCATTGTGGTACGCATGAATAAATATAACTTGTACCGCAACTTCATTACGTCAATCATTATCGACACAGTTCGAAACTTTCCGAAAATATCGTTTACGACAAACGAAGTTAAGTAAACAGTAGCTGGTCAGCCGTAGGCAACAATGTGTTAGAAGATATTTCATGTTTTCGTACAACTCGTTTCGAAGCTTTGAAGATGCTCCTCCAGGTGGGTGTAAAATGCATGTTCAAATGGTTCAAATGGCTCTATGGGACTTAACATCGGAGGTCATCAGTCCCCTATAACTTAGAACTACTTAAACCTAACTAACCTAAGGACAGCACACACATCCATGCCCGAGGCAGGATTCGAACCTGCGACCGTAGTAGTGTCGCAGTTCTCGACTGAAACGCGTAGAACCGCTCGGCCATCGCGGCCGGCCGTAAAATGCATGTGCGCAACGGAAAATATTGAAAGCTAAAATGATGATTTGGCCCTGTCTGACTACCCCCTGAAGCAGATCTTAGGATCTCTTAATGCTCGTTAACATATAAATTACAACCTCAACTTAAATGAATGATTAAGGCAACTAATACTACTAAATGATAAACGTTGTTTCTTATTATATATTTATTGTAGATTAAAACACAACTCTTTATTTCAAATGTCTGTATTTCCTAACTAAAATTTCTGATCAACTGCCCAATTCTGCCCCCTTTTTATGGCCATACGATCTAACATAAGTAACGCGAAATGATTGACATCATCTACGTACCAAACACTAGAAGACACCACTTTCAAAGATGATCTACAGGGTTGTGGAACCTCAGAGGAAATAAACTAGCGTGATCACAGCTGTTAAGCTTTATAGCCCTAATAAGCCAAAGGAATTAGCAATATCACCGTATGTACTGCATCTGATTCGTCGGAGTGATGATTCTCGTACACGTCTGCGACGATGGCAGAACTCCAGCCACAAAATAAAACTCTTTCAAATACTAGGACGGCAGAAGGCGGTCCTCTGTGTTCTACAGACGAGAAACGCGGACGCCCAGCCACAAGGACGGAGTTCAAATAACGTCTCAAAGTAACTATACACAGTAGAAGTGCTCTCAATCAGTGAACGTTCCGTACTCAACTACGACTTCCAACCTGGAGGCGAAGTCCGGAATCGTACAAATTCGCAACGGTACAGTGCCTAACCGTTCTAACTATAAACTCTCCTGAGAGCAAAGAGAGTAAGTCCGCCTGTACGAACAAAGCTGATACTGAGCGACTGTCACACACGGGTGCTCAAAATGGAAGACCACTTCTCTACACTGCTGGTCTCCCAGCACAGCTCGGCTCCCCCTCCCTTGTAACTCAGAAAACGAATCATCTTCTAGAAACCATGGAATGTTCTCTCTCTACAGATTTTTCCGAACGCCGACCAACCAATTTTAGTCTTTTGTCGTCCAGCGCGGAAAATTTGCGAGGAAATACCTACACTCATACAATGGTACGCTGCAGAGTAAAAATCCGCGGAAATAACCCAGCCTGCGTGATTTCTGAGGTGACACTTCCTCGTTCGTCTCAGCTGCATCCAAGATTTGCAGACTTCCCAGGTATCCTTCCTGTCCGGCTACAATTCTGGCCGGCCGCGACTCTATTGTGCTCCAGCGCTCATGTGCCGCAACGCCTGTCTTGCTACTTCCTGTGTTTAAGCAGGACTAACACATGTGTGTTGGCCTTCCACCCTGGGGATTGAGTTCCGCCTGCCGTTTCATTTCCACTGGCGTTCCAACCTCTACTAGTATAGGCAATCATTCATTACGCCGTTTTGATAATAAAGACACTCTGTCACCTTTCATGCAAAAGTGTTAACAATTATCTACAAGGCGTACATTACAATGTCAGTCTCTTTAAATATTCATATATACGATCTACAACCTATCAAATGATACCTAATTGTGGTTGTAGATCACGGCAAAGTACACTCCTGGAAATTGAAATAAGAACACCGTGAATTCATTGTCCCAGGAAGGGGAAACTTTATTGACACATTCCTGGGGTCAGATACATCACATGATCACACTGACAGAACCACAGGCACATAGACACAGGCAACAGAGCATGCACAATGTCGGCACTAGTACAGTGTATATCCACCTTTCGCAGCAATGCAGGCTGCTCTTCTCCCATGGAGACGATCGTAGAGATGCTGGATGTAGTCCTGTGGAACGACTTGCCATGCCATATCCACCTGGCGCCTCAGTTGGACCAGCGTTCGTGCTGGACGTGCAGACCGCGTGAGACGACGCTTCATCCAGTCCCAAACATGCTCAATGGGGGACAGATCCGGAGATCTTGCTGGCCAGGGTAGTTGACTTACACCTTCTAGAGCACGTTGGGTGGCACGGGATACATGCGGACGTGCATTGTCCTGTTGGAACAGCAAGTTCCCTTGCCGGTCTAGGAATGGTAGAACGATGGGTTCGATGACGGTTTGGATGTACCGTGTACTATTCAGTGTCCCCTCGACGATCACCAGTGGTGTACGGCCAGTGTAGGAGATCGCTCCCCACACCATGATGCCGGGTGTTGGCCCTGTGTGCCTCGGTCGTATGCAGTCCTGATTGTGGCGCTCACCTGCACGGCGCCAAACACGCATACGACCATCATTGGCACCAAGGCAGAAGCGACTCTCATCGCTGAAGACGACACGTCTCCATTCGTCCCTCCATTCACGCCTGTCGCGACACCACTGGAGGCGGGCTGCACGATGTTGGGGCGTGAGCGGAAGACGGCCTAACGGTGTGCGCGACCGTAGCCCAGCTTCATGGAGACGGTTGCGAATGGTCCTCGCCGATACCCCAGGAGCAACAGTGTCCCTAATTTGCTGGGAAGTGGCGGTGCGGTCCCCTACGGCACTGCGTAGGATCCTACGGTCTTGGCGTGCATCCGTGCGTCGCTGCGGTCCGGTCCCAGGTCGACGGGCACGTGCACCTTCCGCCGACCACTGGCGACAACATCGATGTACTGTGGAGACGTCACGCCCCACGTGTTGAGCAATTCGGCGGTACGTCCACCCGGCCTCCCGCATGCCCACTAGACGCCCTCGCTCAAAGTCCGTCAACTGCACATACGGTTCACGTCCACGCTGTCGCGGCATGCTACCAGTGTTAAAGACTGCGATGGAGCTCCGTATGCCACGGCAAACTGGCTGACACTGACGGCGGCGGTGCACAAATGCTGCGCAGCTAGCGCCCTTCGACGCCCAACACCTCGGTTCCTGGTGTGTCCGCTGTGCCGTGCGTGTGATCATTGCTTGTACAGCCCTCTCGCAGTGTCCGGAGCAAGTATGGTGGGTCTGACACACCGGTGTCAATGTGTTCTTTTTTCCATTTCCAGGAGTGTATATAGATGAGTGATTGTAAATGGTTCAAATGGCTCTGAGCACTATGGGACTTAACGTCTGAGGTCATCAGTCCCTTAGACCTTAGAACTACTTAAACCTAACTAACATAAGGGCATCACACACATCCATGCCCGAGGCAGGATTCGAACCTGCGACCGTAGCGGTCGCGCGGTTCGAGACTGAAGTACCTAGAACCACTCGGCCACTCCGGGCGGCAGTGATTGTAAGGTAAGAAATTATAGCCACCTTACAAGCTTAATGTTTTATCATCAGGTCTGAATTCCACAAATGCTGCCCTATTACCTGTCGGAAACATGAGTTATTGCGGCAATAATGACTAAAGTTACTAACTTACAATACATACCATTTGTACCGAACATAAAATTTGTACCGAACAGCAGTTTTATATCATCCTTCATCTACATCTATAAACATACTTTGCAAGCCACCACACGATGCGTGGCAGTGGGTACCCTGTACCACTACGTCATTTCCTTTCCTGTTCCACTCTCTAATAGAGCGATTCAAAGACGACTGTCTATATGGATTATCATGACCCCTAATTTGTCTTATCTTTGTGGTCCTTATGCGAAAATAGAATGGTTGTACAGTCCCCTTCAAATGCCGGTACTCTAAATTTTCTCAACTTCGTTCCTCGCAAAGGACGTCGCCTTCCTCCAAGGATTCACATTTGAGTTCCCGAAGCATCTCCGTTGTTCGAACCAACCGGTAACAAATCTAGCAGCCCGCCTCTGAATTGCTTCGATGTCTTACTTTTATCCGATCTAGTGTGGATCCCAAGCACTTGGGCAGTATTCAAGAATAAAAATGGTTCAAATGGCTCTGAGCACTATGGGACTCAACTGCTGAGGTCATTAGTCCCCTAGAACTTAGAACTAGTTAAACCTAACTAACCTAAGGACATCACAAACATCCATGCCCGAGGCAGGATTCGAACCTGCGACCATAGCGGTCTTGCGGTTCCAGACTGCAGCGCCTTTAACCGCACGGCCACTTCGGCCGGCTATTCAAGAATAGGTCGTACTAGTGTCCAGTATGCGGTATCCCTTACAGATGAGCCACACTATCCTAAAATTCTCCCAATCAACCAAGTCGACCATTCGCCTCCCCTACCACAGTCCTTACATGCCCGTTCCGTGTCATATCGCTTCGCAACGTTACGCCCAGATATTTAATCGATGTGACTAGCAAGCAGTACACTACTAAAACTGTATTCGAACCTAACGGGTTTGTTATTCCTGCTCATCTGCATTAACTTATATTTTTATACATATAGAAAAAGCTTCCATTTATCACACCAACTAGAAATATTGTCTAAGTCATCTTGTATTTTCTTACAGTAACTCAAAGGCTATACCCTCCCGTTCAACAAAGGCAATGAAATAATCCACTAAATTACAAGCACGCATGATTAACGTCGATGTGCAGCAGGCTTTTGGAACGTGTATTGTGTTCGAAGGGAACCGTCTATTGATACACAGTCAATATGGATTTAGAAAACATCGTTCCTGTGGAACACAACTAACTCTTTATTCGCATGAAGTGTTGATTGCTATTTGAAAGGGATTTCAAATTGATTCCGTATTTCTAGATTTTCAAAAGGCTTTCGACGCCGTACTTCACAAGCGGCTTGTAATCAAACTGTGTGATTATCGAATATCGTCTCAGTTATGCGGCTGGATTCCTGATTACCTATCAGACACGTCACAGTTAGCAGTAACTGACGGAAAGTCATAGAGTAAAACGGAAGTGATTTCTGACGTTCCCCAAGGTGATATTACAGGCTCTCTGCCGTTCCTTATCTATATAAACGATTTAGGACACACTCTGAGCAGCAGTCTTAGGTTGTTTGCAGATGACGCTGCCATTTACCGCCAAGCAAAGTGATCAGAAGATCAAAACAAATTGCAAAACGACTTAGAAAAGATATCTGTATGTCGCGAAAATTGGCATTGACCCTAAATAATGAAAAGTGTAAGGTCATCCTTGTGATTGCTAAAAGGAACCCGTTAAACTTCGCTTATGCGATTAATCAATCGAATTTTAAGGCCGTGAATTCAACTAAATACCTGGGCATTACAATTACGAACAATTTAACTGGAAAGAATTCATAGAAAATTTTGTGGGGAAGGGGAATCAAAGACTGCATTTTATTGGCAGAACCTTAGAATACGCAGCAGATGTACTGAAGAAACTGCCTATACGACACCCGTCCGTTCTCTTTTGGAGTGTCCGCCCCGATATCTGACTGGTCAGCGTGACGGATTACCGTCCTACGGGCCCGGGTTCGTTTCCCGGCTGGGTCGAGGATTTTCTCGGCTCAGGGACTGGGTGTTGTGTTGTCTTTATCATCATTTCACCCCCATCCGGCGCGCAGGTCGCCCCATGTGTCGTCGAATGTAATAAGACCTGTCCCAGGGGCCTCCCGACCAGTGACGCCAAACGCTCATTTCCATTTCTATTGGAGTACTGCTGCACGGTGTGGGATCCTGGGTTAACAGAGTACATCGAGAAAGTTCAATGAGGGGCATCACGTGTTGTATTATCGAGAAATAGGGGAAACCGTGTCACTGACATGATGCAGGATTTGAGGTGGACATCATTAAAACAAAGGTGTTTCTCTTTGCGGCGGAACCTTCTCACAAAATTTCTATCACCAACTTTCTCCTCCTAAAGTGAAAATATTTTGTTAACCTCGACTCACATAGAGAGAAACGATCATCATAATAAAATAAGGAAAATCAGAGCCCACACGGAAAGATGTATGTGTTCGTTTCTTCCGCGCGCTGTTGGAGAGTGGAATAATAGGGTATTACTATGAACGTGGTTCGATGAACCTTTTGCCAGGCACTTAAGTGTGATTTTCCGAGTACCCATGTAGATGTAGATGTTCATCACAGCATCATGAACAAACAACCGCAGATTGCTGTTCACCGTGCCCGGCGGATCATATACGTATATAGGAAACTAGCTATCCGACGCGGCTTCGCACCTGCGGCATTAAATATCTATGGCCAGATGACTTGACTGATGTAGCGCATTTTATCTGGGGGTGAAGAATATAATTCAAAGAACAAAGTTAAGTAAGTGAATATCATTACTTTCATGTAACTTACGGGATGTAGCATAACACTCCAGGAAAGCTGCCTGACGGTATGAATTTGTGTTTACTATACTGAATTAGCCGCTTGGAGAGATACATCATTATAATGATGGGAGCACATAGTGATGTAAGTAATATGTCTACAACCAATGTAAACATTGTGTGAGAATTATATATATATATAGAGCACTCCTCCTGTGAAGCTTAGTACGCACGGTGATCCTTTCGACGTGTCACGTAAGGAATCGTGTCTATATGTAGGTTTGATTCAAGGACAGCAGAAATCTGAAAGTTGTGTCATCTTCTGCGCTGCCGAACAAATGTACTGTACATAAACGAAGCAAAGTTGCTGAAGTACTTTTTCGGAAAATGTTTAACTTGAAGTATAAAAAATAAAACACCACGTATTTTGGAATTGCACTTTTTTTTCACTAAGCGGTTGAGTGGCTTATTACAAAAACAGGACAGTCCAAAATTGTGATTTTTCAGGAATAAAAAAAAACTTCCATTTATACTGAAGCATGTAGAGTGTCCAAACGATATTCATAGAATCTTAAATAGGAACATATTATTCACTTATGATCGTTTTTAAGTTAAATCTATAGTTAACTCTAAAGGAGCACTTTTTCTTTGGACTTGCCCGGTCTTTGCAGAAAATTAAGGAAAAATCGTCTAACACTTTTCAACGGACTACTTTAATGTATTTTCAAAGTGCTGTCTGAGAGTATGTATCAAGAACACAAGGCAATATTATTTTCTTTGCAACAAACTGAAAACAGCAGTTTAGTTATTCCTAATGTTCCCATTATCAGTTGTTCAAATGGCTCTGAGCACTATGCGACTTAACTTCTGAGGTCATCAGTCGCCTAGAACTTACAACTACTTAAACCTAACTAACCTAAGGATATCACACACATCCATGCCCGAGGCAGGATTCGAACCTGCGACCGTAGCGGTCGCTCGGCGCCAGACTGTAGCGCCTAGAACCGCACGGCCACTCCGGCCGGCATTAGTTGTTATTCATACCCTCACCTATCATGTTAACATTATCAAGAACTTCCATTACCTCCTCTTCATTACCATTTTCATGTGGGGTACAGTAAAGGAGGTTTTGTTTTCTTCTTCCAGGAACTGCATCAGATTACTAAGGTCTCTGGCTTTATCTGGCCGAATACCTGGATTCTTGTCGTACAACTGATATAGATCCACAGTGGTATAGTCTGTAGCAGGACTTTTTTTTTAACAATGATATGCCTATTTCACGGGCCAAAGTAAGAGATTCGCAATGAGACACAAAACCTATCTTCCACGTCATTGCGAATCATCCGTACATGCAGCAGTCTGAATGGACGTTTAGGCGTTTTCAAACAGAATGACACAGTAGCACGTTTAATGTCTGCGAAATCATCGTGTTTCATGAATGGACGGGGTAAAGTAAGGTGTTCAACAATTTTCCTGACCCAAATTTCAGGAATTTCTTCAGTCTTCCTCTTATGCTTCTTATGCCCTTTCAACGAGAAGTTCTAGCACTGGAAACAAATATGTGATCCTTTCATAGACTTTCAAGATGTGTCCTTGACTGTACAAGAACTGAACCGTAACTTTATTTTTGTTCTGCCCAGGACACCCGTCACTAAGCAGAAAAAGCTCAATTATTTCATTTTTCAATAGAATGTTGATCATGTAGTTCAGAATTATGGATGTGACATCATCAGACCTTTCCTTCCTTAATGTTGAAGCTAGTGGTAAACCGAAACTGATTCATCCGCCAGACTGCGAATCCCAAAAACATTGTAAAGTAGTTGACTTGCATAGTGAATGGCATTCGACTTCAAGTGTGGTAGGGGCAAGGTACGCGTATAATCAAATGAATAGTCCGCCCCCGGTAGCTGAGTAGTGGCCGGAACTAGCTCAGCGTGTTCGGTCAGAGCGCTGGTTGGCCTCTGTAAAAAAACTGAGTGGAAGGATCAGCAAAACGAACTTGACCGGATGTCATATGACGTCCGTAACGACCAAACACAACGATCAACAACGAATAAAATGATAAAGAAGAAGTGGTCATCGTGACAGAATGTCAAACCTACGGGCCTGGGTTCGATTCCCGGATGGGTCGGAAATTTTCTCCGCTCAGGGACTGGGTGTTGTGTTGTCCTAATCGTCATCATTTTACCCCCATCGACGCGCAAGTCGCCGAAGTGGCGTCAAATAGAACGACTTGCACCCGGCGAACGGTCTACCCGACGCGAGGCCCTAGTCACACGACATTTACATTTATTTACATCAAATAAATTACAGTTAATGTGCTCTTGTTTTGATTTTAGAATGTAGTTTAGTTTCATGCTTACAAAGCTTCTGCTCTTTTCAAGTGCAATGTCTTTTGCGCTACTAACTCTCTCTTCCCAAACTCTCTCTCCTCAATTTTTATTTTATTTTGCTGTTCAGTGAATCACATATACTGTATGTATCAGAACTTGGCTATCCAAAATGTATGTTATAAGTCTCATAAATTATTCAGTAGCTTCCATAAAGAAGACTGATAATGTACTTGTGTAAAAATTCGAGATGCATGTCATTTACGCTCAGATCTTCTGGCATGTATTTCCGATTTGATTTATCAGGCAGTGGGTTGCGTGACTGTCTTGCTTCAAAGGACTTTATACGATATTCGATCAAGTGAACGGTTGGTTGTGGTATCTTTTTTGGTCTGTTTTTATGAGAACTTCTTTTATCTTCTGGACCTGCCCATAGATTACAACACTGTTCTGGGTTCTGTACAGTTCGTGCTTGGCTTTTCCACGAAAGCTAAGGAAAGCTGCTTTACAAATTGGAATATTCATATCTGCAATTCTCAACTTGTAGGAATGCATGATTACGTCTTTCTTCGTCTGCAATCCTGGGACGCTTCCCCCTGATGTAGTGTGTAAAAATCAGTCCAGCTTGATTAGAGTGACCAGTCGTCGTGTTTTACGGGATCGTCCCTTATTTAGCTTTAGTGGCCCGTTGTCCCGACAAAATACATGCGGGACGAATATTGTCTCGTTTTTCACTAACCGCCCCGTATGTTTTGAAATTGTCTTTAAGTAACGCGTAGCATAACCAAATGGAGAACAAATGTGGTCATATCCAAATAATAAAGAAAATACGCTCCGTGATTAAACCAAACTGAATGGGGTACGATTTTTCAATCCTGAGGTTCGTACTTGTAATGCTTTCTCATGGGGAGCAGTTTGTCACTACCGCTTTCTTTATGCATTGCCTACTGCTTCAGGTCGACGCGTTTAGAGGTGTGGTTTCAGAAAGTTAGAATCAGAGGTTACGTAGCTTGATGTGATATAATGCAAACTTTTCACAGAAATGCCAAAGAAGTGTATATTTACTGACGAAATTAAAGCAGAATTCTGATTTCAGAAATCAGAAGATCAATGCTAGAAATTATTTTGCACGTTTGTTTGCATGTGACAACATCGAAATATTTATTCGATTACTAATGCAAGGTATTTTGATGTTTTCTTAGTGCGAGTATTAAGCAAAAGGTAGTACAATGATCTATGTATTTGTAGTATAAACCAAATGTTTTTAACACAAAGTTGCAACACAGATACAGTATTAACGAAACACTTCACAAAATGTCGATTCATTTCAGCTTATAATTTGTGTCTCATATTTTGGTTTTGGAAATCTGGTCACCCTAAGCTAGATGAGAATAAGAAACCTAAGAATGCTCTACTTTTCCGGTGTTTGTAGAAATAACAGGTACCAGGCTGGTTTTTGTAGATGGGCAAGATTTTGAAATTGATATTCTTTCGATATTTAAAAATTTGTGGTAAGTTCCTGTGGGACCAAAATTCTGAGGTCATCGGTCCCTAAGCTTACACACTACTCAATCTAACTTAAACCTACTTACGCTAGGGACAACACACACATCCACATGCCCGAGCGACGACTCGAACCTCCGCCGGGGGGGGTGGGGGGGTGGGGGGGGGTGGGGGGGGTGGGGGGGGGCTTTCGACGTGTATGGCTTTTGCTGAAACAAATTAAGCCATTAAACAGATGTGGTGGCAGAGAAGCGCAAGGCGGTATTAGGTCAAAAATTCCATTTTTGGACTTCTCCTGTTTCTGTTTTTGTAATAAACTCCTCAGCTGTTCTCAAATGATCGCAAAAATTGGTTAAAATATTTCATTATTTCAGATTGTAAGCTTCAGATTACAGCCTGATGGTGAGGTGGTTATATTTTCGTTATTGGTCATATTTATTACGATACTTAAAAGGTGCCCGTTGTTCGAACAATTTGCAGTGAATTAAAACTGTTAAGTTGACGGAAGCAGGAAGTGGCAGTCTGAAATTGTCATCATATTTCGAAATACGTCTTTCAACCATCTGTAGAAGGATTTCGAAATCTTGTGTATTCATCCGCAAGGGATTTCTGAATTTCATTCAAGAAGACCGTACCTGTGTCTTTATGAGTTTTAAAAGGCCTAAATCTCTTTCTCGCCAGTGGAGATTCGTTTACCAGTCTTCTGTATAATTTGAAAGTGTCAAAACAAATAATATCTTTCGTTCCGCCAGGCAGAGAATGGCTTTCGCATCTATGCTTGACTCAAGGAATGCATAAAGCTTAAGTTGAATAATTTGCTGCGCTGCTGCAAAACTTTCTGAACATAACATGCCATGCTGCGTTTTCCTATCCATAAATAATTGAAAAACCACAGCCTTTGGACTCGCGTGTTTTTTTCGCTATGCAGTTGTTCTGAAACGATTGCAGTCAATTGGATGTCACTTAGGCACCTTGCACGTCCCTAATCAGTTATCCAACGGGGAGAAGGGAACTACATGCTGTTCTCTCGAGTTTTGGTTGTTATTCGATGAGTTGCACTGGAATCATTTTCACAACTAAACTTTAATTTGCCCTAATTAAGACGATTCGTACGAAATTTTTATAAATTATGTACAAAATCCTTCCTCGTAAATAATTGTTTCTATTAGTGAAAATCGGATCAAAATCCCTACAGCAGTTTCTGAAATTAGCCCACACATACAGAGGGAAGCTAGATGGCGACTTAAGCTTACATATAGAGATACATCATGTACAGAGGTGGAACGTTGTTACGGAAAATCTCGAATGGTTCTTGACCGATTTATTTCAAATTTTTACGCAATACTCTAACGAACATTCGAACGGACACAGGCTACATATTTTATAATGTACATGATGATTCTTATTAACGTTTAAAAAGCCCCGAAGAGACGTAGATAACGCCGAGACAAGTAAGTTAATAGAAGATACATGGGGTCGTAAATGTCGGGAAACACCGCAAAAATGAATGAGAAATGTTGAACACGTGACGTCATCAGATGACGTACCTCGCCGCAAGTGCAGCGGTTGGGCTTGGGCGTGAAGGGATAATTGAGTGGTGTAATATTTGCATTCGAGCAACAGATTTTGTAAATATGATGTTGTAGATGTTGCAAAATTATTGTTCCAACTGTAACCAAGAAAAAGTTGTTCTTATTTTGTGTTTATTTCCTTTTGTCCCTTCTATCTTTGGTTGCAGACAATATTTAATAAAAAAAAAGCAAAAAACAAAAAAATCGTAGGTCATTTACTGGTAACGACGCAGTTCGGAGCTTATACTCATTTACATGTCTCGTTGTACTGTACTTCGCAATAAATCAACGGAGACCGCGAGGCCGGTAAATAAAATAATGTCATACCTCCGTGCAAACTTGTAATTGTCTAACGCAATGAAAAAAAAGTACTGTCTACCACACTCAGGACTGGAACCCTAAGCCCTACACGCTGAAGTCGTTCATGTGTGCCCAGTCACACCGACAGGAATACATGACTTGGATTGGAATAATCAGATGCGACAGATCGATAGCCTCAACCACTGCACGTGCGGCAGGGTACGTCATGTAGTGACGTCCCATGTTCAACATTTTCATCCATTTTTGGGTATCTCTCGATGTTTACGACCCATATGTCTTATATTAAATTACATGTCTCGACGTTATCTACGTCGCTTTGGGGTTTCTTCAGTGTTAATAAGAATCACCCTTATGTAATATATGAATATATATGTAATATATAACTGGGAAACGTTTTTACCGAAAAACTGGAGACGTTCTTGACCCGTTTACTTTAAATCTTTACACAATACTCCAATGAACGTTGGGACGGACATAGGCTATCTATTTTGGATATACTGTATACAATATATGCGAGGTATATAAAAGGGGAACGTTGTTACCAAAAATTTCTAAAGGTTCTTGACCGATTTATTTCAGTTCCTTACACGATACTCTAATCATCAATCGGATGGACATAGGCTACACGTTTTCAATATATGTGCCGCACAAATATATAAGTAATATACAAAGAGAAAACGTTGATATCAAAAATCTCGAAAAGTTCTTGACCGATTAACTTCAAATTTTTGTACGATACATTAATAAAAATATGGGCGATATATACAGGGTGAAAAGTATTTAAACCGACAAACTCTGGTAGGTTGTAGGGGACATCAAAACAAATATTTTTCCCAAATGTCATTTTTTCCTATGACGAGTATTTAAAGTGGTAGATTTCTCTGGCGGCAAATTAGTTAAACCAACAAACACTTTTCCATTTTTTTATGACCAAGAGACAACACATTAACACAACCCAATTTCAATTACAGTAGATTTTCAAAAATGCCTCCATTGACACGTAAACAAAGGTTACACCGTCGGATCATGTTCTGTCTGATACCGGCAAAAACCCCAGGGGTATCCTGAATTGTTCCTGCTGCTGCTGCTACTATCCGGGCAACCACATCCTGTTCTGATCCAACACGAGTTGCGTAAACAAGGTTGCGCACCTCTCCCCACACAAAAAAGTCCAGAGGGGACATATCTGGGGATCAAGCAGGCCATGGTACAGGACCACCTCTGCCAATCCACATTTCTGGGAATCGTCGGTCCAGGAATCGACGCACACGACGACTGAAATGTGCCGGCACCCCGTCATCTTGGAACCACAAGCGTTGTCTTTTAGGGAGCGGGGCGTCTTCCAGCAATTCTGGCAATGCTCTGGTGAGAAAATTGTAATAGTGTCTGCCATTTAATGGCCTAGGTAGCAGATACGGCCCAATTAAACAGTCCCAACAACACCGACCCACACATTAACGAAGAACCGCACTTGATGAGCGCTAGTAACTGTGGCATGTGGGTTTTCCTCGCTCCAAACATGCGAATTGTGCATGTTGAAGACTCCCATCACGCCCGAACGTTGCTTCATCGGTAAACAACACAGAGGATGGAAATGAAGGATGCATTTCACACTGTTCCAGGTACCACTGCGAAAACTGTGCTCTGGGTGAATAATCAACTGGTTCCAGGTTGTGGAGGCGCTGTAAGTGAAATGGACGTAACAATTGCTCTTGAAGGACTGTTCTTACATTTGTCTGATTCGTTCCCATATTACGTGCAATTGCACGAATGCCGATAGTAGGATCCCGCTCCACATGCTGCAAGACAGCTTCCTCAAATTGCAGCGTTCTTACCGTACGACGGCGTCCCTGTCCAGGTAATCTGCTAAATGACCCGGTCTTACGCAGACGTTGGTACACAGCAGCAAAGGTCGTATGATGCGGGATACTGCGATTAGGATATTGTTGTTGATAAACCCGCTGTGCAGCTCGTCCGTTGTGGTGCTCTACGTAGTACGCACCAACCATGTCAGTGTACTCACTCCAGGTGTATCGCTCCATTAGTAAACAGAGACAATGCACTACTACACTGGTGGACAGCAGTTGCCTACAACTGAAGAGCGTAATACACCCTTTAACAAATGAAGATTGTAATACAGCCTCTAACTACTGAAGAGGGTAATACGGCCGAAACCGGTTTAAATAATCCTCATAGGAAAAAATGACATTAGGGAAAAATATTTGTTTTGATGTCCCCTACAACCTCCCAGAGTTTGTCGGTTTAAATACTTTTCACCCTGTATATTATTGGCGTATTCTCCCCAGAAATGGAAGACGTTAAGCGAATAACTCGATCAATTTTTCTTTGAGTTCTTCTTGTTCTTCCAATAGGCTTTCATTCTTTCCCAAAAGGCTTGTTTACTCTCATCCGACCATTTTGGTCTAATCTGTTTTTCTTTTGATTGCTCTGATATAACTTTCCATCCGTCTACTTTGTGTCTGAAGGTGTCTCTTTCTAGAATGTCGGCTCGTCTTATGTTTGCATTATTTAGGTCCTGTCAAATTTCATCTAGGCAAGGTGTGGAATTCTTGGGTGAGGTTACATAATCTACTATTCTCTTCGTCAATCGATTCTCTGATGGCGGCTGAGATGACGAAACAATTTCATTCGACTTTTCCTAATATCCGTTTTGGTGCTTGAAAACATTTCTATCGTTTTAATTGATTGTAGCCTATAACCGTCTTCGGTATGTCTTCCTCCTAGAATTTTCATGATGGTCTTCCTCTCTTCTTCAAGTTGTTGTTTTCTGTTAAGCGTTAGTGTTTCACTTGTGTAGAGGGTTGCTGGTTTAGGACAGTATTGTAGTGTCGAATTTTTGCCCCTCTTGAAATTGATTTTTTGCTGTAGAGATTTTGCGTTAACCCCTATCCTTCTTTAATTTTTTGGAGGCGATGCTGCGGTGAGACTTTTCAGTACCTGTAGGTTCGATAAATTCTCTAAGGTATTTAAAGTATGGGACCCCGTTAATTTTACCATATTTTGTTTTCGAGCTTGCAGTTTCTGTTTTTGAACAAAAGAATTCAGTTTTCCCAAATTAAATTTGTAAACCTACTTTTTCTGCACATTCTTTGAGTATTTCCAGCTGTTTGCCTGCAGTCTGCTCATCCTCTGTTAGTATCGCCAAGTCGCTTACAAATGCAAGATATGGTTTGTAGAGGTTGTTCTTGGCAACACCCAGTCGGACTGGCTTCCAAACCCCACATTTCTTGAATTCTTTCTCCCATTCTTCCATAACTTTGTCTGTAACTGTGTTGAACAGAATATGAGAGAGTCCATCACCTCGTCTCACACCTGTTTGAACGTCGAGGGGTTCTGAGATCTCCCCCATAAATTTTACTTTAGATTCCGTGCCGACTAGTGTTTTTTTATGATTTCTCTTGTTTTTTGATCTAATCCCCTCCCTTCTAAAATTTGGAATAGTAAGGGCCTGTCTATTGAATCGTATGCTTTTCTGAAATCTGCACATGTGAATACTACAGGTTTTTGTCTGAGAGCTCGCATTTGGAGTATGGTTTTGAGGGTGAAAATTTGCTCCGGACATGACCTGTTCGGTCTGAATCCTGCTTGATATTCTGCTATTTTGGGATCTAATTGCTACTGTGTTCTATTCAAGAGACAAGTTGATAGAATTTTGTAGGTGACTGGTAATAGAGAGATTCCTGCATAGTTTTTTACATATGATTTATTACGTTTTTTATATAGTGGATGAATCAGAGCAATCTTCCAGTCATCCGGGATTTTTTCGGTTTGCCAGATGTTTTGGATTTATGAGTAATATCTTTGAATGAATTTGGGCCTAAATTCTTCAAGGGTTCTGCTACAATTCCGTCCTCCCCTGATGCTTTGTTGCTTTTCAGTTTCTTGAAGTGCGCAAGAATTTCATCTTGTGTTGATGATGACGGGTTCTGTGGCGAGATTTCTGGCTGAACCTTAGGGAATCTCTCTTTGGGTTCTGTACAATTCAAAAGCTGTGAAAAATATGTGGCTAGTACTTGGCAATTTTATTTATTTGTCAGAGTCATTTTACCATCTTATTTTCTAAAGCAAAGGTTTAGTGGTGATAACCCTCTGATCTGGTTTGCGAAGCTCTTATAAAAATCGTGAGTATTGAAGTTTTTGAAGTTTTCTTCGATTGACTGCAGTTGCTCACTGACATATTTTCGTTTAATTTGTCTTAAAATCTTGGAAGTCTGTTTGCGCATTTCGAAAAAGTTCTTCTGTGTTTCTTCTGATTTGTTGCAATTGTAATTTTGAAATGCCTGTCCTCTTTCTTCTAGCGTGTTCTCTCATTCTTGATTCCACCAACTATGTTTTGGTTTTTTGTGAAGAGGGATCGGATCTTTTGCAGTTTTGATGATTTTAGTTTGAAATCTTCTGCGTGTTTTCTTCCCATTTTTCAGTGATTTTGGAGTCTTTGATTTCGTGTAGATCCAATTTTGGGATCAGCGATGTTTTTCTTTTGAATTTCCTCTTGGGTGAATTTAATTTTCATTCTGGTAAAATAATGATCCGAATCGACATTTGCACATATCCGTACTTGCACATCGTGAATTTCGTTTTTGTAGCCATATGATATTGCAACAAGATCAATTTGAAATTCTCCCAAATGATGGATGGGTGATCGCCACGTCTTTTGTTTTTTGGATGTTTCTGAAGTGAGTTTGACATAATTTTTAGGTTATTAGCATAATTCAATGAGTCACAGGCCATTTCTATCGGTAAATTTGTGTGCTGGAAAGTTTCCTACTGTCTTCTTGTATCTGTGTTCTCTGCCAATTTGTGAATTGAAGTCACCGAGTAGAATTTTCACATCATCTGTTGGATTTTTGGTCACGTTTTTTTCCAGGCTCTTTTTTATTATCACCATTTGTTGGTGCATGTACATTAAAGGTGTAGTTTTTGTTTGTGTGTTTGATTCTTGGTGTCATTAGTTGATTGTTGACGGGTTTCACATTTGTTACTGAGTCCAGAGCTTATCTGTCTACAGAAAGGCCATTCCAAATAGTGCTGCTCCTTTGCCAATTTTCTTGTTTGTTCTACTTTTTTAGATTGTGTAATTATTGTAGTCTATTGCTTCTGAATCTGTATAGCTTGTTTTTTGCAAGGCGTGAATTTGAATTTTCTGCTTCGTGAGTTCTGTTGTGAGATTGTGCAATTTTCCTGCTTGAATAAGTGCCTGAATATTTAAAGTGCCCATATACGTATGTGTTTTTCGTGAAAGTTTACGAAAGAACTCCGACTTGCTCTCTCGTATGAGTCCAAGCTCCCCAGTATCCGATTGCTTGGATGCCACTTGGTGGAGTGGGTGGATTGTCCACCTGGGGTAATTTTGCCATTACTTGTACGAGTCACGTTTGCTTGTCATCAGCTGTCTAGCTTTGCTAGTTGTGTGGAACCAGGGATTGTGAGCTCCTGGAGCATGTTTACAGCCATACTTCCTCGTGAACAGACGCCTACCATACTGCCGCTTGCTCCAAGTCAGACGCAGCATGGATTCTGGTTGTCATTTTGGTGTGCGGGTGGTATTTTATTTCCCACCTACCTGGCATATTTACTGAGCATTCCCCTATCCGCCACCATGGGTTTCCGGACACAAGTTCATTAGCCTTTTTTGTTCTGTATCCTCTCATCGATCAATCTCTAGAGTATGTACACGGTAGAAAAAATCGCCCCGTATATATGTGTGGGTTTGTTTTCTGTCTTGCAGCCAGTTTCGGCTACGATAGTAAGGCGTGTAAACCATTAGACAAATTGTTTCTCACATATATTTTCTTTCTCCTTGTACAAGATGTTTCTGTAAAAGCGTGCAAAAATTTCACAGGACATTTGGGATTCTCCACTGAACAATTTGTGGTAGGGAACCTGCGATCGGAGAAGCCAGCTTAAGGAGATCACAGGCAGCTACAATTCTGGTAACTAATTCCGTCTTCATATCCACTGGGGTCTCCTACACAAGTGACAATCAAGAGGATTCAGGTCAGGTGACTTCACAGGTCATGGAGCAGAACCCCCTTCCCCCCTTCAAATCCAGAAATCTAGCGAACAGGAAATACAGCACTGAGATGGTTGCAGACGTACACACTGAAGTGAGGTGGTGCACCGGCATATTTTATGCAGTCCTCTCACGGTCAGCCAAGGGTATGTTCTCCAACAACTCAGGTAGAACTCTTTGCACGAACCTCAAGTACAGGTGGCCATTCAGACGGCCAGGCAGAAGATATGGCTCAATGAGATTGTCACTTACAATGCTGGTCCAGATATTCGTAGCAAAACGTACTTGATGGTGTGACTCTACTAGAGCGTGAGGGTTTTCCTCGTCCCACACATGGGTATTCCTGCTGTTCGAAATACCATCACGATCAAATGAGGCCTCGTCAGTAGACAACACGATTTGAGGAAATCTGGTCGATAAATCCATTGCGGGGTCAACCACTGACACAATGCGGTCCTTGGTGCAAAGTCAGTCACAAGCACTCCTTGGACACATTGTGGGTGATATGGGTGTAATTGTTGTTCGTGGAGTACTCCCCACACACTAGTACGTGCAAATCGCCGCTTCACGTGCGATATGACAACTACTTGTAGTGGGGTCCACTGCAACATTGGTGCAATATGGGTGTAATTGTTGTTCGTGGAGTACTCGCCACACGCTAGTACGTGCAATCGCCGTTTCACGCGCAATACGACGACTACTTGTAGCGGGGTCCGCTGCAACATGTTCCAGCACCTCCTCTTCAAAATCAAATGTGCGAGCGGTCCTCACGTTGCCCTCGTCTCTTCTTTCCAATGAACCGGTGTCCCGTATTCGTCGATCAAGAGAAATAAACACTCGTGACGGATAATACTTGTTAGGAAATCGTTCCTTGTACAGTCTTTCAGCAGCGAGAGCATTGCATCGTACTTCCTCATACAAAAGGTGCAAGTCAGTGAGTTCTGCGAAACTGTACCGTCACTGCTCCATCGTATTTTACTGTACGTCTCTGAACAGCACTGAGTAATGAATGGGTCTGTCGTTGATCCATAGCCGCGAGGGATTAGCCGGGCGGTCTAAGGCGCTGCAGTCATGGACTGCGTGGCTGGTCCCGGCGGAGGTTCGAGTCCTCCCTCGGGCATGGGTGTGTGTGTTTGTCCTTAGGATAATTTAGATTAAGTAGTGTGTAAGCTTAGGTACTGATGACCATAGTAGTTAAGGGGCTCCGGAACGCCCTATACTTGCAATGTTAAAATAACGCTTATAAATTACATCTTTCCTCACAAAGTATTTGAGGTAGGAAGTTGAACTTTTTACAGATTATTTATTGGAATATGGGCTACAACTTAACACAGGGATTTTACAAAATTTTAGTTCAGTTATTAAAGATGATTTTTTTTCAATTGTAATGAAAATTCACAACATTTTTTTGCAATTTTTTATTTATATATTCAAAAATATACAGTTTTTTGGAAAAAGGCTGTGTTAAATTATGCAGAAGGTACTGTGTAACATTTACTGAAAGTTTGAAACAAATATGTTTGGAAGATCCTTAGAAAACATGTAATTAGTATGAGAAAATAAAAGTTTTGGGAATCGAGCGACAAAGATTGGATTAACTTTTTAGTGCATTCCAGGTCCATAGGATGGATTATCTTCATCCTCTGCAAACTCCTCCTCCAGCTTCCTCTTGTTCCTCCTCCTGTTTACTCTTGCCTTTATTCCTAGACCCTTTACAGCCCTGTCTGCAGCCCGAAGGCGTTCCTTGTCTAAAGCAAGCATCGCTCGTACCATGTTAGAACCTATCTTCATTCCCATATTTCTAAATACCTTGCACCTTACAATGTTGCCATAATTGAAAGTCGCAACAGCATCATACACACCAAAGTGAAGTGTTTCTATTCCAACAAATAGAGTCTTGGGGATTCTCGACCATATAACACTATTTACACTTTCATTTGGGTTTTGGGTTTTTCCGTGAATACACTTTTTCAACAGTTCAGGTGCTGCTAAGTCTCTGAAAATAGGTTTTATCACCTCCATTATTGCATGAGGCAGACTATGAGTGTACACTTCACCAGTTAGCAATCCTTTGTTATATTTACACCAACTGTCTTCTTCTTTGGGACACAAGCTATGTTGGGGATTTTCATCGTCTTTATTGTTTACAGTTATAACACATACCTTTGGCTTTCCAACATTTCTCCTTTTCTTAAAAGCCTTCAGAGGATTTCTAATAACTTTACTTTTACTCATTATTATACTTCAACAAAACAGAGACTCAAGAAACAGAATTAATTACGAATATTTTCGAGATAACGACAGAGTAAATAAACATGAAACAATCGACAATCACACCAGCGATATATATTGAACCATCACAGGTTAGCCACAACACATACTTTATCTCACATCACTAAAATGTACCTGATGAACACGGACGTTAATAATAACACCATTTGACAGCAGTTTAACAGCGCCACTGTGGGTCACGCCCATGTAGAACACATTTCAAAAAAAATTTAAAAATAGTTGTAGTCTTCGGAATTGAATAAATTATATATCTATTAAAAGGTAATAGTCTGCAGATTCAGAAAACGCAAAAAAGTAAAAATTGAACTTTTCATGATTTTGAGCCTTTCCGGAGCCCCTTAAGTCCCATAAGATTTCACACACACACATTTGTTGATCCATAGCACGCTCTCCACGGGACAATGTAAATACGATACAACAGAGTCACCTAATGAACAAGTAAACAAACCTGTAATCAAGCTCGTCCTCCTTGTTCCGTGGCAGAAAATAAAGAATGTACATGTGAATAAACAGCACAGTACCTTTAAACTAGTACACATGTTAGTTGTAAATAATCTGGAAAACAGTAATGCGCCGTGCGGTTTGAGGCGTGACGTCACGTACTGCGCAGCCACTTCCGCCGGAGGTTCGAGTTCTCCTTCGGGGATGGGTGTGTGCGTTGTTCTTAGCATAAGTTAGTTTAAGTAGTGTGTAAGTCTAGGGATCGATGACCTCAGCAGTTTGGTCCCTTAGGAATTCACACACACACACACACACACAGTAATGCTAGACAAAGCGGTAGACAAGTTTACTTCCATATCTCATTAAGCTGGCTTCTCGTATCCCCGGTTCCCCATCTCAAATTGTCCAGTGTAGGATTTCCTCTGTCCTGTTATATTTTTGCACTTTCTTACGGAAAAATTGAAGCAACTATCCGAACACATCCAGCAGCTGGAGATCTCTCTCATACCCTGCATACCAATGATCACAACCGATTTATCTACTCATTCATTTTAAGCGACTTCCGTTCTCAGGGAGGGTTTCGTTTCTAATAACAATAAATAAAACTCAACGTCAAAAAGAGTGGTAAGAGAACAGAGAAGGGGAAAGGAAATGGGGTTAGAGAGTGGTGAGGAGGTAATGGAAAGAGAGAGGGAGCGGGAGGAAGGGATGGACGAAGATAGGGGAAGGTGGAGACGGCCAGAGGCTGAAGAGGATTTTAGGATGTATATAAAAGTCCCATACATATTTCGCACTGCGAAGTATTGCCGAGTTTTCTAGTAATTATATAGAATCAGATATAAAATAACGGTACAGAGACATTTCAAATGGGGTACTGGGGCTGGGTGACTACACACTAAAATCGCACACTCATTATTGTGGGAAGGAGACATGACACCTCGCATAACCTTAACACGAACCATGTTCGCCTCATTGTGAATTGAAGTAGAGGGCAGGTCCTGTGAGAGAACCAGGTCTGCCCTCAGGTCGTCATATAAAAGACTTTCAATTGAACTATGTCATATTGACATCAGTGTTTCACCATCTTTGACACACAGGTGGCTCCTCTTGACATAAGAGAAGGCTATAATTATGTGAACGGGCTATGTCTCACCCTGAGCCTTGGAAGTGCTACTTCCTCACCTCGTCCTGGTCGGAAGGAGGTGTAAGCCCCGGTAAGCACTTAAGGTTTCACTGTCCGCAGATTCCTTCCACTTATCTCCAGGCACTGTGCTCCCCACCAATACACATCCTTCCAGATGGCGTATGTAGTGACTGCCCACTGATGCAATGAACTACGAGCAGGATGCTCAAGGAACAAGCTTCCTTGGCACAGACATCATCGAGTTCATTTCCTGGAACCAACAGAAAATTATTTCCTTTTCCTGTCTTTGCAAAAGAAGGAGTGTGTCCTGGACTCCTTGTACCATCCTATCCTCTGGGTACAGCTGACCAATTACAAGAACAGTTCTTTGGGAATTAGAGTTGACGAGGAATTTCTTGCCACGATTTCATCTCATCTGCTCTAGTGTCTTCAGGATAGCAAACAATTCCGCATAGTTAACTGAAAACTACTCTGGGAGCCTCTCTAAGGACAAATTCGCGAGACGCAATGGGACAGTCGATAACGGCAATGTCGGTCGCATTTTAAAATCCCGTAAAATATAGTTTTAAAAATTTAATCTGGAGTGCAGTGTTTCCTGAATCCATTCAATTCAAAAAGCAACTTTGGCCTCCTTAAAAGCCAACGGGGTCCCCTACTCCACCGTTGGCTTTGAACCTTAATTGCATTCATCTGTAATAACTCAAGACCTCGGTGCCCACAGGCTGTTACAGAATAGATGTTAAGCTGTGGCCGGGTGACGGAGATGGGTGCTGCCGGCTTAAAGACAGACAGAGCCCTGTATGCTTGGTACGTGATTAGAGGAAGACGTCAAACAGACAGTGGAGACTCACCAGCCTCTGCACACAAGCTGGAAATTGGAATTATCTGATAAACCCCTGTTGATAGCCAAATACCCTCATGGTGAACCACATCCAGCATTTTGAGGTAGGAAGGCCCTACTGATAAATAAATCTGGCATCTGTATTCAAGTTGGGGTCGCACAGAGGCATTATAGAATAGGAACAAACGTGCCCTGCCTGCTCCCCAAGACCTATGATTGACACATTTGAGAATATGTAAAGCTCTGAGGCATATTAATTTCAGTTCTTTAAGAAGTGCAGCTGTGTTAATTTTTCATCAAAAGTGAGGAACAAGTAGTTTACCTTTCACTTAAAAGCGAGACTGGCATCCTCCATTTTTAAAACAGGCAAATTAAAAAGGGAGCGGAAGCGATTAAAATCAACACACAGTTTTCTCCAAAGAGACCCTGAAACCTGTGGTGTTTGCCTATTCCTCCAAGCACCTGGTCATTAAATGCAGTTGTTTATAACAACTGTGAACTCTGTTACACTGGAAACACTCCCTTGGACGCTGTTCTCCTGCTTAATACCGTGTATTTGAAATATTTTCCTGATAGGAAGGAGTGTATGAAAGTGGGGAAACTTCCATGAAACTCAGTTTGTGGATCTGCAACAAAATATTACTCCTCCTGGTAGTAACGTAAGACTTTTCCAAATCGATGAATCCACCTACAAGGTGTTAATTATGGAGGAAACCTAGTTGAACTGCTGCTTCGAGGACGATCAGGTTACCAGTGTGGAGTGACACTTCCTGAACCCACTCTGGGAGCGACTTGGTAGTGACCTGGTTTCAAGAACTCATACTAGGTGCCAGTTAACTATACACTCCAATGTCTTTCTTACACAGCTAGTGAGGCTGACACTAAGATAATTTCTGGGGTTAGTACGATCCTCTGCTGGTTTTAAAATTGGGATTGAAATAGCTTGTTTCCACGAGTTGGGAAATACGTCTGTCACCAAAATTTAATTAAAAAGCTGAAGAAAGATCTCCTTCGACTGCAGGCTCAATTGCTTTAACATGCTGCACGTTATCAGATACTGATAGGGCACAGTGTCACGAGCTACTGACTTCACAGAATCCAACTTCCAAAGAGAGAAACGCCGATAGCATTCCTCGATGTTAGAAGAACGAAAATCTCAACCATCACTTCACTGTGTCGCCCAATAGCGGCAGCTATAATCGATTGTAACGTTGTAAACTTCCGGGTTCTATCAATTGGAGGATTCTGGCAGTGGTTGCCAATTGTAAGATGGTGACTGTTTTCGTCAACAATTGCAAGCTGTTGCTTGGTGTGTAAAAGAAAAGTATCTGACTGACAGGGTGTCATTGAAAATTAATATCTTGAACAACTACAATATTCTTGCATATTAATCAAAATATCAAAAAATGTTAATGAGTATATTCAATCTTATTATGACTGGACCATGATTTTTGAATATAATGATTTTTGAATATAATAATTCCAATCCCAAAGAAAGCAGGTGTTGGCAGATGTGGAAATTACCGAACTATCAGTTTAATAAGTCACAGCTGCAAAATACCAACGCGAATTCTTTGCAGACGAATGGAAAAACTGGTAGAAGACGACCTCGGGGAAGATCAGTTTGGATTCCGTAGAAATGTTGGAGCACTTATCTTAGAAGAAAGATTAAGGAAAGGTAAACCTACGCTTCTAGCATTTGTAGACTAAGAGAAAGCTTTTGACAATGTTGACTGGAATACTCTCTTTCAAATTCTAATGGTGGCAGGGGTAAAATACAAGGAGCGAAAGGCTATTTACAATTTGTACAGAAACCAGATGGCAGTTATAACAGTCGAGGGGCATGAAAGGGAAGCAGTGGCTGTCCCCGACGTTATTCAATCTGTATATTGAGCAAGCAGTAAAGGAAACAAAAGAAAAGTTCGGAGTAGGTATTAAAATCCATGGAGAAGAAATAAAAACTTTGAGGTTCGCCGATGACATTGTAATTCTGTCAGAGACAGCAAAGGACTTGGAAGAGCAGTTGAACGGAATGGACAGTGTCTTGAATGGAGGATATAAGATGAACATCAACAAAAGCAAAACGAGGATAATGGAATGTAGTCGAATTAAGTCGGGTGATGCTGAGGGACTTAGATTAGGAAATGAGACACTTAAAGTAGTAAAGGAGTTTTTCTATATGGGGAGCAAAATAACTGATGATGGTCGAAGTAGAGAGGATATAAAATGTAGACTGGCAATGGCAAGGAAAGCGTTTCTGAAGAAGAGAAACTTGTTAACATCGAGTATAGATTTAAGTGTCAGGAAGTCGTTTCTGAAAGTATTTGTATGGAGTGTAGCCGTGTATGGAAGTGAAACATGGACAATAAATAGTTTGGACAAGAAGAGAATAGAAGCTTTCGAAATGTGGTGCTACAGAAGAATGTTGAAGATTAGGTGGGTAGATCACGTAAGTAATGAGGAGGTACTGAATAGGATTGCGGAGAAGAGAAGTTTGTGGCACAACTTGACTAGAAGAAGGGATCGGTTGGTAGGACATGTCCTGAGGCATCAAGGCATCACAAATTTAGCATTGGAGGGCAGCGTGGAGGGTAAAAATCGTAGAGGGAGACCAAGAGATGAATACACTAAGCAGATTCAGAAGGATGTAGGTTGCAGTAGGTACTGGGAGATGAAGAAGCTTGCACAGGATAGATTAGCATGGAGAGCTGCATCTAACCAGTCTCAGGACTGAAGACCACAACAACAACAACAATGATTTTTGACAAGTCCATGACTTTAGTAAAGTGACAAAGGTAATGTAAATCAGAACACTGAGAGGAGTTGTGGGCTAAATAACAATTGATTTATTCATTCTTAATATCAAATGACAAATGATGGCTAAGAAAATCCAACACAAACATTTTTATCTGACAATCGCATTCAATAATATGTGGTCTATGGTTAACAAAGTGATCAGCTGGGGATAACGCACTCACACTAACCAGAACTAATCGCTTTATCTGACTTCATAAAGGTGAATCTGTGATATAGCCCAAAAACTACGCTACTGTCAAATATATATATATTGAACTATTCCACAAAGAAAAATATGGTTCCAAAGAACAAGATGCTGAGAAGCATATGCTGGAGACCTACGCCGCAGCAGCGAACACTTTATCCTTCTTCAGGTGAGGACGGCACAGCACGATGCGCTCGCCGAATGCAGTCGCAGACAGCGGCAGACTGTTATTGACGGCGCGCGCTCAGAAATACACAAGTACGTGGTCTCGCGTTCGGCTGATTCGGAACACAGATACTTCCCTAAGACCCTATGAAACCCCGGTGGATTCCAGTGTGCAGTTAGACCCGTTTGCTGGTCTGCCAAACCAATTTGCCTCCGTGATACTACTATGCGTGACGAAATATGTCAAACATTTATACGGTCGACTCAAAACAAATAAGTACACCCACGCACAACTCGTTGTGTGCGTGATGCTAGAAGCAGTACCTCTGACGGTTCAGATGGTGACTGGCACAGGCTCTAAGTGGCACACTAGCAAAGGACACAAGTCTCATCGTATAGGTAAAGACCTGCCGTTCTTTACAAGCAATGCACCAGTACAAGAGTGATCTTCTCTTTCTCTACAGCTTTCTTATGTGGCTCAGTAGCATAGCACATTTGCATGCTTAGACCACACCTACTTTAGCACAAGCTGATCACGAGCTAGAGCTCGGCATTCGAAGCTGGGAGACCGCCCCCCTGCTCTGCATACACAGATTTGACCAAAGAGTGACTTTAAAAATTAATAAGGAGAAAAGGAAAAAAAGAATTCAGCTTCACGCCCTCTTTCCCACACTTATACGCCGTGTCTTCGCTAAAAGCATGACTTCGGCAGAACCACAGCCCTCCATAAAAAGATCATTATCTCCCCTGTTGCATCCATTTCGAACTTTTTAAAGAACGGCCATAAACTCGCTAAAAGCCTCCTGCCTTCACAAAAATTTTTTGCTAACAAGGACCCATACTCTGCTGTATTGCCGGCTATCAGGTAAAAAAAAAATATATAAAGCACTCATAAAGTGCTACGTTTGGAGCATTGCACTGTATGGAGCAGAGACATGGACCATGAAAAAGAAGGAGAAAAAATACTTAGAGAGCTTTGAAATGTGGTGCTGGAGGAGAATGGAAATGATCAAGTGGACAGATCGCATAAAAAAGAGTAGGAGAGAAGAGAAGTATTCTGCGTACAATTCTTCAGAGAAAGGCCAACTGGATTGGACATGTACTTAGTCACGAGGGACTCATACATGATGTCATAGAAGGGAAACTCAGAGGAAACGCAGGACGAGGAAGAAGAAGAATTCAACATCTGGACGACATGAAAGATGGAAGGAGACGCAACAGATTGAAGGAAGAAGCTGAAGACAGGTAACAGTGGAATCAGAAATTCTCTGTACGAAGACATGGACCTGCCACTAGGCAGAATTTAACATAATAATAGTAATCAGGTCAGACAATGCGCAGGTCAAAGCTGCAGTGACTCCTCAACCCTAGTCAGCGTACGTGGACGCCGCCGCTGGCTGACGAGCGCCACCCCCTGTGCCTGCACAATGAGAACGGTGAACTCGGCTGTCGGCAAACGTTTTCACCGAGGTTCTGCAGAAAAAAGCTCCCTTCGGTGCTCAGCCGCCGTACCCTTTTACTGCTGTCAATTAACTCGGCACCTTCTTCCTTCGAACACAGGTAAAGCCCACCGCTATGCCTTCTCTAGAGCACACAAGCAAGAGCGTTAACTGCTGCCAACCACTTCATCATGTGAATGAAGTCAGATCGTATAAAAAATAGAAACTAAGTTATAAAGATCACCTTCCCTGTGAACATTAAGCAGCATGACACAGTATCAAAAGTGAGAATGCCCTGCCATCTCTCAACGTTCTTATAAAATTCAGCCTCTGTCCGGGTGATGTCACTCAGCGTTGTTAGAAAGCATCACTGCTCTTGTGCAGCTGCTATTGGTGGTAGTGTGTGCTGACTAGAAATCCTCGAATTAACTTTTGCACTAATCTCAGCTACTGTGCTTAAAAATAACTAGCGTTTCTGTAACTCGAAGAGAAATTTCGGATATTCTGCAGAATCGACAACATGCTTTGATAGCGACACACTATAAGGACATAAGGAGACATATCACACATCAGGATGAAAAATCAGAGACCGATGCTAACATTTCAATAACATATGGTTTATGACAGTGCAGGAATCCAAACCATTCCAATTACACACGTCGTCCACCAGCAGATGACAACTCTGTGATTGCATAAACAATAGACACATCTCATGCACACAGCTGAAAGCATCTCTTTGGTCAGTCCTCAATAGCTAAGGTGAATGCCGGGCTATTAATTTAATGTTTGGGATGTATAGCATGAATTCATTATCAGAGTCACAAATTACGCCAGAGACTGCCACTTATTTTGAGTGGGTGGACGGTTAACTGAGATATATGTCGTTATACAAGTCTACATATCTTATAGATCTATTTTCCAGCATGAATCATATATATTTTCAAATAGACTGGGTGAAGCTATTGAGGACTGTGAGTACATATTTTTCCTATTCAGTTTTGTTTTCATTAGCATTTTAATTTGGATTATATTTTTAAATATACTATCTCACAATTAATTTCTGTTATTGACAATTACCATATATAATTAAAGATGTTATTGTGGATTGTGAATGCACTTTTGTTGTATTGCTTTTCTGTTGTAATGAGCATTTTAATTAAATATGTTACATAATATAGTTTTCTTATCTTTAACAGTAATAGATACCAGTAAAGACGTTGATGAGGAGACACTTCTGTGACAGATCGCAGAGTACTGTTGTGAAAACTCATTAAGTAATGTATGTGATATTGAACACTTTTGTGATCAATGTACATTATTTTGTGTAAATAATAAATCGTATAAAGTAGTATGGGTTGTTCTTATAGATAACCTATGTTCAGTACATTGTGACGGTCTAAACTAAAATACTGGTTGGATTAGCAATATAGTTCTATAAATTTTATTGAAAACGTTAGTTATGCACTTGTTGTTAAACATCAGATTTTATCACATGCATGCTACACACTCAATGTTTGTGAAAGTGGGATAGAGACCTATACTGATCACAACTTAATAGAATCTGCAATTCTTGGTTGCTAAACCATTACTGACGTATCTCTAAAAACATAAAGTGATTAAAATTCCATTTTTGTATCCACCTTTCTTTGACTATTATTTACAATAACAGATGCTAGCATCCCAACATCACATACAATAATATCAACAAAGTTTTACTTGGAGCAGTGCAAAACTATAGTATGTAAATGGTATGTTTTACATGTTCCTCACCAATAGTTTCTAGTATTGTAAAACATATTTATGAATTGTGCAATGGATTGATATGACACAAGCACAACACTGAAAATGGGTTCTGTGTATAATAAGACCATCCTCAAACAGCAGAGGATTTTGCAAGCATAAGACAGTTTTCACACCAAAGTGCACTGCAGATTTCACAGCGTTGGTAAGTCATTAAGGCAAAAGTGAAATAAAATTCATAATTAACACACTAGATAAGTTTGTCAGAACACACAGACATGAGACACCCAACCACATAGGCAATACTATCAAGAACATTGCCTGAGAAATAAAACTCTCTCTCTCTCTCTATTTCTACACACACACACAGACAAACACACACACGCACACGCACACGCACAAAAGGAAGTCGCTAACTCTAGTTACTTCATTCTGTGAGAACACCAGCATGGAATTCATGTGGACGATAACGACGGCAACACAGTGGTAGACTGGCAGGCTATCATGTTGAGACCAGAGACTAGAAACATTGAAGACTCCTCCACTGTACGGACTTAACCATCCAGCACCACGCATTCTATATCTCTGCTTGTAAACCGTCTATATCACTCGCACTCAGTTACAAAAGACAAAGGGAAAAAATGTGCTGAGAGCAACAAGCAATCCATCACTCTATCACCCCGGATACTTCTGAATATAACTGAAGGAGAGTGGACAAAGTAAAGTGAATAAAATTTTGGTAATTGACGTCACATCTGACAAATGACAAGTGATAGTATTAATTGCTAATTTAAGTGTTGTAAATGAATGTGTGCTACATGAATTAAACACAGGCACATCTTTCAATTCTTTCAGCTCTTCCATTCGATCAGTAAGGTGGCTGCAAAACTTTGGTGTTTTCACGAAATTTGCTCTGCTAGTCGTTCTAAACAGTCTGCAACACAATAATTCCTGAAGATATCATAATGCTGGAGCTAGAATACTGTGGATTCAACAGTTCTAATGAAAAACTGGGAGATACTGCTGATGGAAATGCTTACTTACTGTGTGAATGGATAAAATCTAGAAGAGTTTGTGAACCACTTTTTATTATGTATAACTGAGTTGTAGAAGAGTGTCGCAACTTGAATGCAGCTGATTATTGTTTATTTTCTAAACAACAGACACCCTCTTTACGTGACACTTCACTCTGCTTTCAGAGATTCCCTCAAGTGTTACAAAATGATGCATTTATTTCTAAGTATTAATAGTGTTATAAGCGTTACAATGTGCATCCATGATGTTCTATTAAACTGAGCTATCAGATCGTAAAAAGGAGCTTTTAGATGGAATAAAATGAGTATATTTAATGTATTACGTGTTTTTATTTTGACACAGTAAACTCAACATAACCATCATACACTGATGAGCCAAAACGTTATGAACACCTGCTTAACAGCGTGTTAGTCCGCTTTTGGAACAAAATACATAACTGATTCTCCATATCAGGGATCTGGCAGTTTGTTGCTAGGTTTGTGGAGTTATTTGGCATTAGGGGTCTACGCACAGGTCATCTAGTTCCCGTAAGTAACGGTCATTTGGATCGCTCGATAGCGATCCAAATGGCTTCCATAGGATTTATATCAGGCGAATAGGATCGCCAAAACATCATCTACATCTACAGCTACATGGAGACTCTGCAAATCACATTTAAGTGCCTGAGAGAGGGTTCATCGAACCACCTTCACAATTCTCTATTATTCCAACCTCGTATAGCGAGCGGTAAGAACGAACACCTATATCTTTCCGTACGAGATCTGATTTCCCTTATGTTATCTTGGTGATCGTTTCTCCCTATGTAGGTCGGTGTCAACAAAATATATTCGCATTCGAAGGAGAAAGATGGTGATTGGAATTTCGTGAGAAGATTCCGTCGCAACGAAAAACGCCTTTGTTTTAATGATGTCCAGCCAAAATCCTGTATGATTTCAGTGACACTCTCTCCCATATTTAGCGATAATAAAAAACGCACTGCCCTTCTTTGAACTTTTTCTAAGTACTCCGTCAATCCTATCTGGTAAGGATCCCACACCGCGCAGCAGTATTCTAAAATAGGACGGACAAGCGTTGTGCAGGCAGTCTACTTAGTAGATCTGTTACATTTTCTAAGTGTCCTGCCAATAGACGCAGTCTTTGGTTAGCTTCCCCCACAAAATTTTCTATGTGTTCCTTCCAATTTAAGTTGTTCGTAATTGTAATTCCTATGTATTTAGTTGAGTTTACGGCCTTTAGATTTGAGTGATGTATCGTGTAACCGAAGTTTAACGGATTTCTTTTAGCACTCACATGGATGACCTCACACTTTACGCCATTTAGGGTCAACTGCCAATTTTCGCACCATTCAGGTATCTTTTCTAAATCGTTTTCCAATTTGTTTTGATCTTCTGATGACTTTATTAGTCGATAGACGACAGCTTCATCTGCAAACAACCTAAGACGGCTGTTCAGATTGTCTCCCAAATCGTTTATACAGATAAGGAATAGCAAAGGACATATAACACTACCTTCGGGAACGCGAGAAATTACTTCTGAAAGGGCATATAACACTACCTTAGGGAACGCGAGAAATTACTTCTGTTTTACTCGACGACTTTCCGTCAGTTACTACGAACTGTGACCTCTCTGACTGGAAATCACAAGTCCAGTCACATAACTGAGACGATATTCCATAAGCACGCAGTAACGAAAAGTGTGAGGTCATGCACATGAGTGCTAAAATAAATTCGCTAAACTTCGGTTACACGATAAATCAGTCTAATCTAAAAGCCGTAAATTCAACTAAATACCTAGGTATTACAATTAAGAACAACTTAAATTGGAAGGAACACATAGAAAACGTTGTGGGGAAGGCTAACCAAAGACTGAGTTTTATTGACAGGGCACTAAGAAAATGTAACAGATCTACTAAGGAGACTGCCTACACTACCCTTGTCCGTCCGCTTTTAGAATACTGCTGCGCGGTGTGTGATTCTTACCAGGTAGGACTGACCGAGTACATCGAAAAAGTTCAAAGAAGGGCAGCACGTTTTGTATTATCGGGAAATATTGGAGACAGTGTCACACAAATGATACAGGATTTGGGCTGGACAGCATTAATACAAAGGCGTTTTTCGTTGCGACGGAATTTTCTCACGAAATTCCAATCACCAACTTTCTCCTCCGAATGCGAAAATATTTTGTTGACACCGACCTACATAGGGAGAAACGATCACCACGATAAAATAAGGGATAACAGAGGTCGTACGTAAAGATATAGGTGTTCGTTCTTTCCGCGCTCTATACGAGATTGGAATAATAGAGAATTGTGAAGGTGGTTCGATGAACCCTGTGCCAGGCACTTACATGTGATTTTGCAGAGTATCCATGTAGGTGATGATGTAGATGTCGCTGGGTCAACATATGAACACGTAGGCTTGGTCTGTTGCAGAGCTCCATGTTCAAGAATGTACGATGAAAGGTGTGCTCCGAAACACTTGTGCGTGCACCAGCATTGGGCTCTTTCGGCAGATATGCCACAGATTACCATCTGTGAAGAGTCGTTGACTACCAGCCTTTTAGCGCCTAGCGGTATTTTCACTGTCCATTCACCTCTTTTCATAGATGCTCATAACAGTAGCACATCAATATTCAACCAGCTTCGCCGTTTTTGAGATACTCGTTCATAGGCTTTGCGTAATAATAATCTGTCTTCTGTTAAAGTCGCTTATCTCAATGGAATTCCAAATTTGCAGCCTATATCTTCGCTAGGCTGATCCCCCTTCCGCGTCTGCTCCGCTTACACACATTCGTTTCCGTGTCGCGTGCCAAGAACGTCACCAGACGGGATACAACGTCGCTGTGGGCATTGGTCATAATTTTTTGGTTTATCACTGTATTTTTCATGTGGTGGTGACCATAAGTAGTGTATTCACTTTATTTGGAAGGTAGAGTAACTATCACCTACATATGACTTCTACAATGAAGAGCCAAAGAAACTGGCTGCCCCGCGAGCATGCAGAGGTGCCGCAACACGACGTGCCATGGACTCGACTAATGTCTGCAGTAGTGCTGGAGGGAATTGACACCATGAATCCTACAGGCCTATCCATAAATCCGTAAGAGTACGAGGGGATGAAGATCTCTTGTGAACAGCACGTTGAAAGGCATCCCAGATACGCTCAACAACGTTCATCTCTGTGGAGCTTGGTGGCCAGCGGAAGTGTTTAAACTCAGAAGAGTGTTCCTGGAGCCAGTCTGTAGCAATTGTGCACGTGTGGGGTGTCTCATTGTCCTGCTGGAATTGCTCAAGTCCGTCAGAATGCACAGTGGACATAAATGGATGCAGGTGATCAGACAGGATGCTTATGTACGTGTCACCTGTCAACAATCGTATCTAGATGTATATCAGGGGTCGCATATCACTCCAACTGCACACGCCCCACACCATTACAGAGCCTCCACCAGCTTGAATAGTCTCCCGCTGACATGCAGGGTCCATGGATTCATGAGGTTGTGTCCATACCCATACACGTCCACCTGCTTGATACAATTTGAAACTGGACTCGTCCGACAAGGTAACATGTTTCCAGTGATCAATAGTCCAGTGTCGATGTTGACGGGCCCAGGCGAGGCATAAAGCTTTGTGTTGTGCCGTCATCAAGAGTACACGAGTAGGCCTTCAGCTCTGAAAGCCCATATCGATGATGTTTCGTTGAATGGTTCAAAATCTGACACGTTGGAGAGCCAGCATTGAAATCTGCAGCAATTTGCTGAAGGGTTGCACTTCCGTCACGTTGAACGATTCTCTTCAGTCGTCGCTGGTCCCGTTCTTGCAGGATCTTTTTCCGGCCGCAGCGATGTCGGAGATTTGATGTTTTATCGCATTCCTGATATTCATGGTAACTCGCGAAATGGTCGTACGGGAAAATCCTCACTTCATCGCTACCTCGGAGATGGTGTGTCCCATTGCTCGTGCGCAGACTATAACACCACGTTCAAACTCACCTAAATCTTGATAACGTGCCATTGTAGCAGCAGTAACCGATCTAACAACTGCACCAGACACTTGTTGTCTCATATAGGCGTTGCCGACCGTAACACCGTATTCTGTTTGTTAAATATCTCTGTATTTAAATACGCATGCCTATATCAGTTTCTTTGGCGCTTTGTGTGATGCAAACACCAGTACAGGAGGCAAAATTATGCACGTGTTTTAAATACATCTATAAAAATAGTTCCAATCACATGCCATCTGTTCCCAGTTACCCATATGTGCGGCATGTTACACAAGCTCTCATGCTAATATTTGGTGAAGTGGTTTATAATTTTCTGCACTTCTCTTTCTCTTATTGCACAAAACAAAATGTGTTGTCATTATGGCTTAGCCAGTTAGATGGTAAGTAATAGGGTAATTTATGCCAGTACCCTTGCTTAAGAAACAGTTAACTTACTAATTGAGATATAATGATTACGCGTCTTTGTAAACGTTTATCCCAAATCACTTCCTGCTGCTCTTTGACAAAAATATTACAATAAGCTGTTGCTCAGTGCTTTACCATGGCCGTCATCCATCAACTTCTTCTGCTAATTGCTCTACTATGTGCATTGTCATATATTGAAGTGCAGAAGCAGTAGCCGTGTAATTGGATGGAAAATAGTGGTGTAACCAGTATTGCACATTGAGGAATCTGTAGGTATCATTATATGATATTAATCAGTACTCGGTGACAATGGATGTTATGAACTTGTTTATTCATGCAATAACCTGTAATTCATATCTGGAAAATGAGTCAGTAATGTTATGTGATTGGTTGTCTTCTATAACATAGTTTCTAAGACTTTAACTATCTTAAATGTGTCAATGTTGAGTATACCCCCATCAATTGCTAAATCTCATCACATATCAGACTGTTAACGAAGGTACAAACACATTAAATAGCTTGCCAGATATGTAGTGGCTAGAAGACTTCGTTATTGATAGACCCTAGGATGTTGTCCTCGACCGCAAATGTTCATCAGAGACAAGGGTATCGTCAGGGGTGGCCGGGAGAAGTGCAGTAGGATCGTTATTGTTTTCTATATACATAAATGATCTGGCGTATCGGCAATCTGCGGTTATTTGCTGACGATTCCGTGGTGCACGGTAATGTGTCTATGCTGATGGACTGCAGGAGGATACAAGATTACTGAGACAAAATTTCTAGTTGGTGTGATGAAATGCAGCTGGCTCTAAATATAGATAAATTTAAGGTAATGCAGGTAAAGTAGGAAAAACAAACCCGTAATGTTCGGATACAGCATTGATAACGTCCTGCTTGACACAGTCATGTCGTTTAAATATCTGGGTTTAACGTTGCACAGCGATGTGAATTGGAAGGAGCATGTAAGCATTGCTGTAGGCAAGGTGAATGGTCGACTTCAGTTTATTGGAAGAATTATGGGGAAGTGTGGTTCAACAGCAAAGGGGACCGCATACAAGTCGCTGCTGCGGGTTGCTAGATTTGTTATTGGTAGGCTCGAACAACTCGAAAGTATTACGGAGATACTTCGGAACTCAAATGGGAAACTCTGGAGTGAAGACGATGTTCTTTCCGAGGAACACTACTGGGAAAATTTAGAGAACCGGCATTTGAAGCTCACTGCAGAATGATTCTCTTGCCGCCAACATACATTTCCCGTAACAACAACAAAGATAAGATACGAGAAAATAGGGCTCATTCGGAGGTATACACGCACTCGCCTTTCCCTCGCTCTGTTTGCGAGTGGAACTGGAAAGGAAATATATCGTAGTGGTACAGGATACTGTCCGCCACGCACCGTACGGTGCCTTGCGGAGCATGTATGTGCATGTACACTACTGGCCATTAAAATTGCTACACCACGAAGATGACGTGCTATAGACGCGAAATTAAACCGACAGGAAAGAAGATGCTGTGATATGCAAATGATTAGCTTTTCGGAGCATTCACACAAGGTTGGTGCCGGTGGCGACACCTACAACGTGCTGACACGAGGAAAGTTTCCAACCGATTTCTCATACACAAACAGCAGTTGATCGGCGTTGCCTGGTGAAACGTTGTTGTGATGCCTCGTGTAAGGAGGAGAAATGCGTACCATCACGTTTCTGACTCAGATAAAGGTCGGATTATAGCCTATCGCGATTGCGGTTTATCGTATCGCGACAATGCTGCTCGCGTTGGTCGAGATCCAATGACTGTTAGCAGAATATGGAATCGGTGGGTTCAGGAGCGTAATACGGAACGCCGTGCTGTATCCCAACGGCCTCGTATCACTAGCAGTCGAGATGATAGGCATCTTATCCGCTTGGCTGTAACGGATCGTGCAGCCACGTCTCGATCCCTGAGTCAACAGATGGTGACGTTCGCAATACAACAGCCATCTGCACGAACAGTTCGAAGACGTTTGCAGCAGCAGGGACTATCGGCTCGGAGACCATGGCTGCGGTTACCCTTGACGCTGCATCACAGACAGGAGCGCCTGCGATGGTGTACTCAACGATGAACCTGAGTGCACGAATGCAAAACGTTATTTTTTCGGATGAATCTACGTTCTGTTTACGGCATCATGATGGTCGCATCCGTGTTTGGCGATATCACGGGGAACGCACATTGGAAGCGTGTATTCGTCATCGCCATACTGGCGTATCACCCGGCGTGATGGTATGGGGTGCCATTGGCTACAGGTCTCGGTCGCCTCTTGTTCACATTGACGGCATTTTGAACAGTGGGCGTTACATTTCAGATGTGTTACGACCCGTGGCTCTACCCTTCATTCGATCCCTGCGAAACCCTACATTTCAGCTGGATAATGCACGACCGCATGTTGCAGGTCCTGTACGGGCCTTTCTGGATACAGAAAATGTTCTACTGCTGCCCTGGCCAGTACATTCTCCAGATCTCTCACCAATTGAAAAGTCTGGTCAATGGTGGGCGAGCAACTGGTTCGTCACAATACGCCAGTCACTACTCTTGATGAGCTGTGGTATCGTGTTGTAGCTGCATGGGCAGCTGTACCTGTACACGCCATCCAAGCTCTGTTTGACTTAATGACCAGGCGTACAAGGCCTTTATTACGGCCAGAGGTTGTTGTTCTGGGTACTGATTTCTCAGGATCTATGCACCCAAATTGCGTTAAAAAGCAATTACATGTCAGTTCTAGTATAATACATTTGTCCAATGAATACCCGTTTATCATGTGCATTTCTTCTTGGTGTAGCAATTTTAATGGCCAGTAGTGTAGATGTAGATCAAATAATCCTTCGAACCTACTGATTCTTACAAAATCTCACACCTCAACCGCCACCACTGCAGCCATTGCTGCTCTGCCAAGCACTGAATATATGAAACTTAAGAGGGTTTAATAGTGTTTAGATTCGATTTTGTAACCTAGAGTCGTATTTTACAGGAGTGGAAGGAAAAACAAGAAGATATTTTATAAGAATTTTAATTTTCCCAATACCATCGAATCACTAATGTTACATTAATCATTGTGAAACAATGATGTTCAGGAGTCCTGAAACATTTCATTAGTTTTTTGTGTGTTAGACAATCGAGAGATTGCATATTAAATATTTTGAGAGTATCAACACTTAACAAAGATGATATGCATTTTAATTTCTCATCACCCATTACAGTAATAATTAGCACATCTATAAAACTCCCAAGGCGTGTTTCTTGCTGTAAGCAGCCGCACTTCACACATTAGCCACTCATAATAGTGCTGATTTCATGTCGACCAAGAGTTTGTCTTCAGTGTTTTCTCTAGCAGGTTGCTGAACGTTGCATCCTATACTATAGTGAGAGAAACCTCCGTGGTAATTCGCTTGCAGTCTACAAGAATTGCAGGTGCTTGTTTTGGCACAAATCTACCTGTATCATTAAACACTTTCATGTCTTCGAATGCTGCCTTCATTCTGAAAATGATGACGAAAGTATTATTTAATCTTTTAACGTTATTGACTACGCAACGAAGCGGCAAATAAGATGTTTGTTATAGTGTTTCCCCTCACCTGAAAAGTATTTGTGATGGTACTTGTTGTTGCAAATGTTTACTAAGAAAAACTTCCATCACTGTAACGCTAGTTGTCATAGCTAGGTCCTTACATAAACTCAAACACACAGACAGTGGTAAGGGTGAAGACCGTTATGCTGCTGGTTACAAAATCATAAGTGTGTGTGTGTGTGTGTGTGTGTGTGTGTGTGTGTGTGTGTGTGTGTGTGTGTGTACACCAGCCTGTATGTTGGTGTTTAACTTTACTTGTGGATTCCATATTTTTTCTGTAGTGAATTTACCGCTGTGTGTAGTTGGCGTAACTTAGTTGCTGGGATATCTTTCAAGCAGAGGATTTTATTGCTGTTTTGGAGCGACATGCTGAGTTCTATTCTTGTGTGATAAATTACAAGCTAGCGGTTTAGTCTAAATGTCTTTCGCTTTTCGTTCCCAGCCTGGAGGTTTGGGGGGACGGTGGCACTGCCAATCACTCACTGATGACTGTATGAACATGAGTGTGCATTCATGTGAACACTACTTTTTTTAAAGTGAGAATAATATGCCCATTGCAATTAACTGTCTAAATAATGTGAAACCTTGTGGAGACATTACTCACACCACACAATTGTTCAGTTCCAATTTTTTTCTGGCGGCGTGTAGTAGATGTGACATGAAGTGTATGGTTGTGAATATTTATAGCGGTCCCGTAAGTTTAACGTGATCAGTGTTCAAAGTAACCATTTCAACAACAACATGTGGTAATTTCGAGGATAGCACGTGCAACACCTAAATCTGTATGACATATCGTATAAATGAGGTGTGTTGGTTCTGAGGCATAGATGAGAAGCCTTATGTTAGTCTACGCTTTTCATTGTATGTCAAAAAGATATGTAGCTGTTATCGGAATAAGTTTTGCCTGCTCAGTACTATAGAATGCTTACAAAATGCTGTATTTTTAGCCTCTATATTGATTGGTTGTCAGCACGTGTGTGCATTGTTGCTTTAATTGTTTAAAGTCAAAACTCTACAAGGCTACGCAGCTCAAATTGTTTACAGCTTATTACAATAGTTCAATCGAGCGTGTACTGTCATGCTTAGCAGTTGCATAGGAAAAAATTAACATGACGGTACACTTTTTCCAATTACAATCTGTATATCATGTAAAGTGAAAACGCTGTAGCACTGCTACAGTACAATAATGACGTGAGGACCCTACACCTCCCGAACTGTTTGTAATAACAGGTCATTTAGCTCTGAATTGTTTGGAGACAGCGTTAAATGGTATAAGGACTTTAGGGATGTAATCCTGATATTTAAACGTTACAAAAAGTTCATATGGACACAGGTCCAAAACTCCTTTTTTTAGGAAGTATGAATGGATTTATTATTCACAGCACCAAATTTTTACAATTATCAAACACATTTAGATATACAGTGTGGAAGTATTTATTATTCATGGTAAAATAACGATACATTTACCAAACACATTTATATCTTAACTAAGGCCCGATCCATTAGATCCTTCTGTGGGCAGTGATTGTTGAGTATTCAAATTTAAGGGAGGACAGCGATCAGTCGCCTATGATATGATGACGAATAATTCAACCCCATTCACTGAGGCTGAACATCTGATGAAGTATGTCTTTTCGCAATTCATGAGTGTGTTCATAAGCCCAGACGTGATTGTTGTGATAATTGAAGATATCATCACATGAATCTGTGAATAAAGTACATTCTAAGAACTGCAGAAACACAGCATAATCCCCTAACATGTATTGACAGAAAGTTATTGTTCGCTGAAAACCTACCTTATTTAAACCTTAAACCCGTTGAAGGTGATATAGGTCCAGAAGATCTTCATGCAGAATATTCCTTAGGCCTTCCCTTCCTGCAATTAGGCTTGTACTGGTTGATGGAGTTTCATCCACAATACGAAGAACTCATTCTCCAAGCTCAGACAACCGTACATCGTGTGGGTTCCAACCATCTGCAACTCTCTTTTCAAATCAGCCAGTCTCTGGTAAGCGTTGCTGAAGTCCTACAAACGCTGTTGGAGATAGTAAATGCCTGTCTGAGTAACGTTTAGAGTAAAGTGGAAGTGCTGTGTCCGCATTTCCATCTGCTAGGGCGTAGATACACTACTGGCCATTAACATTACTACAACAAGAAGAAATGCAGATGATAAACGGGTATTCATTGGACAAATATGTTATACTAGAACTGACATGTAATTACATTTGCCGGCCGGTGTGGCCGTGCGGTTCCAGGCGCTTCAGTCTGGAACCGCGTGAACGCTACGGTCGCAGGTTAGAATCCTGCCTCGGGCATGGATGTGTGTGATGTCCTTAGGTTAGTTAGGTTTAAGTAGTTCTAAGTTCTAGGGGACTGATGACCACAGATGTTAAGTCCCATAGTGCTCAGAGCCATTTGAACCATTTTTTTAAATTACATTTTCACGCAATTTGGGTGCATAGATCCTGAGAAATCAGTACCCAGAACAACAACCTCTGGCCGTAATAAAGGCCTTGATACGCCTGGTCATTGAGTCAAACAGAGCTTGGATGGTGTGTACAGGTACAGCTGCCCATGCAGCTACAAAACGATACCACAGCTCATCAAGAGTAGTGACTGGCGTATTGTGACGAACCAGTTGCTCGCCCACCATTGACCAGACTTTTCAATTGGTGAGAGACCTGGAGAATGTGCTGGCCAGGGCAGCAGTCGAACATCTTCTGTATCCAGAAAGGCCCGCACAAGACCTGCAACATGCGGTCGTGCATTATCCTACTAAAATGTAGGGTTTCGCAGGCATCGAATGAAGGGTAGAGCCACGGGTCGTAACACATCTGAAATGTAACGTCCACTGTTCAAAATGCCGTCAATGTGAACAAGAGGCGACCGAGACGTTTAGCCAGTGGCACCCCATACCATCACGCCGGGTGATACGCCAGTATGGCGATGACGAATACACGCTTCCAATGTGCGTTCACCGCGATGTCGCCAAACACGGATGCGACCATCATGATGCCGTAAACAGAACGTAGATTCATCCGAAAAAATAACGTTTTGCATTCGTGCACTCAGGTTCATCGTTGAGTACACCATCGCAGGCGCTCCTGTCTGTGATGCAGCGTCAAGGGTAACCGCAGCCATGGTCTCCGAGCCGATAGTCCATGCTGCTGCAAACGTCGTCGAACTGTTCGTGCAGATGGCAGTTGTCTTGCAAACGTCCCCATCTGTTGACTCAGGGATCGAGACGTGGCTGCACGATCCGTTACAGCCAAGCGGATAAGATGCCTGTGATCTCGACTGCTAGTGATACTAGGCCGTTGGGATCCAGCACGGCGTTCGGTATTACCCTCCTGAACCCACCGATTCCATATTCTGCTAACAGTCGTTGGATCTCGACCAACGCGAGCAGCAATGTCGCGATACGATAAACCACAATCGCGATAGGCTACAATCCGACCTTTATCTAAGTCGGAAACGTGATGGTACGAATTTCTCCTCTTTACACGAGGCATCACAACAACGTTTCACCAGGCAACGCCGGTCAACTGCTGTTTGTGTATGAGAAATCGGTTGGAAACTTTCCTCATGGCAGCACGTTGTAGGTGTCGCCACCGGCGCCAACCTTGTGTGAATGCTCCGAAAAGCTAATCATTTGCATATCACAGCATCTTCTTCCTGTCGGTTAAATATCGCGTCTGCAGCACGTCATCTTCGTGGTGTAACAATTTTAATGGCCAGTAGTGTATAGTGCATATCCGTCATTTCAGACGCTGAATACATAGCTGAGATGTGTCATGATGGAAGTTACTCTAAGAACAGAACAAACAACAATTAGACAAAACAGCACAAATTGTATGACCAACTGTAAACAAGAACGTGAGTAAAATGCACAATTGAGGTAATTTTTAATGTAAAAACTCTTAAAGCCAATAAAATAAAACAAACGTTATTGAAATTCCACATCTTTATTATTTATGTCTACATATTCATTTCTAAACATGTTTATTTGACCTTCAGGGGTTTCTCGAAATATGATCTCCATCAACTGCACCAATCATTGTGTCTGGTTGTTCCATTCGTCGTTCATATACGAGATTTGCTGGGTAAATTTTGTTACTGTTCAATTAGCGTACTAAAAGACAGCCAACCGTAGAATATTTCTTAACAGTGCAGCCTGGTAACAACCATTAGCGGATCTTTACTCAAAATGGTAATGTCATATTTTGCAATTGCATGATTATTTCATTGTTTCATCCTCACGAGCAACGAATCTGTGTAAGGACTGCATTACACAGCTAGCATCTTTATCAGTTAAATTAAATTGTAAAGAACTGTAACCAAAATAATAGGGAGAGATCAGATCCTGCGACATATAGATTTCTACGAGCATCAGCATACTACTAGGAAGGTGCTCGCAAGTACCTCCTGTGAAAGGGTAAGCTTTCGATTCTGGAAAAATTAAGGTCGAAGGTCATAGCTCGGAATCTATTCCGAGCTAACTGGAATCATTACAACTTTAGGAAAATTTATGTATTCGTATGAGGCCCGAAACGTAGCAGTTTATGAGAAAGTGAAGAACTGGGCATTTCGATGTTTTGTGGATGTACTGGAGCACGGAAGACGTTGTTGACTGTAGCGTGGCTGTGTGATACAAGGCTGTCGTTCAGCTCACAGTTAACTTCAGTGTGCGTGTATTCCATTCTCAATTCTTGCAATATTTTTTACACACAGTTCCAAACATCTGTAAAAGTTATGTCTCCGAATTTTTTATGTGGAAACTCTTAAAGCTTTTTAAATAAAACAAACGTTATTAACGTTCTACATCTTTATCTTCGTATCTACATATTTATTTTTAAACTTAGTCACTTTGGTAACGAACACATTTCTCCCAACGAGAGACCAGTTTGTTGATACCCTGACTGTAGAATGTTCGATTTTCTTTACTGATCCACTACCTCACCTCTGCTTGTGCCGCTTCATCACTATCAAAGTGAAGTCCTCGAAGGTGTTTTTTAAGCTTTGGAAATAGTTGAAAATCAGATGTAACTGCACTTTGTAAACAGTTGTATGTGGTACGGCTGAGGTAGAAATAAAGAAGACGGGTCACTAGAGTCTAATGAATTAATTTTATTTGTAATATTTTTTCGTTTCTTCAAAATAGATTTTTATGGATCAATTGGATATGTTATTAAAAAAATATACATCTCACAATTTCAAACACTTTACAATTCAAAATGTATGTATCACATTTAACAGGTCATTCAGTTTTACATTTCAGCTAACAATATGATTTTTGAGGAAGAACAAGGCCAAAAACAGCATATACAATATTTACAAAAACTATTGAACAGTGTAACGTAGAAAATAAGTCTTACAGTTTGTGTGATTTTTAATACACTTTGCAGTTGATGTTGATGTACTTAAATTGTTTTCAACAACTTGAAATAGTTGTAGCACAGTTTACAATGGTGTAACTCACTTTTTCAATGCCAAACAGCTGATACACCCTTAATTACAACTGACATAGATTTTTTCAGGTTCCCTGTGAAATATGACATTAAGTAACTAAATATGATCATGATTTGTAAGACCATCAGCAGTGAAATTCAATCTAGTGTGCAGACAATATATGTAATCAAACTCGCACACATAATGTGCTCTGTATCTCGCATACAGATGGATAGAATAAAAACCTGCTTCAGTTGCAAGTAATTTCCTTAATTTATTCCACAATCGGTTTAGAAGCTTGAAGCTTCATCTTCAGGCGCCACCAAATAATTATGAAAACATAAGCGTGTGGTGGTCGGGCGACTTAGTCATTGGGGATCATGCCGATGTCAAACAAACGCATATGAGCATAGGACCAGCAACAACAGCGCCCGCCTTGACTGACTGGCCCCACCTCTACACATTTTTGTTTTCATAACTATTTGGTGGCATCTGAAAATGAAGGTTTAAGCTTAGAATTCGGTCGTAGAATAATTATGGAAAACTACAGGAACTGAAGCGGTTTTTTTTTTTAATTCTATAAATATGGTCCTCAGTTGTGGATGTTCACCTGATCAAATATTTTGTCACACATGCAGTATCCAGTCTCACACACACAGTGTTCACAGTATGCACACACACACACACACACACACACACACACACACACACACACACACACACACACACACACACGCACACACACACGCGCACGCACATTTATACATATGTGCACCTATTAGACACTGTGATAAGTGGGCCACATTCTCCCCACACACACTCGCATTTTCACTATATATGTACAGCACATATATGCAGTCACTCTATCACTGAAACTAATCATGACTGTACAGTAGAGTTTCCGATTCTATATAAACAGGTTTCGTAAACTCTTCCAAAACGTTAGTTACCTCCATCTTCATATAAAGACTTGCATTTTTCCCTAAATCAAAGATGTTATACTACTACCAGACACTCCCCACGTGCCCATACTCCACATGTGATATGGCAGGCCCTCTAAGTTTCTTAGAGAACGCCCTTATGTCGGGCAATGTGGTTTCCTTTACTTTCAAAAGTGACGCCTGATATTCGTAAAGGAAGACTCCTTAATTCGCTGCAAACTGAAACTTTGCATCATGGGTTTGTGCAGCTTGAGTGAAATGCAAGTCTTGCCTGGTGCACGTTTTCAGCAAGTTTCTGTTGTGGTGCCTGCATTTTCTTGGTGATCCTCTTCGAAAAGCAATTAATATATTTGCGTGTGCTGTCAGATGGGACACTGACATGATCATTGCACAGCTCGAAAGCAGACAAGGGACCAACAAGGAAGAGAACGTCATATTCGCTTAAATTGTGGATGAAAACAGGTATATGTCATGGGACTTTGTAATTCAGTTAGACTTAATTCTATGCACCACTGCAGATTTTTCGATTTGGTGACTACGATTGGTACATGTGTTCCAGCTCTATTAGCTAATGGCTGTCCACAAATACACAATCAACTGCATTCTCATACAGTGGTTGATCTTCCTGCGTGTCGGTCATAGGAATGGGTGTACGGTAAATCACAACTTTCCTTGCAAGCCATTCAAGCTAGCAGAGAAACTATGTCTCGCTGGATCTTCACCGATGTACAATCCAATATAATTAAGACGCAAGTCCTATGTACACACAGCCTGATACACTGCCGCAAAAGGTAAGTGTCCATCTGTGAGAGTACTACGTTCACCCTCACAGACCGACACAGTGGGGAGAAGGCATTCAGAGTCGGCTTATGTAGCAAACGGTATTCCACCTTTGTAGGAAAATTTCTACATTATAAGAGAACATAATTCAGCATTCTTGAACATATTCTCAGCTTGAATATAATAGATTTCTTTGAGACAGAAAAGCTTCTGTTCACAGATCAGTACAGTTTTAGAAAGCATCGCTTGTGTGAAATTCAGCTTGCTCCTTTCTCACATGATATCTTGCGAACTGTGGATAACGATTAACAGGCAGATCCAATATTGCTATTGTAGATTTCTGAAAAGCATTTGACACAGCGCCCCACTGCAGACTTTTAATGAAGATACTAGAATACGGGATAGCTTCCCAGATATGTGAATGGCTTTAAGACTTGTTAAGTAACAGATCCCAGTTTGTCGTCCTCGACAGCGAGTGTCCATCAGAGACAAGGGTATCATCAGGAGTGACCCAGAGAAGCGCGATAGGACCCTGTCATTCTACACTAAAGTGCCAAAGAAACTGGTACACCTGAATAATATCGTGTAGGAACCCCGCCAGCACGCAGAAGTGGCGCAACACGACGTGGCATGCACTAGACTAATGTCTGAAATAGTGCTGGAGGGAATTGACACCATGAATCCTGCAGGGCTACCCATAAATCCATGAGTACGAGGTGTGGAGATCTCTTCTGAACAGCACGTTGCAAGGCATCAAAGATATGCTCAATAATGTTCATGTCTGGGGAGTTTGGTGGCCTTCGGAAGTGTTTAAACTCAGAAGAGTGTTCCTGGAGCCACTCTGTAGCAATTCTGGACGAGATGGTTGTCGCGTTGTTTTGCTGGAATTGTGCAAGTCTGTCGGAATGCACAGTGGACATGAATGGATGCAGATTATCAGACAGGATGCTTACGTTCGTGTCACCTGTCAGAGTCGTATCTAGACGTATCAGGGGTCCCATATCACTCCAACTGCACGCGCCCCACACCATTACAGCGCCTCCACCAGCTTGAACAGTCCCCTGCTGACATGCAGGATCCATGGATTCATGAGATTGTCTCCATACCCGTACACGTCCATCCACTCGATACAATTTGAAACGAGACTCGTCCGACCAGGTAACATATTTCCAGTCATCAACAGTCCAATGTCGGTGTTGACGCGTCCAGTCGGTGCGCAAAGCTTTCTGTCGTGCAGTCATCAAGGGTACACGAGTGGGCCTTCGGCTCCGAAAGTCCATATCGATGATGTTTCGTTAACTAGTTTGCACACTGACACTTGCTGATGGTCCAGCACTGAAGTCTGCAACAATATGCGGAAGAGTTGCACTTTCGTCGCGTTGAACGATTCTCTTCAGTCGTCGTTGGCCCCGTTCTTGCAGGATCTTTTCCCGACCGCAGCGATGTCGGAGATTTGATGTTTTACCAGATTCCTGATATTCACGGTACACTCGTGAAATTGTCGTAAGGTAAAATCCCCACTTCATCACTACCTCGGAGATGCTGTGCCCCATCGCTCGTGCGCCGACTATATCACCACGTTCAAACTTGCTTAAATCTTGATAGCAGCAGTAACAGATCTAACAACTGATTCTGCCTGTTCACATTTCTGTGTATTTGAATACGCATGTCTATACCAGTTTCTTTGTCGCTTCAGTGTATATACATGAGTATACATAAATGAACTGACGGACAGGGTGGGCATCAGTCTGCGGCCATATGTTTGTGATGATGTTTTGTATGAAAAGGTGTCGTCGTTGAGTGACAGTAGGAGGATACATGATGACTTATACAAAATTTCTGGTTGGTGTGATGAATGGCAACTAGTTCTAAATGTAAAAAATGTATGTTACTTTAGATGAGTAGGAAAAACAACCCTATAATTTTATTAGCTAATGGCTGTCCACAAATATAGCAATTAATTGCATTCTCATACAGTGACTGATCTTGCTGTGTGTACGTTGCTTGACACAGTAATGCCGATTAAATATCTAAGTGTAATGTTGCAAAGCGGTATGAAATTGAACGGGCATGTAAAGATGGTAGTAGGGAAGGTGAATGGAGGACTTCGGTTTATTAGAGAGGTTTAGGAAAGGGTGGATCATCATCCGTGATGGAGGCACGAATAGAATACTAACACGACCTATTATTGAGTACTGTTCGAGTACTTGGGGTCCTCATGAGGTCAGATAAAAGGAAGATATTCAAGCAATTCATTCGCAGGCTGCTAGATTTGTTACCGCTAGGTTCGATCAACACGAAAGGGACACATAGTTGTTTTTCTCTTAGTTTCGAAACTAAAATGGGAATCAGTGGAGAGAGGAAGACGTTACTTTCGAGGAACACTATTGAGATGATTTAGAGAACCAGCATTTGAAGCTGACTGCAGAATGATACTACTGCCACCAACGTACGTTTTTCGTAAGGACCACAAAGATAAGAGAAATTATAGCTTGTACAGAGGCATATAAACAGTCGTTTTCTGTCGCTGTATTTCCGAGTAGAACAGGACAGGAAATAATTAGTAGTTGTAGAAGGTCTCCTTCGCCAAGCACCATACGGTGGCTTGTGCATTATATATGTAGATGTAGAAGTAGATACAGATATTCACAGAGTAGGCGTCTACACATGTTCTGTGTCTTGTGTAGAGCAGTCCGCCAAATGTGTAAGCCCCTTGTTTGTACTAAACAAGTTGAGACACATAGGACTAATATGGTATGCAGCTTTATGTTTGACATTTGGGACGAAATAACACGGAACATGTTTTTAATCCAGCAGCAGTACTGTTTCTGACCCTGGGATATTAACAACAAATCTTCGTGTGCGGCATGCAGACCAGAAAGTTTCAGAAAATGAAGGGGTCCAATTACTCTATGGATAACATCACTGTGATCTGACTTGCATTTCTTCAGGTCGTATATGTGAGTAGATATATTGCGATTCTGCCATCAAATTTACAACATCCTGAAAACTCATCGACAGTTCGATATCATCATGAATATCCTCTTAGTAGTTACTTGTATGCAGTGTATCTTTCTTATAATTTCTATCACAGGCTAAATGTGACAACGCAGAGCAGCATTTTTCGTTATTTCGAGCCTTAATAATGCTCTGTTTTCTAGTGACATCCTTTGGAAGCAGAATGTAGGAGGACCCCCCCCCCCCCCCCTCCAAGTATTAGAACAATCACGTACATGTGAACATCTAAATACAGAACTCTGCTATGTGCTTTCCCGGAATATCTTTGTTGGAATTCAGAGAGTGGGGTCTGTAATGGATTCTGGGTATGTCCTGCAAAAGCACTCAGCAAATAAGGTGTCCCACGATATCACGCCATTATCACCCCATTTATGTATAACTTTGTTTTGTGAGACACCCTCCTTCAAATGGAGAGTGAACTCACAACATAGCAGAGTGCTACATTAAATGGCAGGATATCAAGGATCATTGATGATGTTGGAAAGTTTGCTTTGGAAAACTAATAGGCATGCTTTAAAATAATGGATGAGGACATGATACCTAAATGTAGTATCAGTGTGGGCAAACAGTATCCTATCCTCAAAGACACCACCAAAACACTGAGTATGATAGTTGTGTGCGACAGTAGAGAGGTCGCTGCTGGCTGATAGACCATCGTCACTAAAGCTATAGATCACCTAGGTGTTGGCGACGGTGGTCCTGCTCTTGATGGTGCTGGTGTGGGCAACAGTGATGCTGCATACAATGGTCTATGAGTTTGTTATGGTGTCGGTGCTGGTTGCTGTAGTTCGGGCACGTGATGTGTTTCCATTACTGGCACTGCAGATGAAGACACCATCGATGTGGGCACAGGATCTGTTATGGACCCTATCACTGTGGGTGCTTGACACACCATTGGTACTGATCGAAAAGGCCGAGGTCCAGTCGGTAGGGGTGAAAGACCAAACTAATCCAGAATTTCTGAAAAAAAAGCAGCACAGCAGTCTAGAAGTATCAGATGAAAAATTTTACACACACGTATACTTAAGTAGAGAAACAGACATGTACTTACATAAAACCTCCGCCTCAGCTGAATTATTCCATTTCGCCTGTGATCTTCGGACTCATTCAGAGCTATGTTCACAAGCTCACCATGAGTGGCAAGACCCTGTCTTGGTGCAGCCAGATCATCATCAGAGTCATGAGATAGTGTAAGCAGGCTCACTGGGGTGTAATGACCTACAACATATCACATGTCTTGTGTTTGGCTCACTCGAACAAAGAAAAAACCCACTTGTTAGGTGTACATCAAAACAACAGCACTTAATACGTATAACATACAGAGGCAGAGATACATATCTTACATACCATTATTTTAATCACTAGGGTTCTTTAGACTGTTTGGGCAACACTTCTATCAAACAGTTAATATCATTGAACGGTCCATAATACAGTGATGATGGTAACTGACAGTACCAGATGTGACTACAGAAATGACTGATAGCTGGCAGTCGTATTTATACCAGCAGCGAGGAACAATATTAGTTGGTGAATTCATGTAGTGCAATACCTGGCGTGCTCGCTATTCAAGTTCAACGCTGCGGCAATACTTTATCCTCTACTGCCCCCATAGGTTCATATCCTCAGGTGGACATTCAATTTCCACAGAGCCCAATACCAGACTAAGTAAAATGCAAAAAATACAGGTGCTCTCACACACATATGCATAGACAATACTCACCCTGATATGGCGTGGTCAACATCTCTATGTCACCATAAATGGTAGGGTGCAAGCCGGTTGATGCTGTCTCAATCAAGAACTGAGTGAGTGGCACAACATCAACATTAATACAACCTAAATCAACGACATTAGGTAAGTAAAATGCGAGAAACACGGACAGTCGCACACACATGCAAATATGACATAACATGGCCAACATTGCAATGGAAGGATTAATGTCAGGGCGCCAGCTCTCTGACACTGTCGATGCAGTGAAATGAAGTTCGACAATCCTAGTCTAAAATCACTCGATAAGCATACACCCTTCTCTCATGAACCATGGGCCTTCCCGGTGGTGGGGAGGCTTGCGTACCTCAGCGACACAGATAGCCGTACCGTAGGTGCTACCACAATGGAGAGGTATATGTTGAGAGACCAGACAAATTTGTGGTTCCTAAAGAGGGGCAGCAGCCTTTTCAGTAGTTGCAGGGGCAACAGTCTGGACCATTGAGAAAATCTTTCAGAGATGTGAAATGGTTAACTCGAAATTGCCGTGGAGTGAACTGGGATGATCAGCAGTGACGTTTGAAGCCGTGGCGACATTACTTTAAAAGTTCAGATCACACTTACTCGATTGTTTAAATGAAAGATAGTGACAAATCGTTATGTAAACATGATATTTACAAGAACACTGCAGTTAGAAATTGGAAAACATACGGATGTTTGCAACCTGCACACCCTTGGGCTGAGGAAAAAGAAGACAGAGAACTGATTTGTGCGTACAGTGGATAATGTAAAACTACTATTAGCATGAATGACAAATAAATTATTTTTAATTGAAAAACAATCTCACATATCTTATAATTTGATAAATGTACCCTGAGCGCTCTCATACTTCCCTCACCCCTCCAGCAGCTGCGGTCGCATGTGCAAACCTCCACTGAAAGCTGCACTGCTACTGAGTCGTATGTACTCTCACAACTGCTCCCATAGTCTCGGCTATATAAGGCATGCTTGCAGAATGTGTTTCACTTCAGTCTGATAATATCATTTGTGTCATTAGCATCATAAACAGCAGCATTACAAAGTGATCCAGTAACACCAGGAGCATCGGTAACAGTGGCAGCAAGTATCCTCATTTCGAGAATAACAGGGATTCAATAGCTCTTTGATGAAGGCACGCTTGCACTATTAATGCAGCATGTTACAGAGGAAGGCCTAATATGTAAGTACGTAAACGTCAAACGAAAAAACTACAAAGAACGAAGCTTGTCTAGCTTGAAGGGGGAAACCAGATGGCGCTATTGTTGGCCCGTTAGATGGCGCTACCACAGGTCAAACGGATATCAACTGCGTTTTTTAAAATAGGAACCCCCATTTTATTACATATTCGTGTAGTACGTAAAGAAATATGAATGTTTTAGTTGGACCACTTTCTCCATATGACCAGAAGTGCTGGTCAGCCAGGTCATGTATCATTGATCAAAAAAGGTGGCAGTCAGAAGGAGCAACGCCTGGAGAATACAGCAGGTGGAGTAGAACTTCCCATTTCAACATTTCCAAGTACGTTGTGACGGGTTTTGCGACATGGAGTCGAGCATTGTCAAGCTGTAAAATAACCTTTTCATACTTATCGCTGCATTGTGGCAGTTTGTCTTTCTGTGCCCAGCTTAAGCGCATGAGACGCTTTCGAGAACAATCTCCTGTGATTGTTTCCGTCAGTTACAGTAGCTTCGAACACCTTCTCTCTTCCACCGCCATGCCAGTCTTCGATCTCAAAAACCACCGTCCTTGAAGTGTTGAAACCATTCTCTGCACGTTATTTCAGTAATAAGTATCTCACCATAGAGTTTCCCCACCATTTTAAAAGCCTCATCTGCAGATTTTTTCATGCTAAAGCAGAAAATTAAAACTACCACCATCTGACGAGAAGTAGGCTCATAAGTTAACATGTTCAGTCGAGAATATCTCTGCGATGCGATCACAAATCGACTAGTATTTCGATGGTGCTATTCTTAAAAATGACTAAGCTTTTTGCCTGATGCTTACAACTTCCATATATTGCAATGCTTCTGCCATTTTCTCTCTCTCTCTCTTTCTCTCTCTCTCTCTCTCTCTCTCACACACACACACACACGAGTGAGTGATTGTAAGTATTTTGTAGTATATATATATATATATATATATATATATATATATATATATATATATATATACCTCGAGCATATTGCATAATTTACGATCTATCTCTATGCAGATGGGAGTCACAGATCATTCGTGCAGTCTTAGGATAAAATTAGAGACTGAAATGCTCCCCCCACACTGTCTATGACCAGCCCACCCTGCAGCACTGTTACCGATTTAATCTGCAGCTGACCAGAAGTAGACCACTACATTCCACATCTTGTGAATGAATGGAGCTACCCGAGTTCTCGCCCATCCAAGTACACAAGATTTCACCAGATGCGCCCATGTTGAGGAGGCTAGCAGCCCTCATTGGTGTATAGTAACAGATATGAAAGTGTTGTGATGTAATAGCAGACGGTTAAGAAGAACAAGAAACAGGTGATTTTTATGCATGATGGAGCTCCAGACGGATGGAGTTCGAAGCATTTTACGTAAATCAACTCTATAGTATTGTTCTAGAGTCTATTATCAGTACCTGGAAGGTATTCGTAAGAGAGAGCATAAACACACACGCTCCTAAGACTACAACGTTCCGCACTTAAAACAGGCTATAATGTTAGATCGCCTGAGTTTCCGACCAATCAGTCGTGTGGAATCCAATGTAAGAAATATATTTCCAGTGCGTGACATACATCGGAGTACATCACATAAATCTTCGTTCGTTTACAGGAATGTGTCACGTTTCATCATACGTGTGATGGAAGTCCTCTGATAACTGAGAGGTTTACTCTTAACGATCACAAGTAGACGCTGCTCTAATACCCACACAGAACAAGCAGTTGTATATGTGTCAAACGCAGGCTATGTCACACCACTGATGCATCCTGACGGAACATCAGGAAAAAAAATGGCCAAGTGACCTGCAGCAGCTTCTCCCTCCCTCTCTCTCTCTATCTATCTATCTCTCTCTCTAGAATACATCATCAGTCTACAGTTAAATGGTACCTCGTTACAACTCCCTCTCAACCGACCAATCCGTCCACTCTATGTCATCCTTTAACGCAGATGCAAGTAAGTTTAGAGGCAGATGGTTCTCTGTCTTCCTGAAAACCGTCAAATACAGTTGTCAACTCGCATGTATCACTGTTGCCTCCATAGACATGCAGTAGAATGCTGCCTCGACGGAAAAAGTGACTGTTTCCCTTGTTCCCTTCGCTTACATGTCGATGTTTTCTAAGATACCTCTCGCTATTGCATGCTTGTTCTGATGTAGTAATTGTTTTGCGCCAAGCAGAAGACACGCAAGGACTTCCTCAATTTCCCCACATTTCGATGTATATTCGATCAATATATACGTATTTTCCGCAATTCTATCGATTTCTTTATGTCAGTTCTACCCATACGATCATGACATAACCTCTCGTTCCGTGTTCTAAAATTGCTTGTAAATGTAGTACAGCTGCCAACACCTAGCGCAAATGCACTGATTGGGAGATATAGTATAGCCCTGTACTCGATTGTATCCAGTCGCCTCCACCCCGCATATTCCCCATTTGGAGAACATCTGCTCTGTTTTCTGTATATCGCATACATGACAGCAACATGAGGAATCAGTTGATACAGAACGCAGAGCCATCAGCTATTCCGTCACTATGACAGATGAGTTTAAATGTTGAGGTCGTCAAGCACTTTCGGACAGCAGTTTGGAAACTCTCCACAACGCTGCCAACCTCTTCCAGTTTCCTTATGTTGTAACTGCCTTTACTTTAATCATCCTGTGTGTGTGGCGTGTTATGGTAGCCTCAGTAACAACATGATTTACACCGTGCAATGTCTAGTTTTGTGCGAAAGGCAATGGATCACAACGTGTCAATGTCAGTTTAGAACCTGACACAGACCTCGAAGTCGCGTGGAAAAACAAAATGTATGGCAGTGTACAAAGTGTGTTACAGCAGAAAAAAAACGGTTTCAAACAACGACACAGGGTCACAAGGAGCGTCTCCTGTAACTTGCAGTATAGTCTGTGGGCTACGGTCATCATCCTACAGTACAGGTGATGAAACTTTAAACTGGTCTGTGCAGTGGACCAATACCTGTATATTTAATAAGATCGTCACATGTGCTCGATGCCAGCATGCATGCAGTATTTGTTTTTGATATATGGGAGGAGAGAGATGCGGTAACAATATTATTGAGTTCTCTATCGGATGAAGTTAGTGGAGCTTTTATCGTTCGTAATTTTACTCTGGTGGATGGTACACAATAACGATGATAGAATGTTGGGGTGATAGACGTGAATGGGGCCTGAGGGACGTGGATCTGTAGTACCTGCTTGTTGTTTGTAGAAGCACCACAAAGCAGTTACAAAATCCACGTCCTTCCCCCAGTTCCCATATTGTCTTTTATACTACCTCGTGATGCGGGAACAGGCTTCGTTTCCGTCGAATGGTCAAAACACAGTTCTGTCACAGTAACTGAGCTTCGCCTGTTTCTACACAGGTTGCAGAAGGTGGTAGACATAGCGTTCTCCAACTTCTACTCGGTTCCGACTTACATTGGAACGACCACATGCCCAAAGCTGCAGGGACAGTAGCGCAGAGTCTGAGGGGTAGTTGCAAGATGCATAGGGGCTACCTAAAACCATGTTGCAATTTTACTGTAGGAGATAAGTTCGATAAAGGTGGCTCGTTTCGAGATACGAGAGTGCCAAAAATATGATTCACTAGTGGCTGTAATCATTAAAGGATTTCTCCATAGGATCCAATGCAGGTATGTGGTTGAATCGAAAGACTTGATTCCAAATCATGGACGTCATTTCTTCCAAAGGCGTAGCACTAGAGATCTGAGAAGCTAGTGTACATTTCTTAGGACCTCAATTAGCACACTTCGTAATGATTTGCAGAGTACAGATGTAGATGTAGATTTCCAGAAGTTATCAGTCCTTCGATTGGTTTTTAGGCCGCTTTCCGTCTCTTGCTGTTTCGTACGAATGTTTTCATCCTTACATATTCAGTATACCTAACTTTTTGGTAACTCATCTCATTTACTTTTATCTTCCTCCTCCTCCACGAAGTTTCCCTTCTGCTTCACTTTCCAGAGTCAAGTTATGCACTCCTGTACGACTTAGCACTTCTCGTACTTACCTGTCCCTACTTCTTGTAAGCGTTACCAACAGGCACACTTTCCTGTTTGTACTTTCTCGGATAGTACCTCTTACTCCCTCCTATAAGTATCAATCTGATACGAAGGATCATATTCAAAAAGTTTCGTATTGTAGTTTGTCCAGGTTGTCCACTATTCATGATAAAAGCTATGCAGTTGCACGTTGGTAAACGTCTTCCTCAATTCTAGGTGAATATACTTTCCTTGTCTGCGCAAATAAGTTTATGATATCTTCCTTGGATTGACCGTCGTGAGTAGCGGAGAGGCGAGCAAAGCGACCATGGCGGACAAAATGGCCATTGTGGTCCTGTGGGTTATACGGTGCTGGTACCGCGCGGGAAATGCTTTAACATGTATTACCTGGAGGACGCAATCACCCCATGAAGTCTAACATGTCTGCTGTGCCCCTCCTCGGAGTTAAACGAAATTTTTTGTGTATTTTGGTTACCTTACGTTAGGTAAGTAGTCAGTTTGTACGTTTACTGTGGCGAGGGGATGTGACTTACGTCTTCTTAATGTAGAGGAGGAGGAGATTTAGTGTTTATCGTCCCGTCGACAACGAGGTCATTAGAGACGGAGCGCAAGCTCGGGTTAGGGAAGGATGGGGAAGGAAATCGGCCGTGCCCTTTCAAAGGATCCATCCCGGCATTTGCCTGAAGCGATTTAGGGAAATCACGGAAAACCTAAATCAGGATGGCCGGAGACGGGATTGAACCGTCGTCCTCCCGAATGCGAGTCCAGTGTGCTAACCACTGCGCCACCTCGCTCGGTTTTTTAATGTAATTGTCTTGAAAGTGTCCTAGTTTAGTTATTGACACTTCGCTCATGCTATTAGAGGGTACACAGCTTTTGTGTAAAGGTGTCAATGCGGGCAAAGTGGCCATGTCACTGGTGGCTTCTGACTATTTTGTGTAAGGGGAAAACGTAAAAGCAGCGGCCGAAAGAAGGGACCCACGGCGATACTTACACTAACTCTTTATAACAGTGACCTAGGAGCGGCAGATAAAGAAAGAGAAGAAAAAAGAAGAGTGCGAAGAAGACTCTAGAAGAGAGGTCTCTTTGACGACAACGATGAAGAGATGATGCGATATTTTCAAATACAAGGCCAGGAGAGCAGTGGCCTTAGTGCCAGTTGTGCCCCATCTGGACCCATGATTTTGTGCGGGATTTGAGAAACTCAGTATGACTTTTATTTATGAAAAGTGTAATTGGAAACACGTTTACAATAAAATATATCTATTTCTTTACTAAACAGTTTTTATCCGTTATTTATCAGTTTAAATCTAAGCGGCCACTTTGCCCGCTCATGTCGGGCAAAATGGCCATTTTGTCGCTTCGTGAAAACTGAATTGTTTGAAGTACCGGCCGGCCGAAGTGGCCGAGCGGTTCTAGGCGCTACAGTCTGGAACCGCGCGATTGCTACGGTCGCAGGTTCGAATCCTGCCTCGGGCATGGATGTGTGTGATGTCCTTAGGTTAGTTAGGTTTAAGTAGTTCTAAGTTCTAGGGGACTGATGACCCCTGAAGTTAAGTCCCATAGTGCTCAGAGCCATTTTTTAAAGTATCAGTACTTAATTTTATCCTAACGTGGCTAAACTATTCGACATTGTACTTCAATAGATGCAAATTATTAGATCTACAACTTTACTTCCGCCGTTTTGCACTAGATGGCATTAGTGGAAAGTAGTGGCGCAAGTCGTAGGTCGTAAGTGTCATACAGTAAGCTTAGGCATTTGAAAACATAACGCCATCAAAATATTAGTCGATTTTTTATTGCATCTTAAAGTTATTCCCGACTGAATATGTCAACTTACAAACCCAATACTCGTCATCTGCGGGAGGTTTTAATTTTCTGCTTTGATATGAAGAAATCTGCGGCTGAGGCTCACAAAAAGCTGGGTAAAACCTATGATGAGACGCCTGTTAGCGACAGAATTTTGTAGAAAATGGTTTCCAAGCTTCAAGAACGGTGATTTTGACGTTGAAGGCCGGCATGGTTGTGAAAGAGAGAAAGCTTTCGATGCTTCTGCAACCGACGGGAACAACCACAGGAGATCGTTATCGAAAACAATTGATGTGTTTGAGCCGATCACTGAAAGGCAAACGGCCACAATACATCGACAGACATGAAAAGGTGATTTTGCAGCATGACATTGCTCGACCCCATGTCGCAAAACCCGCCAAAACATACCTGGAAACGTTGAAATGGGAAGTCCTACCGCACCCGCAGTATTCTCCAGACACTGTTCCCTTTGACTACCAACGTTTTAGTTCAATGGCACACGGCATGGCTACCCAGCGCTTCCTGTCATATGAACAATTGCAAAATTGGATCGATGCATGGATCTTCTCGAAAGACGCCCAGTTCTTCCGCCGCGGGATTCGCATGCTGCCCGAAAGATGGGAGAAAGTAGTGGCCAGTGATAGCCGATACTTTGAAACGTAAATGTTTTGTAAGATGCTCACAATAAAGCCTCGAACTTTGAGAAAAAACGGTGGAAGCAACGTTGTAGCCCCAGCAGAATCACTCATTTCTACGTACTGCCGTCTGTTGCTATTCAGTTAAAAAATATGAATACCTTAGCCTGGTCACTTTGCCCTGCTCTCCTCTAATCTTGCTTCTTATGTTACACGCTTCTCCTCCTACTTCAAGTCGTACGCCGTTAATTAAATAACAGACTTGGCGAGGAACATCTGGAATTGTAGAATACATTTGTGTATTTAATCGTAAGTGTTTTGTCAACTGTGTATTACTACTGGACTTACTTTATAGCCCTCTGGAACTTGGAGCGTACTGTTTCAGGTCTACAGACAAGTGAGTCTGCTGATTCAGCTACTGGGGACCTGCAATATTCTGAGACGGTCAGGGAAGCTGCAGGGCTTGTAGTATTTTGATTAGAGTGTCATGGCACGGTAACAGCGAAGTAGTGACACCATTTCAGGCCCGCGGCTACCAAATGTGTTCCATTGGCTCCATCTCATCCAGTGCGCTGGAGCAGACAGAAGAGGCAGGAAATTACGTCACAGGAAGCCCACTGAAAGTGCACTCGTACCCATCCCCACCCCTGTGTCTAATCATGTCCGTCTCTCTTCTCATCGGTGGCATCTAAATGATGGCTAAATTACACATAACTAGTGTCTTAAATTATGTTAGGAAAAATTTTCAGATTTCATGGTAATCATAGAGACTACTAATTTTCAGCATATCTATGTTGTTGTTGTTGTTGTTGTTGTTGCAGTTGTGATGATGGTCTTCAGCGTGAAGACTGGTTTGAAGCAGCTCTCTGCTCTACTCCATCCTGTGCAAGCCTCTTCATTTCTGCATTTCTCCATTTGATTCTATTTGCTGTAGTCAAGCCTTGACCCCCCTCTACGAGTTTTACATTCATATTACACACTATTACCCAGCTTAACGCTTCCTAGATGCCTCAGGGTGTGACCGTTTAACCAGTCCCTTCTTTTAGTCAGGTTTTGCCATTTTTTTTTCTTTCTGAAATTCCATTCCGTACATTCTCATAATTATCCCGTCTACCCCTCTAATCTTAATCACATTTAAAAAGTTTCTATTCTCTTCATTTTTTTAAAATGGTTTATTGCCCTCGTTTCACTTACCTACAATGTTACACTCAAGGCAAATACCTCCAGAAAATACTTCCCAAAAATTAAATTTATATTCAATGTTAGCAAATTTCGTTTTTAGAAATGCTTTTATTCCTGTTATTGCCTGTCTGCATTTTGTGACCCCTCTCCTCGGCCAACGTCGGTTATTTAGCTCCTCAAATAACAACACTCATCTGCTATTATTTAGTGTCTCACTTCATAACTTAATTCCCTCAGTACCACCTGATTTAATTCGACTTCATTCCATTCCTCTTGTTTTACTTTTTTTGTTATTCATCTCATAACCTTTTTCCAAAATAGCATGTATTCCGATCAACTGATCTTCCAAGTGCTTTGCCGATTCAGACAGAATTGCAATGGCATCGGTAAATCTCAAAGTTTGAATTTTGTCTCCCTGAACTTTAATTCCCTTTCCAAGTTTCTCCGTGGCTCCCTTCACAGGTTGCTCGATGTACAGATTGAATGATTTTGAGGATAGACTACTACCCTGTCGCACTCCCTTTTCAACAACGGCTTAGTTTTCATGTCCTCCAAATCTTATATACTTCAGTTTACATTCTGTACTAGTTCTAAATAAACTTTCTCTTCCCATGTTTTACCTCTATTACCTTCAAAATTTCAGAGAATATTCCAGCCAACATCGTCGAAAGCTTTCTCTAACTCTGCAAATCCTATAAACGTAGATACGCATTTTTACAGTATGTTTTCTGATACAAGTCATGGGGGTAGCATTGTCTCGAGCGTTTCTATATTTCTCCGGAACTCAAACTGATAATCCCCGAGGTCGGCTTCTATCAGTTTTTCCATTAATTTGTGTCAGTGTTGCGTAGCACCAGAACTGATGATTCTCCGATATTACCACCTGCCAGCACCTAGCTTCCTTGGAACTGAAATTTATTAAGTTGTTCTTGAAGCCTGAGCAGCAATTGTATGTCTCCTAAATCTTGGATACCGGGTGTAAGAGTTTTATCATGGCTGGCTCTCCAAGAAAGTCAGTGATTCTGAGGAAATATCTTTCACTTCAACTGACCTCATTTAGTCTCAGATCGTTTAGTATTTTGTCAAATTTTTCTTGCAGTATCGTGTCTCCCATCTCAACTTCATTTATTTCCTCTTTTATAACACTGTCTTGAAATTTGTTTCATCCGGTACATCCTTTCTATATATTCCTTCCAACTTTCAGCCTTCACTTCTTCACTTAGTACTTACATACCACATGAGCTCTTCAGTCATACACGTACTTCTCTTTCCTGCAAACGTATCTTTAATTTCCCTACAGGCATTTTACATTTCTTCTCTAGTTATTCTTGCTTTGCCATTTTGCACATTCTGCCAATTTCATTTTTTACCTGCTGTACTCTTTTGATAGCTTCATTTTCTGCATTTTTATATTTTCTCCTTTCGTAAGTTAAAATTCAATATCTTGTATATTATCCAAGTAATTACGCTGGTCCTTATCTTTTTGCCTATTTATTACTCAGCTGCTATTGCACCTGTCAAAGTAGCCGGCCGCTGGTGGCCGAGCGGTTCTGGCGCTACAGTCTGGAACCGCGCGACCGCTACGGTCGCAGGTTCGAATCCTGCCTCGGGCATGGATGTGTGTGTTGTCCTTAGGTTAGTTAGGTTTAAGTAGTTCTAGGGGATTTATGACCTCAGTAGTTGAGTCCCATAGTGCTCAGAGCCATTTGAACCTGTCAAAGTCACCCAACCGTATTCTGTTGTATACCTTTCCCCTGTTGCAAAAAATCATTGCTTTGAACAACAACCTTTCGGTCTTTAAATTTAAAAAGTCACTTTCTTTTTACGGATTTTAATCAACATTATGTACAGAGTCTACATCAGCCGTTTGAGATGTTTTTCTCTTTTACATTGTGTTTCGAGGATTCTATTGCATCATTATTTAATATGTCTACACTTTTAAGAGTAAACACTGGATTTAAAAAAATATGTGTGATATATTATACACAATGGTTTCAATAAATTAGGAAAAATTCTCAAAAAAGCAGCTGTAATACCGGAAGCATAAAGCAACTGAGACGAAACATAAGACTATTGTTATCGCAGTAGTATTACAAAAAAGTTTCACAGACAAACCAACTAAACTGTTTGTCTCACCTGTACGTAGCAGACAACAACTGGTTGTACTGTAGGAATGCTGGGTGTCCTCTCGGGTGAGGGGAAATACTTAGCATACCCAGATTAGCCGAACTGCTTTAAAGCATCACTTTGTGAATGAACTACGGCGAAGTGCCATTGACAGATCGGAAGCCATTCCAACTCAGGCAGGGGGATCAAGGTGGTTAAATGTTCACCGTTCTGTAGTCTTCTAATAAGAGCTGCGGCATCGGAATGTTCAGACAATGACGCACGAGAACAATGGTGTACAGCAATGAGTGATATTTTGTGTTAAACTCTGGAAGGAATAGGACTGCGACTTTATGCCTACCACGGACAGTCCTCGCTGCAGCCTCCAGAAAGCTGATGTCATCAGGTGCTATGCACCGAAGACTTCATAAATATCGTGCTATACGAGGTGACCAGCGGCCTGTCTACCGCTCAATAATTTTAACGAATTTATTCAACATCTGCTGATTTAATTAAGGTACACTTTATCTCATGCCTGTTACAAGTCTATAAAACCACGTTAGTCTGTGTGAGTGTGTCTTCGAGTGTGGGTGGGAATGCACGGATTTGTGTAGACACCCACATGAACACCTTTACTTTATTACGTACTAGCGACCCGTCCAGGCTGCGCACGCGCAGCACTAACAAGGGGAGGCCGTCAATTGTGAAATTCAGATTCGATTCATACTGCGCATAATAAAAGCTCATCGCCAGAGGTGTAATGTCGCAAAGCACCAAGATGCACTTCTCAGCCGTTGTCGAGAAAATGGACAGTTAAAGGGAACCGTTGCGGTGAAATTCTCTCTACGATTAATAGTTTTCTACAGTGTTATGCGCAGCGGTAAGCGCTTGGGTTTGTAATCCGAAGGTCGCCGGATCGAATCTCGCGCCATGCAACTTTTTTTTATTATTAGTTTTTCGTAATTGAAATGTACACAGACACAGACACACACACACACACACACACACACACACACACACACACACACACACACACATATATATATATATATATATATATATATATATATATATATATATATATATAATTCCCTGCAATCAGTTGTAACAATTACGCATATAATAAGTTGTTGAAAGTCGTTTGTCGTGGAAAAATAATGCTTGTAATAAAACACATTATCACAAATAATATTCAAGTGGATACAATTTATTGAAAAGTTTGGTATACACTCGCACATAATTAACAATTAGTGACCAGAAGTAGCTGGAGTATCGCACGAACCAGAGTGATAGTTATCATAGGAACATGGAAAGCAGAAAACAGCACGACATCGAGCACATCTGATAAACGAAGCGATTTTACAAGAACAATTGTTTTTTTAAATTATCTGTTGGGAAACACACCTGATTGACATTCTGAAAAATTGTTCTATCGTTCGTCAAGTTTGTTGCATACATCTACATCTACATCTACATCCATACTCCGCAAGCGGAGGGTACCTTGAGTACCTCCATCGGTTCTCCCTTCTATTCCAGTCTCTTATTGTTCGTGGAAACAAGGATTGTCGGTATGCCTCTGTGTGGGCTCTAATCTCTTTGATTTTATCCTCATGGTCTCTTCGCGAGAAATACGTAGGAGGGAGCAATATACTGCTTGACTCTTCGGTGAAGGTATGTTCTCGAAACTTTGACAAAAGCCCGTACCGAGCTACTAAGCGTCTCTCCTGCAGAGTCTTCCACTGGAGTTTATCTATCATCTCCGTAACGCTTTCGCGATTACTAAATGGTCCTGTAACGAAGCGCGCTGCTCTCTGTTGGATCTTCTCTATATCTGCTATCAACCCTATCTGGTACGGATCCCACACTGCTGAGCAGTATTCAAGCAGTGGGCGAACAAGCGTACTGTAACCTACTTCCTTTGTTTTCGAACTGCATTTCCTTAGGATTCTTCCAATCAATCTCAGTCTGGCATCTGCTTTATCGACGATCAACTTTATATGATCATTCCATTTTAAATCACTCCTAATGCGTACTCCCAGATAATTTACGGTATTAACTGCTTCCAGTTGCTGACCTGCTATTTTGTAGCTAAATGATAAAGGATCTATCTTTCTATGTATTCGCAGCACATTACACTTGTCTACATTGAGATTCAACTGCCATTCCCTGCACCATGCGTCAATTCGCTGCAGATCCTCCTGCATTTCAGTACAATTTTCCATTGTTACAACCTCTCGATACACCACAGCATCATCTGCAAAAAGCCTCAGTGAACTTCCGATGTCATCCACTAGGTCATTTATGTATATTGTGAATAGCAACGGTCCTATGACACTCCCCTGCGGCACACCTGAAATCACTCTTACTTCGGAAGACTTCTCTCCATTGAGAATGACATGCTACGTCCTGTTATCTAGGAACTCCTCAATCCAATCACACAATTGGTCTGATAGTCCATATGCTCTTACTTTGTTCATTAAACGACTGTGGGGAACTGTATCGAACGCCTTGCGGAAATCAAGAAACACGGCATCTACCTGTGAACCCGTGCCTATGGCCCTCTGAGTCTCGTGGTCGAATAGCGCGAGCTGAGTTTCACATGACCGTCTTTTTCGAAACCCATGCTGATTCCTACAGAGTAGATTTCTAGTCTCCAGAAAAGTCATTATACTCGAACACAATACGTGTTCCAAAATTCTACAACTGATCGACGTTAGAGATATAGGTCTATAGTTCTGCACATCTGTTCGACGTCCCTTCTTGAAAACGGGGATGACCTGTGCCCTTTTACAATCCTTTGGAACGCTACGCTCTTCTAGAGACCTACGGTACACCGCTGCAAGAAGGGGGGCAAGTTCCTTCGCGTACTCTGTGTAAAATCGAACTGGTATCCCATCAGGTCCAGAGGCCTTTCCTCTTTTGAGCGATTTGAATTGTTTCTCTATCACTCTGTCGTCTATTTCGATATCTATCATTTTGTCATCTGTGCGACAATCTAGAGAAGGAACTACAATGCAGTCTTCCTCTGTGAAACAACTTTGGAAAAAGACATTTAGTATTTCGGCCTTTAGTCTGTCATCCTCTGTTTCAGTACCATTTTGGTCACAGAGTGTCTGGACATTTTGTTTTGATCCACCTACTGCTTTGACATAAGACCAAAATTACTTAGGATTTTCTGCCAAGTCAGTACATAGAACTTTACTTTCGTATTCATTGAACGCCTCTCGCATAGCCCTCCTCACACTACATTTCGCTTCGCGTAATTTTTGTTTGTCTGCAAGGCTTTGGCTATGTTTATGTTTGCTGTGAAGTTCCCTTTGCTTCCGCAGCAGTTTTCTAACTCGGTTGTTGTACCACGGTGGCTCTTTTCCATCTCTTACGATCTTGCTTGGCACATACTCATCTAACGCATATTGTACGATGGTTTTGAACTTTGTCCACTGATCCTCAATACTATCTGTACTTGAGACAAAACTTTTGTGTTGAGCCAACAGGTACTTTGAAATCTGCTTTTTATCACTTTTTCTCAACAGAAAAATCTTCCTACCCTTTTTAATATTTCTATTTACGGCTGAAATCATCGATGCCGTTAACCGCTTTATGATCGCTGATTCCCTGTTCTGCGTTAACTTTTTCAAATAGTTCGGGTCTGTTTGTCACCAGAAGGTCTAATATGTTATCGCCACAAGTCGGTTCTCTGTTTAACTGCTCAAAGTAGTTTTCAGATAAAGCACTTAAAAAAATTTGACTGGATTCTTTATCCCTGCCACCCGTTATGAACGTTTGAGTCTCCCAGTCTATATCCGGCAAATTAAAATCTCCACCCAGAACTATAACATGGTGGGGAAATCTACTCGAAATATTTTCCAAATTATCCTTCAGGTGCGCAGCCACAACAGCTGCTGAGCCAGGGGGCCTATAGAGACATCCAATTACCATGTCTGAGCCTGCTTTAACCGTGACCTTCACCCAAATCATTTCACATTTCGGATCTCCGTCAATTTCCTTCGATACTATTGCACTTCTTATCGCTATGAACACGCCTCCCCCTTCACTGTCCAACCTGTCTCTGCAGTATACATTCCAATCTGAGTTTAGGATTTCATTACTGTTTACGTCTGGTTTCAGCCAACTTTCTGTCCCTAGTACTATGTGGGCGTTGTGACCGTTTATTAATGAGAGCAGTTCTGGGACCTTTCTATAGACGCTCCTGCAGTTTACTATTAGCACATTAATATTGTTATTCCCTGTTGCATTTTGCCTACTGCTACCTTGCCGCGTCTCAGGAGGCGTCTTGTCGGGCCTAGGGAGGGGATTCTCTAACCTAAATACGATACCACGCGTATCGTATCATATTGGCAAAAATCGGAGTAGACAATTGGTGGTGGACGATGGATTGGATTTTTATACAATCGTCTCTGGAGTTGATGTCACGGTTTCGTTCGATTAAAAAAGCACAATTTTGAAGGCGCTTGATCAAATTTTTTACCTGCCGGTAAAAATACACGGCACACGGTTGGACGAGAGGAGTGCACTTTGGAGGAATGACTGTTATAGTGCACGTTGGTAACTTCTTATCGTCCTGGAACATCTCATCTCATCGTATAACGCCGGGTTCGTTTGCCCACCCCAAGAGTCGATCAGAAGGAGAAATTCTTTCTTTTGTACGTATGGTTGCAAAGCATTACGCAAGAAGTCCATGAACAAACCCATTGTTAGTTTACCGGATTTGGAGGATGTAATAACAACGTTGGTATACTTCTTGGCGTACTCGTCGACTCTATTCTGTACTCTGGGTCCAAACGTCCCTGTGGACTCTTGGAGGTATACGAAAACAAGAGGCAAGACTCGTCCAGACATCGTGATTGAATATTGTGCCGTATACGAATGCGTCACCTTGTTCATGTCGTGTCGGGTTACCAGGACAGCCTTTGACCCTTTTTCGGCGAGAGTTCTGTTGAACGTGGACTGGTACTGGCACCCTGACAAACAAAATATAAAAATATTGTTTATATAAGAAATATACGAAATCTGTTTTGTCTATCATATATCAGATTATCATATTCTATCATCATGTCATATGAAATTTGTGAACAGCTCTTTACGTATCTGTTTGATCAGTATTAATTATGAAATCTCTGTCGAAGTTAGTTATCAACGTTCGCGTCTGGATCCGAAATGTGTCCGCTGCGGCCAAAATTTCGTCTTGGGTAGCCGTCTCTTTCCGGGAAACAAATTTTGTGATTTTCCGTTGCCGAATCCCATGCTTCTCTTTAAATTCGGTGACCCACGTTTCTGAAGCTTTGAAGCTGAAATCTGGGAACTGACTTGCAGCGCCCAAGGCCCACTGCTGCAGGTTTCTGGTAGTAACTTGCTGGAAGTTTTGTCGAGCTTCTACAAAGCGATCATGCACCCATGAATCGATGGTAGAATTTGCTACCGCCACGTTTGATTTGCTCTTCCCACCTGGATAAATAGCCCATATTTGTCAAACGAGAGCATCCCTTTTTTTGTAGAGTTTTGAGACTCCAGCCTTGATGTTCTTTGGCCAGATTGACAGCTCTAATTTTGTAATCCAGAGAAATATAGTCGTACCCTTTTTTTCTCTTCTCGTCCGGCTCGTATTCGTCTGATGATTCATTGGCAATGGGACTCGTTTCAACGTCTTCGTTGGCATTATTATCGTCGATTTCATTAATGTCTATCAGTTCCTCATCATGAACGAGGGTTTTTTCGGCGAGCATTTGCAGCGTATTCTGGAACATTTCTTCCCCAATTACCATGGCTTCTTCGTTGATTGATGATGACGGTTCTGCTACGATGCGATTACTGTTACGAAGGAGTCTTTCAAAATACACCAACGCATCTTTCAATTGTTGTTTCGCCACTTCACTGTGTATAGAACTTTCTTCGATCACATCACTTTCATGCGAAGGGCCCGGATCGCTCTCCAATTGTACCGCCTCCATTTTTCCGTTTGTTTAACAGGGTGTACCGAAGCTCTCACGTACGCACTGATTTTCAACGACGTTATAAGTTGCGCTAGGGACCGCACCTACCTTCTTTCGAAGTTAGCAGGCAACTACGCTGTTATGCGGCGGCTCGTTTCGGCCCATTCAACATCTGTCCTTCAAGTGTAATGAGCGAGTAACGGAGTTTATATTTCATACCTGCCACAGCAAATTTGTGTTCGTGGGGTCTGTATTCTAATTCGAACGTTTGACTTACACTATACGTATTCGTTTCGGAATATCGTTTCTACGTCTTCGTTAACTATACGTTGTAAACATTATGAAGACAATTAATTACATTTTTAAAATACAACTTTGTTTGCGGAAAACATAATGATGCTCGAAGTCGCCAGTTTTTCCACGACAAACAACTTTCAACAACTTATTATATGCATAATTGTTGCAACTGATTGCCGGGAATTATATATATATTTGAATTACAAAAAACAAATACTAAAAAAAAAGGTTGCATGGCGCGAAATTCGATCCGGCGACCTTCGGATTACGAACCCGAGCGCTTAGCGCTTCGCCACGACGCTGTAGAAAATTATTGATCGTAGAGGGTATTTCACCGCGACGGTTTCTTTTAACTGTCGATTTTCTCGACAACGGCTGAGAAGTACATCTTGGTGCTTTGCCACTTTACACCTCTGGCCATGAGCTTTTATTATGCGCAGTATGAATCGAATCTGAATTTCACAATTGGCGGCCTCCCCTTGTAAGTATGTACGGCCGGACGACTTGTCTGATGTAGCAGTAATAAATTACGAACTCAAACCCTTGCCGTGAATCAGTCTGTCTATTAGTGAAAATCGTATCAAAATCCCTACGGCAGCTTCTGAGACTAGACGTCACATGTAAACAGTAAGACGCAGCGAGGTACTTGATGATACGTAATGATTCAAATACCAGAAGAGAGAGAGCTTTTTATTCGTTTTGGGCTCTGTTATCTAGTAAAAACTTTGTATGGGTGTCAATAAGCTAATGGTGGACGCTCTCAACGTAAGATAACCCAACCAATTGTAGCACGTTCAGGGATATACCAGGCGCGAGGAAGTATCAAATGATTTGTTAGTAAATTTAGAGCTGAGATATTCATAACACCATTTTTGGTGAAATGTTCGAGCGAAACGGAAACAAGACTCCCTAGAAACTGCGCAGTGGATTTGTTGTCCGAATTTTATGGCCAAACGAAGATTAGGAAATGGACAAACGGGGAATCTAATTGACCAGCCTGACGTCTAGTTTTCTTAAAAATATGTAATTGCTTGATAGTAAGCATGGTAGTTAGAAAAACTTTATTTGTGATTTGAGGGACGTATGAAATATTTCACGAACAGCTGTTGCTAGCTCTGTAAATGAAGTATCAAGAAGTTCACGAGCCTAGCTGTTTTGCTGATAAAAGGTTATATAGGTGTAGAAACTGTGGAATTCTTTCTTCAGAGGTGAAAATATAAAATAATTATAAAATTACACCATAAATTGAATCTTGTATGCTTAATTTTGATCTTTATAATGTTAATAACAACAGAATACCGATCGATATTTCAATATATTATATTTGATACTTTCTGAACAAAACTTGAAAATAAAAAGTTTGAAAAGCTCAAATGTTTTGTGAAATCGTTTGTCTAAAAGTAAATGAAATACATTAGAGAAACGTTTGACGCGCCTCATTTACTGTACTTCATTTTGAGCATCATCAAAGATACATAAAATGTTTCTCTAATCTATTTTATTTCTTACTTTTAGACAAATCATGTTACTTAAAATCAGGCCTTTTTCTTTTTTAAATTCTCAGAATTTTTCAGTCTACATTCACCTTATTACTCACCTGATACGCATTTTCACCGCCCTGTCACAGCAGTGATATTTCCTGTGTTCTAAGCTGAATGCCTGAAGATGAAGCTGTTTATAGAAATTTACATTGGCGGTTAATGAAAACGCTTCATTCTTGTGGCGTTCCATTTGAAACGTCCCCTTTCGAACAATTTTACAAAGGACTGTGCTTAGACTGATACACAATATTTTTAGCGCAACGCAATCTGACTTTCAAAAAAAATCCCTGCAAAAGAATGGCCCTGACTAACATTAACCTGTACTTTTCACAAATCACTTACCTCACAAAAATCTTCGCTGCTCAAACTACTGCAATACAGCGAGCGCCAATACTGCCAGCTAAATAAAAGATTCAAACTATGGAAGGCACTAACTACTGATAGGGATAGTTAGCAAATGAAAGATATTAATAGAGAACAAACAATGTATTTACCTTGATATCATTATATATATAGCAGTTCATGACAAATTTCAAAACTCCGCCATCTCTCTCCCCACATCCACCACTGCTGGCGGCTCACCTCCAACTGCGCAACGCTACGCGCTGTTCACAGCCAGCTGCCTAACACTACAATGGCGAGTATTACAACAATGCAAAGCAGCCACAGACTGCACACAGCACAGCCAGTGATTTTCATACAGAGGTGGCGTTACTAATAAAAAAACCTAAACAGCCTACTTACATAGCCCCCATGCTCCCCACAAAAAATTTTACAAATTGGGTTGGGCAGTGGGCAATACATATTTGTTAAAATTTTTCATAATCGTAATTACAATAACAAAGAAATCAAATGCACACACTGATTGATACAATGGTGGTCAAAAGCTAAAATTTTCTCACAGTCCATAAAGACAGTCCTGATCATTCATCACATTGCAGTGTTTTTCTCAATGTCTGAGCAGTAAAAGAAAATGCACATGGAAGTAGTGGATTTCCATGCAGTCTTGAAGAAGTATCGTTGTCCTTCCAACGGAAAGACAGTACTGACTCTCGACATGCAGACAGGTCATGGGCCACAACAGAGCATACCCACAGCGGAGTCAATCGAAGTTTTGAAGAATATCGTTTGGTAGGTCATCACATAGCAGACCCACTGTAGTCCTGGTGGAGATTACGGTACTGGTGGGCCACCAGAGGTGCAGACCCACTGCAGTCCTTGTAGAAATAATGTTACTGGTGAGTCATCAAAGGTGTAGACCCACTGTAGTCCTTGTAGAGATGGCCAGCAGCCATCTGTTGCGACTGTGCAGGTGCACAATCACCATTGAAGAGTCTTGCGGAGAATATAGCAAGTCCATAAACCACCACTTGTCCACTCACAAAAAAATTGTTTGAAATGTCCTTGGAACCAGCAATGCTGTTATCCAGTCCCTTGCTGAATTATTAACACACGTGCAAACACTAACAGTCCCAACTGCTCACATACTGTGCATATATTATGACCAACAGAAACGTGTGCAGTGAAATGTAACTTATAAGTTACTTAATTTGATGAACTACAATTACAAAGGTACAAAATACTTCATTAAAGAACATAACAATACAGATAACATTTGTAGTACAGGCTTTACAAAAGAATAAAAATATATACATCAGTGTTACAAAAATAATGACATAAGTACATACATAAAAGCTCAGAATAACTTTTGAAACATCAACTTCACACATGAGCATTAAAACAAAATAAAATAAATAAAGTCTAAGCATATTTATAAGGTAAATAACATATTATTAATACCAATTATATTTGAGGATAACAGTATTCCTCATCATGGTGAATAGTATTAGAAAAGAAAAAATTCTATGAAACTACACAGAGACAGGAAGAAAACAAATACACAAGGGTACACAAACACATAGGGGGATAACACAAACGGAAAGGATAGGGTTCGTTTTCAGTGTAACTTTTGGTACTGCAGTACTTTGCGAACAAAACCTGTTTTGTTCTTGGAGATCTCCCTTCGTTCATCATTATTCCCAAAAAGTCCTATCTGTACCTCTTTTCTGTATTCCAACCATAATTCTTTCAAAATAAATATGGCTCATTGTACAATACTCATTTAGGCCCAAATCTTTTTTTATATACCTTGTCAATGCATTGCTTCCAATTCATCATAGTTAGTTTCTTATAAGTCTACCCCCTCTTAAGCTAACTTAAATCTACTGAGCTCAGATATTAAACTAAGGGACGAGGCAATGCAGCATCACATAAAATAATTAATACAAACAGCAATAAAAAAACGCAGATTTGCGAAGCAAGCAGCATTAAGAAATTAGAAAAGCAATTGTAATATTACAACTAATCTAAGGCAATGTGCAGCAAACAATAAAATAACTCATTAGTAAAACTGGCTTAACAGAATAATACAAAGTCAAATTCAGTAACATTAGGCCTGGCAAACAGCAGCAACTTATACCTAAACATGACATAGCTCAAGCAGAAAAAATATTACAGTAAAAATGGCCATGTTTAAAACTTACATCACATCTTAACACTAGAGTGATGCATCACAAAAACTTACTCTACGAAAAAAAATTAACAAGTAGTTGAAAAGAAAATTATGTATGCAGTTCCTGTTATTAGTCCCTTCTTATTGTTCTTTCCATTCCAAGAGCTCCTTTTTCGAAGAGTGTGGGTCATAAAATAATTATTTAATAGATCTGTTGACAGAAAGTGTTCACATTAGCAAATGATTTTTTTTATATATAAAACCCATGCTGCAACACAGCTGGAAACTAGATATCAAATGAAATAAGCAACTATGAAAGGCAAAGCATAAAAATATCAGTCAATAGTCATGTGACATTTCATGAGTTAGTAGAAATTCCCACAACTCTCGTAGAAAGACGCTTGTCGTAATCAGGTGTGCAGATGTAAAAATATTTCTCGTCATTTCATTAGGCATTTCAGCAAATATCGTAAATTAAAAGCTCCACAGTGTACATATGTTTTCAAGTTCGACCGTGTCGTTTTTGCGATGCTCTCTACAAAGGAATGTCAGAAGCGAGGTTATTGGCCCCCTTTTTTTTTTTTACCTGTGCTGCTGGAAGGCTAATGGCTTTTTTTTTTTTTTTTTTTTTCGGGCGGCTGTCCCCCTGGGGGGTGCCCGCGACGCATTACGTGCAGGTGGTCACTTAACTTTCGTACGGAAATATTTACGACAGCAGATTCCGCTACAGTGGCAGTCTTAAAAAAAAAATTCACAGGTTGAGAATTTGCGTTACCAATCTGTAGAAACAAAATCCTATAAATATAAGTGTCCAAAAAAAAAATATTCGTCAGCATTGTGATACATTCACGCATTTACACACATTTCATAACTCTAAAGTACAATTCTTGGTTTCCAACATCCTTTTTCCCTAACCACTACTCATTATTCCTTACTTTATTACACATATACATATTCGTCGACACGTCTTCAATATTTCATCTTAGAAATCCGTAGCATAATCAAATTCCTCATGTACGGTAGCATCACCTTATTGATCATAAACATATCTCAACAGCATAATACACATCGTCGTCGTAAAAATAACATCATAACACCTCAGTCAAATCTCTCAATAGTCGTAGCTTTCTGCAATAATATCAAAACCTAAAAAAAATTCTCTGCTCATTTCAATGGTGTCATCGACCTCAAACGTACTTTAAAAATCATGATCCCATACCAAATACATCATTCAAAGCTCACGTAGTATCACAATGGTTCTGAAAAAATATGAACAGTTTACAAAGTACAGACAAAATACAGTTTCATAAGTGTGAAGTTATCCAACTGTGTAATTGCGTAAACGTCTGTCACTGACGTAGTAAAAAGAATGTTTGTTTCTCTGTCAAATAATCAGATAGCTGTGTAATTCTGTGTTAGAGAAATATGTTACCGATGTGTAAAGTTGTATAAGCAAATACCATATTAGCTAGGGCTCCTTGTGCGTGCCAAACACATGGTACACAAAGTAGGCGTGTACCCCCCTGAGGATAAATGTAAATGTACCCTCAGGTGTTACAGATTACAACAATGGAATGAAATGTATCACGGAAAACTTTCTTTGCAATTCAAAAATCTTTAAAAATAAATGTTTTAAGTACAAAATTAATCACTCAAATACGTGTCCTGTAGCGCTAAATGTGCGTCTTGCTGTAAGATAATTCTGTGGAAGTGTTGTAGTTATCGTCCGCTGAAAGCTAAGTTCTGCAGAAGTCAATGTACTTACCTCACGATACACAAAATGAAATACTTTGCGAATAGATATCTTAGTTATTACGCTTATTGCCGTGATGAAGAAAGTACTGTGCTGTAACGTATTGTTGTGGTATGGAAAAGGCTGTCTCATTGTAGCTATACCAAAAAAGTTGTTACTAAAACACGTTTTACTTTCCAGAATAGTGCAGAAAAACTGTGCAGATATAAAACAGATACACCGCAAAAGCAACAATGTAAATTGTGTCACACATTAGTAGCGTCGTGATATAGTCGTGTAGCTGTCACACAAACTCCAGAATGTATTTTCAAGTAAACCAAAATGTTGCATTAAAATCTCATTAGCAGTACTAGTATGTGTCCTAAGTATGTAAGCCTGATAGTCGTTACGTAATCGTGCAGCTAACAAGCAAGAATGTACAAATACAACACTGTGTAGTCTGTTCACTACAACAATGCATTCGTAATTTCTGTTTAAATAAGTTCTCTTGGTTCTTGACTGGATATTTAACTTCAAACATTGTTGCATGTTAACAGATTCTAAGTCTGGCAAAGCATACTAGAAATGTGAAGTGAAAAATTTTGTGGGAAAGACAAAGTTAAAAAGCAGATTATCTTTCAATAAACGGTTTTACATGTGAAATGTGGTGTAAACCTTTACTCTTCCTAGTACGCAGAGTTTCAACTTCAACGCAATTATCATGTGGTATACGTCGGATTCTGTAAGGTCCATTGTAAACTAGAAAGAATTTGTGACTCAAGTGTTTCTTCTTATGTGACAATGAATGAGCTTTAATGAGAACTTTCTGACCAATATACAATTTCTTTGCATTTGCTTTACCGTGTAGTTTTCTCCTTTTGTCTGCTGCAGATTTTATATTTTTAATAGCCAAATCAATTATGTCTTTGTGTCGAAGTTTACGTGTATTCGGGAAAGGTACAAGCTCTCTGATTCTGTTCGGTGGTTTTTCATTCTTCAGTACAAGAGTAGGTGGTAAAGCAGTGGAATCATGAGGCATTTCATTCAGCACATTTTGAAATAAGTGTAAATATCTGTCCCAATGCTGATGCTTTCTATGACAATAAAGTCTGCAAAGCTTATTGATTTCTTTCATAATCCGTTCGGAGGGGTTACAATGTGGTGAGTACAATGAAATAAAAACAGGTTTGATTTTATGATTGCGAAGCATGCGTGACCAAACAGCAGATCTGAATTGCGGTCCGTTATCTGAAATGACTTTACTAACGTGTCCAACTTCACGTAAGAAATTTTTAACAAAGGCGTTGGATACAGACCGTCCAGTGGCTTTACGTAACGGTGTGAAAGAAACAAATTTTGAAGTAAGTTCAACAGCGACTAGAACGTACGAAAATCCATTAGATGTTCTGACAAGCGGTCCCAAGAGATCAACAGCAGCAAATTCTTTTAACTTAGAAGGAATGATAGGAAACAGCGGTGCACGATGGGAGATAGTAGATGGTTTCGCCTTTTGACAAAGTTTACAAATAGACAAGACTCTTCGAATTCTCTTTTCCATATTGTTAAAATAACAAGTCGTTCGAAGAATATGATAACATTTTCGTGGGCCAAAATGTGCGTAGCTGAAATGAATGTACCAAATGAGCTTATTAACAAAATCGTCTGGAATGCAAAGTACCCATAGCTTGTCATCAACAGTGCAGCGTTTGAAGAGTATGTTGTTTCTAACCAGATAATAATGCCGAATCTGTGTGTGTGTCTTTTCATGCCATTTACTTTTGATGTCTTTCCAAATCGGATCTTTATCTTGTTCATGAGCAATGTCCCTTAAAGATGTGGTGATGAAGTTTTCAAAGGCGACTTTCTGAATGTAAAGAATACTGAAATTTTTCTGAATGTTGCCTTCTGTGTTACTTTTCTCAAGCCCAGCCGGTGCGCGTGACAGCGCGTCCGCAACAATGTTCTCCTTGCCGGGAATGTAGACTATTGTGAAGCGGAATTCTTGCAGAAACAATGCCCAACGTTTTAACCTGTCATGATTTAATTTTGAAGACATAAGAAATTGTAATGCACGATGATCACTGTATACTTTTACGTGCTTACCGGAAAGAAAGAAACGGAATTTGTTAAATGCCCAAACGATAGCTAAAGCTTCTAATTCAGTAACGGAATAATTTTTTTCAGATTTTGTTAGCACTCGGCTAGCAAAAGCAATGGTTTTCTGAACAGTAGTGTCATTTTCTGTGGCTTCTTGAAATAAATGGGCACCAAGACCGACTTTAGAAGAATCCGTGCTAAGGCAGAAATCTTGTGACAGATCTGGATGAGCTAGTATTGGCGCGTTAAGTAGCGATTCTTTCAAAGAATTGAATTCGAACTGTGCTTGTTCGTCCCAGTTCCAAATAGTATTTTTTCCAGTGAGAGAACAAAGTTTTGGTGTAACAAGGATTTGCATATTCAGAAAACGACGGTAAAAATTTACGAGACCTAGAAAACTACGGACTTGTCTTTTTGTGGATGGAACTGGAATGGCTCTGATTGCTTCTAACTTTTCAGGATCCGGCTGAATGCCTTCAGAAGAAATAATATGTCCCAAAAACCTCACCTTTGACCTACCGAATTCAGACTTTTCCAAGTTAACTGTAATTCCAGATTCTGCAAAAATACGTAACAAACTGTTGAGGATGCGATTATGTTGTTCCCATGAAGCTTCTGCTATTAGAATATCGTCCACATATAAGGTGATGTGACGTTTTAAGAACTCAGGTAATATGGAATTTAGCCCGCGAATGAATGCTGCTGAAGAAATGTTCAAACCAAAAGGAAGTTTCCGAAACTGATAACAAACGCCGAAACAAAGGAAAGCTGTGTATTTTCTACATTCTGGATGAAGTTCGATCTGATAAAAGCTGGATCTGAGATCAATGGAAGACAACACGTTTACACCATTAAAATTTTGAAGAAGTTCTTCCAACGTTTGCGGCCTGTCTGTTTCAGGAATAATGATAGTATTGATTTGTCTCGAATCTAAGACAAGCCTGATTGATCCATTTTTCTTCTCAACAACATGTAATGGATTGTTGTATGAGCTTACTGCAGGCTCAATAATGCCCTCGTCAAGCATAGATTGTATTTCTGTTCTAACACGGTCCCTATAATGCGCCGGAATTACGTATGGTCTAACACAAAATTTAGTATGCTCACGAACACGAAATTGGTATTGAAATCCCTTGATTGTTCCTGTTTTGTGAGTAAAAACTGAGGAATGTGCTTGTAAAATCTCAAAAAGGTCTTGCCTATCATTGTCATTACAATTCTCAATTGTTTGAATTTTATTCTGAATTAACTCATTAGTATCAAATGCGCCGTCGATATCACCCCTGTCAGTACTTGCAGAGTGATTGTTAGTGTCAAGTTCCGTCGAAAATTCCGAACTGTTGTCTAACAGGAGGTAAAGCCGATTAATTTCTTCGTCATGGTTTGAGAGCCAATCTTCAAATTTCAAAGCTACTGACTTACCTTCTTTTTCTAAACTTATTTCAGCATCGTGAAAGCTTAAGATTGCTTTGTATTCATTCAAAAAGTCTACTCCCAGTATAATTTCCGTCGACAATAATGGAACAATAAGAAAGTTCATAGAGAAACTGTGGCTTTGACAAAAGAATTTTAAGTTGGTTTGTTGGCGTACATCTACACTTTTTCCAAAGATTGCACCTTGTAATTTAATCTTACGTAACGGAAGTGTGGGGCAATCGTTCGATTTGTTGCATTTGCTAAAGGCTGTTTCACTGATTACTGAAATGGGACTGCCAGAGTCAAGTACTGCCGTAAATTTTACGTCATTTACTGTAATGTGAATCACAGGATATGCAATGTTGTTATGTTTTACGTCGTGTTCTTGGAGTAAGATGTCCCTAATGTCTTCCATTTTTACGTAATTACTAGCTACGGCAGCTGCGTCGTTAGTTTCATACGTGTTTTTTGTGGCTGCCTGCAGTATGAGTCATTGCCTATTGTCTCTTTGTTGGCGCGCGTCGTTATTGGGATTTGGAGACCTAACTTCTACAAATTCACCGTGACGAGAGGGCCCTGCCCTGTTTAAATCCCGCCAGTTCTGATGCAATTCAGGTCTGTCGTTACGATCACATCGTCTGTCGTCATGTTGGTAGTTCCTGTAGTTTCTTTCTTGTCGGTTAAGTGGTGGAAAATTTCTCCCTGAATCGTAACTGCGCGCTGGACCGTTGCGTCTAAAGTTATTCTGTCTCCTGTAATAATAATTATTTTGGTTCCCATATTGTCTGTTTCTCTGATTGTCTCTGTGATACTCATTACCGCGGAGAGGTGATCTTTCCCTATAATTATTACTACTCTGCCAACGGTTGTTATACGGGTGGTGTCTGTTTCGGTCACGATTTGTGTTGTGAGAATAGCCTTGTCGCGTCCAGTTATTATTTCTTTCATCGCGGAATTGCGACGGATGTGATCTGTAATTTTTGTGCTCGTGCGTTCCGCGATTGTCAGTGTCAATTTCCAGTTCTTGTAAGAGTCCTTGAAATGCTTCAATATCGTCTTTGCAACGTCCTGCCAAAATAATATGTCGTAAATGCTCAGGCAGTTTGATTAAGCAAATGCGGATGAGTTCTGAGGGGCTGTATGGGTTTGACAGGTACTGATTCTTGTGCAACATATCTTCAAAATATTTCACAAGACTGGAGAATTCAGATTGTTCGAAATGTTTCATCATTATGATGCCATGTTTTACTCGGTCTTGTGTGGCTTGAGACCAATATGCTGAGAGGAAGGCATGGTAAAATTCTCCTTCACTATGACAATCGTGAATGACCGATCGCATTCTTACAGCTGGTTCATTCTCTAAGTAGCCACACATAAATTCTAATCTGTGTTCTAATGACCAGTTGGGAGGAAAACAATGAGAGAATTGATGGAGCCACGCTTGTGGATGAATGTCGTTGGCAGAATTCTTAAACGTTTTGAATTTACGTGTAGTAATGAACAGCTTATAGTCAAAATCATCATGTCGGCGAGTCGCATATCGGTCATTGTTACGTCGTGTCGGCGGTTCCATCTCAAAATTCGGTGTGCCTTGCCAATTTCTTTCATAATTTCCGAAGTGTCCTATGTTATTATTTTGTGGTTGATCCGTATTTCTATGTCCCTCTTCCCGTATTGGGGCGCGAGTGTCCTCTGAAATACGTAATTCTTGTATTACCTGTGTCAGCTGATCTTGTACTTCGCGGATTTCTCTTTGGTGTTGCGTATTAATTTGATTCAGATTTTGTTTCAGTTTCCTAATTTGTTCGCACTCTTCGGTCTCATTAAAGACTACCGGTTTTGTGTCGTTCAGATTATCATCTACCTTCGTAGATAAGTTAGTGAACTGATGCGAAAGTTCGGCTACTTTCTCCGATAGTGAACACATTTCCTCAGTGTGTTTTTCTGATCCAAGTTTCAGATTGTCCATTTGTGTTGAAATCGAATCTACTGTGTCCTTCAAGTTTTCCTGAGTTTTTGCAAGTTGCGTAACCGAATCGGTAGATGCAACTGAGTCAAATTTAGCTTGTAAGGTCTCATGATTTTCATGAACAGTAGTTTGCAGTTCTTTTATGGCTGCTTCGTGATTCTGTAGTGCATTTTCATGACGCGAAAAAATAGGTTGGAAATGCTCACAAATTTGTGTTTTTACGTCATTACAGACTTTTTGACATTTCGATTCAATGTGATGTAACTCATTAGTTAAATCTTCACGTGTTTGTTCAAGAGTTTGTTCCAATGAGTCTAACTTTTTAAGATTTTGTTCCACTGTGTCTAACTTTTGAAGATTTTGCTCCATTGTGTCTAACTGTTGCTGTGTTTGTCTCTGGTGTTGTTCCATTGTGTCTAACTGTTGCTGTGTTTGTCTCTGGTTTTGTTCCACTGTGTCTAACTTTTGAAGATTTTGTTCCATTGTGTCTAACTTTTGAAGCTTTTGTCCCATTTGTTGCATTAATTGTAATAACAGTGCACTGGTGTCTGAAACATGTTCCTCAGTGCTATTCGGCAGTGAAGTTGCACCGGAAACATCCACATTTTGACAAGCAGAAAATGTGTCTTGACTCATTTGAGAAAACGGTGAGGACCCAAAACCTGAGTCTACAATATTTGAAAAATTGTGTCCTGTCATTTCGGATTCCTGAGGCGAGCTGTTGCCGACCGACCGATCGATAATGCTTCCCTGCTCACTGATTGTTTCACTGTCTACGCCATTGTTTGCCGCCCGCTCCATTTCCCTATGCACAATTACCAAATTATTACTTTGAACATCAGTTAATTCATTACTCGGTGGCGCTAACACACTGCTTTCGTTTTCACTGTCATTTCGCAGTTTACTTTGGAGCCTAGTATTACGTTTTTCACACGCCATTATAGTCACAGTATTTCACACGACAACACAGAAAAACACAATTTGAAGAGCAAAAATAAGAGAACACATTAACATAACACTGAAAATAATATCTAATTAATTGCAGCTGCGAAATACTTTGTGCAAATCTACATGCATGCCACAACTATTTTACTGTACAACAATGAAAGACTGCAACTACAAAGGAAATTCTCTCTACAATTACGCGCTAGCAATAAACAAAATCTACACTAATTACACAAACTACAAGAAAATATCAGAAGATTCCAGTGAGGTATCCTAGGCTAAGGGTCGACATATGAAACGTCCCCTTTCGAACAATTTTACAAAGGACTGTGCTTAGACTGATACACAATATTTTTAGCGCAACGCAATCTGACTTTCAAAAAAAATCCCTGCAAAAGAATGGCCCTGACTAACATTAACCTGTACTTTTCACAAATCACTTACCTCACAAAAATCTTCGCTGCTCAAACTACTGCAATACAGCGAGCGCCAATACTGCCAGCTAAATAAAAGATTCAAACTATGGAAGGCACTAACTACTGATAGGGATAGTTAGCAAATGAAAGATATTAATAGAGAACAAACAATGTATTTACCTTGATATCATTATATATATAGCAGTTCATGACAAATTTCAAAACTCCGCCATCTCTCTCCCCACATCCACCACTGCTGGCGGCTCACCTCCAACTGCGCAACGCTACGCGCTGTTCACAGCCAGCTGCCTAACACTACAATGGCGAGTATTACAACAATGCAAAGCAGCCACAGACTGCACACAGCACAGCCAGTGATTTTCATACAGAGGTGGCGTTACTAATAAAAAAACCTAAACAGCCTACTTACACATTCATTCGTCATCTCACTCAACTGACGCTGCTGCTACTAACGGACGTAGTTGTATGAGCAGGCGAAATTGGTAATAGCAAATGAGAGAAAGCTGACGAGAAGGGCATTGTGTTCAACTAAACAACGTTTGGGGTGCAATAAACTCCCTTTCAATAATACTCGCAGTCCAGCCACTGACGAATCAAAGTTTCTGTCAAACATATGATAATAAATGTCTAATATCGACAGAAGAGCACTCTATGGCTTACTTCCTTCAATATGTGTACGTTTAATATGCAGCATATCTTTTCAAAGGTTTCTTGTTGTAGCTTCTCCAGTCTGTCCACTAACGATATTTCTGTTCCGCGTATACTTTGATAAACTTCTTCCTCAGTCCTGACATCAGTAGCCCAATTTTTTAATGAAATTAACCTTTTTTCGCCAACACAAATGTGTTTAAGATATCTTCGTTTGATTCACCGTGTTGAGTTATACTGCTTTCTAGTTACTCACTTCTTTCGCATCTTCTGTGGTGTCTCGTCCAGAAAAATTGCTTGAATCTTTAAATTGGGAGGGAGGAAGAAATCATGCTTTGCATAATAACAATCAACGTTTGGAGAACTCTCCAGTAGTTACCTCGACACCCGCAGAATGACTATTAACTCCTACGTTCTAAATTTGCTTTCTCTGTTATTCCAGTTAACATTTTTAGTTTGGATTGTTAAAAGTTTAAACTGTATGTTTTCTTACTCCGTTTTTCGCAACGTGTGTTTATCAGATTACAAGGATTTCAACGTTTTGCCTAAGATATTAGACTCTTGTTTAGGGGAAAATGAATTTCAGATTCCCGAGAGGACATTCTGAATTAGCCATAGTTTCCCAGTTTCAAAACGAGTGAGTCTCCGCGTTACTGTTTTAACACGGTTTCCCATCATTGCCAAACGGAGATAGTGCTTCATCTCTAGTGAGCTCGATGTCAATGGAATGTTAATGTCTGACTCCACGTACTTCCAACGCTTTAACCAATAACTAAAGTTGTAGGACTGTGCATATCACCGAAATTGTCTAGTGGAATACTCCCAAAAATAAGTATGCTGACTGTAAACAGCAATATTTGAAAATGCTTCGATTTCATTCATTCTACTCGACATACTCCTGAAGTACACTGAAATGAACTGCGTGCGGATCACTATATATCTTCGATGCGTTGCAAATTAGAATGTTAACAGATTTCAATTAATTTCTAAGGAATTCTGAAAATTTACCCAAACACGAGCTTAAGATTAAAATGCACTTTCGTGGTGTATTCTATTTCAGTAATAAACTTGCTCTTTGCCGTTACTCTGCTTGGTCATTTCTCTTTGTTCTCTTCGAGCGTCAGACGTTAAAGTTTATTGTATGGAGGTATTTTCAAAGGCAGAAATGCTGTATAATACGCTCCTCGTAATGAAGCCTTCTTGGCAGCATCCTGATCAGCCAAATGGCGGAGATCATTCTTACTGTGATCTCAGCTGAGGTTTTGTGTCAGCCTCCAGGCACCATGCTCTTCACTCCAGGTAGCATGCGTGCCACCCCACCTCAATCCACTAGGCTTCTCTCTTTCATTTTAATGGCTCTCTTACATCTATTGCATGACGAGCAGCTTTGGGAGAAAGGACATCATCTCGACTGTAATTGAGCTTAGGTTGACCTCACGAGAACGTCGGTCGCACAGCTGCGATGACCACGCTGAATGCTGCTTTTAGCGAGACGGTAAAGCCGTGCTCCATACCAAACGCGGATCCATTTTTCTTTCACGAGTCCTATTTTCGTGGCCAGCAGTGGTACTAGGAAAGCAAATCCTATTATAGCGCTACGAAGGTATTCCTTTCGTGGCCAGCAGTGGTACTAGGAAAGCAAATCCTATTATAGCGCTACCAAGGTATTCAACCCTTAACTGGCTTCTTTCTCCCACAAAAATTCTCGAGCGTAGTACCACGTTCCATGCATATACATATGTCAAGTGAAAAATGTTTCATGTACACTGCTGGCCACCGTAAATGCAACACCCTGAAGGAAGCATCCGAATCAAGTGAAATTTACACCATGAGTTTGCAGCGATGAGATATGCAACTGATTAGAATTTCAGCGCAGACGCACATCACGCGCGCCTGTGGCGCCACCTCATAGCGCCATTTAAGGCTTGGCGATTTCGACGAGTGTACGTTCGGCACGTGTGTTTACCTTGTGGTTGTTTCACAAGACTATCAGTTATGCCTCGTAGACAACAGCGAACATCTTTTGATCAAGTATCCGAGTTCGACAGAGGAAGGATAGTGGCTTACCGAGAATGTGGATTATCATACAGAGAAATCGCTAGTCGTGTTGGACGAAACCAAACAACTGTAATGCGGATATGTGACCGTTGGATGCAGGAGGGTACGACGGACCGACGTGGTCGATCGCATTCACCTCGGTGCACCACTGCACGTGCTGATAGGCAAATTATGCGCATGGCAGTGACGGATCGCTCAGTGACATCCCGAACCATAGCACAGCACATTGCGTCTGTAACGCATCATCCAGTGTCTGCGCGTACCATTCGACGCCGTTTACAGCAGAGTGGTCTGTCCGCAAGACGTCCATTGCTTCGTCTACTATTGACGCAGAACCACAGACGTCTCCGTCGCCAATGGTGTGATGACAGACGGATGTGGACGGCAGAATGGAATGACGTTGTCTTTACTGACGAGGCACGCTTCTGTCTGCAGCACCACGATGGTCGGATTCGAGTGTGGAGACACCGTGGAGAGAGGATGCTGGACAGCTGCATTATGCACCGCCACACTGGTCTTGCACCGGGTATTATGGTATGGGGCGGTATTGGATATTACTCTCGCACGCCTCTAGTACGCATTGCCGGTACTTTAAATAACCGGCGCTACATATCCGAGGTGCTGGAGCCAGTTGTCCTTCCTTACCTTCAGGGCTCGACCACAGCCATATTTCAACAGGATAATGCGCGACCACACGTGGCACGCATTGTCCAAAGGTTCTTCGTCAATAACCAGATTGAAGTGCTTCCCTGGCCGGCTCGCTCTCCGGATCTTTCGCCGATAGAAAACATGTGGTCCATGGTTGCTCAACGAGTGACCCAGATTACATCCCCAGCTGCCACACCTGATGATCTTTGGCAACGTGTGGAAGCTGCTTGGGCTGCTGTACCCCAGGAACACATCCAACGTCTCTTTGACTCAATGCCGAGACGTGTGGCAGCGGTGATCTCCAACAATGGCGGCTACTCTGGCTACTGATTCTGTCAGGAGCCACAGGTCAGAGACGTCTGTAAACGTAATAATTTGATACTTGGTCAACATGTTATCTACAAAATAAATTTTGTTGTGCTACCTCTTGTCTTTCTTGGTGTTGCATTTACGGTGGCCAGCAGTGTATATCAGTCACCGAGTTGGTCTAGTACGACAGTCTTATTTGTGGAATAATGATCACAATGAACGTTTTATATGATGGCCATAGCTATGTAGTATCACTATAGCAAATAAACGTGAGATATACAACGATACTCCAAAACATATAGGATAATCTCCTTCTTTACGTCTGTTTAGTTGTAGCTACCGGACGTAGCACACTACCCGTCGAGAGAAATCCTCTGAAGATGCTTTTACCATAATGTACTGATAGTCCTGAAAGGAGGATATAAGATGAATATTAACAAAAGCTAAACAAGGGTAATCGAATGTAGTAGGATTAAATCAGGCGCTGCTAAGGGAGTTAGAATAGGAAACAAAACACTATAAGTAGTAGATTAGTTCTGCTATTTTGGGAGGAAAATAACTGATGATTACCAAAGGAGAGAAGATGTAAAATGTAGACTGGCAATGGAAAGGAAGGCATTTCTGAAGAAAAGATATTTGTTAACACTGAATATAGAATTCTTTTCTGAATGTATTAGTCTGAATGTAGCCTCGTATGGAAGTGAAACATGGAAGATAAACAGTTCAGAAAAGAAGAGAATAGAAGATTTTGAAATGTGGCGCTACAGAAGAATGTTGAAAACTGGATGGGTAGTTCTTGTAACCAATGAGGAGGTGCTGAATAAAACTGGGGAGAAAAGAAATTTGTGGCATGACTTCACTAAAAGAAGAGATCGGTTGATAGAACACACTCAGAGGCATCAATGGATCTTCATTTTAATATTGGAGGGGAGAGTGAAGGGGAAGGGATAAAAGTTTTATAGGGAGACTTAGAGATGAATACAGTAAGCAGGTTCAGCGAGATGTAGGTTGCAGTAGATATTCGGCGATGAAGAGGTTTGCACAGGATAGAGTTGCGTGGAGAGTTCATACATCCAGTCTTCAGACTGACAACTGATAGTCCTATACCCCGTCCCCCTTTCCAGCGCCCCCTTTTCCCCTTGGTTGTTGTAGATGGACTGTTGCGAGAACGAATGTATCCTTCGATAATATCTTGGAGATATTACGTAATGTCTACGTTTTGAGATATCCTTGATCCGACTCAACGCACAGTTTCTAATTTTTTGTGAACGTGACAGGCTTTATAAAGTTCTTTACGGCGGAGAACCGGCAGTCGAAGTCAAACAGCAACTGGAAAGCGGTCTGAAATGTACGAGGGGCGTTTGAAAAGTCCGAGAGATGGTACCACCGGCGGATATCGAGGTCATGTTTAGTTAGTAGCATCTTTGGAAAGAACGCACATCAAGTTTCAGCCATATTGATCTATTTCTTTGTGTTTGGCATTTATGTGAATCAAGGAAGTCGAGTGATTGTCAAAAAATGGACGAAAAATAATTTCGTGTGGCGATTAAACATTACTTTATGAGAGGCAAAACGCCTCAGGAGATTATAGAGAATCTTGATAAACATTACGGTGACTCTGCACCTTCGATTAGAATAGTTTGTAAGTGGTTTGAAAATTTTCGGAGTGGCCATATGGGCACAATTGATGCTGAACTTTCTGGACGCCCTGCGGAGGTTATGACTCCAGAAATCATTGATAAAATCCATGATATGGTGATGGATGACAGAGGAGTTAAGGTGCGTGGGCATCTCGAATGAACGGGTACATATTTTGCATAAACATTTGGACATGAGAAAGCTATCCGCAAGATGGGTTCCGCGATTGCTCACGCTTGACCAAAAACGGAATCGTGTGAAGTGTCGCGAGGATGGTTTGCAGCTGTTCAGGAAGAATCCGCAGGACTTTAAGCGTCGTTTCGTCACTCAGGATGAAACATGGGTACATTACTATACTCCAAAGACCAAAGAACAATGTAAACAATGGGTTAGCAAGGGAGAATCTGCACCAAAAAAGGCGAAGACCATTCCTTCGGCCGGGAAGGTTACGGCGATTGTCTTTTGGGTTTCGTAAGGGATAATCCTCTCGAATATCTGGAAAGGGGTAAAACTATTACCGGTGAATATTATTCATCGTTATTGTACCGTTTGAAAACCGAGCTACAAGGAAATCGCCGGCGATTGGACCGCAAAAAAGTCCTTTTCCATCACGACAATGCACCAGCACACACCTCAGCAGTTGTGGTGGCAAAATTAATGGAAATAGGATTCCAACTCGTTTCACATCCCCCCTATTCTTCAGACTTGGCTCCCTCGGACTAGTATTTGTTCGCCAATTTGAAGAAATGGGTGGCGGGACAACGATTTTATTCCAACGACGAGGTGATGGCAGCAACTAATAGCTATTTTGCAGACTTGGACAATTCCTTTTATTCTGAAGGGATCAACAAATTAGAACAGCGTTGGACGAAGTGTATAAGTCTAAAAGGAGACTATGTCGAAAAATAAAACAGGTTTACCCTGTAATATCTCTTTATATTCTTCTAATTATCTCTGCACAATTCTATGAGTGAATTACGTTTCCTACTTGACCATCTATATACTCGCAGAATCGACGCGCTACTATTCCATGAGCGCATAATTACTCTTTGTAATATTCTCTCTGGTGTGTTGAGGGGACTTCTAGGATCTTCTCCGTGCCGAATAGCCGCACTGAATAATTGTAATTTTGCTATCGAGATTACTGGAAGAAAGAGATTGAAAATATATTGTATGCTACTCAAGGAAATATATACTGAGCATTTACATCAAAGGTGTGTAAGGAATTTCATTATATATGTATTCTCTAAATGGAAATTTGCACGGAGCTGTCGTTTCGTTGGTAACTTCCGATGAATTGGAAACGAACCTGCAATTATTAGATCCAAGAGCTCCATTATTTCATCGGATAATTAAACTCTATCAAAGCCAACTTTCCGCTCGATCTGAGGTTTCCCGACTGACTACACAACGCAAGAAAACCGAGACATTTTATTTACACAGGATTGCAGATCGCTTCGAATCATCGAGACTGCGGACAAGGAGAGTCATCGTCCGATTCTGATTAAACAAGTAAAGCTTAATTATAACTTTGTTGAGCGACTGTGATGACTGTGATATGGCTGCTTATGAATGAGATCATTAGTAAAATACTAATAACTAACTTTACTCCTCACCAGCAACCAGTATAAACACAATATTAATTAAAATTATAACCCCAAACACGTAAGTAGTTTTTATTTTTGAACGGGCTTTTCAAACGCACCTCGTACATAAAATCTCGATGTGTGCGGTAAGGTAACTTAAAGGGGTAGCTGAAATTCCCAGGATGCCCTAAGCCTGCTTGCTTGTACACTGCAAGGAGCAGGTACCAATACATTTCACATAGTCTTGGGAGATTGTCATCCTCTCACACTACAGTGAACCACATCCGGCTTGGCTCTCGAGGTCCAAAATCAGAGTTCCACTCTTCACCTTAAACCCGTTTTACACGAGCGACATTCTGGTCAAAACCGACTACTGCCAACAATGTCGCGGGTAGGTCAATGAGGTCAATGATGAACTGACTGCGCAGAATATGGAGTTCTAAAATCGAGAGTATGTCGTATACTGCGCATGCTCAGAGGCAGGGGACTGCGGCGTCGCCTGTTAACATCGGAAGTTAGCCTAACCTCGCCGAGCTCATTCCTTAGTCATGGAGTTTGTGCTTTTGTGTTTTCTTAATCCTTATTTTCGCCGTTTGCTTTGTTTTCGTGACACACAGCAAATTTTGCAGTAGGGCATGGTATTTTTCCTACTAGTGTCCTTCCACAAGAAATGTGAAACATCTCAAAGCACAAAGGTATTTATGTTTTACAGTATCTATACAAAGACAAAGCCTTTGCTATGCTCTGTTTGTCCAAGAGGCGCACAAAGCGATAGATACAAGTGCCCAGGTAGATGCCGTGTTGCTTGACTTCCGGAAGACATTACGTACAGTTCCGGACTGCCGCCTAATGAACAAAATATGTGCGTACGGAATATTAGAAGAACTGTGTGACTGGACTGAGGAGCTTCTACCAAACAGAAACGACCGGTCATTCGGAAAGGACAGATGATTTTAGACATAAAAGTAACCTTGGACGCGCTTCAAAGGAGTGTTATAGTACCATAACGTTTCGCGATATGCAGGGTGTCCCAAAAAAGCACTGATAAGCTTTAGAGACAGGTTCCTTACACAAAAATAAGTAAAAACTGTCAGTAAACATGGGTTCTAAAATGCATACCTCGAGAGTTACGTGCATTTGTTCATGTTCGACTCTGTGAAACAGATCTCTTCAACTGGAAGGTATTTGCTTTCCACATTTATGGAGGATGAAGTATTGACCAAAAAAAAATTTCTGGGGTCTAAAATACATACTTTAAGAACTATGAGCACTTATTTATCTTTGCAAGTGTGAAACACATCTCTTCTACTGAACAAGTGCTTACAGCAAGGTATGCATTTTAGAGCCCATGTTTACTGGACATTTTTTCTTCTTGTTTTGGTCAATACTACCTCTTCCCAAAATATCAAAAGCAAAGATACTGGAGTAGAAGAGATGTGTTTCATAGTATCGAAGATGAACAAGTGGTCATATCGCTTTAGAGCCGTTGCTTTTTAGCCATTTTTTTCTTGTTTTGATGTAAGGAGCCTGTCTTTAAAGTTTGTCGTTTCTTTGTGACACCGTGTATATAAATGACCTAGTAGATAACGTCGGACGTTAAACTTGAGGCTTTTCGCGGTTGATGCCGTTGTATACAGAGAAGTCGCGACATTCGAAAATTATAGGGAAATGCAGGAAGACGCTTGGCGCAGGGAGTGGCAATTGACTTTCAGCGCAAACAAATGTAACGTATTGCGATACGTGGACAGGAAGACTCTTTATTGTATGATTACACAATTGCAGAACAATCACTAGAGGCAGTTACTTCCATAAAATTCCTAGCAGTATGCGCACGTAGCGATTTGAAATGGAACGACCACATGAAATTAATCGCTAGTAAGGCAGATGGCTCAAATGGCTCTGAGCACTATGGGACTTAACATCTGTGGTCATCAGTCCCCTAGAACTTAGAACTACTCAAACCTAACTAACCTAAGGACATCACACACATCCATGCCCGAGGCAGGATTCGAACCTGCGACCGTAGCAGTCGCGCGGTTCCGGACTGAGCGCCTAGAACCGCGAGACCACCGCGGCCGGCAGTAAGGCAGATGGCAGACTAAGTTTCATTGCAAGAATTCTCAAGAGCTTTAGTCCATCAACAAAGGAAGTAGCTTAAAAAACACCCGTTCGACCAATAGTTGAATATTCCGCGTCGGTATGGGTACCGTGCCATATAGGACTGACAGGGGAAATAGAGAAGATCTAAAGGAGAGCAGCGCGTTTGTTTACAGATTGATTTAGTAAGCGCGAAAGCGTCACGGAGATGATCAACCAACTGCAATCGCAGAAGCTGCAAGAGAGGCGTTCTTCATCACGGTGTGATTTATTGTTAAAGTTGCGAGAGCAAACGTTCTTAAAAGAGTCAACCAATATATTCCTTCCTCCTACGTATATCTCGCGGAAAGACCATGAATTATTAGAGAGATTCGAGCCCACGAGGAGGCTTATCGGCAATCGTGCTTTCCGCGAACTATTCACGGCTGGAACAAGAAAGGGGGAAGTGACAGTGATACACAAAGTACCTTCCGCTACACACCGCAAGGTGGCTTGTGGAGTATAAATGTAGATGTTAATAAGAACGTAAGAAGACAAACTTTTTTAACGAAAATTGTTTCAAGAGTTAAAGTCAGAGTTATTTAACGAGAAATAATAATATTCGATGTTACCTGGCATTTAGAAAGAAAATAAGGTAAAATGGATAACGTAAAAGATGCTATTCACTGCCTTCTAAATATTGCTTCACTTGATTGTAAGTATATATTTTCTCGACCAAATAACCGGAGATGTCTTGAAATGTTTGAATGGTAATTTTCCTTTGTTTCAGTTCACACATTCTGTTCCTACATTTCGAATTTTTCGCAAAAAGAAATGGTCCCTTATAACTTCACTATGAGGTTCAGGTGTCAAACAGCACAGAAGACATCTTTCACAACACAATTGGTTTCGGCGCTGACATGTAAGCAAAGTCGATCACTAGTGACAGGTGAGACTCAGTACACGAATAAAACGTCAAGAAACTGCAATAAATTTACTTGCCACGAGCAGTCAATTTGGAGGTACTCTGGCGGCAATAGTTCCTCTGCAACTATCTGTGGCAACACTCTGCTGTGTACTGTGCACAAACATAGCTCCTTCGGTGATGCCATGGCGCTTGCTATACCATCGGTGAGATTTCAACCAAACGAGAGAGGAGACAACATGAAATATTTCATCAGACTGCGGGGAGGTATGCTTTTCCGAAGAAATATTCGTTGTTACTGCACAGTCAACCAAGGCCGTAGATTGGCTTAGAAGCTTCGCATTCTCATTTAAGTGAAGAGATATAGAAGGGGTATTCCGTACACTTGCATGCCGTAGTGCACTGGTATACACTATCAGTTGAAAAGTATTCGGACACATATTAGTGAATATTAATATGAGATGTGCGCGCCCGGTTGGCCGTGCGGTCTAACGCACGACTTTCAGGGCGGGAAGGAGCGCCTGGTCCCCGGCACGAATCCGCCCGGCGGATTTGTGTCGAGGTCCGGTGAGCCGGCCAGTCTGTGGATGGTTTTTAGGCGGTTTTGCATCTGCCTCGGCGAATGCGGACTGGTTCCTCTTATTCCGCCTCAATTACACTATGTCGGCGATTGCTGCGCAAACAAGTTCTCCACGTACGCGTACACCACCATTACTCTACGACGCAAACATAGGGGTTACACTCGTCTGGTGTGAGACGTTCCCTGGAGGGTCCACCGGGGGCCGAACCGCACAATAACCCTGGGTTCGGTGTGGGGCGGCGGAGGGGTGAAGTGGACTGCGGTAGTCGTCGTGGGGTTGTGGACCACTGCGGCTGCGGCGGGGACGGAGCCTCTCCGTCGTTTCTAGGTCCACGGTTAACATACAATACAATACAACACAATATGAGTCCAGCCTTCTTCTTTATGACAACTTGAACTCTGCTGGGAACACTTTCAACGATGTGCCTGAATGTTTGCGTAGGAGTGGCAGCCCATTCTTTCTCAACAGACGAAACAAGAGAAGGTAGTGATGTTGCACGGTGCGGCCTGTCGCCAAGTCGACGTTCTAACTCGCCCCAAATATGTTCCACTTATTTCAGATGGGACTCGGAGCAAAACAGTTCTTTCCGGAGTGTTATTGTGCATAGACTACTGCCACACAGATTTTGTTTTATGACAGGGTCAATTGGCTGTCTGATACAAGCACTCTTCATCTCTGAACTATTCCTCTTTTATACCCATTACACAATGCTATAAAATAAGATCATATCCATCCGCTCAGCGTTGTGTTAAGCCCAATTGGAGGACCATAAACCCCCCCCCCCCCAAAAAAAACCGCCCCATACGGTAACATCACCTCCTCCGTACTTCACTGTCGGCACTACATATGATGTCAATCCGCGTTCTTAGGTGAGTGTTCAGCACGACTGTTTACCATGCAGCACTTCCGAGTTTGATTCCCGGCCGCGTCGGAGATTTCTCCGCTCTGCGAGTCAGTATTGTGTTATCCTTATCAACGTGCATGTCGCCCAATGTGGCGTCACCTTCCGGCCATCAATGTCATACGATCATTTCATTTCAAATGATGGCAGTAAATGTTGTCCAGGCAAACCCAAATCCTTTCATCGGATAGCGACAAGGTATAGCGTGATTCAACACTATAAACAACTCGTTCCCAGTCGGCCAGTGGCGCCGCTCTTTACAGCATCTAAAACAGGCTACAGAAATGTGTGGGGCTGCTCGACCATTGTACCCTCATTCTTTTTAATACCCCCGCCCCCTCCCCCTACACACAGTAATTTTGCCAGCTGGACTGCTGACAGCACTTTGGAGCTCACAAGTGATTCCTTCTGCTGATTTGATGCAACTTTTTTCAGCAACCCTCCGCAATGCTCAATGTTTCCTCCCCGTCAGTGCATGAAGCTTGCTGTGGCTTAGTATAACTTCGATTGTTCCTTCTCACTTCCACTCGCCAATCACATCACCAACAGCGACCTGAGCAGATTTAGAAGGGTTGAAACGTACCTGATGGGTTAGTCACTCAAGTGACACCTAATGAGTGGTCCACTTTTGAAACCATTGAGCTCTTCTGAGTGACCAGTTCTACCGTTACTGCTTCTGTATTGACAACAAGGTAGTCCCTGCCCCTTTTACATTTGCAGGTCCACGTCTCATGAGACATAGTGGTCAATTCCGCTTTACATAGAGATGTCTGAATTCTTTTGATTAGACAATGTAGCAAAGTATTTTTTCCATTTGGTTGCCCTTGTGTTCCAAGTATAACACGAGGTGGGGCTATTACCTTCTGTATGTCTGCCGCATACCTCCCTATCGTCTTCTCCTTTGACGGTTTACACACCCCGTCCTTCACCCCTGGTCTGCTGAAAAACTTTTCCTGTGTATGTTTTCCTTAAAATGGTTAAAAGTAACGTGTCACTTGGTACTAGGTCGGTACTATGGGCAGAATGGTTTTGAATGTCCCGACGAGAGCCATTCTCTCCAACAGCCGCTCTCTTCTCTTATTTAGAATGCTACTACGAAATCTCGGCAGCACCTCGCACCATTATTCGAAACTTATGAACTGATATTGCGGGGTGTCGCTTGTGCTGTTCAGCATACCCCTAAGATGCTATAGTCCCATCTCTGACGACCAACATAGAAGGGATGCACCCCATAAGATCACACAAATTAATATTAAGGAAATGATAGTGTCGCATAAACAGAAACATCTTGTTGAATGATAATTAATAGGGGCAGCCAAATCAAGCATGAAACTATTGGTTTCACACCACATACGTAGACATATTAATGAGAGGAGGGATCATCTCTCTAACCACGGGAAACTTGGAATACCACTATATGGATGCCCAAATCATCACTGAACCCCAACCATGTTTTACTCTTGGGACGTGACTCGGCCAGAAGTTATAAACAGTGTGCAACAAGTCTCATCCGACTTTCTTCCATTGCTCCACAGTGAAGGCTTTATGGCTTCGGCACCACGTTTCCCTGTTATGAAAATTTGCACCATTGATGAATGGTTTTGGAATTCCAGCTCATCCCGCAATTTCCTGCTTATGTAGCTCCCTACGTGTTGTTTCGCCACTGACAGGGATTCGCGAGTGCGACATTCTGTTCTGAAGTGACTTTAACAGCTGTCGTCCACTTATTTTTCGTTACAATCCTCTTGAATAACCGTCTGTCACGTTCACTCAACATATAATTTTGTCCACGTTGTGACTTATCGGATGATGTTTTTCCGCCTCCTCGGTACACAGTATGAATCTTCGATACGCCGCTTCTTGAAACACTTCGGTTACTTTGATTACGGAAGCACACACCATTCCAGCATCAATTTTTCCCGTTCCAATTCACTAAGCCCCGATATAATGCGCTCACAAGCGCACGGAACGCTGTTCTGGCCACGACTGACACTTGAAACGTATTGGGGACATTGCACTCGTGCCGTTCGTGATAAAATGCAACAGTGCAATCTGCAGGCTGGGCGGGCATTGTATTTATTTTCAAGCATGTATTTTTCGTCGTGTTTCCATATTTTTGTCCAGCCCTGAGACTGCAGCTGGATACTGTGACTGGTGTGATACGTAGCCAGCAGGCGTTCATACTCTTCGTAGCAGGTGTGTGTCCTCTTACCATGCATACCATTCAGCTGCTATGTGTACACCTCACACTTTTTTTTCTAGTATCCTGATGTATTCGAACTGATTAGGAGAGAAAGAGCTACCTCTTCTTTTCAGATGTTGTAGTGATATTCAGTCCAAAGACTGGGTAGATGCAGATCCCCACGCTGCTCTGTCCTGTGCATGTCACTTCACATCCGTACAACTAGTGCAGTTTTTCTTCTTTAGGGCCAGTAGTGTAATATATGTCTGATAACGATATGATTGTTACAGTAGATACACCAAATGGTTCAAATGGCTGTGAGCACTATGGGACTTAACTTCTGAGGTCATCAGTCCCCTAGAACTTAGAACTACTTAAACCTAACTAACCTAAGGACATCACACACATCCATGCCCGAGGCAGGATTCGAACCTGCGACCGTAGCGGTCGCGTGGTTCCAGACTGTAGCACCTAGAACCGCTCGGCCACCCCCGCCGGCTAGATACACCAAATAGGTGCTTATAATGAGTAGTCTTTATTTACATTTACGACAGACTGTTTCGGCTTAATCGCCATTTTCAAGTACGTCTACATTGATGTGACGTCCATATTGCGTCGTTAGTGGACCGTTTTGTAACTGTCACTGCCATAATAAGATCGTAAATGTTGTTGGCAAGATGTTGAAATTAAATGTCAGTTACGACGTGACAGCAGTTTGACAGTTCCACTATTACGACGCTATAGTGGAACTGACAAAATTCTGTCACATCGTAACTGACATTTAATTTCAGCATCTTTCCAACAACATTTACGATATTATTAAAGCAGTGACAGTTACAAAACGGTCCACTAACGACGCAATATGGACGTCACATCAATGTAGACGTGCTTGAACATGGCGATTAAGCCGAAACAGTCTGTCGTAAATGCAAATAAAGATTACTGATTATAAGCAGCTATTTGGTGTATCTACTGTAACAATCACGTCGTTATCAAACTAGTGCAGTCTATATGCATTTGAACCTGTTTTTAGTCAGGCTGTAGCTTTTTCCTCGGTTCTATTTAGTACCTCATCATTAGTTATCCGACCTGTCCATCTAAAGGAAGTAGGGAAGATAAGAGTTTAACGTCCCGTCGACAACGACGTTATTAGGGACGGAGCACAAGCTCGGATTAGATAGGTACTGGGAAGGAAATCGGCCGCACCCTTTTAAAAGTAATCATCGTGACATCGGCCTGGAGCTATTTAGAAAAATAGCGGAAAACCTAAATCCGTCGTCCCCCGAATGTGATGCCAGTGTGCTACACAGTGGGCTACCTCATTCGGTATCTATCCATGCGATCTTCAGAATTCTTCTGTAGCGCCATATTTTAAAAGCATCTATTCTCTTCTTTTCTAAATTGTTTGTCGCCCACGTTTCACTTACGTTCAGTGCTAGTCTCCAGACCAATACCTTCAGAAAACACTTCCTAAAATTTAACATAATAATCGTTATATCGAATTTATCTTTTTTCTGAAATGCTTTTCTTGCTATTGCCAATCTGCATTTTATATACCATCTACTTCAGCTCTCACCAGTTATTTTGCTGTCCAAATAACGAACCTCATCTACTGTTTTTGGCTTCTCATTTCTTAATCTAATTCACTAAGTATCGTCTGATTCGATTACACTACATTCCATTAACCACATTTGACTTTTGTTGATGGACGCTGTCCATTCCGTTGAACTGCTCTTCCAAGTCGTACGCCGTCTCTGACAGAATTATATTAGTGTTGTCAAACCCAAAAATTTCTTCATCATTTGCAGCTCCTTGTGTCTACCGTGTTTGCAGTTAAAATTGTATGATGTAAGGTCCGCCAGTTATGCAAAACACCGTTTTTTCCAAGTACCCAAACATGTTTCAGCACCACTGTGCCATCATCGGTGGGTTTCCGTTTTATTTATTCTGTAATGTGAACATTTTTATTAAATGATCACAAAATAATATGGATATTTAGTTCAAATAATAGTTCGTTTCTTTTAGTTAATACCTTTACACTTGGTGTGCATGATTTTTTCGGACCACTTGTGTATTATTAATTACAGGTTGCTTGTCATCTCAACCAAACGATGTTGATGAGAAATTTTGTTGGAGTTAACCTATCATCTAAAACGTAATTTAATTTTTCGCGACATTTCGCGCCTATATTCGCTTTTACTTGCGTTTTCGTGTGGCAAGCCCCTTTATTCTCCGCATCATGGTCAGGTGTCGTGATGCACACGTAAATATAACACTTATTTTCACAAATACGGTCGTAAAAGCACTTTGCACTTCACCAAAACACAGTATAATTGTGGTTGTTGTGTGTCCCAGCCCAGTCAGTGTTCATTTGTTCACCAGAGAGTTCGGCGCCGAATTTGAATTTTGCTTACATTTTATCTTTGTGTGTGTGTGTCTATGTGTTCTTTTCACAAACTACAACTTGGTTTCCTCGACAGCTAGCTCAGTGTGTAGACTGAATAACATCGGGTAACAATCCAGTCTCACACCCTTCTTAACTACTGCTTCCCTTTCACGTTATTCGATACTTATAATTGCAATTTGATTTCGCCTCTGTATTTTATTTTTGCTACCTTCAGAACTTCAAAGAGTGTATTTCAGTTAACAGTGACAAAAGTTTTCTGCAAATCTACGTACCCTATAAACGGACGTTTGTCTTTCTTCAGTCTATCTTCTTTCCGTAAGTTCCCTAAATCGCTTCAGGCAAATGCCGGAATGGTTCCTTTGAAAGGTCACGGCAGGTATGGAATAAGTTTGTTATGGTTGTTTCTCAAAATAATCTCAATAATTATGAGAAAATATCGTTTACTCCATGGGCTTTGTTTCGCCTTAGGTCTTTAAGTATTCTGCCAAATTTTTCTTGCAATATCATATCTCCCAAGTCATCCTTATTTACTTTCTTTTCCTTTTCTATAGCGTTGTCTTCAAGTTCATTTCCCTTGTATACCTTTTCTATGGCCATCATAGGTGAGACCGTTAAACTACTCTTAACAAATCCTTGTGATCGTTCGTCCTTCTTAAATGCCCATAGCTGTGCTGCTAAAGATGTCTCTCTTGCGACTTTGTTCATTTTAGATAATTAATGACGCAACACTCGCAGAAAGAACAATTTGACACTAAAATCGAATCCTATCTTTCTTTTCACACAAATTCCGGTGAACACTTTAAAAGGACCTTTAGCATTGATGTTAAGCCGCGACACCAAGTTAACCGTCTTTGCTCCATAATTCCCAGGTTCGAATCCTGCCTCGGGCATGGATGTGTGTAATGTCCTTAGGTTAGTTAGGTTTAAGTAGTTCTAAGTGCTAGGGGACTGATAACCACAGCAGTTGAGTCCCATAGTGCTCAGAGCCATTTGAACCATAATTCCCATCTCTGATCTCACGCTGGCTAATTCCGCACTTGTACAAAGGAAAGGATTTTATAAACACTGCACATATTCCACTTTTCTACGTGAATCATACCAAAACCCTCGACAGATCACCAGGTGCTTAAAATAAATTCCAGTTGCGCTAAACTTGAAATATTAAGGGTAAACTAGTATAGGAAACTTCTAATTAAAGAAATATATAACTTGTTACGAACATGTAAAACTGCAAGTATGGAAAAATTTACAAAAAGAATTGCATTATGATAAAAAATTACAAGAAATATTGTAAACTGAAATAACCAATATTAATGTTTCACAACAAGCTGTCTAACATTAATACTGTGTTCAAATGGCTCTGAGCACTATGGGACTTAACTGCTCAGGTCATCAGTCCCCTAGAACTTAGAACTACTCAAAACTAACTAACCTAAGGACGTCACACACATCCATGCCCGAGGCAGGATTCGAACCAGCGGCCGTAGCGGTCGCGCGGTTCCGGACTGTAGCGCCTAGAACCGCTCGGCCACCCCGGCCGGATAATACTGTGTACTTCAGATTTAATACAGCTATATTTCTCCAAGTAACGACGGAATATTCAATAAATTTTAACTGAAAGGTAATTGATTATGATTAACAAGCTCAGAAAATGTTATCAAATACACTGAACTGGTTTGTTTGCCTATGAAACCTAAGTGCAATGAAATTTGCAGACATGATGTGAATAGCTAAATCTTCAGCCTTAACAGCATAGAATAAACTGAAGAAGGATGACTTAATAGTACTCAGTTTACTGTAGATTATTGTCTTGCACTACCAGATTTGTAACATCAATGAACATAAATATATGCATAGAAGCTGAATAATATGCTTTCGTTTCTCACAAGTGTGTTTGAGAAATCAGCATGGAGACATATAAAAAGAAATAATCTGATTCCCAGGACTTTTCAAAGCAGATTTTAGACATTTAGTAGCACAGAAAATACTGCTTGTCTACTAAAAGCCAGGAATATCTTATTAGCTAGATATCATTGTTTGAAAAAACGATACAAGAGAATCTGCTGATTCCTAAATTCTTGATAGTTAAAATTTTTCTGTAATGGAAATATCTGTCAGTGAATATTCATTCTCTGACAGATAAGGTATGTTCTACTCACAACAAATACGAAAATATAAAAATTTTAGTTTATGATCTTACAGATGGCGGATTGTGTTGGCTGAAAGATCTCTTCAGATATTTATTGGTGCAAATTAAAAAAAAAAAAAAACTTTATAGTAAAAAGTTACCTTTTATGTCTTTATTCCAATTCATACTGCTTGACACTTGGATAAACTATATGAAGATTGTATTACATATAAAGACTTGAAAGACATATTACATGGGAAAAAATCATTGTATTTAAAAACTAATGGTACACAATGAATTTTATTTTATCCATGTTGGTTCTTGTTGAACTTTGTGGCAGATATTCAGTTAAATAAGAAACGTTATTTTATTTTCATAAGTAACAGGCGACTACACTTCTTTTATCATAATCATTGTGTTACTTATAATAATGCAAAGAAATGGGTAAAAAATTACAACTTTTCTGCACTTTTTCCCTTAGTTATGACTCGCGACAAACACGAAACAGGAGCACTTGTTAGACGTGCCTAGACTCTTTTAACCAATATCCTCAATAGAGAATGAGCTTATGACTTTCGTGCGGTAGCTAATAAACATTGCTTTTAGGACGTTTGGCAGGCAGTGGTTTTAACGAAATTCATCCACTACTCTGATAATGAAGTTACACCTCTGTAAAAGTACGTCGTCTCATAGATATTTGTTGAGACAGCACGCGTGTACAGAGACAATAAACGTCGAGTTGCCAGCCGTACGGAAGGCAGCACCGGCAGTATCCGGCCAAATAAAGCCCCGTCACGTTTTTATCCTTGTGAGCAGGGGTCAGTGACCCCCAGCTGGTTAGACGGGCGACCTTCAGTACGCATTATACTCACGTCTCAGCCGGACTCGCTTTCTGTATGTTGCCATTGCCAGCGGCCGGAAGACGATAACACGCTATCGCCGTGGTCCACTTTTATAATTCGATATTTCTCAGTTTGAATACCATTAAAGGCGATTACTGCGCCGAGATTCACAGAGAGAGGAAAAACAATGTTCGCTTCCTTCATAAACAAAAACATGTCGGCGTCCTCCAGACGACCTAAACGATCTTGTGTCGTAAGAACCAGTCCCAAAGTCTGTCTTTATTTCTTTCGTTATCGAAAATGATTGTACTGAGGCCTTTATTCCCTGATCGGGACTTTCATGTATACAGATGTACAATCCAAATCGGTGATTAAGTCAGACTGAAAGAGGTATTTCAGCAACTAATCCTGGAACTACTAGAATGAGTCGTGCGGCCTCTACATTCAGGTGTACTGAACGTTTGGTGCTTTTTGCAAACATCTGTAGCAGGTGCGACGCTAATATAACTGTTACGACATTTTCATAACGAGTGGAGGCGCTCTAAGTGCTGGTAAAGGAAACTGAGAGATAAAGTTTTGCGCCACGTAAAAGGTTAATGGTAATCAAATATACTTCTCTTCATTGCGCTTTGGAGAGTATGTCACGAAAAATAATTGACCAAAGTACTTAGAGAAGACGGCAAGGTTTTAGCCACACAATAGAGATGCACTGACGAAAACGAAGATGGAAAAGATAGTGATAAGAGTAGACTTACAATGCTGTAAGTTCATGACGCAGAAACTGTCAGCTCTGGTACTCCTTCTGCCTATCACAATTAAAGAGATGTTGATCCCAGTCCTACAAGCATAGCCGTCTAAGTCTCTCAGGAACGAGAAATACCTTTTTTTGTGCTGTATATCTCACGATCTCATCAGTTGCCAGTGAATACTGTGGCAATGTTGGGTTCGATAGGTAAATGGGACCGAGCTTGGTGGTGCAGTGTTTAGCACACTGGACTCGCATTCGGGAGAACGACGGTTCAAACCTGCGTCTGGCCATCGAGATTTAGGTTTTCCGTGATTTCCCTAAATCACTCCAGGGGTGGCCGGTTTCCTTCCCCATCTTTGGCACAATCTGAGCTTGTGCTCCGTCTGTAACGACCTCGATGTCAACGGGACGTTAAACCTAATCTTCCTTGTTTTCCTTTTTAGCTAAGTCGATGAGACAGTGCCAAAGCAAAGGTCCGAGGCTCAATCGCCCGTCGACCCAAGGACGGTCACTCATCACTTCTTTTTCCTCTGGAAATCATACATTAATGTGAAAAATACCGTGCTGCGCTATGGCTCCGAGTCCACTACAGCCCACGGGTTCCCCCTATAAACAGAGCCAGCTCAAAGGACGGAGAAACACAAGGTCATAACTCCAAAAGGATCGTGCCTAGTAAAACACTAAGGTGGTTAAAAAACCTTTATGTTGAGAACAGCTTCACTTCTTGTACGACACATTTCAGGCTAACGTCTTTATAAATGAGAGCTTTATTAGCGTGAAAGACAATCCCCTCAAAAAACACAGCCACACTTACATCCTCAAACACGCTCAAGTTATAAATAAGCTTCTTCTTCGGAGAAATAATCAAAACAGTAAACTGAAACATACACAGAGCAAAGAAAGTTTTGCATCACCTCGGTTCCGAGAGTCCCGGAACCAGTACAGAAAATTTGAGTAGAAATCAACATAAACATCATTTCCGCCTTTTCTATTGCTCATGAAAACCACACATTGCACTCGTGATGGCTGGGTGTTGTGTGCTGTCCTTAGGTTAGTTAGGTTTAAGTAGTTCTAAGTTCTAGGGGACTGATGACCATAGATGTTAAGTCCCATTGTGCTCAGAGCCATTTGAACCATTTGAGCCACACATTGCATGTTGTACCACCATACAGCGAGACCTTCACAGGTGGTGGTCCAGACTGGTGTTCACACCGGTACCTCTAATACCCAGTAGCACGTCCTCTTGCATTGATGCATGCCTTTATTCGTCGAGGCATACTATCCACAAGTTCGTCAAGACTCTGTTGGTCCAGACTGTCTCACTCCTCAACGGCGATTCGATGTAGATCCCTCAGAGTGGTTGGTGGATCACATCGTTCATAAACAGCCCTTTTCAATCCATCCCAGGCATGTTCGATAGGGTTCATTTCTGGAGAACATGCTGGCCACTCTAGTCGAGCGATGTCATAATCCTGAAGGACGTCGTTCACAAGATGTGCACGATGAGGGCGCGAACTGGCGTCCGCGAAGACGGATGTCTTGCCAATATGCTGCCAATATGGCACTATCAGTCGGAGGATGGCATTCACGTATCGGACAGCTGTTACGGCGCCTTCCATGACCAACAGCGGCGTACGTCGGCCCCACATAATGCCACCCCAAAACAGCAGGGAACCTCCACCTTGCTGCACTCGCTGGGCAGTGTGTCTAAGGAGTTCAGCCTGACCGGGTTGCCTCCAAACACGTCTCCGACGATTGTCTGGTTGAAGGCATATGAGGCACTCATCGGTGAAGAGAACGTGATGCCAATTCTGAGTGGTCCATTCGCCATGTTGTTGGGCCCATCTGTACCGCGCTGCATGGTGCTGTGGTTGCAAATAGGACCTCACCATAGACGTCGGGAGTGAAGTTGCGCATCATGCAGCCTATTTCGCTCTGTTTAAGTTGTAACATGACGTCCTGTGGCTGCACAAAAAGCATTATTCAGCATGGTGGCGTTGCTGTCAGGTTTCCTTCGAGCCATACTCCTTAGGAAGCGGTCATCCACTGCAGTAGTAGCCCTTGGGCAGCCTGAGTGAGGCATGTCACCGACAGTTCCCGTCTCTCTGTATTTCCTCCATGTCTGAACAATATCGCTTTGGCTCACTCCGAGACGCCTGGACACTTCCGTTGTTGAGAGCCCTTCCTGGCAGAAAGTAACAATGCGGACGCGATTCCATCGCGGTATTGACCGTCTAGCCATGTTTGAACTACAGACAACACGAGCAGTGTACCTTCTTCCTGGTGGAATAACGAACTGATCGGTTGTCGGACCCCTCCGTCAAATAGGCGCTGCTCATGCATGGTTGCTTACATCTTTGGGTGGATTTAGTGACATCTCTGAGCAGTCAAAGGGACTGTGTCTATGATACAATATCCACAGTCAACGTCTGTCTTCAGGAGTTCTGGGAACCAGGGTGATGCAAAACTTTTTTTGATGTGTATATTAAACCACGGAAAAATGAGCGAGTCATAGAGTTAATAAGTTATAGCTATTTAAAAAATTATGATCCGTAACAACGACCTAGAGTTCAACATGATGTCCTCCTTCGAGGACGCAGAGTTGGCAAATGATAGCAGTCTTGCAGATTCAGTAGCAGTGAAGTATAGTAGTAATAAGTGTGAAATCTTTTTATTTTTTCATGTTTTTAAAATTTTATCTGCAACTGAAAGGCAAGTATCTTTATACATGGACGGAAATTCAAAAATGGTTCAAATGGCTCTCAGCACTATGGGACTTAACATCTATGGTCATCAGTCCCCTAGAACTTAGAACTACTTAAACCTAACTAACCTAAGGACAGCACACAACACCCAGCCATCACGAGGCAGAGAAAATCCCTGACCCCGCCGGGAATCGAACCCGGGAACCCGGGCGTGGGAAGCGAGAACGCTACCACACGACCACGAGATGCGGGCCGGACGGAAATTGAAAGTGTTCCACCGTGAAGCACTATTTGTGGAAATGTTCATCCTGTAAGTGGTAATTATAGGATAAAACTCTCACTCCATTCGGAACTGATTGCATCACTAACATCAGTATGAGCCCACGGGCGCGAATACAACTTGTATTCGTTATGACACTGAAGCAAATAGGCTCCGAATGTAATTCTGAGGGATCTATTGGAGCGCCTAGAACATATTCTATGTAAGATGATGAAGATTGCTGGCTGGATGCTGGTGTGAAAGTATATGTCTTCCCGCCGCATCACAGACATAGCCTGTAGGTGACGAATCAGAGGCTGGACTGGCCATTCAGGGTTCAACACATTGCTCAGTGCGTTTGTGGTGTGGATTGTCCATTATCCTGCTGGAATATGCCATCTGATTCCCTGATTATGAAGAGTATGACAACAGAGTTTAGCATTCTTACTGTATAATGGCGAGCATTCAGCCTCCCTTCAACACTTACGTCACTCATACTGTTATATCAAATAGCGCCGCACACGATGATTCCTGGAGCTAGGGAAATACGGGTCTCGAGAATCGCTGCTTCCTGTGACCCTTCACCTGATCGTCAACGGGCACGTTGGCAATAATCTGCCTACCAAAAACAGAAACAAGACGCATCGCTGAACACAAAAGAATTCCACTCATTGTTCTAGTTTACTCTTATTTTACGCGGTTCGCAGCTAGTGGTCTCACGGCAGCGTTCTCACTTCCCGAGCACGGGTTTCCTGGGTTCGATTCCCGGCGGGGTCAGGGATTTTCACCTGCAGCGAGATGACTGGGTGTTCTTGTGTCGTCTTCATCATCATCATTCATCCCCATTACGGTCGGGGGAAGGCAATGGCAAACCACCCCCACTAGGATCTTGCCTAGTACGGCGGTGCGGGTCTCCCGTATCGTTCCCCTCCGCTCTGTCAAGGAGTATGGGACATCAATACAAATACTATTTTACGCGATGCAAGTCTGTGTTGTCTGTGGTTGCTGTCAATGGTAAACAACACATGGCAGTTCGAGACCTCAACCCAGCTTAGAGTGATCTGTTACCTAAGGTACGTGCAGACACTCTGCCTGGATTTCAGTTGCTGTCAGTCATCTATTCGTTGAGCCAGTTGAAGAGTCCTTGGATCTTTTCGTGGTGTAACCATTCTGGAAGGACCCACGCCCACTCTTCTTGCTACACTGTTGTTCTGAATCCCTCTCGTATCTACTTGATCGGGAGTCACTGGACTATAGCTGTCTGTCTGTGCGATCCGTCATTATTCATCTACTAAGAAAAGAGTAATACACAATCTGAAAGGTTATACGAAATTTCTGTTGTTAGCTCGATTCTGATATTCGAGCAGCACCAACTTTCTCTGTAAGAAACTCCGTACAGTTACTTCATCGTCAAGATCACTATTTTCTCAATCATAATTACAGTCTCACAGAAAAGTAATTACAGTCTCACAGAAAAGTTTTTATTCCTGAAGCATTGTCTCAAGTAAAGTCAGAAGTTACAATTTTTACATTATGATAAACTTCTTTTCGTGTTATGTTACACGAAGGAAGGAAGTGTTAGAGAGATTAGGATATAAAGCCTTGTCGACAACGAGGTCATCTGAGACGGGGGTTTGGATACGGATGGGGTGGGAAATCGGCTATGCCCCTTCAAATGAACCACGTTCGCATTCATTTCAAAGTGATTTAGGTAAATCTCAGGTAACCTAAACCAGATGATCGAAGGACGAATAGCACCCCGTTAGTCCCAAACGTTGCTACTGTAGTCATCAGCTGAGTGAAGCTCTACACGTTAGTCCGTCTTCTACAAATATCTTCATCTCTGTATAGCTACTGCAACCTATTTCTTCATAGTGGGCAGCACAGCCATAAATTTATAGAATTAAGTAGATATTTTTTCACTTAGGATATATTTATTTAGACCTCTTCGCGCAACGAAGAAGAGATCTAACTAAATACTGCTGCAACCAATAGCCATTTAAACCACAATAAAGTTCAGCCTCCCTTTACAACTTTTACTTCCCACACACTATCCTATATTACCAAATTAATTATTTCTGAATACGTCAGGATGTGTCTGCCGCGCGGAGTAGCCGCGCGGTCTAGGACGTCTTTTCACGGTCCGCGCGGCTCCCCTCGTCGGAGGTTCGAGTTCTCCCTTGGGCATGGGTGTGGGTGTCTTCCTTAGAGTAAATTAGTTTAAGTTACATTAAGTAGTGTGTTATCTTAGGGACCGATGACCTCAGCAATTTGGTCCCATAATATCTTACCACAAATTTCCAAATTTTGTGTCCTATCACTTTATCACTCTTTTACTCAGTTGTGCCATCAACTTCTTTTATCTCCGATTACATTCTACACCTCATCATTAGTTATACGATCTGTCCATCAAATCCTTATCTTTTCTTTTTGTTTGTCCTTTTTATCATTAACATTTTGCATTCATACAGGGGTGCACTTCATTCAGCTGCTATTAGAAAATACTTCGTAACGCTAAAATTTATATTCGGTGTTGGCAAATATCTCTTTCTCAGAAGGGTCTTTCTTGCTACTGCTAGTCTCCATTTCACATCCTCTATACGGTAGGAATGCATATCGGTGGCGAATATAACGGTCGATGTTCCAAATATGAGTTGAAGGAAGAAAACGGGAAGACTAGGGTCGTACCGTCGATGATAAAGTCATTCGAGACAGAGCATAAGGACGGATCGTACAAGGAAGCGGATGAAAATAGTGGCGTCCTTTTGAAACGAACCATTCCGCCACCGGCTTTAAGCTGTTCAGAGAAACCATGGCAAAACTAAATCTCCGTGGACGGGTGAGGTTTCGAAACGAGCTTCTCGTGACTGTTAATCGAACGCTTTATTACTGTGTCAACTCACTAACTGCTAACTGACAGGAGATGAGAGTGGGCTGGCGGTACGAACAGGGGCTGCTCCGTCAGACTGACAAGATCTGCTGGTGTTTCCGCAGAATTATTGCAATACAGAGAGCCTATTACACGTTTCATAGAATATCGAGAGCAGGTTTCCAAACGTGTTGCGTACAATATAAAAGCATTTAAAACTGTAGTAGGTGTCACTAAATTGCGATGGGATAGCAGCGTTCGGGTCGGCGGTAGTTGAATGTAATCGTACTGTTGAAAGATGCTCACCATCGTAATTTGGCCAAGGGTAGCCAGAGCTTATGATTTCTCATGTGTATGGGGCCGCGAGTACAAGGCTAGACTAATTATAGCAAACACAAAGACATTTCTTCAGTCATTCTTCCGAAGCTCCACACACGAATGGAAGAACGCTAATACGTGGTACAATGAGATTTATCCTCACTCATGCACTTCACAGTGGTTTGGAGAGTGTAGATGCAGCTTGCTAGATTTCATAGTAGTGTCCTAGGGTCATTTCAGCTGTGAGGTCTTCGTCGTCTTTCACGGGCCTCAAGAGTTGTCCAAATTTTGCTGGAGTCCTGAAGACCGAATCGATTTTATGCCTCTTTAGGAGCCGTCTAATCTTTCCTGTTATTGATCAACAGGACGGCAAGAACGCAAACTTCTTCGAGTCCTCCTCGGAGTATTTCTGCCTACGTATTTTCGGAAAGATAGCTTGCAAAATCTGGTGGTTGTTGTAGCCGTTTTCTTGAATACTTTCCGTAAGTGGCTCCGTTCCTTCGGCAAGTTTTCAGAATCTGAGACGGTTTCGGCTCGATGCAGTAAGATTCTCAGTACAGAACGTTCCTGCGACGGATGGTGATAGCTGTTAGCGTGCAGATACATCTATTATCACACGGACTAACAGTTTTTAGGATAGCATAAAAAAACGATCGAAATAAAAATTTGTGACAACCTGCAACTAAAGCACAGCGCGGGACCCGGCCACCGGAAGGCTGAAGCGGCCGCGGCGGCCGCACAACGCAAACATTACTGTATATGGTGCCGAAGTGGGTACCAGTGACGTCACGGAAGGTAGCGCGGCTATATAAGGAAGGTAGTACAACTAGAAGACAGTCACCACTTGACAATGGCCTAGGGTCCCCACCTGGTAGCTGAGTGGTCAGCGCGACAGAATGTTAATCCCAAGGCCTCGGGTTCGATTCTCGGCTGGGTCGGAGACTTTCTCCGCTCAGGGACTGGGTGTTGTGTTGTCCTAATCATCATCATTCCATCCCCATCGACGCGCAAGTCGCCGAAGTGGCGTCAAATCGAAAGACTTGCACCCGGCGAACGGTCTACCCGACGGGAGGCCCTAGTCACGAGATATTTATTTTATTTAATGGCCTAGGAGTACTCGGCCGAAAGATCGTGTATTTTAGACCACTTGACTCGGCTGGAAGCCCGAGAAACTTTTATTATTACATACCGCCGTGAAACTATGCATTCCTATGTCAGTAGCTGTTTCTTTACTGAAAATGTTTAACCTATGTCCGTTGTTAGATTTTATGGTTTTTAGGTCGAGGTAGTGTAGTACCTGCTCTGTTTGTGTTTCCATGCTGAACTGAACGAGATTGCATATGTTACTTCATTATCTGTGTAAATTACTTATATGTTGTTGTGGCTCATCTGTACCAGTAAAATACTTCATATTCTTTCTTTTAATTATGTCTAGAAAAAATCTGTTTTCAGTGTGATTCACTAGGATACACAAATATTAACAGAACGTTTCAAACTTGAGAACAACAACAACTTCGAAATAATCCAAAAAACGATAGATACAAACATCAAGTTTGTTCTATGTACTGACTTGGCAGAAAATCCTAAGAAATTTTGGTCTTATGTCAAAGCGGTAGGTGGATCAAAACAAAATGTCCAGACACTCTGTGACCAAAATGGTGTTGAAACAGAGGATGACAGACTAAAGGCCGAACTACTAAATGTCTTTTTCCAAAGCTGTTTCACAGAGGAAGACTGCAGTATAGTTCCTTCTCAAGATTGTCGCACAGATGACAAAATGGTAGATATCGAAATAGACGACAGAGGGATAGAGAAACAATTCAAATCGCTCAAAAGAGGAAAGGCCGCTGGATCTGATGAGATACCAGTTCGATTTTACACAGAGTACGCGAAGGAACTTGCTCCCCTTCTTGCAGCGCTGTGCCGTAGGACTCTAGAAGAGTGTAGCGTTCCGAAGGATTGGAAAAGGGCACAGGTCATCCCCGTTTTCAAGAAGGGACGTCGAACAGATGTGCAGAACTATAGACCTATATCTCTGACGTCGATCAGTTGTAGAATTTTGTAACGCGTATTATGTTCGAGTATAATGACCTTTCTGGAGACTAGAAATCTGCTCTGTATGAATCAGCATGGGTTTCGAAAAAGACGATCGTGTGAAACCCAGCTCGCGCTATTCGTCCACGAGACTCAGGGGACCATAGACACGGGTTCCCAGGTAGATGCCGTGTTTCTTGATTTCCGCAAGGCGTTCGATACAGTTCCCCACAGTCGTTTAATGAACAAAGTAAGAGCATATGGACTATCAGACCAATTGTGTGATTGGATTGAAGAGTTCCTAGATAAGAGAACGCAGCATGTCATTCTCAACTGAGAGAAGTCTTCCGAAGTAAGAATGGTTTCAGGTGTGCCGCAGGGGAGTGTCGTAGAACCGTTGTTATTCACAATATACATAAATGACCTTGTGGATAACATCGGAAGTTCACTGAGGCTTTTTGCGGATGATGCTGTGGTATATCGAGAGGTTTTAACAATGGAAAATTGTACTGAAATGCAGGAGGATCTGCAGCGAATTGACGCACGGTGCAGGGAATGGCAATTGAATCTCAATGTAGACAAGTGTAATGTGCTGCGAATACATAGAAAGAAATATCACTTATCATTTAGCTACAAAAAAGCAGGTCAGCAACTGGAAGCAGTTAATTCCATAAATTATCTGGGAGTACGCATTAGGAGTGATTTAAAATGGAATGATCAACAAAGTTGATCGGCGGTAAAGCAAATGCCAGACCGAGATTCATTGGAAGAATCCTAAGGAAATGCAATCCGAAAACAAAGGAAGTAGGTTACAGTACGCTTGTCCGCCCACTGCTTGAATACTGCTCAGCAGTGTGGGATCCGTACCAGATAGGGTTGATAGAAGAGATAGAGAAGATCCAACAGAGAGCAGCGCGCTTCGTTACAGAATCATTTAGTAATTGCGAAAGCGTTACGGAGATGATAGATAAACTCCAGTGGAAGACTCTGCAGGAGAGACGCTCAGTAGCTCGGTACGGGCTTTTGTTGAAGTTTCGAGAACATACCTTCACGGAGGAGTCAAGCAGTATATTGCTCCCTCCTACGTATATCTCGCGAAGAGACCATGAGGATAAAATCAGAGAGTTTAGAGCCCACACAGAGGCATACCGACAATCCTTCTGTCCACGAAGAATACGAGACTGGAATAGAAGGGAGAACCGATAGAGGTACTCAAGATACCTTCCGCCACACACCGTCAGGTGGCTTGCGGAGGATGGATGTAGATGTAGATGTAGAAGTCAACTGCGAAAGTGATACACTTTTATGTGAAAGTCATGGACACTTCAATCACTCTTGATAATCCAATTAACATTATAAGAAAACAACTGACAGGAACCCCAGAAATAAAAATGTCACCACTACCGAAGAGTCTCCACAAATCATAAAACTAAACACCGAGCAAAACTGCTTTCATATCAATAAGTCGTGCTGTTTACAAATGGGTATCCTGCTAATGGGAAGCCTAATATTAACAGATATGCTATCGTATTGAAGTGTACATGTCTTGCACATGCTGCAGCAGCAACATTTTCGCAGTTATGGGCGGCTACGGAGGCAGCGTGACTCAATATTTCTGCAGGGGACTTCCAACGGCTTGTTGAGTCGATGTCACGTCAAGTGGCTCCACTACTCCGGGCAAAAGGAAGTCCGACACGATATTAAGAGGTATCCCATGACTTCTGTCACCTTAGTGTAACCATGTATCAAGATGCAACCACAGCAAAACAAACGTGCGAGAGGGGTGTGGAAGGTGAATGTTAGCATCTTATTGGACGGAGAATTGGAAGAAGGATTTCATGGCGTACGGGGGACCAGAACAAATCAAGTGTAGAAACATCCTAATGTACTGGACTGGTGGCTAAATCTGGCAAAGCCAAGTATTAGGAAGTTATTGATACGTTTTTCAGGCTGCAGAAGAAGGAACAAGAAGACACCGTGAACTTCTACTGGTCATATCTCCGTGATTTATGTAGCAGACGTACAGACCTAATGCGTCATAGACGAAGTGTTAAAAACATTAAATTCTCTCGCAATTGCGAATATGGACAACCATCAGCTGTGGAATGAAATGACGATGAATATTTGTGCTGGAGAGGGATTCGAACCCGGATTTCCCGCTTATTGCGAGCGGTCGCCTTTCCACTTTGCTATCCGTGCACGACTCACTGCCAAATCCATACTTCCGAATGTCGTCAACCATGTGTCTACAACCTGTACTCGTGCATCCATTATGTACACTCCCGTACAGGTGAGACCTTTATTTGAAATCCCGCGTCCGGCCATCCTGATTTAGGTTTTCCGTGATTTCCCTAAATCACTCCAGGCAAATGCCGGGATGGTTCCTCTGAAAGGGCACGGCCGACTTCCTTCCCTATCCTTCCCTAATCCGATGAGACCGATGACCACGCTGTCTGGTCTCCTTCCCCAAAACCAACCAACCCACCAACCAACCTTTATTTGAAAGTCGCTTGTCCGGTGTCGGCGGTTAAATGCGATATTGCAGTGCCTGTGTTATTCTGAATTACGATGCAAATTTCCTTTGGACATGCATGCAAGCACTGCAGTATCATGTAGTAAATGTTAATAAGGTTAAGACTAACATTTTACGTATCAAATTGCAAGAGCTGGATGGTCTGAAAATAAGAGCCAAAGTAATCAACGAAGTTGCGCAAGCACACATATCCTTCTATAATCTTCTGAGACGCAACAAAAAGAAAAGTCAACAAATTGTAAAAGAAATACTATAGATGAAGGGAATGTAGTGAGAGGTCAGACAGGCATTCCGCCAGAAATTTATAAGTACTTTCAGGATCTCTACAGAGAGAATGTTAACTGTTATGAAGAAGTTAATGATATTTTGAAACATGTGACACACAAGCTCGATGCAGAAGGTAATGAGTCACTAAGCAGGCCCCTCACGGAGGGAAAGGGAAGTCACCAGGCTCAGATGACATACGCGCTGAGTTTTATATAAAGTTTTGGGAGGCGATAAAACGGTATATCACTGGTGTCATTAATTGTATTTGGACACACGATGATACTCTATGAGATTATACAGAACTAGTCGTGCTCATTCCTAAAGACACGAAGGTGAAACATTTATCTAAGTTCAGGCCGATTCTCTTTTTAACTCTGATTGTAAGATATTGAATAAATCATTGAATATTCGATTCGTTCATGTTACTTGTCCAGGACATGAAGTTATTAAAATACTGGTAGAGCATTAATAACACACAGAGATTAATTACATAACAAGTACCAGTTACAGAGGAAGTTCAGTAAAATACAGAAAGTAGTAACAATAAAGATACAGGGATTAATATGTACGACAGGAATTTATAAATATAGACAGGAAAATAGAAAATCGAGTAAGATAATTCTCTTCAGTTTCTGTGGAGAGCAAAATATTTGGAGGTTTTTACTGTTGTTTTGTTGGGTGCAGTAAGATCACTGGTAGTGCATATATCCGGCAGTTTCCTGCGGACTAACAGATGTTGTTGGTCCTGCATGTCCTCACAATGGCGAATTTCGTCATTACTGTTGAAGTCCCATTTCCTAAGGTGGACTTCGCATCGTAATACACCAGTTCTCAGTCTATCTTCCATGTCGCATAAGACAGCTGTGAGCGTCCGGCTGGTTCTTCTTTGTCATTCGTTCGGTGTGCCTCAGCCAAAGTATCTCTCCAAAATTCTGCTCGGGGACTTGTGGGCGATGAAAGGATTGCTGCAGTTGTCTGCATGAAGCTCTTTCTTGAACTGAGTCTTTACCGTTGAGGTTCGTGTCCAACAGGAAATATCTGGAATCAGTTTGCCATTTCTTCTTCTTCTCCACTTCTGAAGCTGCTTTCTCACTAATACTTGCTGATGCTATAGCCGTAGAAGACTGGACTGATAGAGATACGGAAGAAAATCATGTCAGAAAAGCGCTGTTCTAAGCAAGGCTCCAGTACAGGCTGTAACTGATCATAAAAACTTAATATGGAAATTTGTCAACAACAAACGGGGGTGCAACCATATTATCAGTTGACTTCGTGGAACCGTATGAAACAATAAGTCACAAGTACATTTACAACGTAATTACCGCAAATGGTTCAAAATGGCTCTGAGCACTATGGGACTTAACTTCTGAGGTCATCAGTCCCCTAGAACTTAGAACTACTTAAACCTAACTAACCTAAGGACATCACAAACATCCATGCCCGAGGCAGGATTCGAACCTGCGACCGTAGCGGTCGCGCGGTTCCAGACTGTAGCGCCTAGAACCGCTCGGCCACCCCGTCCTTACCGCAAAAGGGTTTACTCAGTAATCTGTAAAGACTGCTGATGCTATACCCGTAGAAGACTGGACTGAAAGAGATAAGGAAGAAAATCATGTCAGAAAAGCGCTGTTCTAAGCAAGGCTCCAGTACAGGCTGTAACTGATCATAAAAACTTAATATGGACATTGTCAACAACAAAAGGGGGTGCAACCATATTATCAGTTGACTTCGTGGAACCGTATGAAACAATAAGTCACAAGTACATTTACAGTGTAATTCCCGCAAAAGGTTCAAAATGGCTCTGAGCACTATGTGACAAATGGTCAGCTGACGGATTTCGTAAACATTAATTGATCCGTAAAGCAAGGATGTCCATTTTCCATAACGAGGTTTGCGATAGCGCTGGATCCCGTTTTGTTAGGAACAGAACAGAAATTTTCACCAGTAAATATCTTAGGTGAGATTTTGCATGTAAAGTTTATGCTGGTGATGTCTGAATAGCACTAAAAGACCTAGAAGATCCGACTGAAGTTATGAACAAAACCTCGAAAATTACAGCGCAGCATCAAGAGCTCAACTGAAATCTACAGGACAAGATTTTTATGTTAGGAAAGTTTTCACGATTAGCTAACGATTATGCATTTCAGCAACTAGAAATCCATAAAACACTAGGTATGGACATGTACACCAACCCTTAAAAAATTGCTTCATGTAATGGGAGAAAGATGTTGAGAATTTTTAGAGGGAAATTTAAAGAAAATGCCGACAGATACCTCTTATTACTTCAAAAGCATAGGTTTTTAATAACCACATATTAACTGAAGTATGGCATGTGGCACAGGTAACACCAAAACCGAAATTAATTTCAAATTGGATGAAATCTGGAGGAGACTGGTTTATTTGGCGGTATAGTGTCTCGAATGTTAAAATGTCAACATCAGCTTTAGCGCAGAGTGAAGGAGGTTTGGAACTGTGAGATGTTAAAAGACGATGTGATGTCTAACTTCCATACAGATCGCAGAAGGAAGCAAAAGCATTGTCGAGTAGTTTAATAGTTGCAATTTGAGAACAGGTGCTACGACAAAGCCTGAGTTCACCAGTGACTATATCTCAATCACATCAGTCACGTCTTGGGCTTGGTTAGGCTATATAACACAGAATACAGTTAGATACTGGACCGGATAAGACACAAAACTTCAATAAAAGCAGAAGCTGTGAATAATGATAAGCTCTATAAATCCGAACTGAACAGGATGAAAAGAAAATATATCGACAGAAACTGGACAGCAATAAGGGCAGACATACTCAATGAACATTTAACTCTCAAAGCGCAGCAGCGTAGTATCTAGTAACGAATGAAGCAATAGAATCAAATGAAAAGCTTTACTCAATTAAACTAGGTGGAACTGTTTCTAACATTCTGCGTGGTGTCTGTTGTTCTATGTCGTGTCTTCCTACCACTTTCACGCAACGACGCTCTGAGCGTATTTTTTAGGGAATTGACTAGTTTGAACCTGGGACCTGTTGCTGGTAAGGAGACGCCAGACCACACATGACATGTAGAGTTCAGTGAGACTAGCGATGACATAACCAAATACTTAATGATTTCAGCGTCAGCTCCACTGCACTCCCTGTAAAAGAATCTAAATACTAACTAAATTTAGTGGAAGGGGTTCAAGGCTTTCCTATTTTTAGTTAGCTGGTAAAATAACGTCGAAAAAGCAGTTAAGTTTACCATTGGAAATTTCATTCTACTCACAAAACATTGTTTATAAATTGCACTATTGATAAAAGGAAATGTTTCAATGCAGGATGATAAAAACCAACTGCGTTCAACAAAAATGTGAACGAATATTCCCTGAATGGGTTTCCAAGTTCTACAATGGATCGAAGGATGACCTATGCCATATCACATCTATAATCTAGGTTTAAATTAAGTTTCACAAAAGAGAAAACTATCAAAATGGTCTACAGTGGCCCTCAATTATCTTTAATTACTTATCTAACTTGTCGTAAATTACAGTGGCTGATGTGGCTTCTCAATAATTATATAACAGAAAAATCATCGCGTTTCAGATATTAACTTACGTAGCAAATGTGAATACCATGAGCTTCAATTGACGATCGACACTAGTATTACGTAAAAAGGGGATGTAACAGATGAGACTTCTGCAGTTCTGAGTGAAGCCTTATGGGCTCAAAAATGCGGCATCGCGTGCGTTCATTACCTTGTCGGTGTTCGTCAGGGGGCGGCGGCCGGCGCAGCTCCATCCAGCTCGCCGTCTCGGAAGCAACTCTTTTCTAACTTCTCCTTACTACAATTTACCGAAGTTGGTTTAAAAAAAAAAACTATCTGGCTGTGTTTTCATCTGACCAATCAGTGTCTCAATGTTAACCTTAAGCTCCGCCTACAAAAATTCTGTCTATCCAATGCGAAACGTTATACATTTCATGGTGGGGCAATGTATTTAAAGTTTGCAACGTAACAGAGGCGCGAAAAAGTCTCACGCTAAAACCTGCAGCTGGTGTGGTCCTTTTAGTGTTATCGTAAGATCTATACTGTTCTTCTGGAGGGCTCTATCTTTTAACATGGGCTGGGGGGGGGGTGGTCCTGGTGGTTACTTTTCGTGTTGGGGCAATGTTTTTAACGTTTGCAACGTAACAGAGACGCGAAAAAGTCTCACGCTAAAACTTGCAGCTTGTGTGGCCCTTTTAGTGTTATCATAAGATCTATACTGTTCTTCTGGAGGGCTCTAGCTTTTAACATGGGCTGGGGGGTGGTCCTGTCAGTTAGCTGGCGACGTGGGTGTCCGTCCCTTATCGTAGGGCCTTCTAGCTTAACACGGTTCTGCTCTCGGCTTCTGTTCTCGTTTCTCCCCTCGGAACTGCGTCTGTCTCACGGTGGGAAGGTATGACATGCATTTAGGCATTCTTGTGTTAGTCTGTGGTATTCCATTTGCTCACTCGTTACTCATATTACTTTGGTTAATTTAATGTCACGATTTATTCGGAGCTATGTGACATACTACTGGATTTGCTTATCATGTCAGGGTTTTCATGGAAGGTGTTGGATTTGCCTGACACCTTACATGTTAACTGTTCTTACTGCGAAGAACTGGACAATCTATAACACAGATTTCTGTGCATCAGACGTAATCAGACACGCCTGTAGACAAAAATTAAACTTGCTTTAATGAGTAGGTTAGACCACAGGCACATACAGATAACGGACATTTTAAACCCAGAGAAGAGACACTGTCCACCAGCAAAACAAAATGCTGTACTACGGCTGATAGGAAACTTTGTCCATTACATCATAAGTGAAAGTGACGAAGAATTGCAGTAATTTTCTAAGAACAGAGAGGTAGAGAATAAAAGAATTTAAAAATTACAAAGCCACGTATCAAAGGTACTTGGAAGCTTTTTCCAATAAATACCTTACTAAGTAATAATTATTTCGAGACTGAAAAAATCATTGATTTCCCTTTCCGTGTATTCTTTTCGTTTATCTATCTATTTTTTTTCTTTAATCAAGAGGGAGAATTTATTTCTGTATATCTTCAGTATTTACATAAACGCACAATTTTAAATTGTAATAGTATGTCCATATCAGAAACCGACGACCATAAGAACAGAAAGGTACCGATATAAGAAGAAGAAATTCATTATGATTGCAGATAAAAAAATATTGGTAGAGCGTTGGGTAGCTCAGTCAGCGGAGCACTTACCTGGACAAGGCGAAGTTCCCGGTTTTAAGTCTCGGTCCGGCACACATTTTTAATCTGCTAGGGAATTTCATATCGTTGCACACGTCGCTGAAGAGTGAAAATTTCATTCTGGAAACATTAATTATTGTAGGCCTTTGTGGCCTACTTTGGAGAGAAGAGTGTGATTGCTATCCACCTCATCATCTTTGCTTGAAGTTGGCATTATTTTGCAGGAAGAATGTTATAAAAGTCCCTTTAAAACCATGCAGAACCTGTATTTATCCATTCGGCGACGAGTGGAAGCTGTTTTGAATGTCAGCGCAAAAGAAAGGCAATAGGTCCCAGATTAGAGTCCCGGGCTCTTTACAAAAGCGAAGAGCTAGCTGTAAACGACAATCACGATGACGTAAGTCTGCATGCTGTCGGTCGTGTTGGCGTCGTGGGTGAACCAGAGTGGAATGTGGAAGGGCTCGATGGCTTCCAGTCGCTGGGGAGGAGCCTTTAACTGGCTTGCTTTGTAAGAGCACTAGTCACGGAAGGCAGGTTTGAAAAAAGGAGTCAGACAAGCCCTACGACAGAATTACAACATGTCTTACGGGTCAAATTAAGTTTTAAGTAATTCAGATCATCTGAATGACTTTTGGAGTCAATCAGAAATTGCTGGTTCTGTTCGCAGGCAAGTTGTGACTATAATAGATTGACTGGACTAGATTGAAATTGAGGCTGAAACAAAAACAACTCACTAGAAAAATGCCAAAAAAAATTCAAATACAATGTTATTATGAAGTGTATCAAATGATTTTGCTTGCTCAGGGGATTACGAAACTGAATTTGGATTTCGTCTAGGTAAAGCTTTTCGAGAGTTATCGATGTATGTTTATCCCTATTTGAAATTAATTAACAGCAACTGAAACATTGTCGTTTAAGTAAAACAAGTTATAAGAATAGAGTCATTTTGGTTTCGTGCTTCGATTGAAATACCTGAATTGTGCGACCACGCCATCAGTTTTACATCCCACGATCGGTGTGGGCTTGACTCTTTGTGATGTCATAGTGGTCGTACATGAACCGTCACTTTAAAGCCTATATATTTAACACAGCATAAGCCCTGAAACTCTTTTTAGTAAGTAGACGAGTTCCCGAAAAACATATATAAATAAGTAAAATTATTGGATAAATTATGTAGGACTGATAATGCTGACGAAACCAGAGGGTTGTATCTTACAAAACATAAATGTTTAGTATGTAATGTTCACGCTTACGTGAATGGTGGCCTCGCATGAAATGCGGATTAAAAATGAAAAAAATTAGACAGTAATTAATGTTTCCAGAATGAAATTTTCACTCTTCAGCGATGTGTGCAACGATATGAAATTCCCTAGCAGTTTAAAACGGTGTGCCGGACCGAGACTTGAAATCGGGAACTTCGCCTTTTCCAGGTAAGTGTTCCACTGACTGAGCTACCCAATCACGACACACAACACGTCCTCACAGCTGTACTTCCACCGGTACGTTATGTCCTATGTTCCAAACGTCATAGAAACGCTCCTGCGAAACTTACAAGTTAGTACTCCTGGAAGAAATGATATTGCGGCGGCATGGCTTAGCCGCAGCCTGGGGGATTTTTCCAGAATGAAATTATCACTCGGCTGCCTTTGTGGCCTACTTTGGAGAGAAGAGTGTGCGATTACTATCCACCTCCATCGTCATTACTTGAGCTTGGCATTATTTTGCAGGAAGAATGTTATAAAAGTCCCTTGAAAACCACACAGGACCTGTATTTAACCATTCGCCGAAGAGTGGAAGCTATTTTGAATGTCAACGGGTTTCCTACACCGTATATAGGTTGTGGTAATGTGTTGCGTTTTTGGTTTTTCCATATACTTGTCCACCTCCTGTATTTTGTGGTTTGTATACTTCCACCAGAGGAAAATTAGGACTGTCGTCTGATTTATTTGGTGCGGCCGGCCGCGACATCCCTTGGCTGTGGCACCTTCTTCAGCTCAGAGTAACATTTACGTCCAACATCATCGACTATTTGTTGTATATATTCCAGTCTGTCTTCCCTTACAGGTTTTGTCCTCAACGACATGCAACCTATTCCCTGGTCTCTTAATACGTGTCCTGTCATCCTTCCCCTTCTTATAGCCAGTATTTTGCAGTTATTACTTTCCTCGGCGTTATTGCGAGCGGCCTTCTCATTTTTTACTACATCAGCCAACGTACTTTTCAGCACACTTCAGTAGCACCACATCTGAAATGATTTGATTTTCATTTTTCTGTATTTCCCACAGCCCTTTATACATTTTCATAGAACGCTGTGCTCCGGAATTTCATCAGAAATTTCTGCCTCAAATTAAGGTGCATGTTTGATACCAGTAGACATCCTTCAGCGAGGAATGCCATATTTTGCCTTTCTAGTCCTTTTCTTATATATCGTCACTGATTTTCCCGTCATGACTTAATTTTCAAGACAGCAGAATTTCTTCAATCATTGTAACTTGAACACTCTTCAGTTGGTCCGCATTTGCGTAACACAATACGAGGATTATCGGTCCGTCTTGATGCAAAACAAGACGCGGTTTTGCGAAATGGCATCATGTTTTGAATTACTGCCAAAGTCTTAAGTTATGATTTTCTGTGTTTTAGGGCAACTACATGCCGACCAACGAACATGACATGTAGTATGCCTGAAGAAACGGCGACAAACATAGAAAATATGGTGAAAAAATGGCAAGAAATATGGAAACCATGCAATGACTCAAAAGTGAAAAGAATTAAAAAAAATGGTTGTGGCGAAAATTTCGCTGAAATTATTTTGAGGAAGAAATTAAACAAAAGTCTTTTGCACCATTTTCGATGTTAAGTATATTGCTACTCTCATTTAAGCCACTTCGCATTACTAACCTCAGTTTACTCTCGCCGGGCGGGATTAGCAGAGCGGTCTATGGCGCTGCAGTCATGGGCCGTGCGGCTGGTCCCGGCGGAGGTTCGAGTCCTCCCTCGGGCATGGGTGTGTGTGTATTTGTCCTTAGGATAATTTAGGTCAAGTAGTGTGTAAGCATAGGGACTGATGACCTTAGCAGTTAAGTCCCATAAGATTTCACACACATTTGAACAAGTTAACTCTCAATCCATAGTGAATGCTCATTAGACTGTTAATTTCATTCAACGAAACCTGTAATTTTTCCTCACTTTCACTGACAACGGCAATGCCGTAAGCGAATTTTATTACTGATTTCCTTTCACACTAAATTTTAATCCCACCTTTCTTTTATTTCCGTCATTGACTCTTGGAAGTACATGTTGAACAGCAGTAGAAAAAGACTGCATCCTTCCCTTACGCCCTTTTTAATCTGAGCAGTCTTCTATTGGCTTCCCATTCTTATTGTTCTCTCTGGGTTGAGTTCACGGTGTATATTACCCTTCTCTTCCTATAGCTCTTACCTATTTTTCCGAGCATTTAAAAAATCTAGTACTGTTTTAAGTTGTCGAATATAATTTTTAGCTCGACGAATGCTATGAAGGCGTCCGCAGATCGTGGTCTCGCGGTCGCGTTCTCGCTTCTCAAGCAAAGGGTCCTGGGTTCGATTACCGGCGGGGTCAGGTGTTTTCACCTGCCTCGAGATGACTGGGTATTTATGTTGTCCTCGTCATTTCATCATCATTCATGAAAATGGCGAGTCTGGACTGCGCAAAGATTGGGAATTAGTACGGGAGCTGATAACCGCGCAGTTGAGCGCCCTGCAAACCAAAACATCATCATCATCCTATGAAGGTGTCTCGATTGTTCTCAAATCTTGTCTCCATTACCAAGCGCAAGGTCAGAACTACCTCTGTGGTGCCTTTACCTTTCCTAAAGCTAAACTGATCGTTAACTAACGGCCACAGATTGTTATTTACGGTAGGCTGCCTTTCTACAGAGCGCTCTTCATGGTATACGTGTACATGTGAATTGAGGAGATACGGTGTATCAAGGTTGAATTGCGATATGTCATCGTTTTTTCTATAAATGTGTTATTGTTATTATTGTAGAAATTGCTACTCATTTTTCTGTTTATATGGCACAGTGTAATGATGTCAGTGGCAGAAACGCGTTAAGGTGTACATCTTCCAAATTTAAATGTTAATAGGGATCAAGACGGACAATTGTAGTGATTAGTGATAACGATCGCGGACTTATACAGTAAAATTATGTCATTTAGAGACAAAACTGATCGTCATCTAACAGATCTTCAGTTTTCCTTTCTATTTTGCTGTATATTATTGACAGCAACTTGAATAGCTGAGCTGATTGTGCTATAGTCCTCGCATTTATTTGCCTTTGCTAACGGAGAATTGTGAGGACGACATTCATCTGAAAGGCCGATGATATGACCCCAGTCTCACAGAATGTACACAATAACTTGAATACTCGTTCGGTTGCCACTTCCGCTGATTTTAGAAATTCCGTAGGAGTTAAGCCACGATAATAGGAATTTTGATAAAACAGTGATTTCGTAGACATATCCCGGTAGGTGTCAGTCGACGTGTGGTGTGTTAAAAATAGACCTCCCGTGTGCTGTGAACTTTTCTCCGCACGTCTGATTGCCTCTGGCGAAATCGGCCAGCACCGTCCTGAGGGAGAACATGTGGCGAAAGCAGCAGATAAATTACACTCGGAGTTGGGTGCCCTTGTGAAGCACGGCTCTGCCTCTGCAGCTGCTCCGGTTTCCATAAACGCTCTGTGCTTGAGTAAGCCCCTTGCAACATATTACTTCTCCGCAACATGGACGAAAAGCTGAAAATAAAACAGGATCTATTAGAAAGCGAATGAGTTCTTTGACACAGCGGAATACTGTATTGAGATGGGAATTCAACAATATTCCGAACTTTATGGTGAGATTCACACGGGGCAGCTCTTTTTAAACGAACTAACTCTAATAAACACATTTAACTTACATCATGATGCAACGAAATAGATACACTGACGGAGAAAAATAGAGCACCAAGAAGGAGTTGTGCGACATAAAAGAAAGATGGAAGGCGAGTTTCTATATTTGAAAGATGATATCTGTTCAAATTTCGCACTTCGACCATAAATATAATAGACTGACCCTGACATCATTTTCGTGGCTCCAACATCTCTGGGCTGAAGTCACGTGAATGTTGGCAAAACATGGTTGTTTCGTGTTGCGCTTATGGCTGTACTCAGCGTTTTGTCGGGGGAAATGGCATTACATTTCACGTGTGTTTCTATGATAGTGCAGATGCGTTTATTGAAATCTGCTGAAGTGACTTTTATATGTTTTTTACACTTGAAATAGAGTATCACGTAAATTAAAGTGTTGAAAGTGATGCCTGTAAAGTCAGACTCATATTACATTTCTGAAAGTATCTGTGATAATTCGGTTACAGAAGTAAGTATAACTGTTTCTCGTTCCTACTCATAGGTTCCCTAAGGATACAGGCCCCGAAACGGAAAAACTTCAGAGTCTCACCTTTCATCTAAAATATCATTTTTTTAAAACTGATAGTTTAAACTTTTGTAAAAATAGTGAGAACTGAACCTTTGAAGTGCTCCTGAAATCGATACTCTAAAATGGACCTGCTCCTAAAGTCGACAATTTTGGCACCTATAGTTGACATAATTCCCATATCCCATTTTCTTTTATAAGTGACTAGAGCTCAAAACGCAGCGAATCCAATGTTTAAAGTTTTGACACGAGCCCACTCTTACTGTTTAAAAGAATTTTAACGACATTTTACTTTAATTGATAGTTTATAGTAATTTCGTCCCGCTGCCCACCAGAGTGGCGTTCGATGCATTTGTTAGATTTTATAAATGGTACTGTGAACAAATCCAGGTCAAATGTAGTTCTGGCATAATTTTTCGCAAATAAAACAGTAATTTTTGTTGGAAGCGTTTGGCAGTCAATTGAGAAATGTGGAGAAAATACGATACAAACATAGGATGGCAGACCACTGATTTGAAATCCCGCCACGTTTTGCCAACAGTCACGTGGTTTATGTTGGAGCCACACCAGCCCTATAGCTTCTGCACAGCAAGGCCAGTCTACTAGTATATGGTCGAAGATTTCGCACCAATCGTATAAGAATGCCGCTAGTAGCGCCAGTATTAGTATGCAAATCAGGTTTGCTTCAAATGCCTTCGAGAGCGGACGTGGTGAGTTGATTTTAAGAGTGCCTTTAAGGCGACAAAGACGACATTATCAACATCTTAATGAGACAGAACGAGGTCGTCTAATAGGGCTATGAGAAACTGGACCCTTCTGCGATGTTGCACAAAGACTTGACGCGAATGTAGCAATTATACATGCTTGCTTGTTGGCAACTGTGATCACAATAATGTACGGTCTCAAGATCGGGCTGCAGACGGCCATGTTGCACTACCGATAGGGAAGACGATCACGTACAGCGTATGGTTCTGGCGCGTCGTACTGCACCAGCAATTTAAGCAGCAGCTCGTACCACAGTGAAACGCCAACTGCTACAGATCGGTTACTTCAAGAACAGCTCCGAGCTAGACGCCCTGTAGCGTGCATTCCACTGACCCCAAACCACCGCCATTTGCGACTTCAGTGGTGTCAAGCGAGAGCTCATTGGAGCGCAGGATGGAGATCTGTTGTGTTTTCTGCTGAAAACTTGATCTTCCTCGGTCCCAGTAATGGCCGTGTGCTAGAAGGAGGCCAACTGAGGGCCTGCAACCAACCTGTCTGTGTGCCAGACACACTGGACTTGCTCCTGGAGTTATGTTCTGGGGCACGATTTCACTTGACAGCAGGAGCGCCCTCATGGCTATCCCGCGCATTTTGAGTGCAAATCTGTACGTCAATCTGATGATTTGCCCTGTTGGGATGCCATTCATGAACAGCATTGGCTCTGAGCACTATGGGACTCAACATCTTAGGTCATAAGTCCCCTAGAACTTAGAACTACTTAAACCTAACTAACCTAAGGACATCACACACACCCATGCCCGAGACGGGATTCGAACCCTCGACCGTAGCAGTCCCGCGGCTCCGGACTGCAGCGCCAGAACCGCTAGACCACCGCGGCCGGCTGAACAGCATTGCAGAGGGTGTTTTCCAACAGGATAACGCTTGCCCACATACCGTTTTTGTAGCCCAGCGTGCTCTACAGAGTGTCGACACGTTGCCTTGGCTTGCTCGATAACCAGAACTGTCTCCAGTGGAGCAAATATGGAACATCATAGGACGACAACTCCAGTGTCATCTGCAAACAGCCTTAACCATTCCTGTATTGACCAAACGAGTGCAACAGGAATGCAGCTCCATTCCACAAACTCACATCCGGCACCTGTACAACACAATGGATGCAAGTTTGCATGCTGGCATTGAACGTTCTGGGGGTTACACCGTTGTTAATGTACTAGCATTTCACATTTGCAATGGCTTTCTCGCGCCTACCTTAACCTGTGATCTTGCAATGTGAGTCACTTAAATATGTTACCCAGACAAATGTATTCCCGAAATTTTATTACTCTGCATGAATTATGTTTTGCAATTTTTTTCGTTAGTGTACTGTATTATGCCCATTGAATAGCAATATCTATGTGCAAATGTGGCAAGGCATCCAGACTTAGGCATTCCATCAACGTGGCGTGACAAGTGACGCGGTGTTTGGTGTGGTAGATACACGGAAACGCCGTGACATGCCTGTGACTCGACGCCAATAGAAGTGATCTGGCGTTAGACTCAGTCCATGTCAAACCAACACAGATGGAAATCCGACCATCTCCGATTTTCATCAACTTGGTGTGTTCATTGCACATCATGAGAGAATTAAAAATACCGCACTACAAAACGGTAGCACAAGTATGATCAAAGTAATGGACGCCCGAATTTCTGAAAGTGTGAGGAAAATTCGACAAACGCTGCAGACAAAATCGGCTGTAACGTTGTTGGTCACCAGATAATGATTCACTGACATCGCTTGTTTGAGTTGGAGAAAGAGTTTGGGTGGAGGGGCAACACCTTCCGGGGATGGTTAGCACTGAAATAGTGATTGCATTCGTCAGTCGAAACGGAACGCAGAGCCATCAGCTACTGCGTCACTGTGACAGATGAGTTTAAATGTAGAGGTCATCAATCACCTTCGGACTGCAGTTTGGAAACTTTCCACAACGCCACCAAACTATTCCAGTTTCCTTATGATTAACTGCCTTTTATTTAGAATCATCCAGTGTGTGCGGTGTGCTATGGTAGCAGCAGTAGCAACATAATTTACACCATGTGGCATCTAGTTTTCTGCGAGAGGCAATGGATCAGAACGTGTTAATGTCAGTTCAGAACCTGACACAGATCTCGAAGTCGTGGCGAAAAAATTAAATCTATGGCAGTGTACAAAGCGTGTTACAGCAGAAAACACAATGTTTCAACCAACGAGACAGGGTCACAGGGAGCTTCTCTTGCGACTTACAGTATAGTCTGCGGGGTACAATCATCCTCCTACAGTACAGGTGATGAAACTTTAAACTGGTCTGTCCAGTTGATCAATACCTGTATATTTAACAGGATCGTCACATGTGCTCGATGCAGGCACTCATGCGGTAGTTGTTTTCGATATATGGGAGGAGAGAGATGTGGTACAAATTGTATCGAGTTTCCTACCGGATTAAGTTAGTGGAGCTCTTATAGTTCGTAATTTTTCTCTGTTAGATGGTGCAGAATAACGATGATAGCATGATGGGGTGGTAGACGTGAATGGGCCCTGAGGGACAGGGATCTGTAGTACTTGTGTGCAGTTTGGGGATGCACCACAGTGCAGTAGCAAAATCTTCGTCCTTCTCCCAGTTCCTATTTCCATCGAATGGTCAAAACTGTCGCTGTAACCCAAATCAAATGGCTCTGAGCACTATGGGACTCAACTGCTGTGGTCATTAGTCCCCTAGAACTTAGAACTACTTAAACCTAACTAACCTAAGGACATCACACACATCCATGCCCGAGGCAGGATTCGAACCTGCGACCGTAGCAGTCGCACGGTTCCGGACTGCGCGCCTAGAACCGCGAGACCACCGCGGCCGGCTCGCTGTAACCCAGCTTAGCCTGTTTCTACAAAGGTTTCAGAAGATGGTAGATATAACTTTCTCCGACTTCTTCTGAGATTTGACTTAAATTGCCACGATCACATACGTAATGCTGCAGAAATGGCAGCAGTTGCAAGATACATAAGGACCTCCGAAAACGAGGTTGGAATTTTACTGTACCAGATAGATTCGAGAAAGGTGACTCATCGCGAGATATGAGAGTACCAGAAATATGATTCACTAGTAGCTGTAATCATTAAAGGTCTTCTCTATATGATCCAACGTAGGTATGTGGTTGAATGGAAAGACTTGATTCCAAATCCCAGACAGCATTTCTACCGAAAGCATAGCACTAGAATTCTGAAAAGCCAGTGTACATTTCTTACGACCACAATCAGCACACCATCTACTACTGTTTGTGATCCTTCACCTATAACCTAGTCGATATATCAACGAACCTTTGACATAGGATCAAGACAGGATGCATTACAAATACTGGAGAAATATCAAGCGGCGGCGGCGTGAGGGATTTGCAAATAAATTTTCTAAATTCGGTAATTTTATTATGAGGTTGCAACGTCAGCAACGTGTAACCGCACTGTTGGTCTGACACTATACACTCCGGCGATCACTGTCTACATTCACTGTCACAGTATTTGTCTGAAAAAAACCACTTCATTCACAGGTAATGCCATACATAGATTTATAAAGCCAGCATAGCTTTTAACATGGATACTTGTATGCACCTGAAGAACCAATACCACGTGTGATGGAAATATATTTTGTGTGTTTTTTAACATCTGGCGGTCTGTAAGACGATTACGCATCTCTTTCTAAGACACAGTGGTACCACTCGCAAGAAAACTTATGAGACATGTCCACCCATCGTTGATTTTTGGTTAGTATTATTTCGTATCGCCAGCAATCAGTTATTGACGAAGTATTATACTTAGTACTAGGGGATGTGTGATAGGTTCACCTTGAGCATCAGGCTTTTAAAGTATGTATTTGTGTTCCGACATGTGCAAAGGAAATGACCATGTCCTGTCGTAAGGAAGGTATGGATTTGATGTGGAATACCGTGATAGCAAAGGGAAAAGTATGTCAAGTCATAAGAATGGTACTGATATTTCCATTTCCAGAGCCACAGCCGTCAACAGAGTGTATTTCCGATACTTCGCTCATTGTCGATTGTCGTTCAACTGAGACCACGATCGTAACGTTTATTTGTAAGTACAGGGACAAATATATATGTGACCGATTTCTTAGAATAAACTTTCTAACTGTTCGTGCTCGGCCTGCAGTGCGGGGGTGATTCACGTTTCCTGTTAACGGTAGGAGATGTCAGACTGGAGAGGCCTATTGGAGTGTAGGAATGCAGATGGATTAACCGTGTTGTCCTCTAGACGACCGAATATCGAACTTATACTTAGTATGTGTTGGATAGCTTTCGTGATTGCTTGGAAATATGAGAAGATTGAATGTAGAGGTGTATTTGTGCTGGATCGTTATTCCCTCCCATGTAAATTGTTCGGTTGACTGCTTCTGTACATTTCGCACCTTTATTTATTTGTGCGAACATCGATTGTGGTGTGTGCATCTTGCAGGTGAAAGACGGGTGGAAGACACGTTTGTTGGTTCTCTAGACATAAGAAACACCTTAGCTGACTTTGTAAATTATAGGGATGATTTAGAATCTGTTACATCGCCGAAATCGGTATTCGCGAGTGGAAATATCGGTTTCCTCTGTTTTTTTTTTTCGCGTTTTCACGTAAAGGACTTCGCAGATGGGGTAAGTTTCTAGTTACTCGGTGGTTTACAGCATGCTCCACCTCACTAAAGCTTCGGGTTTGTAGAGAAATAATTTGCAGTCTATATCTTCGGAATTATGTTGCACGAGTGATATTGCTATGTGCTTGAAATCAAGATTTATCGTGTAAATGGTATAATATTCTGGCAAACCTTGTGAAAAATACATATGTTCTTGTAATGCCAGAGTCTGGAGATGGATGAAGAAAAGCAAACAAGCAGTAACGCTTTTGTGCTGAGGGGAGCCAACCCCTAATTTGTAGAGCAGTTCTGAGAGTGACTTCGGTCTGGTGAGGACACTCTGGTCACACACTGGGAGTGAATGACCGCCCGACCTTGCGGGAAATATCTAGTGCAGCGAGAAGTATATCTACAGTGCATGTGCTTATCCTGTCTGTCTTCCCTGTATATGTGCGAGTGTCTGCCAGCTGATAGCTATATGAATAATGTAAAAGGGGCGATTTTGTATGGTGCAGGATACGTATTGTATGTTTACTACATCGGCACGGTACATGGTGATATATTGCCTGGTTGGAGATCGCTTTCACACTCTAATATTCAAGTCCCGTCCTTAGTGGCAGAGCAGTGTAATTCAGTAAGAGCCTTTCTGCTTTTGATGATCTGTAGGCCACTTTGCAAGGTTTAATTGCTAGTGCAATTGGTAATCTGTACAAAATAGTTTTTGCCACTGAAAGTCTCATCTGCAGAAAGAAAGCACCGGTGGTATCAGTAGTTCGGTGGTTAAATTTAATAAGATCCAATGATATGCTCCATTCATTCTCAAGACATCTTTTGCGATGGGACATAGGAGCATCTACTAACTGATTCGAACAAGATGGAGGCAAGGTATCTACAGAAAGTTCTGAGAAAGCGAGAGTTCAAAAGACAAGTTGAAGCAGACCATCCATCTCTGGCGGGGATACCGTCACTCATACAACACTTTGGCATTTGTACATCTCCAGACCAGTAGCTGTAGGATACCGAAAATTCCCGCCATTTTTCTCTTCTGTAAGACAGTGCTTTGAATTCTGTTTGCATAATTATTCTGATTTCCTTCCGTGTGCTAAGACAGGGCTCTCTTTCCAAACAACTATGAATACTTTTATGATTAACGGTGTTTCGCGAGTGTGCACAGACATGATGAAGGCTTTTAGTGGTGAGAATGATTAATCACTTTCGAGACGTATGTTGACAGCAGGACGAATATTTTGCAGCAATGCGTCAGCCACGCTAGGCAGGTAAGCACACATGGATGGCTAGACACAGCTTGGATGTCCCTTTAGGATCGCTAGGAACAATGCACTCTGTGATATTCTGGGGAACATTGGAATAGATTTCTATAGCTTTGGACCCACAGCTCTGAGTCAACACGCCAGAAACGGTGCCTAAGTGAACATGTATTTCGACAGGTATTTCTTGGGTGTCAAGTATGAAAGGGATGCCACCGCCTCGTCCTTTTGGGGCCTGAACTGACACCTGTTTGTGGTTCGGCAACTAATGGCCACATCGTCACTTTGTGGAGGCTGCCGGTGCACCCTGGCTCCTGAAAGTGTGTGCAATAGTGTCCTGTGCAGTACAGTTCACAGGGGGTGGCAGGATGTGTTCTTTACTAGCGATCTTTTGTTTACACTATATTCCATCGATTTCACCGACCAATAGGATGCTGGAAATTGCAAAAAAAAAACTACCCCATACCCGTGAAGAATATCTATTTAATGTCAAGGGAGGGACAATGGTCTCCTCTGGTGGTGGTACTGTATACCTGGTCAGTTGGACTTCGGACCTTGTGGTGAACACAGTTGATGGTGGTACTGCCTCAAATTGTTTAAATGAAGACTGAAAATAAAGACTTACGTCCATCCTATCCAGCACAGGCTGACTCGTTTTCCTGCCTATTCCTAGGAGGAGGTGGTGGTTGGATGACTTAGGTTAGTGGAGTTAGCTCAAGTGACCTATTTTGCTACCATTTTCTTATGTTAGTGAAGGTAGTCGTGATGTGTTGCATTGTTGTGGTGGAATTTGAAATTCCCGCCATTTTATGGGGGAGGGGGGTTTAGGTTAATTAATTGATCAATTTAATTAAAGAATCAATTAAACTGATAAGAGTGAGAGTGGCTATTCCAATAACTCAGACCTGAAAGTGTACCTGTAGCAGTGAGGGGGGCATTTTCCTGAAGGGGGGGTGGGGGGGAGGAGGATGCAGAACAATAGGTTAAGTGCCTGTCAATCAAAAGGAAGGATCCTTTTAGCACAACAATATGTTAAGGATGTGTCAATCAAAGGAGAACAATAGGTTAACTACCTGTCAAAGGACAACAATAGGTTTGCCCCTGAGTGCATACCTGCCCCTGATGTAGGCAACCCACACTAACAAAATTGGCCACAACATACCTTGCTCTACTACTTGGAAGTACTATTGATGAAAGTGCTGCCAAAGCAGAGTTACTAAACACAGCCTTCCGAGTAAATATTCCATAACCCGAATCAAGAACAGTTGCCAACATGAGCAACTCAGAAGTAGATATCCTCGGGGTAGTGAAGCAACTTAAATCACTTAATAAAAGCAAATCTTCCAGTTCAGACTGTAAAACCAATTAGCCTCCTTTCAGAGTATGCTGATGCAATAGCTCCATACTTAACAATCATATACAACCGCTTGGCCGGCCGAAGTGGCTGTGAGGTTCTAGGCGCTGCAGTCTGGAACCGCGAGACCGCTACGGTCACAGGTTCGAATCCTGCCTCGGGCATGGATGTGTGTGATGTCCTTAGGTTAGTTAGGTTTAATTAGTTCTAAGTTCTAGGGGACTAATGACCTCAGAAGTTGAGTCCCATAGTGCTCAGAGCCATTTGAACAACCGCTTGCTCGACGAAAGAAACATACTCAAAGACTAGAAAGGTGCACAGGTCACAGCAATATTCAAGAAAGGTAGTAGGTGTAATCCACTAAATTAGGGATCCATACTATTAACGTCGATATGCAGCAGGATTTTGGAACACGTATTGTGTTCAGACGTTCTGAATTACCTCGAAGAAAACGGTCTATTGACACACAATCAACGCAGATTTAGAAAACATCGTTCTTGTGAAACACAACTAGCTCTTTACATACACGAAGTATTGAGTGCTATTGACAAGGGTATTCAAATTGATTCCGTATTTCTAAATTTCCAGAAAACTTTTGACACTGTACCACACAAGCGACTTGTAGTGAAATTGCGTCCTTATGGAATATCGTCTCAATTATGTGACTAGATTGGTGATACCCTCTCAGACAGGTCACAGTTCGTAGTAAATGACGGAAAATGATCGAGTGCAACAGAAGTGATTTCTGGCGTTCCCTATGGTAGTGTAATAGGCCCTCTGCTGTTCCTCATATATATATATATATACGATTTAGGAGACAATCTGAGCAGCCGTCTGAGATTCTTTACAGATGATGCTGTCATTTATAGGCTAGTAAAGTCATCAGAAGATCAAAACAAATGGCATAACGATTTAGAAAAATACATATATGATGCGAAAATTGGCAGATGACTCTAAATAATGAAATTTTTGAGGTCATCCACATGAGTGCTAAAAGGAATCCGTTAAACTTCAGTTACACGATAAATCAATCAAATCTAAAGGCCGTAAATTCAACTGAATACCTAGAAATTACAATTACGAACAACTTAAATTGGAAGGAACACATAGAAAATGCTGTGGGAATGCTAAACAAAGACTGCGTTTTATTGGCAGAACACTTAGAAAATGTAACAGATCTACTAAAGAGACTGCCTACACTACACTTCTCTGTCCTCTTTTGGAGTACTGCTGCGCCGTGTGGGATCCTTCCCAGATAGGATTAAGAGTACACTGAGAAAGTTCAAAGAAGAGCATCCCCCTTTCGCGAAATAGGGGAGAGAGTGTCACTGACATGATACGGGATTTGGGGTGGACATCTTTAAGCAAAGGTGTTTTTCGCTGAGGCGGAATCTTCTGACGAAATTTCAGTCACCAAATTTCCCCACCAAATGCGAAAATATTTTGTTGACGCCAATCTACATAGGGAGAGACGATCATCATAATAAAATAAGGGAAATTAGAACTTGCTCGGAAAGATAGAGGTGTTCATTTTTTCCGCGCGGTGTTCGCGAGTGGAATAATTGAGAATTTTTGTGAAGATGGTTCGATGAACCCTCCACCAGCCACTTAAGTGTGATTTGGAGAGTATCCACGTTGATGTAGATTGGACAACCACAGTTCCATAGCTTATAATCTCTTCTTGTCTTAACTGCTTATTATCCACATTTCACTTCAATGCAAGGTTGCACTTCAAATTCCTTCAGAAAAGGCTTCCTAAGACTGCAGAGCTATATTCGATTTTAACAATGTATTCTTCTCCAGAAACGCTTTTCTTGCTGTTGCCAGAAGAACTCACGCTCTCGGAACGTAAACTGTAAGCCTCTCCGTGGTGCACAAAATGGTTCAAATGGCTCTGAGCACTATGGGACTTAACTTTTGCGGTCATCAGTCCCCTTTGAACTACTTAAACCTAACTAATCTAAGGAAGTCACACACATCCCTGCCCGAGGCAGGATTTGAACCTGCGACCGTAGCGGCCGCGCGGTTCCATACTGTAGCGCCTAGAACCGCTCGGCCACACCGGTCGGCCATGATGCACATTGCCTCTTTTGTAGCGTCTGCCACTGGAGTTTGATGAGCTGCTACGCAACGTTCTCAGGCTTACTAAATGAGCTTGCGACGAAACGTGACGCTCTTCTTGGGATTTGGTGAGGGTCAAAGACTCACGACCAATACTCGAATTGCTTGGTCCTCAACTGCTAGTGCAAGTGAAGAAAACTCATATAAATTACGTACGAAACTATATCTCCTCGCAGACTAAAAATGCAGGCACACTGTTACTAATGTAAAAATCTGTCATACATGTGCAGTGGATTACGAATACAGATATTTCCCGTTAAAATGTAATTTTACGCCACTGATGAGGTTGTTAGGCGAACGGCCTAGCCCGGGAGCTAATACCGGTTCCCATCAGATCAGCGAAGTCAAGCGCTGTTGGGCTTGCCTACAATTTGGATAGGTGACCATCCTGATCTGCCGAGTGCGTGACCATCCTGATCTGTCAAGCGCTGTTAGCAAGCGTGGTGCACTCAGGCCTTGTGAAGCCAGTTCAGGAGCTACCTGATCGAGAAGTAGCGGCTGAGGTCACAACAGCTGACAACGGCCGGGAGAGCGATGTTCCGACCACATGCCCCTCCCTATCCGCATCCAGATGTACCTTTCGGCTTATGGTGACAACGCGGTCGGTCGGTCCCGTTGGGCCTTCCGAGGCCTGTTCGAACGCAGTTACACAGATGACGTTGTTGGAAATAAAAAGTGAGATGCTCATTTGTATAAACGACTATAGCAATAAACTTTATGTGGGTTTGAACAAAGTGGGCGCGATATAAACCAGCTCACGATTCACACCGTGAATACGCATGCAAAAACACAGCGTACAAAACAGAGGCATCCAGTAATGAGTTTCACTTTACCGTGAATCGGTATACGGGGTGGGTGAAATAAAACTAGCCCGGAAAATACTTCATGCACCTTAAGAAAGGCAACCCAACTCATCTGCACATAGTGTGTTACCAGTTGAGCAAAGGATGCAATATTAGGTCCTGTAGGCTCCTGGCTTTTAGATAACACATTACCACAAGGGCAATAGGTGCAGACGTCTGTCTTAACCTAGCTTTCACCTCATCCCACAGATCTGTATATCTGGCCTGTGTTCTCATTGTAGGTGGTTTGCAGATTACTAGTGCTGCAAATAGAGTTGTCTCAGAGGAAGATTTGGGGAGCAAAATAACTGATGATGGTCGAAGTAGAGAGGATATAAAATGTAGACTGGCAATGGCAAGGAAAGCGTTTCTGAAGAAGAGAAATTTGTTAACATCGAGTATAGATTTAAGTGTCAGGAAGTCGTTTCTGAAAGTATTTGTATGGAGTGTAGCCATGTATGGAAGTGAAACATGGACGATAAATAATTTGGACAAGAAGAGAATAGAAGCTTTCGAAATGTGGTGCTACAGAAGAATGCTGAAGATTAGATGGGTATATCACATAACTAATGAGGAGGTATTGAATAGAATTGGGGAGAAGAGGAGTTTGTGGCACAAGTTGACAAGAAGATGGGACCGGTTGGTACGACATGTTCTGAGGCATCAAGGGATCACAAATTTAGCATTGGAGGGCAGCGTGGAGGGTAAAAATCGTAGAGGGAGACAAAGAGATGAATACACTAAGCAGATTCAGAAGGATGTAGGATGCAGTAAGTACTGGGAGATGAAGATGCTTGCAGAGGATAGAGTAGCGTGGAGAGCTGCATCAAACCAGTCTCAGGACTGAAGACCACAACAACAACAACAACAACAAGAGGAAGAGGAAGATAACGTGCTCAGTATTATTGATACTTACTATGTCAGTGTGGTTGCATCAGATTTATTTATCAGTAATTGTTCTGTGGTTCCAGTAAAATTTGAAGTTTTCATTTTCTGCAACATTGAGATTATCGTGTCTGTAGTGTGGAGGAATATCTTTCATAAATTGGTCTTACTGCCCCAACTTCTCATAGATTATTTTATCGAATTCGTCATGTCTTTTGAAATGTTCTACAGTTGCCAGGGGTTTACACACAGATCTAATACATGACACAGCATCCTCGGCCAAGGTGATGGCTGAAGGTAGCTGTGAAGCACCAGGCATGGCCCCAGGGGAAGGCGAGCACACAGGATGTTGTATACTGATAAATTCAGCACAGATGCCAAGCCAGTCGTAAGCAATGTGCGTGAAGTATTCCCAGTTGTATCCAAATCAAAATCAAAGTCCACAGAGAGATAATCAACATAATACTACAACGGCGCTTAAAGGAGTGCTCCATAAACAGTATGCGAATTGGCTTCCCGGCCGCGGCGCTCGCTCATTTAAAGTGACCGGGAAACCATATGGTTTGCCCATCTAATTCGCACCTCTGGCGGTGTGTGGTGCCACGCCACGCAATAGCTATGTTCCGCCCCCTGTCGAGGCGGTTAATTAAGTCGATTTCCATATCGCTGCCCGCTGGTGGGATGTCGTCATCGCCATTTGGTGGAGATACAATATCTTGAAATACATAGTAAGGTAAGAATGAGTTTAGTTTAAGATAGAAATATTGCGTGTGATCTGGGCCTGACGCTATCCAATTTGAGGTTGTTGCTGTAACCTCTTCTGCACCAATGGTGTGATTTTCCATTTCATAGATATGTGCTGTTCTTTCCTTCTCACTTTTAATCCAAGAGTTATTTAGGTGATAGATCACTTCTTGTAACCATATGGAAGACTAGAAGCATTTGATTTCTTAATGACTGGTTCCTCTTGCAGTTATTTAACCGATTAGCCAAGCAGTCGCTAACATCGTTTCTGGCTGACGTTGAACAAATTGTTCTCTTCTTTCCTTTATCGAGATTCCTAATACAGCTTGAACCATTTTGTCAGTGTTTTGGAGGTAGCCTCGGTAGCCTCCACCGGATTGTTACAGAGTCACCTAAAATTAATTTAATTTATCTTTGTATGGCACCAAATAACATTTCACTTAAACCATTTATTTTTTCACATTCATCAATTTCCAATTTTCTCACTTAGTTTTCGGAAAAAGTAGCATGAAAACAGTCTAAAAATGGAAAGGAAGTCTAGATGATTACAAGCTATGTTTAATGCAGGATACGCTTTATTTGCTTCGTGTGTTTAGACAGTTAGTACCTACACAACAGCAGGAAGGAGAAAAGGAAAACAGATCGCTAGAGTGCATCCCACTTGTCGGCTATATCATCCGAAAAGTCAGTAGAATCTTGGCCTGATACAATGTCAGATGTGTCTCCGCCACTGCTTGGTTCATTAAAGGATGATCTAAGCCTTCGAAAACAAGCGGTCTACCAAATCACCTGCCAATCTAGCGAGGAACAGATTCGGGAAATTGTAGGCACCGTAAAAAGAGGTTCCGCAAACGTAGACGCCACACTGAATTACGCCAACATATCAAATCAGCTTTGACCGACCATAGTGCATGGTACTAAGAATTCAAAATGTTAATACACTCCTGGAAATGGAAAAAAGAACACATTGACACCGGTGTGTCAGACCCACCATACTTGCTCCGGACACTGCGAGAGGGCTGTACAAGCAATGATCACACGCACGGCACAGCGGACACACCAGGAACCGCGGTGTTGGCCGTCGAATGGCGCTAGCTGCGCAGCATTTGTGCACCGCCGCCGTCAGTGTCAGCCAGTTTGCCGTGGCATACGGAGCTCCATCGCAGTCTTTAACACTGGTAGCACGCCGGGACAGCGTGGACGTGAACCGTATGTGCAGTTGACGGACTTTGAGCGAGGGCGTATAGTGGGCATGCGGGAGGCCGGGTGGACGTACCGCCGAATTGCTCAACACGTGGGGCGTGAGGTCTCCACAGTACATCGATGTTGTCGCCAGTGGTCGGCGGAAGGTGCACGTGCCCGTCGACCTAGGACCGGACCGCAGCGACGCACGGATGCACGCCAAGACCGTAGGATCCTACGCAGTGCCGTAGGGGACCGCACCGCCACTTCCCAGCAAATTAGGGACACTGTTGCTCCTGGGGTATCGGCGAGGACCATTCGCAACCGTCTCCATGAAGCTGGGCTACGGTCCCGCACACCGTTAGGCCGTCTTCCGCTCACGCCCCAACATCGTGCAGCCCGCCTCCAGTGGTGTCGACAAGATCGCCGTTTAACAATCAGAGCAGTGTCTGAGTTAACAGGAGTTGACAAGGAAAGTGTCGAACAAGTTTACCGATTTTTTTCAATGTTTGCATCAATTTTTGCTGACAATGGTCTGCCAGTGCGAGTGTCATCACTGGTGTCTTCGCGGCCATCTTTAAATCGTTTAAACCACTCAAACACTTGTGTTCGCGATAAACAATCATCGCCGTACACTTGTTGTAACATTACAAACGTTTCACTTGCAGATTTTCCTAGTTTGAAACAACATTTGATGTTAACACGCTGTTCTTTCTGTACACTCAACATTTTCCGACGCACAGACAAAACGTCAACTACTTAAAACAGACGCCACGGGCAGACTGAGTGCAGGAGGCAGATGAAACTCGAGCAGTAGGCGGAGTGAGAGTCACGTGACAGGCCACGCGACTTTCAGCCTTATTGCATTCGTTTTATTGTTTCACCAGTACTAGTCCGGTTTTTTTCTAGCCACACCTCGTATATCGTTTTCAAAATTTTTCAACAAACTTTTGGAGAACAAAGTAGCATGAATCAGTGCAACGAAAGCACTGTGAAAGACAACTTTGTGGCTTAATGTTTGTTTTTACCTGGGACATGTTGGAAAAAGTTGTTTTATCTTCACATATTTTGTAAAGTTTGTTATGGTAAAAGTTTTATTCTTGTAGAGGGTTGGAACAGAGATTTTTTAGTCTCCTATTATTTTGGTTTCTTTTAATAATTTTTCCGTGCCAACAACTTTGTAATACGCACCGTATATGGCGCTGCTGTGTGTTATTCCTCACTGATTTTAAGCATTTGACTGTTTTTGGTAATAGATTTTAAAAGTATTAATGTTATCGTTGTATTAACTGTTGTATTTTTGATAATTGGAGAACATTTTAATAAATACAAAAGGTTTTCTGTATCATGATAGGACGCCTCCTTTCCGATGTTTCCTTACCACAGCAGAAGGAGTAGACTGCCAGTTATCTGCATGCGCTGTAACTGTTCGCTTGCACACTTTTGCATTTTTGACATGGTTTCTGCATTTTTGGAAATACAGTTTTCGACTGTGTTACGTAAGTCTTGAAATGATATGTTCTGTATTTTTGGCATGTACTTAAATAATTGTTAATACGTGTATTGTTCATGCGTGTAAATTTGGTTTTCTACCTCCTAGAATGATTTGAAAATGGGTCCCGGGTTGAAACTAGTCATCGATTGAGTAAAAAAAGTGAAATTTGCAACGTTTGCTGGTTTTTCGGTGTACTGATTAACAGAAATTGCTGACTCACACCTATTCTTGCATGCTTGAAGTTCGTAAAAAAAGTGGCATGAAAATGGTAACAGACTTATTTTACGCTGGATACTTTTCAGATGGTAGCCCACGCGTCTTAGCCTGCTGCCTGACCGCCTGCAGACAACATTTCAGCCAGGCAGAGGCCATAACGGCTACCAAACGCACATCCGACACGATTAATGAGTCCGAGTTAGTGATAGTAAACCACAGGCAGTCAGGGCAAGTCGGAAAGGGAAACGCCTTCCACTAATAACGTAGGTGGAAACGACTGGAAGAGGCAGCGTTACCCATTTACATGCTGGCATAGCCGTTGTCTGTATACATGTGTTCACAATCGTAGTGGAAAGTGAAATACTGATAATGGTGGACGCTCTCTTGGATTTTTTATCGTGTAAGTTATGACGTTGTCAAGGCATGCTGCCGCTGCTATTGTTGTCACATTAGTTATATGACACATATGCCTCTCAAATTTTCGAACTAATCCATTTAAAATGATGCACTTCTTTGAACTGCAATTTCTTGGAAACTGTATTACAGTGATGTACGGAAGAGCTTCAAAAAGGAAGTTACACATCGTCATTGCAGGCCAAGTACCTTTTATTGAATGCAATTTTACACGTCAAAGTGACAAAGATGCATGAGTGTTTTTGAACATAGTGACCAAGTCTCTGTCAACAAGTCAGAACTTTCTACCAGTCGTTCGATTTCTTGACGATATAAACCCGCTCCTTGGTCGCGGAGCCGTTCGAGAATCGCTGTGAGAACGCCCTCATCGTTGGAAAATCTTCTCCCTTCCTCACCCCCCAGATGAAGAAAGGAAATCGCACAGTGCAACATCTGTACATCCGATCAGCACCATTCACTTCTGTGCGGTCTTGGTCAAATAGCTGGTACCATTTCACTGCGGTTGGCTGGGACGTTGTATTTAGTCCACATACCGGCAGAATTTCACGATGAATCTGTGTGCAATTTAGACGTTTTGTCTACAACAATTGTACTGTCCCGCGTACTTCAACTCTGGACTACATCTCCGGTTGCCGTGATATTCCAATCGCACACTGTTATGCACCTGTTTCCGTGCCGCAGCAGAACTGTCTGCAGCACTCCCTGAACACGTAATCCCTTCTGACAGTGCGCCACACTTGTTGTGTAATGGTCTTAGCGTGGGACGACATGTGTAACTTACTTTCTGAAGTCCCCACGAAATAAGAATAAATGTAAGCAAATTATCATTGTTATCACATTAAAACACGATGAATCCCCGCCTTTTCTCAGACTGACGGGCGAAACTGTTGGCTTAGACGTCCAATGTCTAGTGCCATTACACGCTGCGACAAAACGCTGCTGTTCACTTGTCGCACTCCATAGCGTGGTTATGTGGAATTAAAAGTGGCGACATGACAGTGAAACTCAGCAGCAAGTATTTTGGCCGTTGGGCGAGGGAGGAGAATAAGTGCGTCATTTATGTAATTGTGTGCCGGGGCCATCCATCAACGTCTGCCCCTCTCTTTGTGGTGGCTTCCGGGAGCGCGCTACCTGGCCTTTCCCAACGGCTGCGTTGCAGCCACGGTCCAGCGGTTGTATCCGAGCCTTCTTTTTAAGTGGAGCCCCTCCAGCCCCGCTCGTGCGTGGTGATGCTGACCGTGGTTGTGCTGTTACCTCTGTCAGGCAGTGTTATAGTACGCTACTATCAGTTGCGGATCCGTGGGGCGGGAGGTCATGACTACCTAAATGGTTAATTTTCAGTTTTCAAATTTCTCATCTAACTTTCGCAAAACCTACATCTACACTTACATCTACATCTTCAAAACTTAACAAATGGTTAAAGAGTGAGCTTTAAAAAACAATAACGGCAGCTTGCCACCATAAAATCAGGAACCTTTTACAATAGTGCTTTTAGAGTTTATCCAAAGGACAAAATCCAATAATAAGTTAACTTGGCATTACAATTTAAAATGATTTATATAAAAAAACTTTAAGATAATGGCGCTTGGCACCATAAAATGAAAGAAGCGCAACACACAACCAATAAATATAATAACAAAATAATTTGTGAGAGGTGGCATGAGCCCCCTCTCATATTTCTATCTTACGATTCTCCTCTCTAGTTGCATGCGGTGGAGGGTTGCTTTTCCTTAACACGCGTACTTCCCACGCAGCGTCTCTCGTCACCCGGGTGGGCCGGTGACAGGCGGGCTCTGTGGAACTGGAGAGAGTTAAGCCGACGTGTGTGAGGCAGTCGAGTGAATGCTTTTCAGACGTCGACATTGTCAAGAGACACGCCCGCTGGGGTGTGAAGTAGCGGCTGGGCTAGAGGTTCCGTTACTTCAGAGAAACTTTGCGAAAACACTTTCTGGCGGGCTACCAGCGAGGCGTGGGAATGACTTGTGTACCCACGCAGTTGTGGCGGGAAAATTCCCGCACTTTCTGCAAAATCAGCACAGAAATTGGCGCCAAGAATCTCCATTGGTGGAATGGTAGTGCTCCGGCAATGGAGTGGAATTTCCGCCGGTTTTCGAGTTGCTGATTGGAACGTAACCACGGCCACTGTCGTGGGGGCGGGAATGTTCGGTGTTCGGCCTGTGCGGGTGCTCTGGAGAGTCGGCAGTCGCCTTTCGGTCGAGGACGTCGGAGCAACCAGCCCTCGCCTGCGGTACGCCAGATCGTGTTCTGGGAGATAAGAAGACTGTTGGTAATGTACGTCCGCAGCACCGGCAGATAGGGATTTTCCTAGGTGATAATCAGAGCTCAGCAGAGCGCGCCTGTTCATCCTTTTCTAACTTTGTTCAGTTTCGAGTAGCAGCAATTACTATTGGGTTAGCTGTGTGTCTCTCTTGAGATTTGAGTGGAAAGGAATTGGCTCCACATACCACTTCGTCTTAAACCTCACGATCTAAGTTAGGGACAACTTCACCTTTACTGTGTTTGTATGAATCTCCAATTTTAGCCAATTTGATGTTTTATATTTCCTGTGTCTCTTTTACTATTCTGCGTTTAATCTTAATAAATCATATTGTTATTTTGGACAGAACTTTCTTTCTGTTAATCAATAGAGCAACCCTATCATTCCTCACTATGCTAATGAAACCTTTGTTTATTTAACTTATTTATCAAATTAAATTATTGCAGGTGCCAAACTCTCTTCTACTCCACTAGCAGGGTTGATTAGAGTCAGTTCGCGTATTTGTTTTATCCTTGTGCAACAGCAAAAGTCGGAGTTAGAATAGGGGGGGCTTAGAGCATGATTTACACATGTGGATTCTAGTAGAATTTAGTGATAAATACACTACTAGCCCCGGCACCTCGCATAATATGGCGACCCTTGGCCTCGGATCTTTCCTGTGAATCTCTGATAAACAAACAGGATTCTTAGTAGGAACATTCAATTTTTTTTCTCTCTATTTTTTTTAATGATTAATACCCAAGTTTTTTTTGGTAGTTCCGCGTTTAGTTTTAAGTAGCGGCGCATGACTACAGTTTTTGTTTTCAGTGTATATATTTTTTGTTCATTGTTTTTTTTGTGTTTCGCTGATGTGGTGTCTGTACCGCATCGCACTTTGTCGGATTTGTGTGCGGTTTCTGTACCACATCAAATTGTGTTTGTGATTACAGCGTTGGAACAGCGTTGTTGAAATTTTATGTTTATGTGTAAAAAATATATGGAGTAGATTAATTTTATTGTGCATTTTAGATGAATTTGTTTTTATGAATGATAACGAGAAGTAAGGCACGACTATTATCGGGCGAAGCTAAAACAAAAGAGGATAGCATAATGGATAAGGGGCAGTTTACTGACGGGAATAGGTTCGGAGATGAGATGGGCACATTTTTAGCAGGACAGGACGCCAGGGGCATTGATGAGGAAGGTGATTTGGACGCGATCTCAGAGCAGCGTTGCGGCCGTGATTATGATAGTGAAGTAGAGGATGAAACAGAGACAGGCACACAGGTCGAGACGGTAGCAGAAGTTTATAGTCAAACGAACGAGTGCAGACAGAGGCCAGCTCGGTCACGTCAGAGCTCTAGCGCCCAGGTGTCCAGAGTTACATCGCCCATGTTTGAAGAGGATCAAGAAGATGACGTAAACCCAATACTGAGCTTCCTACGATCAATGAAAGAAGAAGCTGACGAACAGCGTAAGAAGCAGGAAGAAGCTGACGAACAGCGTAAGAGGGAGAAGGAAGAAGAGGAGAAACAACGTAAGAAGGAGAAGGAAGAAGCTGACGAACAGCGTAAGAAGGACACGGAGGCAATAATTTCGCATATAGGGGAAATTCGTGGGGAATTATTAACAATAAAGAAAGAATGTGGTGAAGCAAAACAAATGTCAACGGTAGCACAAAAAGTAGCAGGCCTTGCCAAAACTGCAGCAACAGGGGCAATGAAAGTCGCGGAAGCAACTTCTAAACTCGCAGGGCGCTTGCGACGTACAACACAATCCCACTCAAAATCCCTAGCATTCTTAAAAACTCAAGGTAATATCGCGGTTGCGAACTCCACGAAACGAATGGAAGAAGTAGAGAGTCGGATAGCAAAACTAGAGCAAAACGGGCACACGAGCACTGCGCGTTCGGATACCCATGATGGAGTACACAGAATTGTGTCTCCGAGGAAAAGCCCGCCATGCTCTAGCCCAGTGACAGAGTGCGGAACTAACAATGCACACGCAGAAACAGCAAGTAATAGCTCCAATAATTATAGCCCACTTAGGAGAGTGAATTCTGAGTGCCACTTCCACTGTGATACAGAGGTTGCACATCACAGTTATCAGCAAGATAGAACAGGACACTCAGCAGACGTGCAAGTATCGGAAACGAGTGACAACACCAGTGCGAGGATCAGACAGGATTTTGATCACAATCACTTCCTGTCGATACTGAAATTCCAGAAGTTCAAAGAAAATGGAGGGTCGATGCATCCGAAGAGCTGGGTGATGCAGTTTACAAATTCATTACCGGCATCATGGCCAACCCAGGCAAAATTAGAATTCATGTGTGGACACATCGAAGGCCAAGCCGCGGAAAAGATGCGGGGTGTGGCAGTGACGTGTCGGACTTATCAGGAATTTGTTGGTGCATTCCTGCGGACCTACTGGTCAAAGGAAACGCAAGATAGGATTAAAGAGGAAATAATATTTTGTCCTGAACTGGAAGTGTCCGGGCATAGGAGCGCAACCAAATTTCTTGATGATTTACTCAAGAAGAATCAATTTTTAGATAGTCCATATAGTAACGGAGAAATCATTAAATTTTGCTTTTCCAAATTGCCAGTTAGGTACCAACAGACACTTGTCGGCAAGTGTGGAGCTGACATAGAAGCATTCAAGATTCTATTGCGCGAACTCGAAGTAGTCTTTGATAAACAAGACGCAAAGGACAGGAAGAAGGGGCAAAGTAACAAATACCACCGGCCAGGAACAGAAGACGACAGCAGATTGCATAATCGCACTGGTCAGTTAGGAAACCAGGGTTACGGAAGTCAAGGTTACGCTATTCAAGGTTATGGAAACCAAAGACACGGAAACCAGAACGTCAGGGAGCAGGGTCAATCTAGACAAGGAATCTGGGATAGAAGGAATAACGAACGGCAAAGCGACCGTAATTGGAGAGAGCGAAACCAAGGACAACGGTGGAACCAGGAGATTGAAACCAGACCCGCAAATCCTAATGCACGTCAGAGGAGGGGGAGCCTAACTAGGGATTGACGCCAGACTAGTGCGAACACAGGCCGCCGGAATTTCGCACGTAATCTCGGACCTGGCCAACTACGGATGATACATTACGAAGATTTATCAGAAATCCTGCTCGAGGAACATAAAGCAACTCCTCGACATGATCGGCAGCCTCTTATCACAGTAGCAATAGCTGAAAAGAGTCTGAATGCGATAATAGATAGTGGAAGCTACATAACAGCAATATCTGAGGCAGCATACAAGAGGTGCTCTCAGGAGATGGACTGGCCTGTCCTATCGGTTAAGAAAACCAAAATAAAAGGGGCATTAGCGGGTAAATGTACGGAGGTCACCCAACAAACAAGACTGGAATTCTCCTGCCAAGGACACAAAATAGAGTCTAACTTCTGGATCGTGCCAAATCTGGCGATCGACATGATAATAGGAACGGACTTCCTAAATGAACATGAAGCGATAGTTAATCTAGGACGAGGTGAAGTGGTTTTGAGGAAAGGGAATCCCGTCCACATTAAGTTCGACGATCAGCTGATCCCAGCTCAACTACCGTCTAACTGTGTTCGGATAAACTATGCGTGTCTGAAAGACAGAAAGGAAGAACAGGACGACGTTGCGGATAGGGGAGAGGACACGGATGAGAATGAAGTCGGAATAATGGGAGAAATAAAGGAGAAAATAGGAGAAAAAGTGGAAGCAATAAAGAATATAAGGGGCGAACACCGCAAAGAACTTCATAAATTACTAGTAGAACATGCGGAGGTCTTCCTTCCCAAGACAGGATCAATAAAGAACTTCCAATATGAATTTCGTGTACGTCCGCACAACCAGTTTCGTGTGCCACCCTATCCAATCCCCTTGGCATATCGACAGAAAGTAGCAGCTGAAATTACGCGAATGCTGAGTGAAGGAATAATAGAACCTACGGCTTCAGCCTATAATAACCCGTTAAGAGTAGTCGAGAAGGCAGATGGTAGTATTCGTTTAGTCTTGGACTCGCGACAAATTAATACCATAATAGAACCCGAAACAGACAGACCGGAACGATTAGAGGAACTCTTACAAAACTTCCATGGAATATCAATCTTCTCATCAGTTGATCTAAAATCGAGTTTCTGGCAGATCGAGCTCCATCCAAATTGCAGACAGTACACAGCCTTTTTAGCATTTGGAAGATGTTACCGGTTTCGTCGTCTACCATTTGGTTTGAACGTTTCATCTGCCGCATTCATTCGGGGGCTGGACGGCATACTAAGCGATAATTTGAAACGTCATGTCACCAGCTATGTGGACGATTTGCTGATCGCGGAGAAATCTTGGGGAGAGCACAATGCGGTCCTCGGTGAACTCCTAGCGACATTCAAGGAATACGGTGTGACTATCAATATCGAAAAATCGAATTTTGGGACGTCCTCTGTGAAATTTCTAGGACATATCATCACGGGTGAGGGCATTGCGCCAAATCCCGAAAAGATCGAAGCGATTGAAAAGTTTCCCATTCCTACGACAAAGAAGCAGTTAAGGGGGTTCTTGGGGATCATAAATTTTTACAACCGCTTTATACATGTCAAAACTCAGAGCAGTCCTCGGTTGCATCAACTTACAGGAAAGAAGATTCCTTGGGAATGGGATGAGGCGGCCGAATCCGAATGGAAAACATTAAAATTCGCATTATTACAAGCACCCATCCTATCACACCCTAATTTAGCTGAAGAGCTTTGCATAGTAACGGACAGTTCATACTCCGGTCTGGGTGTCATGGTGTTCCAAGACTATGTACATGAAGGAAACAGGGTGTGGAAGACAATTGCGTTTGCTAGCAGAGTACTAGCCAAGAGTGAGAGGAATTACTCAGTAACCGAGTTAGAGGCGCTGGCTATTGTATGGGCGTTTGAAAAATTCAGATACCTTCTGTTTGGTCGCCAGACGAAAGTCTACACAGACCACAAGGCACTCGAGTTCTTGATGACTGCAAAGCTTAATCACAGGCGGCTCATTAGGTGGGCATCATATCTACAGCAGTACAACTTTTCGATAGAATATATCCCCGGCAGTCAGAACATTATTGCAGACGCCTTATCACGGTCACCGATCGGATTTGAGCACAACATGGAAGAAGATCTAGAGGAAAATCACTACTGCCTTTACTATATGCAGAAAGTAGCCTTTGAGAATTTTATTACCTGTAGTATGCAGGACATCAAGAAGGAGCAAGACAAGGACCCTGCCCTAGTGTTATTGAAGCAGAAATGGATAGACAGAAGACACGCCACCATCAGGCAGTTCTACCTCTTGCGTAAAGGCATAATTTTCCACCGAAATTATACCAATGACACTGAATGGGGGGTATGCATCCCTGAACACCTAATAAACAAGGTTATATGGCATACTCACCTTAGCTATGGACACTTCGGACCACGCAAGTGCAATCTCAAGCTAAGGACCATGTGTTACTTTCGAAACATGGAGCGTCGAATTCGGAGGGTACTGTCGGTGTGTAAAGACTGCCAAAAGGCTAAGCACACCACTGTGAGCATGCAGGCACCATTATACCCAATCGTACCGACCAAATTAAGACAATTAGCAGCAACAGATTTGATGGGACCTTTGCCAAGAACAAGAAGAGGATATACTTACGTATTAGTGTTTGTTGAACTAACGTCCAAATACGTTACCTTTACGCCACTGAAGAGGGCGACAGGACGAACTGTATCACGAGCCCTCATCCGGGATTTCCTACCACAGGTTGGTCATGTGAGTAGAATCATTTCTGATAACGGGCCACAGTTTAAGTCAAAAACATGGAAGGAGACGTTGCGTCGATGTAAAATTGATCCCATTTTTATATCTTCACACCATCCGAGCTCGAATGCTGCAGAACGGGTTATTAAAGAACTCGGAAACTTGTGCCGGTTGTACTGTAACAAACAGCACACGACATGGGACGTTTTCCTTAAAGACCTCCAGGAGGTGATCAATGAGGCACCCCATGGGATAACAAAATTGGCACCCATTACAGTACTAAAAAACTGGATTCCTAAGGACTTGATAACCAAGGTCGTAAACTTCCCACCAAGGGCGCGAACGCAGCACCAAGCCATAGTGGATTTGGCTCTCAAGAGGATACGGGCTGCAGCAGAGGTCAGGAAGAGACGTGCCGACAGGGGAGCTCGTCTACGACACTTCCAAGTTGGACAAAAGGTGCTCGTTAAGTCTTTCCGACTTTCGAACAAACAAAAAATGAAATGCCAAAAATTCTATTCTGTTTACAACGGCCCGTACCGTATAAGGAGAGCAGCTCACCACAATGCTTATGAATTGGAGACGCTGAAAGGAAAGAAGTCCATAGGACTCCACCACATATCTCACATAAAGGAGTTCGTAGAATAGTAGTAGTGTAAGAAATGTACATAGTAGAATAGGCAAATATATGAACCTTTGTTCGGGGAACAATAATCGTTACATTAATAGATTAAGATTGCTAAAGTATTAACACGCTGCGTTGTCTTGCATAAGAATTTACTGCTGCTATCCTCTTTTTGTTTATGTTTGCGATCTCCAATGTCGATGGAGTAGGAGACACTACCTTTTCATGAGCAATGTTTTTGTCCTTTCCTATCTGGTGTCCATGTTAAGGGATAAGGATGAGTGACGAGACGTCGCACAAACGGGCGCATACAAGAACGTGCTCTTAGAAGCGTTCTGAGAGGTCGTGATACGCTCCATAGCGGCCACAACCAGTTCGTGAGACGTTCATACCAATGCTTGCAGGCACGCGTCAGTGCACTGCACGATTGTGGTATATTGCGCGATTTCGAGGGTGAATATGGGCAGTATAGTTTTTGCAGAGCTGCGCCGGTATCGTTGTCTTGCAAGTCGGGGTGAACCTGTGAGCATTTGACTCTAATGGTGCCCTAGACGAGAGAAATGAGGGCATAAAAGCCTACCATGCTAATGTGCTGGTTGGGGATTTAGCGTGCTGCTCGTTTTTGTCACAGATGAATCACCAAGGAATTGTACTTGGATATTCGTGACATACTGTGTAGCTGGCGTGTGTTGGGTGTCTGAATCCTCAACAGGAACCAGTCCTGGCTTGGTCATATTACATTGCTTCTGGAAAGGTGTGCTTTGATCGCGAAAACCGCATCACATAGAGAAGGAAGTTGCAACTATAAATTTATTGTCGTGTATAGCCATGGCTAACCCAGTCTCTGGAGTTTCAGTGAGGCGTAATGAAAACTCGGAGGTCATGTCGTACGGCGCGCACATCACTGTCGTCAATAGCGGCGAGCAGCAAGACACCTCAGCGTAACAGGAACTATGTAAGGGTATTGTATAAGGTAAATAAAAAAAAATAAATAAATAAATAAATAAATAAAATAAAATAAATAAATAAATAAATAAAAGGGAAAGTACGATACTAGGATAAGTTAAACTGTAGGATTTAACAATAACTAGATTAATATTGTGGGGGTTTTCTACCACAAGTGTGGCGCGCGCCTGTTGAGTTGCTATTTTTCAGGTCACCAAACCACAGACCCGAGATGGAGGGACGACGGGCGAGCGAAAGTAGCGTAGTTGCATGTTCTTTATAGCACAGTAAAACTTAGACCTGCATAACAACATAATTTAATTAAAAGACGTAGAATGTAGATCGTTGGGATATGGTAGTTAATTCTTGAAGCATGTCTACTGTCGATCTATATAATTAATAGTAATATTAGTGCGGGCCCGCACATTTAGTTGTTCATCCATTACAAAGCATCAGTTATCACACACCATGTACATACTGAGATCGGTCTCTACACATATATCAAAATAAATTATTTCCATGTCTAGATTAGATGTTATAATGATTGCCATAGATTAATAACTATAAAAGTAAAATAAGAGTGTCTGAAATGACAGACCATCAATGTTTCATTATGTAAATTTATTATAACATAGAAGGTCATGGGAAAAAGTTAGGCATAAGACTTTTGTAAGAATTGTACAGATGACGAGGAACGTGGCAATGCAGAGGCCAGCCAGCGCAAAAACAAGAGGTCTTCGGCTACCTGCTAGAGGGCGAGCGTCCCGTCCTACACGCTGACAGTCACCCGGCTGCCTACCTGAGGGATTACACGGGACCCTCGCCCCGCCACAAGCGAAAGTGGGGCTGGCCGTTGACCCTGACACGCGACAGCCTGCTAGCTCTCCGGACGCGGCAGCCGCTTGGAGGGATTCCCTGCGGCAGACCACGTTGTCGTGAGTACACGAAGAACATCACATATCGTGTCAGAACCTGCGCCTCATGTGCCTCAGGACAGAAAGGGACGCTCTATACTCACCTGTTTGGGTTTTTACAACTCACTAGCATTGGCCGATCTGCATACACAAAGCAGTATCGTGCCACACTAACAAATGTATGGTCTCATGTCTTACTTCTCCTCTCTATTAGAGAGCAGTTTTTAACAATAGTCGCTCCTAGTTCGATCCTGTATGGATGACCTCACACACTTGTGGAGTCACTCCACGTGCCATCATCCCTCGTCGAACTGCAATATTGGGAAACATAAAGTTCTGTCCAGCGAGAGAAGAGACCTAGACTAGTGATGTATCCCAACGAGTAGACCTCAGAGACAATTAATCGACGTGAGGAGAGCCTATCACTGTGTCTTCCTACCATACGGCCGTGATCATATGCGTGGGTCTGACTACAATCTCAACAGCGTACTGCAGACACTCCAGAACTCCCTATTGCTGTTGCCACAACGTAGCAACTACAACCGACGTTTAGCCTTATGTGATGTCAGTACAGTGGAATCAGTGAAGTGCCACGGATATTTCTAACAATGTGATTTAGTGCCTCATTCTCAGCACAGTCGTGAACTTTGTGCAATGTGCACGCACAATTTGATGCCCCATGAACCTTGTTTTTTTTGTTTTTCTTAAATTTCTTTCTCTTATGTTGTTTCTGTAATGTATGTTATACCTTGTATGCGTTTGTGTTTTACACTGTAATTCTTATTACAGATTACTGTATTGTTCTCCACATCATGTTTTTTTTGTATTTTGTGTTTATTGTTGTGTGTATGCTAACAGTGTGCCTGAAGTCCCCATAAACTGAAGCAGATACCACCACTGTCATTGTGAATGGACCATCAGTTCAGGGAACATTTTGTAAAGGTTATTCTTGCTGCAGGGAGACAGAATGAATCGGAGGTTGTAACTAGATTCTGAAAACTCACAAAGAGATTGTTAACTTAAATATTATCATGTGTGGGTGAGGTCAGGTTAGTTTAATGATTAAAATTGTTGTAACATCTTGGGCATTTAATTGCGGAGCACTCCAACTCTGATTGTAAAGAATAAACTGCTCCATATTTGGCTCAGATGCCCGGGCCATGTTTAGAGCGTGAATGTCTGCGTGAATCGGTGTTTGGAAGGGGCTCCCTGGGTATGGATGTGTGATGTGAGTGTTAGTGTTCCATATTAAGAAGGTGAAGTTGGCTACATCATAAATAATCCTCCCTCTATGAGTTGCATTTTTCAGTTGCAATGATCTTTTTTATAGAGTGCGGTATGTGGAGTCACTTTGTAAGATTGTTCTTGGGCGATTGACTCACTACCTTGCTCCTAAGTGAGCCAACCGCTCACCAATTACAATCTAAAATGGCGTAGGGGCAATGAGAGGTGGCATGAGCCCCCTCTCATATTTCTATCTTACGATTCTCCTCTCTAGTTGCATGCGGTGGAGGGTTGCTTTTCCTAAACACGCGTACTTCCCACGCAGCGTCTCTCGTCACCCGGGTGGGCCGGTGACAGGCGGGCTCTGTGGAACTGGAGAGAGTTAAGCCGACGTGTGTGAGGCAGTCGAGTGAATGCTTTTCAGACGCCGACATTGTCAAGAGACACGCCCGCTGGGGTGTGAAGTAGCGGCTGGGCTAGAGGTTCCGTTACTTCAGAGAAACTTTGCGAAAACACTTTCTGGCGGGCTACCAGCGAGGCGTGGGAATGACTTGTGTACCCACGCAGTTGTGGCGGGAAAATTCCCGCACTTTCTGCAAAATCAGCACAGAAATTGGCGCCAAGAATCTCCATTGGTGGAATGGTAGTGCTCCGGCAATGGAGTGGAATTTCCGCCGGTTTTCGAGTTGCTGATTGGAACGTAACCACGGCCACTGTCGTGGGGGCGGGAATGTTCGGTGTTCGGCCTGTGCGGGTGCTCTGGAGAGTCGGCAGTCGCCTTTCGGTCGAGGACGTCGGAGCAACCAGCCCTCGCCTGCGGTACGCCAGATCGTGTTCTGGGAGATAAGAAGACTGTTGGTAATGAACGTCCGCAGCACCGGCAGATAGGGATTTTCCTAGGTGATAATCAGAGCTCAGCAGAGCGCGCCTGTTCATCCTTTTCTAACTTTGTTCAGTTTCGAGTAGCAGCAATTACTATTGGGTTAGCTGTGTGTCTCTCTTGAGATTTGAGTGGAAAGGAATTGGCTCCACATACCACTTCGTCTTAAACCTCACGATCTAAGTTAGGGACAACTTCACCTTTACTGTGTTTGTATGAATCTCCAATTTTAGCCAATTTGATGTTTTATATTTCCTGTGTCTCTTTTACTATTCTGCGTTTAATCTTAATAAATCATATTGTTATTTTGGACAGAACTTTCTTTCTGTTAATCAATAGAGCAACCCTATCATTCCTCACTATGCTAATGAAACCTTTGTTTATTTAACTTATTTATCAAATTAAATTATTGCAGGTGCCAAACTCTCTTCTACTCCACTAGCAGGGTTGATTAGAGTCAGTTCGCGTATTTGTTTTATCCTTGTGCAACAGCAAAAGTCGGAGTTAGAATAGGGGGGGCTTAGAGCATGATTTACACATGTGGATTCTAGTAGAATTTAGTGATAAATACACTACTAGCCCCGGCACCTCGCATTTGATACAACCAAAGGGCGCGGGCAGCTCTCAACGCAATCACAGAAGAGCGAGCTCTCAACACTTCGGAGCCTTCCCACTAGAACGGTCCCCGAAATAAACCGCTGAGAGCTCGCCGACATGCCTCCCACAACTGCCCATCACTTACGCACCTTGGTTATGTTCTGTAACACACGACAGATAATATCAACACAATATAAAATTCAAAATACAGTATAACATCCCGACAGCACACGATAACCACAGCGCCGTTAACTCGGGCGCTCTTAAGAACCGGAAGCCAACACACAAATCTCAAACAATTCTCGCTTCCTAACACGAAACAATAAATGCCAAGCGCACACGAATAGTCAAACCACAGTCTTATAAGTGCCTTAACGACACCAAACGCGACTATTCCACCAAGTTAATAATAACACAATAAAAAAATACAGAACATACCACTAAATGCTTTTACACAACCAAATTGACTAGATCGTGTTGTTCAGGTCCCAGAAGACCACATATACCAAGCAGCAGTAATTCACTATGTATATACTGTACAAAACCGCCCTTCTTAGGCAGACTTTACCTAACACATCGACTGCCAAATGTACCATACATGAACGCAACTCCGGGCAGGACTCCAGTTGAGCAAATAAATTAGTACCAACAAATACCGTAACGAGCCACACACACAGCAAAAAGTTCCAACAACACCGTCCCACATCAGAAAAGTTCAGAAATCGCTGCTGGAGCTTCCATGGGAAAATCTGAAGAGCCAAGTGAGCCCACACCCTAACCTGGCAGACGACTCCAAAATTCAGCAACTAGTTGTCTCCGGGCCAGAGTATCACAAGACCCCACCGGACTTCCACATCAGACAGGCAGAAAGAACAAGTACGCCGACTCCAATTAATCGCCATCGCATGACCAGCACAGCGGCGAGCTGCCTCCGCCCCAGACCATTCTGCTCATATTGCGAGGCACAACAACCTTAGCGCTTGTCACTAGCAGGTCAGGCAGAGCGAACTTCGCGTTCCGTCCAGTCCCCGGAAAACCAACTACCCTCTGGCTTTCCGCCGGCCACCGCAAACACACGCCAGTGACGTCATAGCAAATCGCCACCGGAGCGCCACCCGCACCAGGACAGCGAACTATAATCGATTATAGTGCGCGCTCTGAACAAGATCACAGGTTAGCTGCGCGCGCCATATCAACGACTATCCCTCTATTCTTATCTACATGGTCCTTACGCGAAATGCACGTCGGCGGCAGTAGAATAGTACTGCAGTCAGCCTCAAATGCAAGTTCTCTAAATTTTCTCAATAGTGCTCCACGAAAACAATGTCGCCTTGCCTACAGTGACTCCCGAAGCATCTCCGTAATTCTTGTGTGTTGTTTGAACCTACCGGTAACAAATCTAGCAGCCCGCCTCTGAATTGCTTCTATGTCTTCCTTTAATCCGACCTGGTGCGGATCCCAAATACTCGAACAGTACTCAACAATGGGTCGCACTACTGTCCTATATATACGATCGCCTTTACCTTCCCGAAATTCCGCCAATAAACCATATTCGCCTTCCCTACTATATTTCTTACATGCTCTTTCCACAAGAACTGTACTACTGAGAAAATACAGGCGAAGCTAAATACGTAACTTGCCCTTTCCACGTGTGTACCAAACGGCAGTAGGAGCCTGACTGGCGTTTTTTAGGCTCAAAACAAACGGTCACTGGCTCTTCAAAACAAACAAGTGAATAACTACTGCGTTACGGACTGTCTGAGTTTACACTTGAGTTACAAAACGCCAGAACAAACCCCTTAAACAGAGAAAAAAAACACCCACGAAATTCAAGACCTCTACTACTAAGAAAACACAGAAGAAGCTAAATACGTAACATCCTTTCCAGGTGTGTACCAGACGGAAGTAGGAGCCTGAGTACGTCGCGTGAAGATGTCTCAAAAATGTCAAGAGTTCTATAAATTATAAATTACATCTCACAAAGGATACTTTTACGTTGCTGATGTGGACGGGCTACTGACCATATTAGTAACATTCCAGCCAGTAGGCAAAGGTGCACATTCTCACGGTGATCGTACCCGATATCAATTACAAACCCGACGCAGTTCGTTTAAGTCCACAGGTATAACCGACAAACTACTTTAAGTTCCGTAAGGGGAGACAGAAAGGGAAAGAACCTTCACTAACATGAAAAAAATAAAAAAATAAAACACGGAGTAGCTACGCAAACTTAGGTGGAGCCATTGAAAAAAGTAGCATTCCTCTCATTTACATGCTCACATAGCCATGGTCTGCAGACCTGTATTTACAGTTGTAATGGCGAGTGAAACACGTTGCTGATAATAAGTGCACTCTTCGAGTTTCGATGGCGCAAATTATTAAGTTCTGGAAAATTGTGAGATGTTGTTGCTATTATAGTCCTTAAATTAACTGCATGACACATGTTCTTAAACTTTCGGACCAAACCCATTCTCCTCAAAAGCTAAATTTCTCTGAATTGCTGAATCTGATGATTCAGTGGTGCATTAAGCACTGATGTACACAAATTATTATTATTATTATTATTATTATTATAGTAAAATATTTTGTTGTTATCTGATATTTAAAAATAAATCTTTGTTAGTCTGTTCGTATTTTATGCACGGCCAACCGTTAGTGCGATTGCGATAAAGCTTTGTCTACTTATTGCTTGCACTAGCACGAAGGTTACAGGCAGAGCGCAATTAACTTACGTTGGGGTAAGCACCACGTATCTATCAAAGGGGAATTCCTACACTTCAGTAATCCGTTATTAAAGAATAAGAGTACTCAGTGACTTGTAACAAATTTTAGACGTAATTTCAAATCTGTACAAAACTTTTTCTCGCTCTCAGCCCCCACAAAACAATGAAAGGAAAAAAGTTTGTAACTAACTACATTTTCACTGGTCGTGCGGTAAAACTGCTGCATCAGGAATGGCGTTTTAATTCTTTACTTCCTTACTACTAAATTTATGCACGATACACTCTACATACAGTATTCAGAAATACCAATGAATGTACCTGCAAAATCATATCATTGTACGACACATACTGCAGGAGATATAGCGCCATAAACATTGAGACGCGTGGAAAACAGCCACATCATGCATTACGCTTTTATTCATTAAGTCTTTCCTACTCACTCTCTTCGCATTAAGTATACAGCTCGCGGTCTCGTGGTTGCGTTCTCGCTTCCTGAGCACGGGTTCCCGGGTTCGATTCCCGGCGGGGTCAGGAGATGAGTGGGTGCTTATGTTTTATCATCATTCATGAAAGTGGAGAGTTTGGACTGAGCAGAGGTTGGGAATTTGTACTGGCGCTGATAACCGCGCAGTTGAGCGTCCCACAAACCAAACATCATCATCATCGCAAAAAAAGCTGCAGACAATATCCAAATGTATCACTGAATGCTCCTGCAAAATTATGTCATTGTACGACATATTCTTCAGGAGATGTGACATCATAAACTTTGAGCTGCGTGAAAACGAAACTGCAGGGTGAAATTCGCTACAGATACAGGTGAAACATATGTACAAATATGTGTGATGTATGTTAAATATCGTGGAGAATGTACCGTCTATGCAACTAAATGAAGGCAGTTTGTTTCTTGCCATACGTGTTTCGCTTCTATTATTTGGCAAGCATCATCAGTGGCCTGAAGCACATGTTTCTTCTTATACATACAATAAACGTATTACGTGATAGATATAATATGCTTCTATATTACATTTTGTCGTGTTTTCCTCTTGCTCTTTAGGTTAGAAGTAACTTTTGTAGCACAAGTTCCGTATTGTGAAAGTATCATTCTGTAAGTATACTGAATGATACATTCACAATACGGAACTTGTGCTACAAAAGTTGCTTCTAACCGTAAAAGCAAGAGAAAAACACCACAAAATGTAATACAGCAGTATATTAAATCTGTCACATAATATGTTTACTGTATGTATAAAAAGAAACATGTATTTCAGGCCACTGATGATGCTTCCCAAATAAATGAAGCGAAACGCGTATGCCAAGAAAAAAAACTGCCTTCATTTAGTTGCATAGACGGTACGTACCTCCACGAATTTGGAGCAACTAAGGGAAAGACGGAAAACAGATAAAAATAACGGTATGTTAAATATATTGGACATATATGTGACATGTGTGTACTAAAGCAAAGTCGCCGGAAAAAATCTCCTCCTAAGCCCCTGGAACAGTTTCAACCAAAATTGGTACACATAGTATTTACTATCTGGTAAGAATTATTGTGGGGGTAAGAACCACCTGCATGCTATTGCGTTGGGGGTGATAACTTTGTACTGGTGACAGAAGATGGGGAGGAGGAGATGGAGAGAGGAGGGGGAAGGAAGGGACGGACACAGATAGGTGGGAGGAGGAGGTGGACAGAGAGAGGGGAAAGAGGAGATGGACAGGTGGAGGGGGATGAGGAGACTGACAGAGACGGGGGGAGGAGGAGATGAAAGGAGAGAGGGAGCAGGGGATTAACTTATGGGGTGAGGAGATGGAAAGAGAGGGGGTGGAGGAGATGGACTTACAGAGGAGTGGGTAAACTTAGAGGGGGTCGGAGGAGACAGACTTAGAGGCAGAAAGACAGGACCGAGAGGATGGATAGAAAGAAGGGAAAGAGTAGATGATCGGAGAGAGAGGGGAGGGGGGAAGGGTGGGAAACAGATGAACAGAGAGAGGAGGGAGGAGCAGCTGGAAAGGGAGAAGGACAGGAAGAAATGGACAGATAGTAGGCAGAGGAGGAGATGGACAGAGGGGGAAGAGTAAATGAACTGACAGAAGATTTGAATAAATACATACCCGGGCAACGCGGGGTACTCAGCTAGTTAATATTAAAATTGTAGCAATCTATTGCACTTTAAAATGTGTGGGTGATCGCCAGAACGGTGGATTGGGGAGGAGGGGGCGTGGGAAGAAGCGGTACAAACTGTGACCCCCCCCCCCTTCCAGGAACTGAAACCAGGACTCGCGCCTGGCTACCATAGGATCACAGGGTACGAGATCGTGATGCTACTCATGCTTCTGTGACCATCCGCCTACAGCATGGTCCCACCTTTGTACCGGCAAGATAGTGCATTAAGCAGTTGGAACAGACACTGTGCTCCAACACTATGAAATACCTCGGAAAAAAAAAGGATCTATTGACACATAACCAGCACGGACTCAGAAGGTAACGTTCTTCTGAAACACATCTGGCGCTTCGTTCACTCGAAGTAGTGAGTGCTACTGACAGGGAATCTATGGGTTATTTCATATTTCTGAATGTTCCGAAAAGTGGTAATTGAACCTGAAATAAAAATGTGAGATCCTACACATGAGTGCTAAAAAATTCCACTATATTTGGGTCACACGTTACACACTGAAGCGCGAAAGAAACTGGTATAGGCATGCGTATTCAAATACAGAGATATGTAAACAAGTTGCCGGCCGAAGTGGCCGTGCGGTTAAAGGCGCTGCAGTCTGGAACCGCAAGACCGCTACTGTTGCAGGTTCGAATCCTGCCTCCGGCATGGATGTTTGTGATGTCCTTAGGTTAGTTAGGTTTAACTAGTTCTAAGTTCTAGGGGAATAATGACCTCAGCAGTTGAGTCCCATAGTGCTCAGAGCCATTGAACCATTTTTTTGTAAACAAGCAGAATACGGGACTGCGGTCGGCAACGCCTACATAAGACAACAAGTGTCTGGTGCAATTGTTAGATCGGTTCCTGCTACTGCAATGGCAGGTTATCAAGATTTAAGTGTGTTTGAACGTGGTGTTATAGTCGGCGCACGAGCGATGGCACATAGCATCTCCGAAATAACGATGAAGTGGGGATTTTCCTGTACGGCCATTTCACGAGTGTACCGTGAAGATCAGGAATCCGGTAAAACATCAAATATCCGACATCACTGCGGTCGGGAAAAGATCCTGCAAGAACGAGACCCACGACGACTAAAGGTAATAGTTCAGCGTGACAGAAGTGCAACCCTTCCGCAAATTGCTGCAGATTTCAATGCTGGGCCGTCAGTAAGTGTCAGCGTACGAACCATTCGACGAAACATCATCGATATGGGCTTTTGGAGCCGAAGGCCCACTCGTGTACTTTTGATGACTGCACGACACAAAGCTTTACACCTTCACTGGGCCCGTCAACACCGACATTGGACTTTTGATGACTGGAAACATGTTGCCTGGTCGGACGAGTCTCGTTTCAAATTGTATCGAGCGGATGGACTTGTATGAATATGGACACAACCTCATGAATCCATGGATCCTGCATGTCAGCAGGGGACTGTTCAAGCTATTGGAGGCTCTGTAACGGTGTGGGGTGTGTGCAGTTGGAGTGATATGGGACCCCTGATACATCTAGATACGACTCTGACAGGTGACACGTACGTAAGCAGCCTGTCTGATCACCCACACCCATTCATGCCCATTGTGTATTCCGACGGACTTCGGCAATTCCAGCAGGACAGTGCGACATCCCACACGTCCAGAATTGCTACAGAGCGACTCCAGGAACACTCTTCTGAGTTAAACACTTCCGCTGGTCACCAAACTACCCAGACACGAACATTATTGAGCGTATCTGGGATGTCTTGCAAGTGCTGTTCAGATGAGATCTCCAACCCGTCGTACTCTTACGGATTTATAGACAGCCCTGCAGGATTCATGGTTTCAATAGCCCCCAGCACTACTTCAGACGTTAGTCAAGTCCATGCCACGTCGTGCTGCGGCACTTCCGCGTGATCTCATGAGCCCTACACGATATTAGCCTGGTGTATCAGTTTGTTTCTCTCTTCAGTGTACAACACAAATTTAAAAGTTGTCGATTCAGCCAAATACCTAAGAAATGCAATATAGAAAACTTACATTGCAACCTTCACACAGAAAATATTGTGGGGAAGGCCAACCGAAGACCGTGTTTTATTGGTAGAATGCTTAGGAGGTGCAGTAAATCTACTAAAGAGACGGCCGACACTACCTTTGTCCGTAGTATTCTTGAGTACTGCTGCGCAGTATGGGATCGTTACCAGATGGACTGACTAAGGGTATCGAAAAAGTACGAAGAAGTGTAGCTCGTTCTATATTATGGCTAAAAAGGAGACAGAGTGTCACGGGAATGATATCCGAGGTGTAATGACAGTCATTGTAACTAAGACTTTCTTCGTTGTGGCGAGGTCTTTTTGCAAAATTTCAACCAGTAACTTTCTCCTCCAAATGCCAAAATTTTCTGCTGACTCATCTGGATCGTACGCTCATATGAACTTCTGAGAAGTTTCAGGGTAGCAGACAGGTTATTGGCAGAAGTAAAGCTGTGACGACATGTCATCAGTCGAGCCTGGGTAGCTCAGTTAGTGACGTTTTGAATTGATTGTGTGGTCTTACGGGAGCACAGATTAACGACTGGAACTGTCAGTTACTCAGTTTCCCGGGATTTAACGCATCTGATTCCAAGGGCTGTGGCAGTCGTCCGCCATCGAACGTTTTTCTTAATTACTGATCGTTGTCCGGCGAAGATGGTTGCGTTAAACTGAAAGTCTGTCACTGACAGGATTCAAGGAGCGATCCTTGAACACGAACGTCGCTCCCTCTCGTTACTTCATAAGGTTCGGATCTTGGAAACTTATATGTGGAGCAAAGCCTATTATGTTGCCCAAATTTTCCTTCCTCCTGCGAAGATATCCCAAAAGTTACAACAATTATCGTGCAAGTTTATCTGGCGAAACTGTATTTTCCGTGTGCGCTATGAGGTTTTTGCGAGACCACGGCTGATTGGAGGTTTCGGCCTCCCTGATGTTCAAACCAAAGCTTCTGCATTATGTCTTCGCGTCCCCCAATCACTTGCAGCTCGCCTGTCTCCGCCCTTCGAGCTTGACCCCTCCAATAGATGTTGGTAGGAAAGATAATAAATTAAGGCATATCCGGGAATTTTTTGTTGATTTCAGTTATTTGGGTTCTGATATTATTTCCCAGTCTCATGTCTCTGTCAAAATACTGTTATGTCGCTGCACGTTTCCAAATCGCGCTTGCTCTTTGGAATCCCTATCACCAGAGACAGATTGGAAGGTTGTTTAGTCCAATGTAAGCCTACCTATTTTTCCGATGGAAGTGGTTTCCTCATGATACCAAGTAGTTCATAACCTTCTCCTCACCAACGTTCGACTTCTTCGCATTGGCCTTTGTGAAACAGGCCGATACAGCCGTTGCCATGAAACGGGTACAATATGTCATCTGTTGGTCGACTGAGGACACAGACATTGGAGTTGGCTCCGCTGATAATTGGCGTTTCTTGCCAGAACGACAGAAGTGGCATCTCCAGTGAGAGTCTCCTGTGTCCTGATTCAACCTTCTTTATCAGAACGAAGAATAATGCACTTACGTGGCTTCTTGAGCATTATGTTCATTACGTGGTGGAGAGCGGGTACGACCTGCACCATTGTGCCTTTTACCAGTATATGGCTACGGACCACGGACATAGCAAAGGATGCACGCTATCTTGAGATTTTTGCGAATATACTGCATCTGATATTTAATCGTCAATGAAATGAATGAAGTGTAAAATCCCTTTTCTATTCGAATGTTTCATTCCTATTACTTTTCTTTGGGCATACTTGACAAAAAAATAAAATAATAATGAAGTTGTTGACTTAAACAGACATCTTGATATTTTCGTCACTGTCCCTTTTCAGGTGTATTGTTAGACAGCTTATTTCATTTAGCGTAGAACAATGGGTATGTAAAATGTAAATGACATGTTGTTGTTGTTGTTATGGTCTTCAGTCTAGAGACGGTTTGGATGCAGCTCTCCATGCAACCCTATTCAGTGCAAGGTTCTTCATCTCTGAGTAACTACTGCAATCTACATCCTGCTGAATCTGCTTATTCATCCCTTGGTCTCCCTCTACGAGTTTTATCCTCCATGCTTCCCACCAATACTAAATTGGTGATCCCTTGATGCCTCAGAACATGTCCTACCAACTGATCCCTTTTTCTGGTAAAGTTGTGCCACAAATTCCTGTTCTCCCCAATTCTGTTCAGTACCTCCTCATTAGTTACATGATCTACCTATCTAATCTTCAGCATTCTTCTGTAGCACCACATTTCGAAATCTTGTATTCTCTACTTTTCTAAACTATTTATCGTCTACGTTTCACTTCCATACAAGGCTACACGCCATACAAATACTTTCAGAAACGACTTCCTGACACTTAAATCTATACTCGATGCTAACAGATTTCTCTTCTTCAGAAACGCTTTCCTTGCCATAGCCAGTCTACATTTTATATCCTCTCTACTTCGACCATCATCAGTTACTTTGACTCCCAAATAGCAAAACTCATCTACTACTTTAAGTGTCTCATTTCCTAATCTATTTTCCTCAGCATCACCGGATTTAATTCGACTACATTCCATTATCCTCGTTTTGTTTTTTATCTTACATCCTCCTTTCAAAACACTGTCCATTACGTTCAGCTGCTCTTCCAGGTCCTCTGCTGTCTCTGACAGAATTACAATGTCGTCGGCAAACCTCAAAATTTTTATTCCTTCTCCATGGATTTTAATTCCTACTCTGAATTTTTCTTTTGTTTCCTTCACTGCTTGCTCAGTATACATATAGAATAACATTGGGGATAGGCTACAACCTTGTCTCACACCCTTCCCAACCACTAATTCCCATTCATGCCCTCGAGTCTTATAACTGTCATCTGGTTTCTTTAGAAATTGTAAATAGCCTTTCGTTCCCTTTATTTGACCCTTGACACCTTCAGAATTTGAAAGAGAGAATTCCAGTCAGCACTGTTAAAAGCTTTCTGTAAGTCTGCAAATGCAGGAGAAATAGGTTTGCCTTTCCTTAATCTATCTTCTAAGATAAGTCGTAGGGTCAGTATAGCCTCGCGTGTTCCAATTTTACGACAGAATCCAAACTGATCTTCTCCGAGGTCAGCTTCTACCTGTTTTTCCATTCGACTGTATAGAATTCGTGTCAGTATTTTGCAGCTGTGACTTATTAAACTGATAGTTCGGTAATTTTCACATCTGTCAACACCTGCTTTCTTTGGGATTGAAAGTATTATATACTTCTTGAAGTCTGATGGTATTTAACCTGTCTCATACATCTTGTTCACCAGATGATAGAGTTTTGTCATGATTGGCTCTGCCAAGGCTAACAGTAGGTCTAATGGAATGTTGTCTATTCCCGGGGCCTTATTTCGACTTGGATCTTTCAGTGCTCTGTCAAATTCTTCACACAGTGTCATATTTCCCATTTCATCTTCATCTACGTCCTCTTCCATTTCCATAATATTACCCTCAAGTACATCGCCCTTGTATAGACCCTCTATATACTCCTTCCACCTTTCGGCTTTCCCTTCTTTGCTTAGAACCGGTTTTCCACATGAGCTCTTGATATTCATACTCAAAAGGTCTCTTTAATTTTCCTGTAGGCTGTATCTATCTTACGTTTAGTGAAATGTGCCTCTACATCCTTACATTTGTCCTCTAGCCATCCCTGCTTAGCCATTTTGCACTTCCTGTCGACCTCATTTTTGAGACGTTTTTGTTCCTTTACTGCATTTTTATATTTTCTTCTTTCGTCAATTAAATTCAATATCTATTCTGTCGCCCACGCATTTCTACTAGCCCTCGTCTTTTTACCTACTTGATCCTCTGGTGCCTTCACTATTTCGTCCCTCAAAGCTACCCACTCTTCTTCTACTTACAATTTAAAACCTGGTTCCTAAATATCTGTCTAACCATTATGTAATTTATCTGAAATCTTCCAGTGTTCCAGTATACAACCTTCTGTCATGATTCTTAAACCATGTGTTAGCTATAATTCAGTTATTCTTTTGCAAAATTCCCCCTTTCATTCCTTAGCCCCATTCTATATTCACCCACTTCTTTTCCTTCTATTCCTTTTCCTACTGTCGAATTCCAATCCCCAATGACTATTAAATTTTTGTCTCCCTTCACTATCTGAATAATTTCTTTTGTCGCATCATAGATTTCTTCAATCTCTTCATCAACTACGGAGCTAGCTGGCATGTAAACTTGTATCACTGCGGTAGGCATGGGCTTCGTGTCTATCTTGGCCACAATAATGCGTTCACTATGCTGTTTGTAGTAGCTTACCCGCGCTCCAATTTTTTTATTCGTTATTAAACCTACTCCTGCATTACCCCTATTCGATTTTGTATTTATTACCCTGTATTCAACTGATCAGAAATCTTGTTCCTCCTGCCATCGAACTTCACTAATTCCCACTATGTCTAACTTTAACCTATCCATTTCTCTTTTTAAATTTTCTTACCTACCTGCCCTATTAAGGGATCTGACATTCCACGCTCCGACCTGTAGAACGCCAGTTTTCTTTGTCCTGATAACGACGTCCTCCAGAGTAGTTCCTGCCCGGAGATCCGAATGGGGGACTATTTGACCACCGGAATATTTTACCCAAGAGAACGCCATCATCATTTAATCATACAGTAAAGCTGCATGCCCTCGGGAAAAATTACGGCTGTAGTTTCCCCTTGCTTTCAGCCGTTCGCAGTACCAGCACAGCAAGGCTGTTTTGGTTAATGTTACAAGGCCAGATCAGTCAATGGTCCATACTGTTGCCCCTGCAACTACTGAAAAGGCTGCTGCTCCTCTTCAGGAACCACATGTTTGTCTGGCCTTTCAACAGATACCCCTCCGTTGTGGTTGCTTACCGTACGGCTATCTGTATTGCTGAGGCACGCCAGTCTCGCCACCAACGGCAAGGTCCATGACCATGGGCATGACATGAAATGGCGAGGGGGATTGACAGCAGGGAAAGAAGTCTAGTCCGGGGGGGGGGGGGATGGGTAGTTGCAGGTGTGCTATGGGTTTAACAAGACAGTGTCTTATACTGAAATTGCAAAAAGTCAAATATGTAAAATGACCTTCTGTTAAAGTACCAGGACCATTGACCAATAGATGTGTAAAAATGTAAATAGGGATAAAACAGTAGATTATAAAAATGGAAATAAAGTAGCTAAAACAGAATTAATTACGTAAGATATGAAAAGTGTGAAACTTTATAAAACTGTAAGGTCCACCTCTAAAAAATAAAACTGTGTAAAACATTTTTGTTAAAATATTGTAAGTGTAGGCCTAGAACAGTGGATATATAAATAGTGAAAGACATAAATATCGTAAAATTACGGAAGTGGAACCGTGTAGAGAAGGTAGAACTGTATGCATTGTCATTAAATATTAAAATTAAAAAACTTTGAAAGCATAAAGCCGCAAAAAGTATAAATTATAAAAGTTAAACTATGTGCAGCAACTGAAGTTACAGGGAACGGTGTGACAGTTACGAAAGTCAGTCTGCACGCTGGCCTACTGCTAAGACGATGTATGAACCGATTCACTGCCGCTATCTTCTCGGTGAATCTGTTGATCGTACGTACACTGTGGCAAGGTGGACGACTGTAAGAGGCATTCAAAGCTTCTAAAAAATTCACTGTGAATAAAATCGTTCTGCTGGTTAATGTGATGCCAGGCTCTTGCAGACTTATTTTCTTGCAACATTGTCAGTAGCTGTATCTTAGGTTCAAAAATGGCTCTTAGCACTACGCGACTTAACTTCTGAGGTCATCAGTCGCCTAGAACTTAGAACTACTTAAACCTAACTAACCTAAGGACATCACACACACCCATGCCCAGGCAGGATTCGAATCTGCGACCGTAACGGTCGCGCGGTTCCAGACTGAAGCGCCTAGAGCCGCTCGGCCACACCGGCCGGCTATTTTAGGTTCATTGTGCAGCACTTCCGAATGTGTATCAATAGTTCCAACAGCATGCTTCGATGCTAGAGGATGCTCACCAGACACTGTTTTATTACTGTGAATTAAAGTGTGCTCTTTGAAGCGTATTTCAAACGTTCTGCCTGTTCGACCTACCGTTTCCACACTGTAGTTTATAAACACTTGCTGCAGTGAATTTCCAGGTTGTTCTATTCACACGGTGCCCCAGTCTGAAGGAAATAATGTGGTTAGTCTTAAACCCTATACACACACAGTCATGCACTCACACACTGTGCTAGCAGCAGGTCGGAGTGCAAACTGTCTTCCGTACATTTTACAAAACTGCGCGCCGTACGACACCATTAAGCGGAAGTAAATACAATTTACTAGCCATCATACCCAGTTTCCTATAATTTCAGTTGCTGCACATAGTTTCAGTTTTAAAATTTCTTCTTTTAGACATTTTACAATTTTATACTTTCATGTGTTTTAAATTTTTTTTAATACTTATTGCCACTTCGTACATTTCTAGCTCATCCACATAATTCTGTTTCTGTAATTTTACGATATTTACGTCTTTTACTATTTATGCACGCTCCCGGTATATTAACAGAACGGTTTTTACATAACTGACCTTTTGTAATTTCAGTATAGGACCCTTTCTTGTTAAACCTGTAGCATCCCTGCCACAAATCCTCTCTCTCCCCTTCCTTGTCTTCTTTCCTTGCTCTCAATCCCCCTCTCTCCACTTTATAATTTTACTATTTTATGTCATTTACATTTTATGTACCCAATGTTCTACACCATTAGTATTTTAACAAAAATTTTTAGATACTTTTAGATAGTTTTAGTAAGACCCATCTTGATAAACTCATGACATCTCCATCCCCATCACGCCTCCCTACTTCCTTTCTTCTAACCCAATCACTCCCTCTCGATTTCATTTTTCCCCATCCTCCCCCCTCCCTCTCCAATCTCCCCGAGAAAAATGGTTCAAATGTCTCTGAGTACTATGGGACTTAACTTCTAAGGTCATCATTCCCCTAGAAGTTAGATCTACTTAAACCTAACTAACCTAAGGACATCACACACATGCATGCCCGAGGCAGGATTCGAACCTGCGACCATAGCGATCGCGCGGCTCCAGACTGTAGCGCGCCTAGAACCGTTCGGCCACTCCGGCCAGCCAATCTTCCCGATCTCCAGCATATACCTTGATGACAGCTGTAACACACAGTACTCTGATATGTGGTTCGGAGTAAACAAGACAGTATGCTGACGCAATTACTTAGATAAAGTCTACACTTAAGTACAATTCCTTTCTTATGCTTATTGTAAAGTATTAGAAGGCACATTCTAAAATGTGTGAGACTGGTTTCCATCTATCTTCCTACCACAGTTGCGCAGGGACTCTCTGTGAGTGTTTTAGGAATTTGGTGTTGAACCTATGGCCTGCAAAGTGGGAAGATACCATCTCATGCATGCAGAGTTCAGAAGAGTACAGCAGTACAGACAGTGATGTAATCAGGCAATGATCTTAACGTCAATTCCACTACACTCCCTGCAAAGGAAACGTTATCGCTAACAGAAATTAGAGTACGGGTTCAGGCATAACTATGTGTTAGCAAAAATGAAAACCTAAGATTTTCGTTATTAACGTTTATTTTTTTATGACTTCATGACATAACAATGTCAGCAAAATTACGTACAGGATGGTAAAACTTTGATATTGGGTGTTCACAACTGTGAAGCGAAATTTCTAACTATTATAAGGTTCTTCAATGGTAAGATGATTGATGACCATATCAGGGGGTCGATGAAAATACAAACAAATTAAATACAGTTGGGGCCAGAGATATAAATTACGTTAAAATGCATAATGAAAATACCCAAAATTGAATGGTAGTCAGTAAAGAGCAATCAAAAAGAAGTAGGCAGTTAAAACAATTCCATAACTTGAGAGTGTAAAGCACGCTACAGCGGCTGTACAATTGTTTTCGTTAAATCGGATATCTCACGTTTCTGCTTCAATTAAGCCCGACAGTCTTGAATGTGTTTAACTACAGATCATGGTTGAATGTACAAAAGTTAGGAGAGACAGAGGCGACTGCAGTTCTGAGCGTCAATTAAATATCACTTGCTGGCGTAGCGCGAGCGCACATGTTTACATTTCGCCGGCGGCGACATTGGCTGCTGTCGGCGCGAGCTGTGAACCTGAGAATCTATTCTAAATCTCTCTCGCCTGTTAAACACCATACGGATACATTTCCTGTGTCTCCGGTAAAGCCGAGACTCCTAGTTATTCCCTAGTGAAGTTAATTGGCATGGTACACGCTATTTGGCGGGAACAGCGCGTACATAGTTGCCCTCAAATCGCTTGCAAGCGTTAAATGTCAGTGCTCAGTGCGATTCTCCGTACTAGGAGACTTTGCAGTTTAACTCCTTACGAGTTAAGATGAGCCTGCGAACAAATGTTCACATAATGACTCTTGCAATCATCTCAGTGTGGCGCAAGTCACCTTGGTCAAACACTCGACGAGTTGCTACAAGTGAAGAAGCAAATTACTCTTTCTGCAGTTTGCCTATATCAAAGCTGGTGGCCACGCATTTTCTTTCTGGCCAGTCAGAGCGTTCGTACTTGTTATAACTCCACCCACTAGAGTTTTGTAGCCTATCAGAGGCGTCGTTTCTTTTGTAGGGCAGAGTTTAACTTCTGCTACGTAATACTAACATAAACAGCTTTTTAAAATGGCTCAAATGGCTCTGAGCAATATGGGACTCAACTGCTGTGGTCATAAGTCCCCTAGAACTTAGAACTACTTAAACCTAACTAACCTAAGGACAGCACACAACACCCAGCCATCACGAGGCAGAGAAAATCCCTGACCCCGCCGGGAATCGAACCCGGGAACCCGGGCGTGGGAAGCGAGAACGCTACCGCACGACCACGAGAGCTTTTTATTTCATGCAAGTTTTAAAATAGGAGGCTACAGTGAGTCACCACTGTTTTGAGTTGGGTTTCTCCGGGCGTTTATCTGTTATATTCCGCCATGTTCCTGTAGAAAGGCTTTCCGAAAGGTTGTCGTTAAAAAGCAGGGAGAAGGACTGCTGAAGCCGGCGACCTACACTGTGGTTCTGACATCCCATTGTGTCTGCTAGGTGTCCCACTGTGAAGATTTCAGCCGACCAATGGTCGGGCATTCCATCGTAAAAATTCTCCTTTCCTCAGAACTGCGTCACGCAGCTGGGTCTGGGAAATTACTTGTGTGTGATTATTAGTGTGAGTATTAGTGATTTATATTCACATAATGTCAGTTTGTTTATTCGCTTTGCCTTTCAATAAAATTTGTACATTTCCACATAACTACGTCGTGTGACATATAGAGTTAACCGGAATTGTTTCAGGAATTCAGTGTAGGGTGTGTTATTTGATTGACACCTTACAACATATTTAATTTTTCTTTGATTTAGATCTGAAGATGATACATAGTGCTCGAAACACGTAGTATAACTAAAGAACTGTGCAACTGAGACTGGAAAATAAATGAGTATTATCTTAAATATCAATACAGTTGCTGACTCTTACGAAACGAATATGTCAACTATAGTGAGTGAAGTGTGCATTGTAGAGTAGTTACTTAGATTTACGCTACGGTCGCAGGTTCGAATCCTGCCTCGGGCATGGATGTTTGTGATGTCCTTAGGTTAGTTAGGTTTAACTAGTTCTAAGTTCTAGGGGACTAATGACCACAGCAGTTGAGTCCCATAGTGCTCAGAGCCATTTGAACCATTTTTGAACTTAGATTTATAAAGTTTATAAGTTAACCAGCAACCAGCCACAAGTATGATTTCCAAAAGTTTATTTAAAACAAATTGTTTTGGGTTTCTATTTATTATAAAATTATAAATCCATCTTCAGATGGGTCTTACAGGTTTCCTTGCTTTCTGCTGGGAGCTCGTTTTGTATTCGTTGCTGGCTTTGTGAAATAAGATAAAGAAAAAGCTTTTTGGTTCAAAATTCAGTAAACTTCTGAGAGATTTCTTCTCCTATTTAACCTTCACAGACATATTTAAGAATGATTTTAAAGTTGCTAAAACGTGAAACGTGGGGAAAAATTGTGTGTTGTATACTTCTGTGTGACGAAATCGTCATGTATTTGCGTCATGCATTTAAAATTGACACATTTTAAACATGCACAGCTGTAACGCACACCATTCTATTGTTTATGACAGCAATGATGCTCAACATTTATTAAAAGTGGCCCAGATTAATATAAATAAAAATAACAATAGTTTCAAAAACGTTACCAGAGTAAAAATGTTAAGTTACAGACGCTGTATAGAATGTGTGGTCGCAGTAAGATCTGTGTTTGTAGAGCGAAGAATTTATAGATCTCTAAGAGAAGTAAAATTATGTTCAAGAGTTTTTAATATGGCTTTCACTGTATGCCTAAAATTACAAAAACAAATATTGTATATAAACAGTCAAAGGTTTATGAGTGTAAACTGTCTAATCAGATCTAATGTATGTTACATTGTGAGCAAATAAAGTATTTGTACAATGAATGGAATCAACACAGAGCATTGACATTACACGAGCAAAATTTTGTAAAGTACTGGAGCACAACAAAAATAGTATTTTTCTGTTATTACACTGATAAAACTGAGTATAGTAAATGTCGAATCTATAGTTTCATTCTATATTGTACATAGCATTATTATATTTTTATACTGATTACCTAGTTACGTTAGAGATAAGCTGCAACGTTTGTACAGTGACCAAAATCAGCATTGAATATGGGCATTACATGATCCACACTGTGTACCGTACAAACGCAGAATAAGATACGGTTTCTTTCAAAAATGGTTCAAATGGCTCTGAGCACTATGGGACTCAACTGCTGTGGTCATAAGTCCCCTAGAACTTAGAACTACTTAAACCTAACTAACCTAAGGACAGCACACAACACCCAGCCATCACGAGGCAGAGAAAATCCCTGACCCCGCCGGGAATCGAACCCGGGAACCCGGGCGTGAGAAGCGAGAACGCTACCGCACGACCACGAGATGCGGGCACGGTTTCTTTATTTTTCCTTTTATACAGTGATAAAACTGAGTCTGAACATCGAATCTTTAATTTGCATTGTACTTTATAAATACCAATATGATACATTTTGCCAGTTATAATGTACAAAATAAGCTGTAACTTTTTTTTTTGTCTATCAGGTTATGAGTACCATATAATGTGAATTTTACAATAGAGTTATTAGTAGTTAGTCTTTTATTCATACAAAATGGGTAAAAGAACAGCAAATGAAACGACAATGGAGATGCACTACGGCCATATTTGAGTATAACAGTTTTATGTTGGTTTAAAAGGTGAGAAACCTCTCAGAAATTATTAAGGAAGTGAGTGTCGTATGACTCTTGTGAAACTTTATTGTAGATGACCATCAACTGGTTATTTTTATGTTCACTGTTACCGGTTTCGATCAGTAAATCATTAGTAAGCCGAAGTTTAACAGACAGACAATACCTTTAAAGTGCATAGGTCACAGTATGCCGACAAAATAACGTACAAATTACTTGGAAAGCGTAACCAGCTATAACATTTGAAGTGAAAAACTTCGATGTAGATAGAAAAGCATAGCTTCTGTTATTATAAATAATCTCTTAACGACACAGATATGTAGGTGACGCACACAAGACGATCACACATTTTAAACGGAAGAAAACTGTAATCAATTTGTAGCAAAAAAAAAAAAAAAAAAATTTAACAGCAAAGATCAAAGACAAATTGCTATGAAACTTGGACAAAGATCGTAAGAGAGTGTCTGTAGCTGTAATATTTATAATGTATGTATGTCACAGGTGCATCTATAGTAATAATAATGAGCGTATGGCATAAATTTTAGTTTCCCATCCCAACAAACCAGTAGCAGACAAAACTTGTTGTCAGCAACGTATGGTTTTAAATCGTTCTCAAGATTTGTTTTATAAACTGCATTTGTTAATTTCCCTGC